>NC_081415.1:665962446-667162446 GCF_030272615.1 Cryptomeria japonica | reverse complement strand
ATCAGCAGACATACAAGAATCTATAATGGATCCTCAATTCAATAGATTGGTTGAAGAGATAATGAGGAGAGATCGTCAATATTTCCTAAACATGATGGCACAAAGTGGAGCTAAAATACCACATGATTTTGACTTATCTCAACTTATGGAAAGTAGACCTTCACAACAAACTCAACCAAATAGTGGAGGACCAAATAATATGATGTCGGAGTCACCATCAGTTTTGCTTCAGAAACCAGCAATCCCACATACACAAGCTCAAATGCATGATACTTACACTCAAAGACCATCATGGAGGCCTTATGCTCAAACACATACTCAAGATATGGGTCAACCAAGACAAATGGATACTCAAGGATTTCCTCAAAATTTTGACACAAGGAGACCTCATGCCAAAATTGGGGGCAACACAATGGAAAATGAAAGGCCTATTGAATATGGTTTATATGCACAAAACAGATATGGGGTCCCTCAGCAAGAAATTATGCCAAGTGCTCCATACATGTCGCAACAATATAGACCTCCATATGGACATGTCTACGATCAGTATCATCCATACATGCAACAAGCTCCTCCTCAAATGGGTATTTCAAACATGGGATATGCTACAAGAAATCCATCTCCTCCCAAAAATAATTTGGAGCAACAAATTAGAGATCTACAAAAGAAAGTGGAAGACATGGGCAAATCAAAACCCACATATACTATGAGAGATATATGCCCTTATCCATTTGATAAGAGCATTCCAATGCCTCCGTTTCCTCCGCACTTTGTGACACCAAAATTCGACAAATATAGAGGGAGAGGAGACCCCAAGGCACACATAAGACAATTCTTCACAGCTTGCATTGAGGTAGCGGCAGAAGAAACATACTTGATGAGGTTGTTCCCACAGAGCTTAGGAGATCAAGCTATGGAATGGTTTTCTCAATTACCTCCCGGTATTAAGTCATGGGGCGACTTAGCAGAGGCATTCATTCAGCATTTCTCTTACAACATTGAAACAGATGTCTCAGTTACTACCTTGTGCAATACGAAACAAAAAGAAGGAGAATCTTTCGCGTCATTTTTACAAAGATGGAGAAACCTAGCTAGCAGATGCTCTTGTGAGATCCCGCAAAAACAAATGGTGGAGATGTTCACACAAAATGTTAACAAGGCTATTGGCTATGATCTCAGGAAAGCTTGTTTGTCCACATTCAAGGATGTCATTGAAAAGGGCCTAGCAACAAAAAAGGTCTTAATTGAACAAGGAGTTATCAAACTATTCAAAGAAAACAAAGAGGACTTCAAAGGAAAGGACAAACCAAAATTTTGGAACAAGAACAAGAACACGGTTAATGATGGTGTTGTTGATGCCAACACAGTAAGACCAAAGTTCGTCTTTTCTGGTTCAAGTTCTACCGACAATCAAGTGAACAATCAAACGGCTGCTAAACCACGAAGGAAGTACACTCCATTGGGAGAACCACTTGAATCAGTATTCAAAAAGCTTGTAGCAAACAAAGTGATCACGGTCCCAGATTTTCCTCCATATGAACCAAAGGTAAAACCAAATTGGTGGAATGATGATGAATATTGCGAGTTTCATAAGAGCAAGGGTCACAAGACAAGTAATTGCCATCGATTGAAAAACATTGTACAAGATCTCATTGACAGAGGAGATATTGAGATTGAGGGACATTCATCTAATCAAGAGCATGAGGTGTTTAAGGAACCATTCCCAAAACATGACAAGGGAAAAGGCAAAGTCACAGATGATCAAGCCAATTACACTAGAGCATCTTACAATTATGATTCCACTATTAATCACATCTCAATGGACAATCATATTTCTACCATTACTATCAAAAACAAAAATCCTGAGAATCCTTCTCAAAGACCCAAAATTGTCCTAAAAGGTGTAGGATCTTCGTCCGCATCTACCTCTGAATGTCATGTTACAACCCGTCGAGGTAAGATCACATTGCCAGGTACCTCTACTAAGAATACCAATCTTCCGTCAACTAAGCCTGAGTACGACCTTGTAGAGCAATTAGGAAAAACACCCGCACTCATCTCTATTCTTGAGCTCTTACATATATCTCCTGCACATAAAGTTGTCCTTGACAAAACCTTGAGAGATACTGCTGTCCCTACTGATCTAAACGTGGACCAGTTTCAAGCCATGGTGGGATATTTATCCGTTCCACACTCCCTCACATTCACAGAAGCCGATGACGCCTCCATAAGTCAGCCTCATAATGCACCTCTACATATTGAAGCCTTCATACATAAACACCGAATAAAGCGAGTCCTGATAGATGGAGGAGCAGGTCTTAATATTTGTACATTGAGCACCATTAGACAATTGGGATATTCTGACAAAGCTGTAAATTCTACAAACCAAATCACTATTAAGGCTTATGATGATGAAGAGCGTTCGTCCAAGGGCACAGTCATCTTACCACTAAGAATAGGGCCAGTCACAAAGGATGTGGTTTGTCAAGTCCTGGATCTAGATCTCACGTATAACATATTGCTAGGACGTCCGTGGATTCATGAAATGAGGGCAGTCCCATCAACATATCATCAGTGCATTAAGTTTCCTCATAATGGAGTCGAGGTAACGGTCAATGGTGATCCAAATCCATTCATATATTGCAATAACTTGAGATCACATACTGAGACTATCATTCCCAGCAATCGTGAGGCTACTCCTTCTTCAGCATATATTGATCCTGAGTCATTAAAGCCCTCGACATCCAAACAAGGTGAACTTAGAGCCAAGTTTCAAGACAAAGGCATGGGAGAATACACTCTGAATCAAACAATGTTCTTACGACAAGTCATGAACTCCCCCAAGGAATATGGGAGGCCACATCCTAATAAGCAAATCTCCATCATGCTACTCAAATGGGATCCTACCGTCTTTCAAAAATGGGGCGAACTAGAGGAAGAAAATTTATATAAAATGCTATATAAGGACGCTGAAGAGGATACACATGATCAAATTATAATACCCTGTGAGAACTATGGCAAAGGTTTCAAAATTCTGCAAAGATTCGGGTATGATGGAAAAAGTCCTCTTGGACTACGCAAAGAAGGTGTCATGGAGCCTTTACAACCTGAGCTAACTACAAGAAGGGAACGCTCCAAGGGGCTTGGTTTTCTAAATCCCAAGATTCACAATAAAAGAACAAAACAGATATGGCGAGTCAAAGTGGCTGAAGTCCAACAAGAAGATGACTATTCTACAGATTCCAACGAATGGGAATGGGGTTCAGACAAATCCTCCAGCGACTATGAGCTCAACGAGACGTTTAGAGAGCCAGAGGAACCTACAGAGGAGGAGGAGTTTTACAAGAAATTCAGAGTTGGTCAAGAACCGACCCGTAAGGATCCCACACAAGCGTCGTTTCAAGGCCCTAGGTCAAGATCACATAGGATGAGGACACCTGTCCCTGAGGGTGCTACTAGTGATGATAATTTGGACTCACTCACGATCGAAACTGATGAGGAGAGTGCCATTGACGACCTCGATGACTATCTTGACATACCTGAATATAACCACATCTTCACTATTAGCCTTGCGAACTCTGAAAACACTAAAGACCTTCCCCTCGTTCACCCCCAACTCATTGACTGGGATCAGGATGGACCAGCACGGCTTGATACATTTCAAAATGACGAAGCTATAGTCGATTATCTTGGCATTCGCGATGATCTTCCTCTTGGAGACCATAAAGCAGGATACGCCATAGAGCTTAATAACATGGCATACTTTGGTGAGGGTGTCGGGCCTTCTAGTCGCAAAAATGTGAAAATAAAAACAAAACAAGGGTCTTATGGCGAAAACCACACTGTGGCGCTATCTGACTCTAAAAAAGTAAAAAGAAAGGACGTATTTGAGGGTGAAAACCTCTCTGAGGCGCCCGAAGATGGAAGGCTTGACATTCTCCCATCATCATACGAGGAAAAATCATCCATGTTGGTAGAGAAGACTATAAAGACAAACATTGGTACAACAGAGGTTCCACATAACATATTTTTGGCTCAATCATTGACAGAGGCCGAGAAAGAGGCCGAGAAAGCTTCTTTAAGGAACGACAAGTCAACTTCGCATGGTCTTATGCTAATATGCCTGGACTAGACCCCGATTTAGTAATGCATCATTTAACAGTCAAACCGGGGGCAAAACCAGTAAAACAGAAATTGAGGAAAATGCATCCACAAGTGGCATTATTAGTCAAGGCAGAGCTGGAGAAATTACTGGATGTCGGATTCATACGCCCAATTGATTATCCTGAATGGATTTCCAACTTAGTACCGGTTAGCAAACCAGATCGCAGCATCCGAATATGTACAGACTTCAGGGATATCAACAAGGCTTGTCCGAAGGATGATTTCCCATTACCAAACATTGATTTAATTGTTGATCTCACAGCAAGCCATGAGATGTTATCTTTAATGGACGGATTCTCGGGATATAATCAGATCAGGATTGCACCTGAAGATCAACATAAAACATCATTTACTTGTCCATGGGGAACCTTCTGCTGGAATGTCATGCCCTTTGGGCTGAAAAATGCAAGTGCCACGTATCAACGAGCTATGACTACTATCTTCCATGATCTCATGCATGTAACGGTGGAAGATTATGTTGACGATCTTTTGGTTAAATCAATAGACAGAAATACACACTTGGACATACTTTCAGTTGCTTTTGATAGGCTGGAAAAATACAAGGTAAGATTAAACCCAAAGAAATGTGTCTTTGGAGTAACTTCCGGGAAGCTCCTAGGATTCATTGTGTCTAAAAGAGGAATAGAAGCTGATCCAGCAAAAGTCAAGGCTATCTTGGACATGCCGCCACCCAAGAATATCAGTCAACTTCGGTCTTTACAAGGGAGACTCCAGTCCATACGAAGATTCATAGCACAACTTGCAGATAAGTGCAATCCTTTCCAGCACCTGCTACACAAAAACATCAAGTTCAAATGGGATGAGAACTGTCAACAGGCTTTTCAGGCACTCAAAGACTATCTTTTGAACCCGCCAGTTTTGATGCCACCAATTCCGGATCAACCATTGCTACTTTACATATCAGCTACTCCAACAGCACTGGGGGCACTCCTAGCACAGCAAATACCTGACGGCAAGGAAAAAGTGGTCTACTATATCAGTCGCACGTTGGTGGGATATGAGCTGAACTACACTCCAATTGAGCGTGCATGTCTCGCTGTGGTCTTTGCTTCACAAAAATTACGACATTATATGCTCACTCACAAGACTAAGTTGATTGCCAGAATTGATCCACTAAAATATCTTCTCAACAAAGCTACACTTACTGGGCGACTGGCCAAGTGGGTAATGATTTTGAGTGAATTCGACATTGAATATGTGGACAGAAAAGCCATAAAAGGACAAGCCATCGCAGATCAACTGGCAGATGCTCCCATGATAGATGATGTTCCTCTACAGTCAGAATTTCCAGATGAGTCCATTCTAACAATATCACCTGCAAAGCCATGGCAACTATACTTTGATGGCTCATACACACAGCATGGGGCAGGAGCGGGTATACTCTTTATAACTCCCCAAGGCGATTCTATACCAAAGTCATACCGCTTATCATTTCCTTGCACCAACAATATAGCGGAATACGAGGCATTAACAACTGGGTTAAGAATTGCAGTTCAGTGGAAGATCCAAGAACTTCGTGTTTTTTGGGATTCTCAACTTGTCATCCGTCAAGCAACTGATGATTATCAAACAAAAGATGAAAAGCTAATGCCTTACAAACAAATGGTAGATGATCTAAAACAGCACTTTGCAAAGATAGAGTTTGAGCAGATACCAAGAGAACAGAATCGTGCTACTGATGCCATGGCTACAATTGCTTCGCTCATTGATCTACCGCAAAATGAGACCTGCTATGAGTTCCTGGTTGACAACCTGCTGATTCCGTCATATGAGATCACTCCTACGGAAATGATATGTGTTGTTGGTCCTGAATCCCAGTTATATGGTTCCATAGTCACATACCTTCGCGACAATATCTTACCTCCCGATCTATCGAACAACCAACGCCGCACTTTCATTCGCCAATCCTCCCGATACGTTATCCTAGCTGATATCCTATACCGACGAGGTCTAGATGGCACCCTTCTTAGATGTTTAGAGAGTGACGAAGCTCAGATTGCGTTACGAGAAGTGCACGAAGGGATATGTGGTCCGCATACTAGTGGTCCTACCTTGGCCAAGAAACTCATCAGGACTGGATACTACTGGCCTACTATGGAAAAAGATGCATATCAGTTTGTCAAGAAGTGTAAGCAGTGTCAAATTCATGGAGACCTTATACATGCACCAGCACAAGAACTACAGCCACTTGCATCTCCTTGGCCCTTTTGTCAGTGGGGACTCGATCTCATAGGCAAGATTCACCCTCCTTCTTCCAATGGACATAAATTCATTATCACAGCCACAGAGTATTTCACAAAGTGGATTGAAGCTGTGCCTCTCACACAAGTTACTGGGAAACAAATCGCTACTTTCATCCTGAACTACATCATTTGCCGATACGGGATTCCTACTTCCATTATCACCGATAACGGGCGTCCTTTCAAGAACCAGGATGTTCGTGAACTCTGTGAGCGCTTCCATATCTCTCACCATTTCTCCACACCATACTACCCCCAAGGTAATGGCCAAGCTGAGGCGTCTAACAAAACAATTCTCAAAATACTTAAAAAGACAGTCGACGACGCTGGCCGTAACTGGCATGTCCAACTCAATCCCGCACTTTGGGCCTATCGTACCAGTGTCCGCACACCTATAGGAGCTACACCCTACTCACTTGTCTACGGCGCTGAAGCCATCTTGCCTATTGAGGTCGAGCTACCTTCTTTACGGGTCTCCTTGAGAAACATAATCAACGATGAAGACTACAGGGTCTCCCACTTACAAGAACTAGAACTGCTGGAGGAACGACGACACACTGCTTTTAATCATCTCAAGGCTTACCAACAACGAATGAGTCGCAGTTACAATCACAAGGTCAAGCCTTGCACATTTGAGGTAGGTGACTTAGTCCTCAGAGAGAACCCCAAAAATCAGCAAGACAGAGATAAGAAGGGCAAATTTGAACCCAACTGGCTTGGTCCTTACATCATTACAGCAGCATATGGATCTGGGGCATATCAGCTCTCAACTACAGAAGGTGAATCCTTGGAGGATCCTATCAACAGCATGCACCTTCGCAGGTTCTACACATAAGCTCTTTTTGAATATCCTAATGCAAAAATACAAAAAAAATCAAAAAAGTTCAAAAATACAAAAAAATTATAAAAACAAAAAAAATCGTTACATGGTGAAAACCTGGCAAACAGGCGCCTTGTGACAACAAAAAAATTGAAAAATCGAGAAAAGTAAAGAGAAATAATTTCGTCCAATGGTGAAAACCACTTCGGTGGCGCCCTGGGCAAGTACCATGGTGAAAACTGGGTCACCAGCGCCATGCGTAGGGACTTTGCTCCTCCCTCCTTCAGGATTCTCTTTCATCCTTTCACTTTGCACACACTCACAACCTATTCACTCATAATAAACTTACCCATTCCCATCATGGCTTGTTATTGATCTACCTAAGATTGGTTAGCCATCCATAACCCTCCCTTTTCACTCCCTTTTCCATCCATAATAAATCAGATCCTATCTGTGACTACGGCCAATTCCTACGTCTAGTAATGGGTGTGGAACTGAGAACATCAGATGTTTCGAGGAGTATAGTTTCTTCCAGCTTTCTTCAGTCTATCCGCGCACAATCCACAATAAAGCAGCATTTGCATCGCAGATCCGCAATAAAGTTTCGTCTTCTCCGCAATAAAGTATCAGTTTCATGGATTTAGTCAGTTTCAAATGAGACACAGCAGCAACAAGGGGCTTCAACAAAATCAAATCTTTCAACAGACTCAGACAACATATGGTTCAGTGCTATCTATCCTTTTTGTGAAAGTGAACATTGTGACCACAATCGAATAAGACTTAAACAAGTGACAAGAGACACTAAACTTGAGGACTACAGTGGATGTTGGTGTCGAGTCTTGGTTTTCTTTTGATTTTATCTTTTTGGTGACATGTCTTTTAGCTTTTCGAGGATGTCTTTGACTAGAGATTCTATCTCCAGGATGTCTTTGACTAGGAAAGGCAAGGATGGGGTATCGTCACCTATTTGCATTTGCTGTCTGTGGATTGTCTTTTAGTAATGCTATGACTTGTCCAAGGATATGAGGACACTGTGAGTCTAGTATGAACTGGGGCATTCCTTGTTTGTGACTGTCTTATCTCCATGCAAACAGGTACAATGACTTTCTGGGCCGAACAAATGCCTCGATTGTCATAACCTATTTTGCCATAATAAGCTCAATGATGATAATGCACAAGAAGCTCTTTCACGTTCATATCTTCTGTCTTCCATCCCCCTTTCTTGATTGACTTCCATCGTCCTTCTCAAGTCCGCGTAGCCCGCTATCACATGACTGAGTACAATGACACACCAAAAACATTTGCATTTCATATAGTTACACCTGCATCACCACATATAAGCATTTCATACATACATATAGATATCACAATTGCATCACATCCTGCATACAACACATGTTAGCACATCTCACATTTTCATTATGTAAATACTCATTTGCATTATCATATTCATTTGCATTACATACATTCACATTTGCATCATGCATCACATATACAACATAAAAGAACAAAAATATATTGCATTGCATCATATAAGCATCCGTATCACATAAGAACATTTCATCACATAAGGTACACATGCATATAGTTGCCGCAAAAAAAAATGGATCATCTCTCATATATACTCAAAATGTGTCATGATACAATGATGTCAAAAGAATCATATGGCTACAAAAGAATCACCCGCAGGTGTCTACAATACAACAATGGTACATCTACTGATACAATGGGAGCCCACTATAGCTATGAGGAACTCCCTCCCTCGGAGCCGCCTCGCCTCGACGGAGTCTGAGCTATAGATGGACCCGCCCCTGGATCCCCCTGTCTCTCTGGTGGTGGTGGAGGCCCCATGACCCCACCGCTGGATGCCTGTCTCCTGCGGCTCCCTCCCGTAGCCGTCACTGTGCGCGACGATCTATGGAAGCTCCTAGCCCGCTCATCTGCTGGCACGACTGCATAGTATAGATCCCTCCAGTAGGCGATCTCCTCTCCGGCTCGCAGAACATATGCGTAGCCTGCCCCTGCATCCTCTGCTGCTCGCCTACCTGCCCTCAGAGCTGTCTCGGCCTCTGTGTATCTCTGGATGGCCTGATCCCTCTCCCGCTCTGTGTCTCAGACCCTGATCCTGAGGTGGTTCCTCTCTCGCACCAAATCCTCAATCTCATCTGCCTGGCCCTGGCAGATCTCCCGCAGCCTCACCACCTCATCCTCCTCAGAGTCTCCGCTCTCCGCCTCTGCCTGTGGCTCCTCCTCTACAGGTGCCTGTCCCTCAACCTCTGCCTGCACCTGTCCCTGTGCCTGTATAGGTACCTGTGGCTGCACCTGTCTCTGTCCCTCTGGCTGCACCTGTCTTTGTCCCTCTCTGGGACCCTGTGCTGCTGGCACCTGTCTATCTCGTCTTTCTTATCGAGAGATTGTCTGCACTCTTTCCAGACTTTTTCATCCAATCTCTCGAGGGGGCATATTATTCCCATACTGGGGCAACTTTGTATCAGTTCATCTTATTTTCTTTGAAACAACGCGACAAGCCGCATTGTCTCAAAGAGGGGCAAAATGTAGACACTCAAAATTGTCATATCTAATTAAATAAATATTTTATTTATTTAATTATCTAAGCCTAATTCTTCTATTAATTAAATAAATCCTTATTTATTTAATTAATTCATTTATCCTCTTCTAGCCTTATTTCTCATTTAAATAAATACATTTATTTATTTAAATTATCCCTTTCTTAAATTAAATAAATATTTTATTTATTTAATTATCCTACTTCTTCTATTAATTAAATAAATCTTTATTTATTTAATTAATCCATTTATCTTTTTCTACACATGACACATGTCATTCATCTCTTATTTCCTACACTACCTACCTCTTTCATTATTTTGGTATTTCCTATACCTACCCTCTAATCCTAGCCGACCTCTCTTTTTACACCTCTCAATCTTAACCCTCCATTTCATATTGTGTCTTCTATTTAAGGAGATGCTTTCTTCATTGTCAAACCCTAATCCCTAATGAGACATGCCTAACTACTTGATCAATTGACTAGACTACAATTCTACTTGCAACCATATTCCGTTCTTTGTTGAGCTCTTGTGCATACAAAAATCTGAGAGCAAGTATATCAAGCAAGATCAATGGAGATAGGAAGAATGGAGATCAAAACCCTAGTGGACATGTGATGGTATAATCTTTGTGATTTTGAGTTATTTTGCATTGTCTTAGGTTATCTTCATATGTTATGGTGGATCTTTGTTCATTGTTAGGCTAGGGTTTGGTGGTTGAATTCATTTAGTCTTTCAATATTGTTGTTTATTGCTATCCATTTTCACCATATACAGTATGAAACCTAAAGATGCTACTTAAGATCCTCTTTGCCAAATTCAACATCAATTTCTTTCCCTTAAGCATTGAGAACAAAGCTTTTCAAGGGAGGGGGGAATGTTAGGGCCTCTCAATCCTAAATGTTTTCTTATTGTATTAAAGACTTTGGACACATATATTTTATAAGTCAATCAGTGAGCTATTTTGAATAATTCTACATGGTTGAAAAACATGAAGCATAAGTTGTTAAATTCATAGCAGCCATGAATTTTATTATTGAACATTGCTCACATCATGCTATCCTTTCAAAGAAGTCAACAATGTTTTGTAATCTAATTTTATCCATCAATACAATATTATCCATTCATTCTCAATGTAACAAATATTTCTATATATTCTATATCTCTAACTAATCTATTAAAACAGAAACATCACATCCTATCTACCATAATATTAATTAGATTATTCTATTTCTTCTAATATTAAAATGACATATAAATCTCATTTTAATTATTTAAAAAACTTTAATATAATAAAATATTACTTTAGAAATATATATTTACACATGCAATGCCAATGTCAACCATTCCCTCTACACTAGTACTCAATATTTATAATAAAATTCAAGTACTCTTCTATATTTAAAAAAGAATTGTCTAGATAGACATGGGTATTCTTCACACAAAAATGTTATCCATACAAAAACAAAAAATTGCATGCCACACAGATTTTCATTATCCAAATTTATATTTTTATAACTGCAATAGACTCCAAACTCTATGGAATAAATCTGCACCTTGCATGCATAAAACCTTGATCCCCTTTAATAAACATACTTTTATTAGTCAGCCTCCTTTATTGGCGTGCCATTCGCCCCAAGATAAATAAATGCTTGTGAAGAAAGCTTAATATATAAAACCTCAAAACTTAATCTAAAGCTTCAATGTGGGCTGTTAAGATACGGTTTAATCTGCAGTAGGCGTGACGGATTCGGCAATGACCAAGTCAATTAAAGCACACACATCAGAACCATCCACGAAAGACAAATGCGTTGAAACGTTTGGATTGGGACAGAATTAAAATGAAGAATGCCTAGCCGGATATTGACCAGAAGGCCTATCTTGCAAAATATAAATCCTCATCCACACATTTTATCTCTACAGCTGGAAATCTGTACATTTACAGCACAAGAAACCCTAAATCATGGAGAGAGAATTGGGAGAATTGCAATTTCTGGACATCGTGGGAGTAGTTGCAGAGGCCTTCAAAATCTTGCGCTCTGCGGCGAAATTACTGTGCGCCATAACGCTTACCCTGCTTCTGCCCCTTTCCTTTGCGATCCTCGGCCACAGTTTGATTTCAGAGCCCCTGTTCAAGAAAATCCTGAGGAACAAATTACTTCTGCCATATGAGGAGGGCACATCCATGGAAAAGGAAACCCTACACAAACTTTATGTGGAAATTGGGGAACTTTTCCTTTTCGAAGCCGCATACATATCTTTCGTCTTCGCCTTCTCGCTTCTGTCAACGGCTGCCGTGGTGTACACAGTGGCGAGTGTTTACACGCGCAAGGAATTGACCTACGCTAGGGTTATGAGCGTCGTCCCTAGGGTTTGGAAGCGCCTGATTGTAACTTTTCTCTGGTATTTTGCCGTCATGCTCGCGTACTATGTGGCCGTTCTCTTCGCCGTCTTCTGGTTGATTTTGATCATCGGAAAGGAAAATCTCAAAAGCGGGAGGTTTTTCTTCGGGCTTCTGGTAATCACCATCATTTCGTTCTCTGTCCACGTGTACATCGGCATGGTATGGCACGTTGCCTGCGTGGTTTCCGTTCTGGAGGAGCGTTGGGGTTTGGGGGCGATGAAGAAGAGCAAAGATCTCATCAAAGGATGGCGCGGCACAGCGCTGGCTTTGAATATTTTGTATCTGTTGATCATGGGCGGAATTGGATGGTTTTTTCAGTACGGGGTTGTACACGGCAGGTATCACCAGATCGGCGCCGGCGAAATGACCGCCAATGCGGCGCTTCTGGTGGCGCTGCAGTGTGGGTTTAATCTTCTGTGGTGGCTTGTTCAGAGCGTCTTTTACTTTGTCTGTAAATCCTTCCACCATGAGAGCATTGATAAATCGGCTCTGTCAGATCATTTGGAGGCGTACCGAGGATTGTATATGCCTCTCAAGGACAACAACATTCAGCTGGAACATTTTGACCCTTGAAATTTTTTCAGCTATGTACCTGCTTGGTCTCCAGTTCGAATCGCATTACTGTTGCTTGTGAAAGTCAATTTAATGTGTTGACTGGAGGGTTTAGGTTTTGGGCATGGAGGTCCAACCTAACTACCTACACGCGTAGTTTCTGTAGTTCTAGTTTACAGTGAGTAATTATCATGTATTATGTTCATGGTGGGGTAGATTTAAATGTTATGATATTTATTTTTCTTTTATTTTTTATTAAGGCATCTTCATTTATTTACTTGAAGCTTACAATAAGAATGTGCGGTTATTAGTTCACATGTTTAGTGGAGTTGGTTTGGGTGGTGCATTTGCCTCCCATTGGGTTTGGTTTCGACTTTGGAGTTTGGGTTTGTCTAATGCATGTGGTTTGGGGTGGTTGCTTACATCGCATATTTTGTCAATAAAATGTATTTGAGTATTATATAATAGTTAGCATTTATGTTATAATATTTTTATTTTTATTATAAAGAGGAAGATGGTTATTAGAATAAGTTATTTTATTTAGTATTGTAGAAATGTTTGAATTTGGCCAAAAATCAATGAAATGATAAGATTGAATAAATATATTGAAATGAAATGACAAAAGTTTAAAGATTTTGTCTTATTATTAAGTTAAACATAAAGTGTTGTTTATTTTCATTAGCTAAAAAATATTCTAATAAATGTACATCATCTTTATTGTAACAAATCAAAATCAAAATTTGTAATAGTTCAATCATAGAAGACATACTATTCTAAACTTGGTTGTAGCTTTGAGTAAGGTGTTGAAAAAACTAGAAAGAAATGGAGAAATAATTCATTTAAGTCACATATTTGTAATTTGTAATAAAGGTTTAGTGGAAAGAAGCACTATTGTACCTTTCAATTTCTTTTTGTGACAAGATGTTTGCAGCATTGATGTATTCTATAATATTGTCCTAGCCTATGTAAAAGCTATCTACATCTAATACTCTTGCAATATGTATATGATTGTAGACTTGTCTTCTATGCATTCTTAACATTTTATTATGTTATTATAAGGAAGATATTATTGCATTATGGTGTTATATCAAGATTAAATTATTTAGTTTTGAGTCAAACTAATTGGGTCATGTTTTTGGAGTAATGATTCACACAAACTCATGTTTCATGAAAATGAATGGTCCACTACGCACTCGTTGCATCTAGTTGATGCTCATAGGAGTGAAGTAAAAGAACTTCCTAAAAGGTCACCATCCCAAAATCACTCTACTCAAGTGCACTTAACCATGGAGTTTCTTTCAAGAATCACTCCCCACTACATCCTACATCGAGCATCTCTAAGGTCTAATTCTTTCTTTCTCATTTTATTTCCATCCATTCCTCCTAAGCCAATAAACCTTTTCTTCCCCTTCCTTCTTGGCCTCTTTGCTTCTCATTTCTCATAACCCCAATGTCAAGCCTTCAAAAAACATAATTCTAGCACACCAAG
This sequence comes from Cryptomeria japonica, assembly GCF_030272615.1. NCBI lineage: Eukaryota > Viridiplantae > Streptophyta > Pinopsida > Cupressales > Cupressaceae > Cryptomeria > Cryptomeria japonica. Next base: position 667,148,189 of record NC_081415.1, on the reverse strand, counting down.
AGGATGTTCTTACTATTAAACACACAAATATACTAAGAGAGGTGTGTGTGTGTGTGTGTGTGGAGATGAATCAACATATATCTGTAAAGCGGAAAATCACGATTGAACCCTAAGTGTTCCCCCCACCACTCCAAGGAGAGAGAAAGGGGGTCACTAGGGTTGACGGTTTTCACTTAGGGGAGACTTTACATTCAAAAGAGGGGTTGAAACCCACAAGATCCAATCTCACACAATGCAATATTGGATTCTAAATGAGTTTCAAGGGTTAAGACAGCAAGGCTACCCTCTTTTGTAAAGAATGTAGATAGAAGAATTAAGTTAGGAATGCATGAAAAGTGAGAAAGATTCACTTATAAACAGAGATAGGAATATAGGATGAAGCTGCGGACCTGGAATTAGCAGTAAAATGTCGAGACGGCACTGTCCTGCAAATTTGAGCGAAAGTTGACGGGACGATGGCACCCGGCGTGCACACGGTCCTCCGAAAAATCCGCGAAACGAAGGGGGATCTGTTCGTCTCTGCACAAGGATTCCAGATCTTCAATTACAGCCACGTACCTGCAACCTACACATAGAAAAGAGAGGACGATTGGGGGGTTAGGGATTAGGGGTTTGCCCTTAGGTCAAACCTCAGTTTTGGAATTATCCAAGAAATGAGAATGCTGTAAATGTAAATGATTGTAATGTAAAACAAGTACTGATACCTTGTTGTAAGAATGTTTGTATTCTTACATGCGAAGGTGTAGATGTTGTTGTATGTTGTATGTTGTAAGTGATATGTGATCTCCTCTTCAATGGTTGAATCCTTGTCTTGAATGCAACACTTAGCCTTGAATGGAGACTTAGAATGATCAATTGCTTGAAGGAATGCTTGAATGCTTGAATGCTTGAATGTTTGAATGTCGCTTCCGCCTTTTTTCCCTCTACCCTTTTTGAGAGGGGAAATGTAGTTTATATACTTGTCAATTAGGGTTAAAAGACTAATTTTTCCGACCTTAGGCCGACCTGGGAAGATTATTTTCCAATTTGCAAACATAAAGACCCGAGACCCAAAAGAGATCGGGCCCAAAAATAGGGCCAGGGACCAGGGTGCTGGGCGCCATGGTCCCACCTCCAGGGATAGCAGGGTGCAAGGAGGATCAGGCCAGGGTGCTGAAAAATGCAGTTTTTGATGTCATGAACAAGTTTTGGGGTCTCCATTCAGGTTCAGTGTTGCGTCGCCATCGTGAAGACCCAAATGCGGTCGAAATTGCAAGTGTCGCAATTTTAGGACGCTACATTTAGCCTCCACTTTAGCGGGAGTATAAGCGTACGCTCATACTTCCGTTAAAGTACAAGGAAACAATATTGAAAGACTTTCACCACGTCAAGGAGGCAAGATACACCAAGCCCCCAGTGGACTAAGGATCTTACGACTTCGATTGACAAAGTAAAAGGGAAGATCACGAGGGAGAACCATGACTGTCAGTAGTAAGGTTCCCTCACTATGAGTCATGCAAGAGAAATACCAAAAATTTTCAAGGCAAAGCTAAGTTCGCCAAGAAATTTTCAAGTATCCTGAAGGGATAGATGGGGTGTATGCCCCCCTACATTAAAGCCATCGCACATGCCACAACGGGGGTGATTGCTTTAAGGTAGTGATACACATAAGAAATGAGAAGGGAAAGGAGCACGTTATCACAAAGATTTAGCCCCCAAGTGTGAGATAAACCCAAGGATAATAGACACAAAACACAAAGCACGAGGTGACTTCGCTTTCCTCGGGGTCAGTATGCTGTATGATAATTGATGTATATCATATGTATGTATGCATAATTGTTCTTCATTCCCCAATCAAGGAAGGTCACCTAGAAGAAGGGAACACATGTGTCTTTTGAGTCAACATGAGAGAGACCAAAAGAGATCTCAATGCTTTGCATCATCCTCAAGTAGACAACACTAAGGACAACAAATAGAAGAATGAGAATAACACATAGAAGAAGTAGGAGGAGAGAATCTGCTATGCTAATGAAACTAGTCTAGCACGTCATCTACCCTCCGATCTTGCTGATCAATATTTCGGGAAGGCAGGAAACACGCTAGAGGAGGAACATTCAACATAGCAGATGGAGCTAACACAAGATCCAAACAAGGGCTATGTTCATGTTCCAAGCCACGTTGTTCTTGTCTAGGAGCTAGGATAAGTGCTTTAGAAAATTCGTTAGATAAATGGTTATCAATATCAACTAATTCATATTCACTATCAGAAGCAAGAGAAGTAACATTTTCATCATGAATAACATTTTCATCTATATCATCATCAAGATTTATAAAAATAGGATCTTTAACTCGCACAGGATCAAAACCATCATGCATCTTATGTTTAGGAGATTTTGGAGAAAATGGAATAATGCTTGTTGAAGGTGTTTTTGGGGATTGCAAAGTTTGAGAAGCAGCTGCCTGAGCTCTAAGACGACGCTTTCGTCGGCGTTCACGTGCAGAACGATTTCGTCTAGTCTTAGTAGGAAGTGGAGAAGATTGAGGAGGAGGAATGTTCTCATCCTTATCACTTGGGTGTTTAGGTTGTGGTTTCTTAGGTTGGATAATAGGAGAAGAGGAAGGTCTCTTCTCTCTATAAAAGGAAGGAGGAGGAACTGCTCCATATAAAGGAGGAATATTTGGTTTAGGAAGGAGACCAAGTCCATCATGACGAGGAGGTATAGGCCTACTTTTAGAAAGTTTATTAGACATAGTCATAGTCACATCCATAGGAATGGGTTGGGAATCTTCTTGAGGAAAGACATTAGTTTTATCTTTCAAAGGAAGAACTTCCTTCTCAAGAACGATAGGAATATCAAGTTTGGGTGTTCTAGGTTCACTTAGAGATAGGATCATATCTGTTTTCCACTTTTGATAAGATTTGAAAAGATGATCACTTTGCGGAGGAAGAGATTGGAATTGTTTAGGCCAAAAATAATCAATAGGAACGCTAGAAGTTCTTTCAGCTTGTTTAAAGAGACTATGATGGACAATAACAACTTCACCATTATGGGGAAATTTCAAACATTTATGAATAGGAGAAGCAATAGCTTTCATGGAAGATAGCCAAGGATAGCCTAGCTTCACACGAAATTGTTCAGATGAAGGAATAATAGCAAATTTCACATCAAGGGATTTGTTATGGACCTCAATAGGTAATGTAATAGAACCAATTGCAGGAGAAGAAAATGCATCAAATAATTTCACAATCACATCAGTTTTGTCATAAATCACTTGATTCAATTGTAAAGTAAAAAGAAATTCTTCAGTAATAACATTAACCATGCAAGAAGAATCAATAAGCACTCCACGGCAAGGTGTATTCTTGACTTTTGCAACTATGTATAAAGGACCATTAGGTGCCCTAATAGTTTCACTAGAATCAAATGTGATGGAAGGTTCTTTAGGGTTTTCTTGCTGCTCTACAAAGTTAATCACATTCGGAGTCACAGACACAAGACCATCAGATGAGAAAGAGGAATCATTAGCCTCAATCGCATTAGAGGTATGAGAAGGTAATGGATCAGTAAAAATCTTAAGATTTTGGTTAGGAGGAGCTACAGATGTGTTGCCTTCATCATTCACTCCAGAAATAGAGATAGTATTATTATCAATCAAGTCTTGAATTTTACCCTTTAAAGCAAAACATTTTTCAGTATCATGCCCAGGTTGACGATGGAATTGACAAAAAGATTTGTTATCAAAATAGGGTGAATTAATCTTTGCAGGATCTATTTGCCTTATAGGAGGGAGAGTAAGCACATTTTGTTCCAATAACTTATTCATAATACTATGCAATGATTCATTCAAAGGAGTAAACTTTCTTTCTTTTTTGAAAAACTTAGAAATAGGAGGCACACCTGATGCTGCATTCACATTGTTGTTGATGATGTTTTCATTGAATTTAACGGACTCTCTGTTCGGTTTAAACTTTCCAAATGGTTGTTGACTACTATCACCCTTATCACTCGGAGCCATAGGATTTGCTTGTTCCATTTGACTCACAGTCAGTTGATAATTGTGAAGAGTTGCACACAACTGTTGGAAAGAAGTAAACTCAGAAAACAGAAGTTTTTCTCGAATATCTTTTTGTAAATTAGAAATAAAGATTCTTTGAATATCATTGTCAGGCACTGGAAAAGAAATTTGAGCATACAAATGCTTATATCTACCAATGAAATCGGTCACTTTTTCTTTAACACCTTGTTTACAATGCATTAAATCAATCAAAGTAACTTTAGGACTTATATTGTTTTGAAATTGTTGAATAAAAGCATTTGCAAGTTGTTCGAAAGAAGTAATAGAATAAGAAGGCAACGAGCAATACCATTGTAGGGCTTTATCTCTTAATGTCCTAGTAAACAGTTTTGCAAGCAACCTTTGGTCATAAACAAAATCGGTACATATTGTTTGAAAAGTCTTAACATGTGTTAGAGGATCACCTTTACCATTATAAAGCTCCAAATGCGGGATTTCAACATGTTTAGGAGGAATAGCTCGAACAATGTCAAGAGAAAGTGGGCTCGCAACATCAAATGTGGGCACACTAAACTTAGATTGATTCATAGAGGCAATTTGTTGCTGTAAAGAAGAGACAGTTTGTGCAAGATTGTTAATGGTCATTTCAGTCGAAGAGTTCATATTAGACGTGTTAGATTGTGATGGAGGTATTATGTTATTGAAAGAAGGTATTGATTGAGAGTAAGGTGGCGGGACACTATGATAGTTAGTCATAGGAGATGATTGGAAAAGAGGAGCACTACAAGGAGGAATGGAATGGTTGAATGAATTGCCCCCTTGTGTCATGTTCATTTGTGGAGATGTAATAGGAACACTTATTGAAGGAATGAATGAAGAAGTCGGATTAAATGAAGGAAGAGGGTTAATTGAAGAGGAAGGATTGCCCCCATGACTGGTAATCATAGGCGGAATGTCTTGTATAGAAGTAGTCATTATGTTTGATGTAAAGGTAGATATACTAGCAATAGAAGTTGTCAAAGGAATAGAATGATTGACTTGAGTAGGAGGTTGTGTATAACCTAAAGTTTCAGCACAACTCTTCATTGGCATCACATTCGAATCCACAATGTGTGCAATACCACGCAAAATATCAATTCCATTCTTATCACTTTGAACCATATGTTTTAGACCCTCAATTAATGAAAGAGCTTGACTATCGGGATACTCTTGAGACATCCATTGCTGAAAATCATCAAATTGGTTATCCAATTTCGAAAGTTGTTCTACAGAAACCTCATGGAGAGCTTCTTCATCATTAGGAGGATTAGAGGAATTACCCATGTCCTCGTTAAAAAGGCTATTCAAATTAGGTTCCATCTCCTCAGTAATTAAACCTTGGAAAGACTTAATTCTATGGCTTCATCTAACGGGAATAGTGTAAGTAGGGCTTATTGTTGTAAAACTCATGCACTAAAGAGAGAGAGAAGATTTTGAATTTTAGAGGTAGCAAATTTCAATAAAATCAGCCAATCTCCTAGATTTAAGCTGTTAAATGCAATCACAACAATCTCCCGAAATTTTGGGAAAAATGTCCAGGACTGTGGCGAACGGAGTGCACACGGTCCTCGCAACTTTTTTCGAAATTTTCAGGGATGAAAGTTATGATGATTTTAAAGCTAATCTGAAAAAATTGAGTGATTTTACGATCTGTAGATAGGCCAAATTAAAGTTGCAATCTCAAAATTGAACCCTACCAAGATTGTTGAAAAATGCAAAATTTGAATTTTGAAAAAGAGATGGAAACTGAAATTTTGGATTTTATGATTTTAGAGGGAATACCAAAAGCAATGCAAGTTTTGAAATTTAAAAGTTGACTCAATTTCACGCAAAATTCAATTTTGCAAGCAGAATTCAAAGTTGGTGTAATTAAACACTTAATTTCAAAAGTCACAAATTGCAAGAATTTGAATAAAGCACTAAAATTTCGAATGAATGCCAACACACTTTTCAGATTTAGGACAGTAAGAACACAATTTTGACACAAGATTTCAATTTCAACAATTTTTGAATGATTAGAGGCCTTAATCCAAGCAATCACTAGACCAACTTTGACTTTAATTTTGAAAGTGTTAGAATTGATAAAATCGGCCAAAATTCTGGATTTGAGCAGAAAAATATAGTAAGATCTAACTCCCGAAATTTCAGAAAAAATGTCGGGGACGATGGCGCTCGGGGTGCACATGGTCCTCGCAACTTTTTTCCAAATTTTCAGGGATGAAAGATATTATGATTTTATTGCGGAATCCAAAGTTACAGCTGATTTGGAGATGTTTTGATCAGTGAAATTATCAGTCAAAGGTTGAATCAAGAGGGTTTTTAAAAATTAGGGTTTTGACATTTAACCACTTAATTTTCAGAATTAAAACACAAATATGAATTGATAATTTGCAATAGAAGGGTAGATCTGAAACAAGCATTAACAATTAGACATTTCACAAGCTCAATTACTAAAAAGAAAATTTAGGGTTTTTATGCAATTAACCTCTAAAATTTACAAAAGATCAAACATGGAAATGTAATCAAGGCATCCAATTTTTAGATCTAACCATGAATAATCAGAAAGGATGTTCACGTCGGGTTCACCAAAATGTAAAGCGGAAAATCGCGATCGAACCCTAAGTGTTCCCCCCACCACTCCAAGGAGAGAGAAAGGGGGTCACTAGGGTTGATGGTTTTCACTTAGGGGAGACTTTACATTCAAAAGAGGGGTTGAAACCCACAAGATCCAGTCCCACACAATGCAAGATTGGATTCTAAATGAGTTTCAAGGGTTAAGACAACAAGGCTACCCTCTTTTGTAAAGAATGTAGATAGAAGAATTAAGTTAGGAATGCATGAAAAGTGAGAAAGATTCACTTATAAACAGAGATAGGAATATAAGATGAAGCTGCGGACCTGGAATTAGCAGTAAAATGTCGAGACGGCGCTGTCCTGCAAATTTGAGTGAAAGTTGACAGGACGATGGCGCCCGGCGTGCACACGGTCCTCCGAAAAATCCGCGAAACGAAGGGGGATATGTTCATCTTTGCACAAGGATTCCAGATCTTCAATTACAGCCGCGTACCTGCAACCTACACACAGAAAAGAGAGGACGATTAGGGGGTTAGGGATTAGGGGTTTGCCCTTAGGTCAAACCCCAGTTTTGGAATTAACCAAGAAATGAGAATGTTGTAAATGTAAATGATTGTAATGTAAAACAAGTACTGATACCTTGTTGTAAGAATGTTTGTATTCTTACATGCGAAGGTGTAGATGTTGTTGTATGTTGTATGTTGTAAGTGATATGTGATCTCCTCTTCAATGGTTGAATCCTTGTCTTGAATGCAACACTTAGCCTTGAATGGAGACTTAGAATGATCAATTGCTTGAAGGAATGCTTGAATGCTTGAATGCTTGAATGTTTGAATGTCGCTTCCGCCTTTTTTCCCTCTACCCTTTTTGAGAGGGGAAATGTAGTTTATATACTTGTCAATTAGGGTTAAAAGACTAATTTTTCCGACCTTAGGCCGACCTGGGAAGATTATTTTCCAATTTGCAAACATAAAGACCCGAGACCCAAAAGAGACCGGGCCCAAAAATAGGGCCAGGGACCAGGGCGCTGGACGCCATGGTCCCACCTCCAGGGACAACAGGGTGCAAGGAGGATCAGGCCAGGGTGCTGAAAAATGCAGTTTTTGATGTCATGAACAAGTTTCGGGGTCTCCATTCAGGTTCAGTGTTGTGTCGCCATCGTGAAGACCCAAATGCGGTCGAAATTTCAAGTATCGCAATTTTAGGATGCTACAATATCAACATCGACTTCAAGTCCAATGCAACATCTAAACTATTACTAGATTCACATTATTATCAAATCAACTATGAAAGTAATAAACACAACAACACATGAATACATAGGATCACTACATTTACATGGAAACCCAAAAGGGAAAAACCACAGAGAGAATAGCTACTTGGATCTATTGCCCAAATATAGCCTCACAAAAATAATAATCAACTTACAATACTTTGCAAGCACCAATCCATGGGAATTACAACCTCTGATAGAGACACCAATCCCCAGTTACATTTGCCAACACCAACCTATAGGAGGCACCGATCCCCAAACTTAAGAACTAAGCACCAACTCAGATAATGAGGCACCGATATCAATTACAACAAGATATATAAAAGAGACCTTCACAACTCAGCCTTCAACTTTTGACTTTTCTAATTTGTATAATTTAATGCTCTCACAATGTGCATGAGATCTATATTTTAGTTTGTACACAAATACATAAATTTAGTAGACAACTTGCACAACTTTACATAGTTATCATCTACTCATTCTCAACTCACTCAGCATGGAATGAATCTTATCTACATTACATATACATTCTAATGTAAAATACAATCTTAAGACAACATAGAACATATTTACAACATTTGCAAGTCGACCCCAATAAAATCCTATATTCAAACTACATGAAATGTTTAGTCAACTCGGTCCAAAAGCCAACATGCTACTCCAGAAGTGGAAACATGCTATGCATTACCCAACATAGAAGCAACTAGTCCCAAACAACCTTCACACAATTTCTTCAACAAGCAAATGTTACCTTCTTTTGGCACATTTGTCTAAAACATCATCGCAATCAATGAACTAGTACTTGTAGTGTCATAAAATTGCGACCCTAGCAATTTTAATCACATTTGAGATCCTCACCTTGGCGATGGCATCTTCCTTTCCAACTGAGACTTCTCTCTGCATCTTCACCTTGAACCCTTCCTGTTTGAGCCCTAAGATGGCCTTAGGACGCTGTTCAGACCCCAAGATAGGGAAAGACAGGGGCGTGGCGCCCTTGTCCCCCCCTCTTAGGGTGGCCCCAAGATAGGTCCCTTCGGTCCTATCTCCATTTCAAGATTTCAAACTTCCCTGATGTTGGCCTTTGGTGAGATGAATTAATTCTCTGAGGCATGTATAAAAGGGAGTTAGTCTTCTCGTTTGCAGGGACGAAATAGATAGAGGAGGCAATTTATATGACATAAAGGATAGGCAAAGTTCAAGCATCCAAGTCTTCAAGCATTCATCAAGTCTTCTTCTTCATGTGTCTTCTTCATTCATTCATTGGAGCGACATTTACAACATTCATTTGCAAGGATATGTGTGTGTGTTAGGGTTTTGTCATGTTACACGCCATTTCATACTTGACATTTGTGATTACATTCAAGAAGCAAATCAACCATTATCAATAAATTGTAGATCTACAAGGTATACACTTTCATTGTTTACATTCAAGCATTTGCAATTACTTTCTTTCAAGGTTGATTCCTCAATCAGGGTTTGAATGAGGCAAACCCCTATCCACAACCCTTCTTCCCCTCTTTTTTGTGTGTAGGTTTTAGGTGCGCACTATAATTGTAGGTTTGGGCTTCATTTGCAAATACAGAAGAACCCTTTTCATTTCACAGATTTTTCAAAGGACCGTGGACACTTTCAGCATGGTCTCGACAACTTTTCCTCAAATTTGCAGGGCAAATCTGTATCAGTCAAGATATCTTAGATCCAAAGTTACAAAGCAATCTCGAACTAGTAGCCCCTCATTTCACTCATTTTATCTCTCTTTCCTACGTAGTCAACAGGTCAACTTTCTCATTTACAAAAGAGGGTAAATTATACTTCAACCCTTGCAATCCACTTGGAATTCACATCTTTGTTTCCTTTGAATTTGGATCTAGTGGATTCAAGCCCCTCTTTTCAATGTAAAATCCTTCCAAGTGAAAATCATCCTAGTGGCTTCCTTTCTCTCTCCTAGGTGGGGAGTCACTAGGATCCAATTTTCCACTTTACATTTTGGTGAACCCGACGTCTTACACATTAATTATGAATTCTCATTATTAGATCTGATTAAGTGCAGTTTGAATTTCAAAATTCCATTCAAAGTTTGATCTATTTGCAAATTTTAGAGGTTAATTGCATTGAAACCTTAATTTTTCATTTTCTGAACATTAAGCTTGTGAAGTGCAAAATTTTAATTGCTTGTTTCAAATCTAGTTTTTATTTCAAAATTGTAATTCAAATCTGCCTTTTTATTCTAAAAATTCAGTGGTAAACAACAAAAACCTAATTTTGAAATCCTTTTATTTTTTTACCTTTGATTGCCAATTTGCTTGATCTGCACATCTCCAAATCAACTATTTTTTTGGATTTTGCAATAAAATCATAATATATATAATTCGTGAAAATTTCAAAAAATTGGTCAGACCATGTGCACTTTCAAGATGATCCCTGAATTTTTTCCTAAAATTTCGGGAGATGGAATTGACTGTATTTTTCTGCTTAAATCCAGAAAATTGACATACTTTATCAATTTTAAGACCTCCTAAGGTCGAACACAAATTCAAATTTCATCAAATTCAAAATTTCAATTAATTTTCATAAAAAGGTCCTAATTTTAGATCTTCTTTTCTAGTAGATTAAGATTTTAATTAAGGGACTTTCAATGGTAATTAATAAATTGGATTTGCTTACTCTTTCGCATATGATCACATTGCTTTTTGCATATATTTACTACAATCATGTGTCGGATAAGAGTTTCTTTCATTTCCTGTTGCTTTTCTTTATTCATAGCACTTGGTCATATTGTGTTGTCAGGATTTCCAAATTATTTTCTTTTCAATTAGATCTCCAAGCTTGCATGTATCATTTATGTTGCATTATGGTGATGTTGTTAACAAAATGCATTTCCTATGTTAATCACCTTCAGGCTCTTGTAGATCCTAAACCTAAAGATCCTAACCCTCGTACCTCTCCTAGGGTATCTTATGTGGATGAGATGAGACCTAATGCTTTAACCAATGTTCTCTTTAAACAAGTGCAAGCATTGGAAAGTGTCAAGGACCCATCTTCTTCTACACATACCCTTGAGCAAGGGGGGCAAAATCAATCATTAACATTCTTACATCTTTAGATCCTCCTTATCCTCCTAAGACCTATCTTCAACATCAAAGTATATGTAGGGAGGATGATGTCATGCATTTTATTCATGATCTTTCCCCTCTCATAGAAATAACTAAAAATGAGCTTCTAGATGATGAAGATATTCATCCCCAATCCCCCACAAAGGATATGCTTGATAAAGGAAAGGAGATTGTCATTTCACAAGCCCTCCTTCATCTACAAATCCTTTTCTTCCCCCTTATACATCAGATTTCCAAGAAATTCATGATCTTATTCCTCCATCTAGTCAATTGCAACATTCTTATAGTTGTGGCTTTCATATAATCACAAAAAAGGTTTTAAAGGACACACAATTGGGAAATTTGAGCAAGGAATTCGTGTCCCTATAAATCTTCCTACACACACTACTACAAAAGGCCTAGGAAATGATGCTCCTCTTTCTATGGATGAACTCCTTAGGCTCCAAAATTTTGAAAATTATCTTAAAAACAACAAATAACAAGAGCCTGCAAGAATGTTTCTTCTTCAAAATGTCCTTTTTGTTCATTTCATCAAATCCATGACCATAATGTTGATGATTGCCCTGATTTTCAAAAATCTATTCAAGATGGCATAGATAGTGGCAAAATTAGAATTGTGGATGATAAACCTCATTCTTCTACTAATTCTTCTCCTTTATGTCAAGACGATATCTATCACCCTGAAAGATTGACTGCAAGAATCTATTGGAGATTGAAGTATGATAAGAACATTTCCTTTCCTCCTCAAAATAAAAACAAAAATCTTAAGCCAGTGAAAGGTATTGAATACTGCATTTTTCATGATTCACATTCACATTCTCTTGGGAAATGTTATGCATTTAAGAAATTAGTTCAAAAGCAATATGACCTTGCACAAAATTCTCTTACAATAGATCTAGTTGTCTTCCTTGACATCAAAATAGTGCCTTAGCACTTCTTTTCTCTTCATGTTGCTCCTCACCCTTATCACATAAATAGTCAACTTAGTTGGGGTTTTTTTATCATTTGTGGTGGTGTTGTTTTAACTTTACATACTTTGGGGCAGCAACATGAAATTCATTTCTCTTCATTCTCTCTATATATTCATCTCTTCATCATACATTATTCATTATTAGATCTCTTTTCTAGAATAAGAATCATTTCTTTGCACGAGCATATAATTGTTCTTGGGTTTTTATCTTTGTTGAAGAGCAGTTTCTTTAGTGAATAGTGCTTTTTTTCTCTTTCCTTCATTCTCTTGGAAAATTACCTCTTCCATGGTCTCGATTATTAGAAGGCAGGATATGCCCCTTGGCATGGAATGATCTCTTGAGAAGTATGCATCCCTTCCTTTTGAGGATTTGTTCCACTAGGAAGGCATATCACTTGCCAATACTCACCATTAGAAGATGTGTAATGTTTCTCTTTGTCTTCCTCACTTGGGGGGCAAGGATTTTCCCTCCTTTTTCTCATGTATCACTATTTCCTTTAGGGGCTGCATTTTTCATATGTGATTATCAGTTCTTACAATTGTATGTTTTTATAATTAATCCCCCTTGGGGAATATGTGATGCTTTTCTCTCTTTCTTTTGAAGATTACCACTTCTTGAGACAAGTATTTTACATATACTAATGTCTTTCCTTCCATGCATTCATGAAAGTACATTGTGCATTTGCTTATGTTTAATCTCTCTCTAGAAGACTGTGTAAGCTCTTCTCATTGTCCCTACACTTGGGGGCAATGATCTCTCTCTCTCTCTCTCTCTCTCTAAGGATCCGCTCTTTCCTATGTTGTGGACAGTGTGAGTGTTATTACTTGATGTCATTCCTTGTGTGGAATTGTTGTTGTCCACTCTTGGGTTCACTCTTATACAAGAGGTGTAAGTCCTTGACTACAACCTCTTTTCCACCTGGTAATGTACATCTATGATAAGTTCACCCATCCGTCTTGGGGCTAAAAGTGAGTCATCCTTCATCAAGAATCAATTTCACTTAGCAATAGGAGGAAGGATTGAATTCTTTCTCTCTTCTTTACTTTATTCTAGAAGATGTTATATTTGTCTAAGACAACTCCTCTTGGGGATATATGTATTTTGAACAAAGATCTCTTCTCCTCCAAGGATCTCCTTTACACTTACAACAAGATATCTCTTTTCAACTATCTTATCATTGCTTGAAGAGTACTCCCTCTCCTGCTTGGATTTATGGCATTGTTGATGTTGGCATTCTACACTCTAGTGAGAAATGATGGTGTTGTCATTGATGGCAACCTACAGGTAGCCACCGGACATTCATCTGGTAAATTACCGGCAGGCACCAACATTGGCAGACACTTCACTGACAACGACAACAATGTATACTGACACCCCAGCCAATAGGATTTTGTTTATTGCATTTAATTGTAAATATCTTTTTGTAAAGTTGACATGGCATATTGTAATAAGACTCATATATGTATGAGATCTTGTAAATCATTTTGTAATGACATAGGATGGACACATGGATAATGTAGAAGTGATGAGAGAATATTAAGGTAGATTTTGTATAAGGTTTATGGTTATAGAATGAGCTTAAACCAGTACTGAACTTGACATAGCAGATGCTGAATTGTAGCAGTACATTATATTGGATTCTCATAATCCATTTTCTAAGTCAGTGAGTGGTGCAGGAGCACCTAGTTGAGTAAAACTCCCATTTTTGGGTATTTAATGCTTTTATGTTTGTAAAGTCTTGTGTTAGGTTGATTTTGTTGTTCTAGGTTGTTTTGGGTCATGTTTAGTGGTTTTGATCTCATTTTGGGCTCTAGAGATCAAGTTTTGCCTTTTAGGCCTTGAGTTGACAATTTTTGGCATAAATGTGAAAAATTGCCAAAAAGGTCTCCTAATGTCTTCAAGAGCATTGAAACATGTTTGTTTAGTGTTTATAAGGATTTCTAAGTTGTTTAGGCAAGTTGATAAGGATAGGTTGTCAAAAATGCCTTTGTGAGCAAGAAATTTTGTCATTTGGCTTAAGAAAGTTGTCAAAATTGTCATTTTCTTGAAAAATGTAGTTATTGAAGCCTCTTGTCCATACAAGGGCATGGAAACCAACTAGAGAAACTATATAAGGCCTCCTTTTTCCTTGGAAATGGTTGGTGATTATTCTTACAAGTGAAACTTAATAGAAATCAAGTTTTTTGGCTTTTATGATTGTTTTATTTTCCTTTTGAAGGGCAGACCGTATTGTAGCTGTACAAATCCTTATTGTACCTTCTTGGAAGTTGAGATGTTGATGTAACAAGGCTTCTCATGTAATTGTTTCATTAGTTTTTAATTTTCAAGGTGTTTATACAAAAATATTTGTAAACTTTGTATCTGCTACCTTGCTAGGGGTTTGGAGTTGTAAAATGTGTCAACTTGGTTGATCCAGGTCTAGGATCCCTCCAATGGATTCTTCCAAGTTGATCCATGTGTATATAATGTACATTCCTTTCTTTTTGTGCCAAAAAATTGGTTTGAAGATGCATTTGAGTGTGAACTAGGCAAGTTGGAGCAACTAGGCTAGTTCATGGTGAAAACTCAAGATTGACATCCAAAAGCAATTTGGAATGAACTAATCAATGAGGCAGTAATATGGAAGTGTGGTCCAAAGTGTTGATCATCACCTTGGATTGTTAGATTAAGATTTCTTTGTTAAATATTCCTATTTTGTAAACAAATAGTATGCTCACTGTTTTGTGAATGGTAATTTGTAAAATGCTCATTGGGATGCTTCTAAAAGCGTCATCCATGCCTTGTATCTTGAAGGAAATGTAATAGGTGGAGAGTATATGTTTTAAGATCTAATTGAGGTACCTTCCCATTTTCCAAACTCTTCATTCTTGCAGGTTCCAAAGAGGAAAAGTTGCTGACTGGTAAAAGATAGTAAAAAGACAGTGGCAGAGGCAATTCACTGTTTTCCTTATTGTGTGCCAAGTGTTTGACATTTTCCTTTCAGGGAAAAAGTAGGGGAAGGCTCTTTAAGATGTGGCAGAAGTCCTATACCAATGAGGATGCTTGTAGAGTGGAGTGAGAGAGACTTTCAAACATTACTTGCTCCAAACCCTCCACTTATGCCACAAGAGGTGGACAGTCTTAAATCTACACTAACAGTGGGCTAAACATCAAAAATCCTTGAGCATACACTCCTAAAACATCATTACAAACAAGATTTGTGGTGGAAAGGACCATCATTGACCGGTAGAAGAAAAATAAGGCCAATTAGGCCTCCACAGGCTAGTAGCCCTGCTGCATAACACACAAAAAAATGACAGTTTTTGTAGAATGCAAGAACCCGATGGAAAAATGAAACTTGGGGCTTATGAAACATAATGAAGACATTCGAAATAGTCCAACAAGAGTACTTGGGACTCCTAGACAGTGTGCAGTCTCATTTGGGGTAGTTGAGCCTTGTTAATGAATTTGAGCAAGTTAAGGGTTATAGACCACAAAACAAGATTATGAGCATTGCAAGATGAACAATACCTTACTGCCCCTACATTTCCTTGTGGAAGACCCCTAGTACATATTGAAACCTAAGGTTGAAGGGCCCAAGAGCCAAGCATGAGAAAGTATAGTTAGAAGCAATAAGCATTTTGAGTAGATCTATGAATGGGCAAGAGTCATCACCAAAAAGGGAGTTTGTTAGGCAAGCAAACCATGGAGTACCTGGCATTACAACAATAAGACAGATTGAGTAGTCATATACAATAGACTCTACAAGTCCTTGGTCAATAAATTGATCCTTTTGAGCAAACTAGCCTTGTGAGTACTTACCCACCAAGCTCCCTATCATAGTGGTATCAAAGCCAACAAAAGATTGAGGGGAAAGACACATTAGGAAAACATGGCGACCAATGCAGAATTGGCTAAGAAGGTTGAGGACCAAGAAGAGGAAAATAGGGCACTCAGAGAAAGATTAGATCAACTAGCAATGAAACTAGCTAAAGTAGAAGTCAAAACTGAAGAAGTCCATGATAAGGTTGGAGATCAGGGTAAAATGATGGCAATAGAGGATGAAGTCCCCATGCCTGACCCTTTCATTGAGCAAGAACCATTCTTCAAAGCCTTAAGAGCTATGAGTGGTAAGACCTTAGAAGGAGTGGCTCTTTTCAGTGGGAAGATGGATCCAGATGCTCTAATAGAATGGATTGAAGGGTTAGAAAACCATTTTGAGTGTGATGGAGTGACTAAAGCACAAAACTTCAAGGTGGAAAAATCAAGGCTAAGAGGGGCAGCCTTAACTTGGTGGAAATTCACCCGAGGAAAGGGTGAAAGTGGGTAAGCAACCACTAGCCACCTGGAAAGCAATGGTAGCCAAAATCAAGGAGACCTACCTTCCTGAAGACTATGAGATACAACTTCACAAGAAAAGACAAAACTTGAGACAAAAAGACCTAGATGTCAGTAGCTACACTGAAGAGTTTCAGAAACTGTGCATGAGATCCCAAGTAGTAGAGGATGAGAGTATCGAAGTGACAAGGTATTTGAATGGGTTAAGATGGAACATCTAGGAAGAGATGAGCTTGTTATGCCCACAAATTGTACACAAGTGCTATCAATTGGCACTTAAGGTGGAAGAGAAAGGTAGGAGAAAGAAAGAACAAAACAATAGAGGAAGAGGTAGGGGAAGAGATGGTAGAGGCCATAGAGGCAGTTTTGGGGGAAGAAACATAGATCAAAAGTCCCAGGGAGAGTCTAAGCTTATTGAGAAAAGTGGGGATTCTTAGAGCAAACCCAACTATAGGGGTATGGGATCAAGCAACCCGAGTAGGGGTAGATCTAATGGACCAAGGAGAGGGTCGTACTTCTCAACCATGAAATGCTATAACTACTAAAAGGTGGGCGACCCTACCTATAGATGCCCAGAGAAGCCATGTTCATCCTATGGAGGTGAAAAGAGGGCAAATTATGTTTAGGAAGATGGAAGTAGCACCAAAACTTCAGCATTGAACCACCTAGCTTCAAAAGATGATGAGAGTTTGATGATCAAGAGAGTGTTAATGAAGAAGCCACATAGTACAGAGGCCTCACAGAGAAGAGCATTGTTCAGGATTAAGTATAGAATCATGGGAAAGGTGTGTAAGGTGATCATAGATTCAGGATCCACATATAACATCATATCAGAAGAAGCAGTAAGCAAATTGAAACTACCTAGGATACAACACAAGGAGCCATATAAAGTCACTTGGTTGAATAAGGGACAACATGTGTTGGTAAATGAGCAAGCCTTGGTAGATTTCCACATTGGGGGATATGTAGATAGGATCCTATGTGACATCCTTCCTATGGATGCTTGCCACCTGCTGTTGGGTAGACCATGGCAGTTTGACCGAAAAGTACAGCATGATGGGGAAAGAAACTCCTATTCTTTTCAGAAAGATGGAGTAAGCTATCAGATTCAATCCCTAATTGAAGAAGGAGAGAGCAGCAATAAGGTGCCTAACATCTTGTTAGTGAATGAGAAAGAGTTCATAAAAACACTAGAAGAAGGTGAAGGAGTAGGATTTGCACTCATAGTGAAGCCTAAGGAAGAAAAGGTAGAAAAGAAAGTTGAGATACAATATGAAGTGCAGAAAATCCTTGATGACTTCAAACAAATAATCAGTGATGGTACACCTGCAGCCTTACCACCTCCTAGAGCCATTAGCCACCAAATTGACTTCATTCCTGGAGCCTCTTTGCCCAATAAGGCAGCCTACAAGATGACCCCTGACTAAAAAAAAGAGGTAGCAAGACAAATACAAGAACTCTTAGACCAAGGGATGATTAGGAAAAGCATTAGTCCTTCTGTAGTACCTACAGTGTTGGCACCTAAGAAGGGTGGAACATGGAGGCTTTGTACAGATTCCAAGGCCATAAACAAAATCACCATCAGATACAGATTTCCCATACCCAGGATAGAGGATTTGATGGATTGTTTGGGGGGTGCACAATATTTTAGTAAGATTGATTTGAAATGTGACTACCATCAGATAATAATCAAAGAGGGGGATGAGTGGAAGACAACTTTCAAAACAAATGAGGGACTCTATGAGTGGCTAGTCATGCCTTTTGGACTCTCTAATGCTCCCAGCACATTCATGAGGCTCATGAATGAAGTTTTACATGATTTCATTGGCAAATTTGTTGTAGTGTATTTAGATGATATTCTTATTTTCAGCAAGACTAAGGAAGAGCACTTACAACATTTAGCTAATGTTTTGAAACAGTTATCTGATGAACAACTAACCATTAATCTTGAGAAATGTGATTTTATGAAGCAAGAATTGGTCTATCTTGGTTTTGTTGTATCAGGAGGCAATATGAAAATGGATCACTCAAAAGTTGCAGCAATAACCAGTTGACCAACTCCTATGACAGCCAGTGATGTCAGAAGCTTCCATGGTTTGGCTTAATTTTACAGGAAATTCATCAGGGGATTCAATGAGATTTGTGCTCCAATGTTGGACACCATCAAAGGGGGTGTAAAGGTAAAGATTCAATGGACAAGTGCAAAAAATAAGGGGTTTGAATTACTAAAAACTAAAGTAGCTACTCAACCAGTGCTCATTTTACCTAGCTTTGATAAGCTTTTTACTATTGAATGTGATGCTAGTAATATTGTAGTAGGAGCTGTTTTAAGTCAAGAAAATAGACCAGTTGCATTCTTTAGTGAAAATTTAAATGATGCAAAGAAAAAGTACTCATCCTATGATTTAGAACTTTATGCATTAGTACAAGCACTTAGGAAATTGAGACACTATCTTCTTCCTAAAGAGTTTGTTGTATACACAGATAATCAGGCACTCAGTTTCTTGAACTCACGGGATAAACTGGATCATAGGCATGTTAAATGGGTAGAATACTTGCAAGCTTACACTTTTACTCTTAAGCATAAGAAGGGTCAGTTGAATAAAGTAGTAGATGCTTTGAGTAGAAGGTTGTTAACTATTCATGAGATACAAGTTCAGAGCATTGGTATTGATAGTTTCAAAGACATGTATCCTACTGATAATGATTTTGCTAAGGCTTATAAAGTTTGTAAAGATTTTGATGAATAACTTCCATGGTGCATATGCTAATTTCACTTTACAGGATGGTTTGTTATTCAGGGGTGGACAATTGTGTGTTCTAGAGGGTTCTATGAGAGAGAACCTCATTCAAGAGAAGCACAATGGGTGCTTAAGTGGACATTTCAGTCTCAATAAGACCTTAGATCTGGTTCAAAGGTTCTATTATTGGCCTAAGATGCAGAGAGACATCAGGAGGTACGTTGAGCAGTGCTTGGTATGCCAGAAAGCAAAAGGTAACTCCTCTAATGCTGGTTTATATCAGCCTCTTCCCATTCCACACAGGCCTTGGGATTGCATTAGCATGGATTTTGTAGTAGGATTACCTAAAACTCAAGTAGGATTTGATAGTATCTTTGTAGTAGTTGATAGATTCAGCAAGATGGCTCACTTCATTCCTTGCAAAACAACACATGATGCAAGTCATATTGCCTATTTATTTTTCAAAGAGGTTAGAATTCATGGTTTGCCTACTAGCATTATTTCAGATAGGGATGTTAAGTTTCTTAGTCATTTCTGGAAAACATTGTGGAAGAGATTGGGTACTAATCTCTCTTTTGGTTCAGCTTATCATCCACAAACTGATGGCCAAACCAAAGTTGTGAACAGGTCTCTTGGAAACATGCTTAGGTGCTTGACAAAGGACTATGGACAGAGTTGGGATCAGCTCATTCATCAAGTAGAATATGCCTACAATGATAGTGTTAACCGGTCTATAGGTAAAAGTCCATTTGAAGTTGTTTATGGTATGAATCCAAGGGGTATAATGGAGTTGAGGGATATCACTAACTTGCAGCATAAGAGTGGGACAACAGATGACATGGCTCACTCCATGAAGGACGTTCATGAGCAAGTGAGACAAGCTCTTCAAGATACCTCTCAAAAAGTCAAGGCAAGAGTGGATGCTACAAAGAGAGATGTTCAGTTTGCCATAGGTAATTATGTGATGGTTCATTTGAATAAGGAAAGGGTAAAAAAGGGAGTTCCAAGAAATCTTCAGATGAGGAGGATAGGCCCTTGCAAGATCTTGGCTAAGTATGGGTCTAATGCTTATAAAGTTGATTTGCCTACTAATGTTTCTTTGTCCCCCATTTTTAATATTGCAAATCTGATTGCTTTCAAAGGGAAGCCACTTGAGGAGATTCAAAGAGTTTCAGATGTTTCTCAATCCCTTTTTGATCTATCTCTCCCTTCTCTTTCTTTTCCCCATGCTGAACAGGTTCTAGACTCTAGAATTCTCAAAAAGACAACGAATCACACCTACATGGAGCATCTCATCATGTGGAAGGATCAGCCTACCTCAGAGGCCACTTGGATACCTAAATCTAACTTTCAAAAAGTTGGCATTTCTTCTTCTTTGCTGCCTCAAGAAGTCACATGACTTCTTTGTTTTTGGGGGAGTATGGTGCAGGAGCACCTAGTTGAGTAAAACTCCCATTTTTGGGTATTTAATGCTTTTATGTTTGTAAAGTCTTGTGTTAGGTTAATTTTTTTGTTCTAGGTTGTTTTGGGTCATGTTTAGTGGTTTTGATCTCATTTTGGGCTCTAGAGATCAAGTTTTGCCTTTTAGGCCTTGAGTTGACAATTTTTGGCAAAAATGTGAAAAATTGCCAAAAAGGTTTCCTAATGTCTTCAAGAGCATTGAAAAATGTTTTTTTAGTGTTTCTAAGGATTTCTAAGTTGTTTAGACAAATTGATGAGGCTAGGTTGTCAAAAATGCCTTTGTGAGTGAGCAAGAAAAGTTGTCATTTGGCTTAAGAAAGTTGTCAAAATTGTCATTTTCTTGAAAAATGTAGTTATTGAAGCCTCTTGTCCATACAAGGGCATGGAAACCAACTGGAGAAACTATATAAGGCCTCCCTTTTCCTTGGAAATGGTTGGTGATTATTCTTACAAGTGAAACTTAATAGAAATCAAGTTTTTTTGCTTTTATGACTGTTTTATTTTCCTTTTGAAGGGCAGTCCGTACTGTAGCTGTACAAATCCATACTGTACCTTCTTGGAAGTTGAGATGTTGATGTAACAAGGCTTCTCATGTAATTTTTTCATTGGTTTTTCATTTGCAAGGTGTTTATACAAAAATATTTGTAAACTGTGTATCTGCTGCCCTGCCAGGGGTTTGGAGTTGTAAAATGTGTCAACTTGGTTGATCCAGGTCTGGGATCCCTCCAATGGATTCTTCCAAGTTGATCCATGTGTATATAATGTACATTCCTTTCTTTTTTTGCCAAAAAATTGGTTTGAAGATGCATTTGAGTGTGAACTAGGCAAGTTGGAGCAACTAGGCTATTTCATGGTGAAAACTCAAGATTGTCATCCAAAAGCAATTTGGAATGAACTAATCAATGAGGCAGTAATATGGAAGTGTGGTCCAGAGTGTTGATCATCACCTTGGATTGTTAGATTAAGCTTACTTTGTCAAATATTCCTATTTTGTAAACAAACAGTATGCTCACTGTTTTGTGAATGGTAATTTGTAAAATGCTCATTGGGATGCTTCTAAAAGCGTTATCCATGCCTTGTATCTTGAAGGAAATGTAATAGGTGGAGAGTATATGTTTTAAGACCTCATTGAGGTACCTTCTCATTTTCCAAACTCTTCATTCTTACAGGTTCCAAAGAGGAAAAGTTGCTGACTGGTAAAAGACAGTAAAAAGACAGTGGCAGAGGCAATTCACTGTTTTCCTTCTTGTGTGTCAAGTGTTTGACATTTTCCTTGTAGGGAAAAAGCAAGGGAAGGCTCTTTAAGATGTGGTAGAATTCCTATACTAATGAGGAGGCTTGTAGAGTGGAGTGAGAGAGACTTTCAAACATTACTTGCTCCAAACCCTACCAAACCCTGCAATTATGCCACAAAAGGTGGACAGTCTTACATCTGCACTAACAGTGGGCTAAACCTCAAAAATACTTGAGCATACACTCCTAAGACATCATTCCGAACATTCTTTATGGTGGAAAGGACCATCGTTGATCGGTAGAAGCAAAATAAGGCCAATTAGGCCTCCACGAGCTAGTAGCCCTACTGCATAACACACAAAAAAATGATAGTTTTTGTAGAATGCAAGAACCCAATGGAAAAATGAAACTTGGGGCTTATGAAACATAATGAAGACATTCCAAACAGTCCAACAAGATTACTTGGGACTCCTAGATAGTGTGTAGTCTCATTTGGTGTAGTTGAGCCTTGTTAATGAATTTGAGCAAGTTGAGGGTTATAGACCACAAAACAAGATTATGAGCATTCCAAGGTGAACAATACGTTACTGCCCCTGCATTTCCTTGTGGAAGACCCCTAGTACACATTGAAACCTAACGTTGAAGGCCCCAAGAGCCAAGCATGAGAAAGTATAGTTAGAAGCAATAAGGATTTTGAGTAGATCTATGCATGGGCAAGAGTCATCACCAAAAAGGGAGTTTGTTAGGCAAGAAAACCATGGAGTACCTATCATTACAACAATAAGATAGATTGAGTAGTCATATACAACAGACTCTACAATTCCTTGGTCAATAAATTGATCCTTTTGAGCAAACTAGCCTTGTGAGTACTTACCCACCAAGCTCCCTATCAGTGAGACTTCATTTTTTAATTGAGCAGTGAGCTCTAGGCAGGTGGCCTCCCTGCATGTGCAAGCCCCTCTTGTAAGTAATATCCATTCATTGGCCAGTGAGTGAATATTGTGGGTCACAAATCCCATCGAGGTTTTTCCCACACCGGGTTTCCTCGTTAAACATCTTGTGTTATGGTATGCTTTCTATTTTGTCTTTATTGTTCCTATTTACTGCATTAATTCTTGTTTACCGATACACTGTTTTGGAATGCAAAATACTTAATAAGGTTAAATATTCTATTAATCAGTTAGATACTGATTCACCCCCCCCCCCCCCCCCCTCTCAGTATCTTTGGGACTATCATTAATCCTAACAATTGGTATCAGACCCTGGTCCTCTATTTTCAAAAGTCTAACAACTTGAGGAATATTCTGACACCGGTATAGATGGAGAACTTAAGAAAGTAATTAGAAGGAGCTCTTGTGGACTATGATGTAGAGAAGTTGAAAAATATCAAACTTGAAGATGATCTGAGGACTGCACAAGAATTCATTCAAGGACTTTAGGAGAATCTCACTATTGCTAGAAACAAGAGAAAAAAACTTCATGAGAAGATGCATAGTAGTGATGATGAAAATGAAACTCTTAATGAGCTTGTAAGCAAGACGAGGCAAGAAAAAATGACTTTGAATAATGAAATGCAAGACATGACTATGAGATTTTGTAAAGACATTGGAAATAGAAAGAAGAATGAAGATGACTTGACTAGAAGACTCAATGATGTTGGAAATGAAAATCTAAGACAGTCATGAAAATGATATGTCGAAGACAGATTTGATTCACATGGAACATGATAAAACTGAACTTATGAGACAAAAGGGAATTCTAGAAAATGAGTTGGCTACTGCAAATCAACATAAAGAGAAATTCAAGAAAAGTTCAGAAGAACTTGATGGTATGCTAAAAAGTCAGAAACCTAATGGAGACACTAATGGACTTGGATTTGAAGTTGGAGAAAGTTCTGGTACTGCAAACAATCATGATCACAGTAAACCGATAAGACAACCCAATGCTTACAGATTTAATGGGAAATGCTTTAACTGTAACAAGTATGGTCATTGATAAAATTAGTGTAGATCTAGAAACAATTAGAACATTAATGCACCCACCGGTCAATGTTCCAAATGCAACAAAATTGGTCACAATTCAGAAAACTACAAAATGAATGTAAGATGTTATGTTTGTGGAAGATTTGGGCACTTATCTAATCAATGCAGAACACAAACCGACATAGGATATGGAAAGGCTATTCAGAAAAACAATGTGACTTGTTATGCTTGTAACAAGATTGGACATATTGCAAAATTTTCTAGAAGAAAGACTTCACCGACAAATAATAAAGGACCCAGTTTGAAAGGCAAAGAAAAGGTTGATGAGGTAAAGCAATAATTTTCAAGACAATGGATTAGAAAGACAGATCAAAATGTTGATGAGACTATTCCTTCATCGGTAGAACAAAGTATTATTCCACCGGCAGGAGACTCTTCATCCAACTAAAAAAGTAACCCTTGGGGGTATTGCAGCAAGTTGAAAATCATGCAAGTTTACCCTCGGTTGATGGTGAGGAGATGGACTTCTTCTCTATCGGTAGATGTGTTAAGTTTCACTTAACCGATGAGCATTTAATATGGTTATTGGAGGAAAAGACATTATAAATCTTTGATTTTCCCTCTTTTTCAATTCACTGAGCATTTAAAACTTTCAGAGAGTGCGAAATCCGAGTGAGGGAATCCAAAGCGAAGAAGTGAAGCAAGTTCTTTCAAGCTATCAAACCATTATCAGATAGATTAAGGTATTTATCAATGGCTTCCTCCTCTACTCTGGAATTTATTGCAAACCCTACTGTTGTAGAAGTTCTGAAATGCCCTAGGCCCATTTTTAAACTCATTCCCGAGATAGCGAAACAAGATGATTCCCTAGGTGCTTTTTCAAAAATTCCAAAAGGTGTTGCATATGTTGAAGACTTTAGAATCTATATTCATTGCAATATTGAGGAATTAGGTTCAGAAGAAATATTGAAAATGTTTAAAACTGTTATCTGTGTTGAAAATGGAAAAGTAAAACCCTAACACAAGGTAATTGAAACTTTAGGTTTTGTAGAAATCTTGGACATCCCTAATTTGCCTAAGGAGGTAGTAAGAATTGTCCTTAGCAGAGTTCATGGGGAATTATTTTGGCTAGATTATGTTTGTAAAATCACCAGAGAAGCAGTTAGGGCAGTGACTAGTTTACCCTCCACCGGTAGCAGGCCAGATAAAACTAAAAAGGTTCCTAATAACACAGTGATGACATTAACAGGAGCAACATATGATAGAAGATCCCTGAGAGTAAATGATGTTAAGGATGAGAATGTCAAATTCATAAGCATTATCCTAGGTTACAAAACCACACATGCAAACCGACTCAACTCTGTTTCCAGTCTTTGTATTAAAAGTGCATATGATATGGTCAACAATGATGCAAAAACAGATATATGTGAGTGGTTAAAGGATGAATTGATAGATAATCTGAAAAAGATCAAAGGTGATAAGAAAGGTACTTTTCATTTTGGCAATCTTCTGGTATGTTTGATGTTGTATCTCATAAAAGAGGTTCCCGGTATTGGTAAGAAAGACTTTGGTTATGATATACTGGTAGGCAAACAACTAATAGAAATCTTCACCCGTATGGGCTTTGATAAGGATAACAATATAATAGAGTATTTCAAAACCTTCAAAGAAAAAATGAAAACAAGAGAGAGATTACCACAAAGTATTGTAGACAAGTATGAAAAGGAAATATATTTTGTAATTAAAAAGGATGAGATATGGATGGAAGCAGTTCTTCCTAGAACTGTATGGGTAATAGAAATGGGGTATGAGGTAGATATAAACATCATTGAAACTTATGCCAAAGTCCTATTAGAAGCCCCTAGAGAACTGGAATAAAAGGTTTTTGGAAATGCACAAACAATAGAAAGTGATGTACAAACATTGAAACAAAGAAAGAGAAGAGAAAAGTACGTAAGGAGTGCATCTAAAGAAGTTAAGGAAATAAAAGAAAATGTCATGAACATAACTAGAATAAAGGAAAGTGACTTAGAAGGATTACAACTGAAGGCACATCTCTCACTGGTTGGTACATCCTCTGACAGTGAAATTCTTGCAGAATTTAAAAGAGTTGATAGGAAGAGAAAACCTTCACCGATACCCTCTCCTCCTCCCAAGAAAACAAGAACACCAAGGCAGAAGAAACAGATAGTGAGACCATCGACAAAGAAGTTGACACCAAATAAGAAAAATCAACAATAAGTTATACCACCTCTGGATAACTTATTGAGTGAAATAATTGATGAAGGCAACTTAGCTAATGTTAGCAAACTGTACAATACATTCACTAATGAAGAAAAGGAAAGTATTGAGAATAGCATAATACTACATCTTGATATATACAAGGAAGTATTAATTGAAGTTGTAGATGACTTTCCTAGTGAATTATATAGGTGGTTAGATGCAAAGAGAATTGCAGTCATGGAGATTAACAAGAAACTAAAGATTGAAAAACTACTAGCTGCACATCCAGTCAACTCTGTAGAAGAAATTGATGAATTGATTAGTGAAGCTAATAGATCAGTTTTTGCAAGTGGACACCAACATGTGAGCCTAATGGCTGGCAGGGTAAATGAAATTGCAAAAGAAACAACAGACAAGTGGGATATCTTCTTTGTAGAGAAGGAAAAATAGGAAGAGCTGAGCAGACCAAAGAAAACTTTCAAAGTTTATCAGAAGGACAGAGACAAGGGGAAAGGTAAAGTAGGTGGATTACCAAATATAAAAATAACTGAAAACCTACCACCACCTTTAGTTACTCCACTAGTATAGACTGATAGCACACTGGCTACTGAGAATGTGGATACACCACATGAGGATGCCAACCCTGAGTCAGAAATTTTGTACACTATGAATATTGACACTCAGGAAGTAAACATTGTAGTTGATAAGGAGAACATAGAGGAAAAAAAAATTGCTACTGAGCAACCGATAGATAATATTGAGGTTGGAACACATGCAGATAATATTGGGGTTGAGACACAAGTAGAGAAAGCTGAGCATTCAGTGGAAACATTGGACAGTGGAATGGTTACAAATAATATTGATGCAAGCACTAAGAAACCTGCTAAGACAGTAACTGAGAATCTAACAGTGGATAACATAGAAAAGCAAACTGAGAAACCAACAAAGTCACATGTACACATTGAGGTAGTGAAATCAGCAATCATAGAAAAACCAAAACCATTGCTAGTGGAAATGCAAACATAGACTGACCCACCGAAGGTCGATTCAGGCAAATTGGTTACTCCCACTGGAAGCACATAAATTGTAAAGGTAGTTGGCTAGACATCTAGTACTTCAGTAACAGAATTTATACCTACTAATATGACTGAAGTACTTTTGGACTCAATAAAGAAAATAACAGATTGTAATGCATTGGCCTATAAGACAATTGATGACACAATTCCTATTCTTAAGATGATTGCACCCAAATGCAATGTAGATAATGTAAAGGATTCTTTAAGTCAATTAGACACATTGTCTAAATATATTATTGGTAATATACATACAATTGATCAAATAAAAGAGGAAACATTCAAGGAGAAAATGGAAAAAGAAAAAGGAAAATTCTTTAAGGAAACAATAAACAAGTTCACAGAACACATCAATACACTTTTACCGACACTGAATAAAACAATTTTGGAGTATAAGGAACTGTACAGAGATACATGCAAGACAAATATGTTGACAGTGGACATTGATAAGGAAATTAGCAAAGTTCAAAAGGACATAAATGATATAGTTGATAATATCATTGGTTCATCTGAACCTATATCAGTTATTGAACAAGAAATTGCTGGATTTGAGGAAAAACTAGAGAAGTTAGAGAAAGAGAAAGAAAGGATCAAAGGAAAAGCCAGAGAGCTTAAGTGCAAACTAAGTCCTAAGTTAGATAACCTTATCTCTCTAAGGAAAGAAATCTCTGAGGCATTAATTCAAGGACAAAAGACACTAGAGGAACATATGCATCATCTCACCGATATAATGCAGAGAACTAAGGCAGCTATGAAGGACAGTGACAAGTTTATACAAAGCTTAAACTTGGTATTAGCAGACGTATTCCAGATTGTAACCAACCGGTTACAAAGTTCAAGCTGAAATTTGCACTCATTTGACAATTTTTGACAACCTTTGTCATTGATGTCAAAGGGGGAGTAGTGGGACAGAGAAAAATGGCCATCAGAGGAGATCATCTGCTCAAGGGGAGCACACATTTTTAGTAACTTTTTGGACTTCATTTTTGGAAATAGATTTTTGGATTTTTCTCATGAGTGTTGTCATCAATGCCAAAGGGGGAGATTGTCGGTATTTTACACTCTAGTGAGAAATGATGGTGTTGTCATTGATGGCAACATACAGGTAGCCACTCGACATTCATCTGGTAAATCACTGGCAGGCACCGACACCGGCACCGACAAATACTTCATCGATAGCGAGAACAATGTATACTGGCACCCCAGCCGACAAGATTTTGTTTATTGTATTTAATTGTAAATGTCTTTTTGTAAAGCCAACATGGCATATTGTAATAAGACTCATATATGTATGAGATCTTGTAAATCATTTTGTAATGAGATAAAATGGACACATGGATAATGTAGAAGTGATGAGCGAATATTAAGGTAGATTTTGTATAAGGTTTATGGTTATAGAATGAGCTTAAACCGGTACTGAACCTGACATAGCAGATGCTGAATTGTAGCAGTACTTTATATTGGATTCTCATAATCCATTTTGTAAGTCAGTGAGACTTCCTTTTGTAATTGAGCAGTGAGCTCTACGCAGTTGGCCTTCCTACATGTGCAGGCCCCTCTTGTAAGTAATATCCATTCATTGGCCAGTGAGTGAATATTGTGGGTCACAAATCCCATTGAGGTTTTTCCCACATCAGGTTTCCTCGTTAAATATCTTGTGTTATTACGTGCTTTCTATGTTGTCTTTATTGTTCCGATTTACTGCATTAATTCTTGTTTACAGGTACACTGTTTTGGAATGCAAAATACTTAATAAGGTTAAATATTCTATTAACTGGTTAGATACTGATTCACCCCCCCCTCTCAATATCTTTGGGACTATCATTAATCCTAACAGTTGCATAGCGGATATCTTCTTTGTGATGAAGGTAGGTATCCTTGTTCTACTTTCCTTAAGATATCAACATCAACCTATGTTGACATCTTAAGGGGGGGGGGGTGCACCCACACTGCTCCTTTGTACCATACTTCTCTCATGCATTGTACAGTGGGTCATTCTCAAAACCAAAGCACAGACTCTTAGAGAAAGATAACGCTAATGTTTCCTTAGACAATGGGTCATTCTCGAAACCAAAGCACAAACTCTTAAAGCAAGATGTCATCACTTTATCCTTGTACAGTAGGTCATGCTCAGAACTTGAGCATAGACTCTTAGAGCAAGGTGATGCTATTTTTTCTCTTGTATAGTGGGTCATTCTCAGAACTAGAGCACAAACTCTTAGAGTGAGATGAGGCCACTTTTTCTTATGTAGGGTGATTATTCTTGGAACCAGAGCACAGACTCTTAGAGTGAGATATCATGCCTTTTTGACACTTGTACTGTACATTCTATACAGGTTGTAGCATACTCGAGCATAGACTCCTATGAGGCACTTTGAACCTCATTTTCACACACACGTGCTTCAGGTTGGGTGGAACTAATGGTGTTCTCACTCTCCTCCCTTACATGGATCACCCAGACAGACTCTAGGGGCTATATTTCCATGTTCTTCTCTCCATTGATCACCTACTTTTAGGGGTGAGATGTCCATGGTTTCTCTCTTGTTCACCTTTCTTCTCATGGATCACCAAAGTGTGTATTCATGTCCTCTCTCTTCTTCCTCTCATGAACCCATTGTTTTACTATTGACAGTTCATGGATGATGTCATCTTTGCTCTAATATGTGATCACTCATTTTTATGTGATGGCATTGGTCTTTGTGTCTTGATTAGTTGTTGAGACATCTGAGTATCAAGGTCTCTTTGGCTATTTGGTTTGTCATCTTGTGTCTTTGTCATGTGTCTTTTGTGCTTTGTTTTTGTTTTGTGCATCTTGTTCCTTTTTGTTTTGTGTGTTGTTCAACATGTTTGAGTGACTTAAGATCCTAAGATTGGGGGCTTTTGTTCTCAAGATTAGTGATGTCTTATACTTCTTGTGATCTTGCTCTACATCTCTCATCTTTATCTCTATTTCTTCTACTTTACCGACAGTATTGGCATATGCCATACTCCCACTAAAGTGGGGGTTAAATGTAGTGTCATTAAATTGTGACTCGAGCAATTTTAACCATATTTGAGGTCCTCACCTTGGTGATGGCATCTTCCTTTCCAACTAAGACTTCTCTCTCCATCTTCACCTTGAACCCTTCCTGTTTGAGCCTTGAGATGGCCTCAAGACCCTATCTAGACCCCAAGATAGGGAAGGACAAGGGTGTGGCGCCCTTGTATCCCCTAGGATAGGGAGGCATGGCACCCCTGTCCCCCTAGGACAGGGTTGTGGCACCCTTGTCCCCCCCTCTTAGGGTGGCCCGAAGATAGGTCCCTCCGGTCCTATTTTCATTTTGGGATTTCAAACTTCCTCAATGTCGGCCTTTGGTTAGATGAATTAATTATCTAAGGCATGTATAAAAGGGAGTTAGTCTTCTCATTTGCAAGGATAGAATAGACAAAGGAGGCAATTTATATGACATAAAGGATAGGCGAAATTCAAGCATCCAAGTCTTCTTCTTCATGTGTCTTCTTTATTCATCCATTGGAGTAACATTTACAACATTCATTTGCAATCATACGTGTGTGTTAAGGTTTTGTCATGTTACATGCCATTTCATACTGTATACATAAAAATTGGCTATGAGCAATTAAATAAATATTTTATATTTATTTAATAATTATTCTTCTATTAAATAGTTAATTTGAAAAGATTAATTCATTTAATTCATTTTGTGTCTTTCTATTAATTAATATTTTAATAATTAATTCATCTATCCTATTCCTCTAATTAATCAAATATCTAATATTTAATTGTCCTTCTAACTAAGTTAATTAACTATCTAATATTTAATTATCTCCTCCAAACAATTAAATATCTAATATTTAATAGTTATTCTCCTATCCTATAGTCTTAAATATTAAATGATTTCTTAAATTATTTAATCCCTTTTCCAACTCACCCTCCATCTCCACTTCATCTTCCCTTTGCCAACTCATCCAACATGTGGCTAAGGAAATTAATATTTTTTAAATATTAATTTATCATTTATCTTCAACTTCCAAATTTAATGAAAATTGTGTACGTACACATATTTCATAACCATTTCCTATATTCTCTCCAACACCCTCTACATCTTAGGAAGGACTTGAGTCAACTTATCCTCTCATGCCTAAATTTCCTCCAACCATCCCTAGATTCTCTCAGTCAACAACCCAGTCAAGGTGAGATGAGCGACACTTGTCTTTTCCTTTCCCCTTTCTCTCAACCTTCACCTTTGCTCACAACCATTCAAATTTGCAGATCTGATCATGACCGTTGATCTAAGCCACATCATCTCATCCTCTCAAGGTCTATAAAATCAAGAGCTTCAGTTGAGAGAGAGTTACTCTTCAAATTAGTCTTCAAATTGATCATATGCATCCGTGAGTTTTTGAAGCAAATAGCAAATAACAATAGCAAATATCATATAACATTTTAGCATAATCATGTAGCATTTGCATATCATAGTATCAATTAATTACAAGTTATTAGTCCATTCTTCATATGCCATCTTGGAAGCCATCAATGCATTGTCTGAGAGCACACCATCTGCAACCAGGAACAATGGAGTTATGACACAATGAGACATAAATCATGAAGGTAAAATAATGTTTTATTTTAATATGTATTTCATGTAGTTTCATTGGTTGAATTTGGATTTCTTGTATGCATTTCCATTTTGTATTTTGTGAAACTAACTTATTACAGGTAACATTCTGAGGGTGAAATTCAAGCTCACACATTTTGGTGCCCACTGTGGGGCTCATAAACCTCGCATATACTTTTAAAAATCTCACAAATAGTTAAATTAATGCATTTGTAATGTAGATTCACACATGTATGAATTCTGACAGTGCTTTTGTTCTGCAGGTTAGCGCATTTGTCTTCTAGGATAGCGCATTTGCAACATAGGTTAGTGCATGAGCATTCTAGGTTAGCACTTTTGTCTTAGAGTCTGCACATTTGTATTACAGGTTCGCACATTTGTGCCCTTGGTTAGCGCATATGTCAAAGAAATAGCACTTTTGTATCCACAAAGCAGTGCTTTTGTAGTCTAGGTTAGTGCTTATGATCTGCAGGTTAGCGCTTTTGAGCAAAAAGATAGCGCATATGTTAGATTAGCGCTTCTGTTCATAAAATTGACAAAGTTTTCTTGTAGGTCTGAGTATCCAAGAAATTAAATTTTTTCAGATTACTAACTTGCATATGCAGGATGGCATTTAAGGCAAATTTTATGCATTTCATCATTTAGTTAATTAAAAGTCTTCATTTGGGAAGTAATATATCATATCTTGTTCATCTAGTTTAACTAAGAGGATGAATTAACAACATGCAACTTGCATTTTTAGTATTTTCTCTAAAATAGTTACACATAGACTTTTAAAAAGGCTAAAATGAACACCATGCTTGTTGGAGCAACATCTCCAAATAGGACTTAACCAATAATTGCTTTGAAAAGGATAAAAAGAACGCTTGTATTCCATGTCTCAAAAGTGGTAGGTATATGCTCTCCCCTTAACTGGGTGACCAAAAAGCCAAACCCACTCTTTTATGCTTTCTTTAGTTTCAAGCAATTAAATCCTTTAGAGGGCCTGCCTTCTCGAGCTGCCTTGAGGGGGCCAGTGAGAGGGGAATGACCCAAAGTGGAAACGAAATAATACCAAGTCCTTCCAATCCACTATAAATAAATTGTGTTTGTGACGAAGACTCAAACAACATGTGCTAATAAGTTCATACTTACACTATGTTTCCCCATAAACCCTATGGAGCGTAACCTCTATAGGTTGGGAACCTTCTGTATCTACAGAGCTGAAAGTGCCACATGTATGGCCACATGACCAGAAGCCTTTACTGAAAAACACTTGTACTAGTTGCCAAAATTCTTCTAGTTGTTAGCGCAGGAGGTCGGACCTCTAAAGCGGCTCACATACATACAGTTCCTAGTAGAGATATAAAGTTTGCCATGGGGAGTTTTCATGGAAGCTGGTGCTTGGTTGCCTCGAAGAAGTGAGTGCCGAGGGTGGAGCCAGTGGGGTCAAACATCTAAATACCCGCTTTGAATAGCGTAGCCTTGGGGGAAACCCCATGTGAGATTCAACAACTATTGTCTTAGCCTACCATAGGGATTGTACTTGCTTGTGCATTTTGTTTATTAGACACTATGTCTTCTATGTCTGTAACATGTTCTAAATGGTAAAAAATTGAAGAAAATTATCATCTACAAGTGAACAAAAATCCAACAAGTTGCTGAAAAGGGTAATACAAAAGCTTTCCAACATTTGAAACACCAGATCAAAATGAAAGCATCAAAACATCAGTATCAAAATAAATTCTTGAAGTAGGTTTTTCTCTGAACCATCACATATTTTCAAACTAGCTCAACAAACTAGGGTGCTAATCCAATAGGTTATACTCAAAAGGTTCTATAAACATCAATATTTAACAAGTTATCGATTCAACCATCTTAAGTGCAAAAATCAACATCTTTGTCAAGTTTCTCATCAGGATAATCAAATCCTCTATCACGAAGCTTGATCAAATCTATACTAGGTTCCTAAATCTTGGATATATCTTTCCTATTTTGAACCTAGGTCATATCAAAATCAAAATTGCACCAACATTGGAATCAAACAAACTTGTGAATTGTCAAATGCTTATATGACTTTTAAGTATCACCTTAAGAAAAGAAAATCCAATTACAAAGCTACTCAGAAAAGGATAAGATTCTTGTATATCGATCGCAAGATCTTATTGAAACATAGGACATTCCTACACGGTTTTCGTCACTACCTACGTGGCTGCGGTATTGAATTTGACGGTGAAACTCTACAAAGACATTCCTTTGAACAAAGAGATTCTTTATCCCAACGAACAAACAATAGTGGTAAGATCAACAAAGCATATCTTTCTAAACCAATAATCACCTATTGACTTTGACCTTTGGAAATTTCAACAACTTTGAAATAATCGCATGCCAGTTTGGACTAGAGCCCAACACGAACAACTTAGAAAACAACAACAAATGGAGGAAGAAGATATTCCCATATTCCACACTCTTGGATTTACCGTTGTTGATGAAGAAGTAGTCAATAGCACCATTAGAGACCTTGAGAAAGATTTCAAATTTGATAGGTTAATGGAAAAATTGTTGGCAAAACAAAAAGAAAAAATCTCTTGATGTTGGCAAAATCTGGAGCTAATCTACCACAAGACTTTAACATAGAAAGCTTGAAACAAGATGCAAAGACAATTAACACTCAAAACATGGATGAGAAAAATAATGAAGATATGAACAAAGAAAGTAATGAAGAAATAAGGAAAGAGAAGGATGACAAAAGAAAAGAGCATAGTGATAAGAGAGCTCACGCAGAAACAAGGAGAAACTATGTGGATAATCCATTATCAAACCTTACTCAACAAGTACAAACTCTACAACAACAAATACAAGACATGCAAAATGGGACAAGCTCCAAGAAATATTCATTCGAAGATATATGCCCATATCCTTTTGATAAAAATCTAAATATGATACCATTTCCACAACATTGTGAGATTCCTAAATATCACAAATACGATGGAAAATCTGATCCTCAAGATCACATTAGGGAGTTTTGTACTATGAGCATGGAATTTGCTCATGATGAAACTTACCTTATGCATCTTTTTCCTAGGAGTTTAAATGGACAATCAATGGAGTGGTTTTCAAGGTTACCATCCGGAATCAAATCCTTTGAAGAACTTGTGAATAGGTTTATTTCACAATACTCCTATAATATAAGGAATGAAATAACAATGCTGGATCTTTGCAATGTTAAACAAAAGAATTGTGAATCCTTTATGATTTTCTTGCAACGATGGAAACACATGTTTAATAGGTATCCCAGAGATGTACCTGATCAAGAAAAAATGGACACATTCATTGATAATCTTATCAGTGAAATGAGTTATCGACTAAGGATGCAATGTCCTCACTCTTTTGCCAAAATGATTGAGAATGGTCTGAAAATAAAGAACACAATGGTAAAGAAAGAAGAACTAAAACTTTACAATAATTCATACAACAACAACAAAAACAAAAATAGTGACAAACCCAAGTTCTGGTCAAAGAATAGAAATGTCAGCAATAAAGGGAATGACGATAATAGTACTACAAAACAACAACAACAAACCCAAGTTCTGGTCAAAGAATAGAAATGTCAGCAATAAAGGGAATGATGATAATAGTACTAAAAACCAACAACAACCAATTTTTAATCTATCAAGTCAAATCCCAAGCAATAACAATCCAGAAAACAATAAAGCTAAGTCCTTTTTCTCCAATCCGCAGAGGAAATTCACAAACATTGGAGAATCTTTGGAATCAGCTCTAAAAACTTTGCTTGCTAACAAATTGATTGTTTTTCCAGAAGCATGAAGTTATTAACCACCAGTCAAGCCCAATTGGTGGAATGACAAACATTTTTGCAATTACCATCCGAATAAAGGACACCTAACAAATGATTATCAGAGATTGAAACACCTTATCCAAGATCTAATCGATAATGGAACCATCACAATAGATAGCCATAAGACAAACGAATCACACTTGGCTTTCAAAACTCCACTTCCAAATTATGACAAAGGTGAATCATCCCAATTAAAAGATGACAAAGGAAAAGCCAAGGTGAATTACACTTATACATATGATGATGTGGTGAATGTGATCATTGTTAATGAAAATTCATCTTTAGAACCAATCAATGTTATCACAAGAAGAAAAGCAAAGGTTAAGTTTCGAGGTATAGCAAAAGATCCAATACCCAATCCACAACAATACAATTTAGTAGAGCAATTACAACGAATACTCACTCAAATATCAATTTTGGATCTTCTCAAGGTTTCACCTATGCATAAGGAAATTTTGGAGAAAGCTTTAGTGGAAACAACAGTTTCACAAGATTTGGATGTAGATCAGTTCCAAAACATGGTAGGACACCTTATAGCTCCTCATTGTTTGTCATTTTCTGAAAATGATGACGCATCCTTACAACATCCTCACAATTCTCCCTTACATGTTGAAGTCTCCATAAATAAAACTCATGTCAAACATGTGCTCATAGATGGAGGAGTTGGCTTAAACATTTGTGCATTAAGTTTGATAAAAGCTTTGGGATATTCAGAGAATGCAGTAGACCCCAAAAAGAAAATAACCATCAAGGC
Source organism: Cryptomeria japonica (assembly GCF_030272615.1). Lineage (NCBI taxonomy): Eukaryota > Viridiplantae > Streptophyta > Pinopsida > Cupressales > Cupressaceae > Cryptomeria > Cryptomeria japonica. The sequence goes on along the minus strand of NC_081415.1, from coordinate 667,111,985 downwards.
TTATGATGAAGTAGAACGTTCTTCTAAAGGAACTATTGTGCTACCAATAAGGATAGGACCTGTGGAAAAGGATGCGTTGTGTCAAGTTTTAGATTTGAACCTCTCCTACAACATTCTTCTGGGAAGACCATGGATTCACAAGATGCAAGCAGTTCCTTCTACATATCATCAATGTGTGAAATTTCCTCATGAAGGAAAATAAATCACTATAATTGTAGATTCTAGTCAATATTGCAATAATTTTAAGCTTGCACAAGATACAAGAGTTCCACATAATAGAGAATCAGTATATCCTATTGAATAAATTCAAGCAAAGTTATGGGAAACTTTTGAAGAAAAGCTCAAGCTAAATGATGAAGGAATGGGAAAATATTCTTTGCAAAATTTTCCACTTTCCCCTAAGTCATATGGAAAGCCTACAGATAGTCAATCAAAGACACCAGAAAGATCAAAACACATGTTTAAAGGAACATTTGTTAGTGCTAGAACTCTTGCAGAAGAAAATGAAGACAAAGACATTCTTGGTTGGTTGTACAAGGATGAAGATAAAACTATAGCAACAATAGCAGAAGTCAATATTCCCATAAAACAATATCGCAAAGGATATGAAATCATGTGAAAAATGGGATATGAAGGAAAAGGACCAATTGGTAAGCAACATCAAGGTATTTCAGAACCTATTTGTCCACACTCGCAATCCACAGAAGATAAATCCAAGCATGGATATCTAAAATCCAATCAAAAGCAACATAATCATCAACAACAAAAGTGGAGAAAGAAATCAATTTCTAAAGAAGAAAATTGGCAAGAAAAGCTACATCAAGTGGTCGAAACAGTAACCAATAAACAAAAGAAGCAAGAAGGACATGAAAAGAAAGAGGGAGATCATCATCCAAGGTGAAGAAAAATCTTGTCAACAAGTTCTGAAAATACAAACAAAGACAAAATCTGAACAAGATATTCCAAAAGCAGTAAAAATAGAGATGACCGAAATCAGAGGACTTTTTGCACCATACAACATTCCAGTATGGTATAGTGGAGTAATCTTAGATCAGGATTCAGAGAGAGATTCCAATGAATATGAATGGAGTCTAGATACCTTATCCACTACATCAAGTAAAGAACATAATGAAGATCAAGTGGCTACCACAAAAGAAGACTTGTCTATAGCAAAACAAAAGATAAAGTTAGAAAGAAGGCAAGAGAAACTTAGAATTTAGAGAAAAGAGGTGTATGCAAAAAGAAAAGGGAATGACAAAGACATAGAAGTAATGCCACAAGAAGCACAAACAAAAGTCATACATGGAAGAACCATAGAAGAACTAAGAGATAGTCAAGTTGGACTAACTATTAGTCTAGGAGAAGTTGAGTTTGAAAGGAGACAAAATATATTAAAAGAATCCTCTTTACCATGTGCACAAATATGTCAACTTCTAAATGCAAATGAGATCAATCAAGAAGGAATTTTCAGTATCAAAGATGTGCGTGTGGATATAATCCATTTGTTTAAGGGACAAACATCAGTTGAAGAACTACTTGAGTGTGAACTACAAAATGCTATTATTAATTTTGTTAAGACTAATTCGGAAACGCTTGATAAAGACAATTCTCAAAAACATTTAATCTATGACAATACCTATTCTACGCCAAGTTATGACTATTATGTCATGAACATTGAAACACCTAATGATGACAGTGATTATGATTTACCCCTTATGCATCCTGAACTAATTGATTGGGATAATTTAGACAAGCTGGAACTAAATGTCTTTTCCAATGATCATGACATAGTCGTGTACCTTAACATTGTTGAACCTATCCATCCTAAGATATCTTCCATTGCAGAATTAAGTGACGTTTCTCATAATCAGGAGAATGTCAAACTTTTTAGTTGTAAAAGTGAAATAAAACAAGGAAAGAGACCTATTATTGAAAACCATTTCATGGCAACATTAGATCAATCAAAAGAGTAAACAAAGGGCGTATCTGATGGTGAAAACCTCCTTGAGGTGCCAGAAGATGGAAAGTTTGACATTTTTCCTACATATTTTAAAGAGAGATCTACTATCCTGATAGAACCAACAGAAGCAGTAAACATTGATACATCAAAATATTCTAAAATACTTCATTTTTCTAACTCATTATCAGAAAGAGAGATGAAAGAATACATGGAATTATTTAAGCAAAGACAAATAAATTTTGCTTGGTCTTATGCAGATATGCTAGGACTTAACCCAGATCTTATCATGCATCATCTTAATATGGATTTAAAAGAAAAACCTGTTAAGTAGAAATCAAGAAAGCTGCATCCACATATTGCTCTCCTTGTGAAAATCGAGCTAAAGAAACTATTAGAAGTGGGTTACATAAGACCAGTTGCTTATCCATAATGGGTTTCAAGCATTGTACCAGTATCAAAACCAGACAAGAACATAAGTCAATTGCGATCTTTACAAGGAAGGTTGCAATCAATCAGGAGATTTGTTTCTCAATTGGCTGATAGATGTCTTCCATTTACCCATCTTCTACATAAAAATGCTCCATTCAAATGTGATATAAAATGTGAAGAAGTTTTCTAGCAAATAAAAGAATATCTTATGAGTCGTCTAGTACTGATATCACCAACCAAAGGGAAACCATTGTTACTCCGTGTCTCAGCAACAAGCGTATCATTAGGCACTCTCCTAGCTCAACATGATGATGAAGGAAAAGAAAGAGTAGTTTATGATATTAGCAGAACACTTGTTGGCTATGAGTTAAATTATTCCTTAATTGAAAAGATATGTCTAACAGTTGTATTTGCAACTCAGAAGCTGTGACATTATATGTTGATTCATTTTGTCACACTAATAGCAAAGATAGATCCTCTCAAATATCTATTGAGCAAGTTAACATTGATAGGGAGACTAGCCAAGTGGGTTATGATACTGAGTGAATTTGACATAGAATATGTTGACCGGAAAGCTATCAAGGGACAAGTCATCGCTAATCAATTGGCTGATGCACCTCTACAAAATAACATGCCTTTGCATATCGAGTTTCCCGATGCAGATATCTTGACTGTAAGTACAAACTTTTGGGAATTGTACTTTGATGGTTCTTATACTCAATATGGATCGGGTGCAAGAATCTTTTTCATCACACCTAAAGGACACACAATTCCAAAATCATATAGACTGCGATTTCCATGCACCAATAATACTGCAGAGTATGAAGCATTAGCTATAGGGATTAAAATGGCCATTGAATGGAATGTCAAAGAACTACATGTCTGTGGTAATTACAAATTGTCATTAATCAAATAAATGATGGATATCAAACAAAGGATGATAAGCTTATGCCATACAAACAGCTAGTGGAGGAGTTTAAAAGACACTTTAAAGAAATCACATTCACCCAGATTCCAAGAAATGAAAATAAAGTAGCAGATGCAATGGCTACAATAGCATCTCTCTTGCAAAATAAAGAGAATCAACAGTGTTACGAATTTATCATGGAAGATATCTTAACCCCTACCATTCAATCCCAACATACCTATAGAATTTGCCATATATCAGGAACCAGTCAATCCTTATATGGTCAAACCTACCAATATTTCAAAGATCATATCCTTCCTCTTAAATTATCTCATAATCAATGAAAAAACTTTATCCGTCAGTCCTCTCACTATACTATTATTGCTGATATCCTATATAGGCATGGTCTAGATGGTACTTTATTGAGATGTCTTGAAAAAAATGAATCTGAGAGAGTTCTTAATGACATTCATGTGGGTATTTGTGGTACACACTCAAGTGGTTTAACATTGGTTAAGAAACTTATTTGTATGGGTTACTTTTGGCCTACTATGGAAAGAGATTCATTCACCTATGCTAGAAAATGTAAACAATGTCAGATCCATGGAAATCTAATTCATGCACCAACACAATAGTTATATCCTATGATAGGATCATGGCCATTTTCATAGAAGGGCCTTGATTTGGTGGGAAAGATCAATTCCTCATCTTCTAATGGACATAAGTTCATTCTGATTGCTACTGAGTATTTTACTAAGTGGATTGAAGTAGTGCCCTTAACAACAATGATAGGAAAACAAATATCATCATTCATTTTGAATCATATAATCTGTCGCTATGAAGTTCCTATGACCATTATCACTGATAATGGAAGACCATTCAAAAATCAAGATGTAAAAGAGCTATGTGAACAGTTTTATATTCAACATAGGTTCTCTACTCCATATTATCCACAAGGTAATGGTCAAGTTGAGGCATCAAACAAAACTATCTTGAAAATCTTGAAGAAAACAGTCAATGAAGCTGGAAAAGACTGGCACATTCAGTTAAATCCTGCTCTTTGGGCATATCGAACTAGCTTCTGCACTCCAACGGGGGCAACTCCATATTGTTTGGTCTATGGATCAGAAGATATATTACCTATAGAAGTAGAGATACCTTCTCTACATGTATCTTTGCACAGTCTTATACCAGAAGAACAAAAACAAGTCTCTCGACTCCATGAACTAGAACTGCTTCAGGAATGTCACCAAAATGCAACAGAACATTTGAAAGTATATCAACAAAGAATGGAAAGAAGTTATAACCACAGAGGCAAGCCACATATTTTCCAGATTGGGGATATAGTTCTAAGGGAGAATCCAAGAAATCAGCAAGACCGGGAAAAGAAGGGAAAATTTGAACCAAATTGGCTAGGCCTTTTGTCATAGTAGCAACATATGGATCAGGAGCATACAAGTTATCTACCCTTGAAGGTGATTGGTTTGATGAATCTATCAATTCTATCCATCTCAATAAATTCTATGCTTGAGATATAAAGTCCTGAGAAAATCAATAAAAAGCATATAAAGTCTTGAGAAAATCAATAAAAATCATATAAAGTCCCAAGAAAATCAACAAAAAGCATATACAATCCAAAAAAATGCAATAAATTTAGATAGTGAAAACCTGGTAAAAAGGCACTATCTAAAAAGTGAGTTCCTCCATCTATGAAGATCGCTTTGCGCACCTATCCACTCCATCCTATCACATCTATCACTTCCATATATCCTAGATTATCCATTCCATCTTTCACATCCATTGCTCTGAACCATTTAGCAAGAAATATGCAGCTTACTAATAGTTATCAATCTTTGACATACTTGTCATAGTCACTTTTTTAGATTTTATCAGAATCAATCAATCTGCATTTGTATCTCTCCATGGTTTGGATCTTGATCAATTCATACATCCATAATAAATTTTTGTTTCCGCTAGGGGCAAAATCCTAATTCCCTTTTGCTAAGGTGATCTTTTGAATCTTTGAAAATCCAAAACATTCAAAAAACTTAGGAAAAAACCAAAAACACCTAGGGTTTTGAAATAGATAACGAGCAACAAAGCAACAAAAATCAAGGCCTTTCATCAACAACTGAGTCATAAAACTCAGAAACAGAAGAATCAATTAGCAAGTAATAAAGGATTATCAAAGATCATTCATTAAGATGATTATATCAGTTAATGACCATAAGAACATGTGAATGACATACAAGATTTAGTATTTATATACTGATTTTATTGCTAATCATGTACTCTATGCAACTCAAGGATGTCCATGACTAGAGAAGCTATGATGAAGCATGATTATTTTCTTTGATTATTGTCCGTGGTTTATCTCTTACTACGGTATGAACTTGTCTCAGGATATGATCAGCAAAAGATCAAGGAGGACATTTGGTGCAGGAGCACCTTTCTAAGGTCTTTCTCCATGTGACCTTTGTTGGAATTTTGCTTCTTTAAGAAGCCATGTAAATGTAATAAGAGCTAAGAGCTCATTGGTTTTGTTTAGGTCCTAGTTTAGGTCCTAGGTTCTTAAGTCTAGGTTGAGTTGTCTTATGCAGTAGAGGGTAGGTGTGCCTTTTATGTGTTTGGGGTCCTTTTGACATGGTTGTGTCCATAGGATAGCCCAAGGTAGGCTCAAAAGCCAAGAAAAGCAACATTGTAGAAGTTGCTCAAAAGTTGTAAAAAGTTGCATGACAACTTTCCAAAGTTGTCATGCAACTTTTCCACCAAATAGGTCATAACCTTAGTTTGGAATTAGGAATCCTAACCATGGCACACCAACCAAGGTAGAGACACTATAAGTTGTTGCAAACCCTAAAATAGGGGGTTGGATGTCAGATTGTATAACCAAGAGAAAAGACCTTGACTGTGACTGTGTTTTTGTTGCCAGTTGGCACAAATGAAGCATTAATAGGTTGATAATGGATTTCTTTGTAAACTAAGTGGTGTTGTGAGTCTTTCATTGTGTTTATACTTTAATTTTGAGCACTTAGGGTAGGTTCTTATGCAGGTTTTTGTGTTTTTGTAATTATTTTGTGAAGTAGTCTGTCACTGTCCAGTTTTGGACTGTTTTGTGTAATGGATTGACAACTCCTATTCCCATTGTGGAGACACCATGAAACCATGGGGAATAGGAGTGAAAACCTTTTACAATATCCCAAAGAAAGGAGGGCCCTTGAAGATGCAGGAAAGTCTTTCAAAGACCCACTCCTAGGCGAGACTAGACTGTGCCCGGCTAGGAAGGGTTGAAGTTGTAGAGGTCCATGAGAGCAAGGTAGGACAAGGAGGGAGGCACCCTTTGAAGGAGGTGTAGAGGGATGTGTGAAGCACCATTTGTGAGAAGGAGGAGCTTCCACCAATCCAGATAAGGTGGCAAATGTCTACCCCAACTATAATGACAATAATACCTCTAATTGAAATCTCAATCCGAAGTTTGGACATTCATATGGTAGAGTTTACTATTCTCATGGTTGGTGTTCATTTAATTGTCAATCCAGGAATGTAAAAATTGAAATGGGACTACAATATATATGCACTAAGCTCCTTAAATGATTATTCTTAATTACTGTAAGAAAGGTAAGAATGGAAATCATAAAGACTAAATGAAAGCTTTTCAAAACTCTGCTGAAATGAACTAATGGAAATAACAGAAATCACACCATTCTGCCTTGGCTGCAAGAACAGTCAAAGGATCTATTTCTAGTGGCTACAGGAACAACCTAGTCATGAACTTCTACTGCAATTAAGTAAAAACTAACTTCAATAATCATAAACACGGGATTACTCACCAAGTGGGCCCCCTTGGATGAGTGATATCAAACTCTCAACAAAGAACTCTTAATAGATCAGAATAAGATATTTTTATTCATTTCTTCCTGAAAGATGATTACATATTCAAAAAGAGAAAAATTCAGAATACTTGACAAAAACTCTGCTCAATCCCTTTCCATTCTATCTAACTCTCAGAAAAGAAGGAAGAGCTTATTATAAAGAAAAGACAAACTACAATGGATAACTCCAATCATGCCCAAAAGAAAAGGTGGATCGCTATCAGATGAAGGGGATAACAGAGAGCTTGGCTGCAAGAACTATGGATCTGAAACTGAACCACAGTCTTTGCACGCCAAAGAGATATTTTGCAGATTAAACATGCACCAGAGTTAAACTCCCATGGTGAAGTAGAAATACTCTGATTATGCCATAGATCATGCTCTCTTGAATCTCCTTCAATTTGACCTCCAGCTATCTGATGTGATTCCCTAGTCCTTAGGCGTGAAAGAGAATTCTCCACCGTAGCATCAATTATTATCTGCACTAAAATAGAAACAATATACAAGGACATGCATATGTATCTTACTTAACTAATACATTCATTAATTCACATATGAAATCATCCTAAATAATCCGCATATCACAGGGACAAACCATTTGGCTACAGGAATAAATTGGCATGGCTGCAGGAATTAACAAACAAGGTTCAAACATGATTTCTTAAGTTCAGTTTTAAAACATGGATTACATATAGTCAATTCACAATATTTTACTATCACAATGCAACCCAAAAGATACCAAAAACCTAAGAGTCTTGATAAAAAACATGTCAATACACTGACTTATCATGCCCCCCAACTTTAAGGGTTTGCTGCTCCTGTAGCACAAGGAAAATTTCTGATTTTTGTTGAAACTCTGAAATCACCAACAGTGTTCTGTCTAGTTCCCTTGGAAGACAAATTCCAATAAAATCCCTTCATTTTCTCCAACCTGGACCATCTAGTTGTTTCTTCAACATCTACATCATAATTATGTTCTATTGGTCGGCATGCCAAAAGTAGCCACATTAGGATAGGAGGCTGAAAGATTAATGGTAACCAATTATTGGATTTCTCCCTTCCTAGCTGTATTTACTTGGAGGCTCTCTGTATAGCTGCATTAAAATTCTGTAATGAGTAGGGTTCTCCTAGTTTTAAATGATCTGGTAGATGATTCCAACATTGAATTAGTCCCTCTAGTGCTATTGTCCTATGGGTTTGAACTAATTGCTCATACGCTTGATAGACTTCCTCTCTCATTGGAAGTACTATCTTACTAACACCATCCCTTATTAGCAACTTTTGCCAATCATAATACAAAACCCTGGGTGCTTCTGATTCCCTCCTCAATGGCAATGGATAGTCAAGTTCCAATTTCTCAAAGTCCCTAGCTTGTGGTCCTATAATCATTTCATTTTGTATCCAAGACATTAGAGCTCTGAGATGGATATCCCTAATGTACAACAAAGGATTCCATTCTCTATCTTGGGGTACAACATAATTATGTAAATATAATTCACATAACAGGTTCCTTACAGAATATGGGGAGGTTTGATAAGCATGATAGAATTCCTCAGGTGTTTCCAAGGATGGATTAAGGTCCCTAACTATACGGTTTAATCTGAAATTCAGATACCGTTCTTTCAAGTGCACTGCATAAATTCTTGGGGGAGCCCTACACTGCATTATCTCAAGAATCATACCATAGATCTCATCTACCTTAGTCTCCAATTCTTTAATTCTATTATCTTTCTTCTCAATCCCTTTTTGCTATTTATTAATTATTCCTTGCAACCTATCCTTCTCTATTTCCCATTTCCTCAAGAATGTTAAAGCAATTGATAAGCTAGTTAGGGATGAAGGAGTTCTTATGGGTCCTACCTTAGACCGTGGAATTTCTTCAATAACTTCCTCATTCTGGATTGGCATATTTCCCATGTTTTCTTCAGGTTGCTATGGAACATCATTAATAATCTCCTCACATTGCAATGCCACTGAAGCCAGACTTGCAAGCTTATCCATTACAATTTCTTCCTGAATTGCTTCTTGGATTTCTTCTCCTGCAGGATTTTCTTGAATTTCCTTTTCTGTAGCATCTTCTTCTTCTAAAGTTTCTACTGCAATCACCTCTACTGGCCTACTCACTAGTTGAGTCTTCTGTGTCCTCCTTCTTGTTCTCCTAACACAAACTTTTGAAACAGATGTAGGAATTTTTGTTTTTGCTCGCCACCTCTTAGCTACAGGAGGGATATGCACTTCCTGCGGCCGAATAACAAATTATTCCTCTAACTCCTCCTTTTCCAATTCTTTTCCTTCCCTCTGCAAAACTGGTGAACCTCCTTGAAGAAAGGTAGAGGGTTGTCCTTCGATTGGCTCTGCTTCAACATTTTCTTCTAAAATCATTGCAGCTCCTTTAGCAACCAGGAAACCCTCATCTTCACTAGAAAGACCTTCTGCAACTATCTCTTCTTGAACCGGCGGATTATTTTCAATAGGGTCTTCATTTACCCTAAATTGCAGAATATCTTCAAACACACCCCATTCCATCTATGAAACATCTCTCAGGGACCATTGTACCAGCAACTTCACTAGTCCATGGTGGCTAACAGAGCGATTTCCATATCTTTTAGTCTCCTTAGCACTTATAGAAATGAGATGATACAAGAAATTTGGGACATTAACTTGTCGATCATGACATAGATGACTGAGTAACTTGAAGTGAGGCGAATGGAGATTTGAATACTGTCCTTCACAGGTAATATATTTCATAATATACAGAGCTACCTGAGGCAAATGTGCTGGCAAAGAAATCCTTCTAGTCCCTTTCCTATCCACCATTAAGGGTCTATCTGTAGAAATTGTGAACTCTGCCCTGGCACTCCTTGCATCCTTCAATTCTGGAAAGAGTTCTCCTTCTTGCAGCAACCCTGTGACCTCTGCAATTCACTGCTCTATAGCAATTACCCTCAACCCCTTAACTGTAGTTTCTCCTTCACCAAAAGAATGCATAAATTCCATAGCTATTTCGTCATTAAAATCCCTAATCTTCAAGAAATAATCCAGCCAACTACGGTTTTGGAAATAATGCACACAGACAACATCCTGCAGCAACCCTTCATGTACAGTCAATTCATGGTGAATCAGGTCACCTCCCATCTTTTACTCTGATACTTCTGTAGCTTCACCAAAATGTTTGACAGATTCACAAAGGCTAAAATCTACATAGCTTAAATTTGGCGGCATAACTTATTATTCACTTGTGTGAAATAATAATTATCATAAGTAATGTCAGTTAGGAAATCAGTTCGGGAAAATAAATCTTACTGGGAAAAAGGACCATAAAGTATCCCCCCAACTTAACCTAGCACGTGTCCACATAGGCTGACGAGATATCAGGTTTGAAGCGGATTAAAACAAGATTAAAATCATAATGAACTAATAAATGCAAAATTAAAATAAAGTACAATATACATGTACCTGCAATTGGGTGAAAATGATGGTGAAATGAAATGAAGTGACAGATAAGAGAGTGTGATGGAATGTAGTGGATGGAACTTTATGTACGAAGAACAATATTTCACATGGAAATATTTGATTATGATATGATAAATAAGTTCACTGCAAAAGCTACAGGAACATCACCTTTAACAACATGCCCAAGTACAACAGGAAGCTCATGAATTGTTACCGAATCATTGGCAGTTGTTGTAGGAACATGACCAGTTGCTACAGGAACATCACCAGTTGCTGTAGGAACTTGTATTTCATTTTGAGGAGAAAACTGCTGCAAAAACTCTTCTCTAGTAGTTGGCTTGTGATAAAGTCATAGTCGGTGTCCATTCACTAAGAGTTTAAATTGAACAAGATCTATTGTGGACAACCGAATTGCTCCATTGTGAAAAACTTCTTCTACCTCATAAGGACCCAACCACCTTGTTTGGAGTTTTCCCATAGCATCCTTATATCTGGAATCATACAAAAGTGCCCAGTCACCAACTTTGAATTTCTTTTCTCTGATATATTTATCATGCCATCTAGCTCTTTGGTTTTGAATCAATTCTGTCTGTTGAATAGTTACCTTTCTCCATTCATCAAGAGCATTTAACTGCTAAATGCGTTCCTTCTGTGCTTCAAACAATGTCATATTCAGTTGTAGGGCTGTTCTCAAGGTTTTATGCTCAAATTCAATAGGCATCATTGCTATTTTTCCATAGACCATCTCAAAAGGGGTGAATCCAATTGGTGTTTTTCATGTTGTTCTATATGCCCAAATTGCCTCTGAAAGTCGATTAGACCAATCTTTCTTATGGATAGACACTATTTTTGTAAGAATAGCCTCAAGCTCTTTGTTGGTAACCTCTACTTGGCCATTAGACTGTGGATGGTATGGAGTAGATTTCCTATGTCTCATATTATATTCATTGATCAAAGCTTTTATCAATGTTGATGTAAATTGAGGTCCCTGATCTGAGATGATTTCTCTAGGTACTCCATACCTTGTAAATATTTCTTCATAGAGAAACTCAGCTACCTTATTATCTCTTGCATGTTACATAGCTCTAGCTTCTACCCATTTTGTCACATGGTCTGTATATACCAAGATATAAGATTTTCCATTAGAAGGTGGATCAATGGGTCCAACAAAATCTAATCCCCATTTATCAAATGGTGTAACAGATATTTGAGGATATAGTGGCATCTCATCAGATTTTGTAAGTCTGCCCATTCGCTGACACCTATCACACTTCCTTGTGTACTGAGCTGCATCCTTGTGTAGTGTAGGCCAATAATAACTAGTATTGAGTATTTTCAGTGCTGTCCTTTTGGTAGCAAAATGACCTCCACATGGTTCATCATGACATGCATGCAAGATGTCATATGTTTCATCTTTTCTGACACATCTTCGCATAACTTGATTAGGTCCAATATAAAATAGACAATCAACAATCCATGAAAAGCTAAAACTTTTTTCAACTAGCAACTTTCTTTCCTTAGGAGAAAAAGAAATTGGCATCTTAGCTGCAACTAAATAGTTGGCAATATCAGCATACCAAGGAGTATGAGCCTGTATGAGAAACAAATGCTCATCTGAAAAAGTGTCATCTATCATTGTAGAGTCTTCCTGCAATTGAAGACGTGAAAAATAATCTGCAACAACATTAGACTTCCTTGGCTTATCAACAACTATGATATCAAATTCCTGCATCAACAATAACCAGCGAGCTAGTCTACCGGTGATGGATGGCTTATTCATAAGATATCTAATTGCAGTATGATCTGTATGCACAAATATTGGGTACCTTGTAATATAGTGTCTAAACTTGTTAAGGGCATATATGACAGCTAGCATTTCTTTTTCAGTAACTGTATAATTCAATTCAAGTCCTTGCAAATTCTTGCTGATATAATATATTGCATTTTCCAACTTGTCAACTTTTTGTCCTAACACTGCAGCTATAGCATAATCAGATGCATCAGTATGGATTTGGAATGGTAGAGACCAATTAGGTCCTTTAAGAACTGGTGCCTGAGTCAAAGCATGCTTAAGCTTTAAAAAAGCTTCATTTCATGCTGAGGTCCATTTAAATTCTGCATCTTTAGTAAGCAGTGTATATAAGGGACTTGCAATTTTGCTGAAATCTTTAATGAACCTTCTGTAGTATCCAACATGGCCAAGAAAACTTCTCACATCTTTCTACTTCATAGGGTCATTAATTTGCTGAATAACCTCAATCTTTGCTGGATCCACTTGTATACCTTGTACAGATATATGATGACCAAGGACTATTCCTTCTTCCATCATAATAAAACACTTTCACTGTTTAGAGACAAATTGTAGTCTTCACACCGCTGCAAAACTTTCTTCAAATTATCCAATGCTTGATCAAATTTAGAACCATAGGTTGTAAAGTCATCCATGTAAATTTCCATTATGTCTTGAGAAATATCAGAAAAAATACTGATGACTGCCCTTTGAAAAGTGGCTAGAGCATTACACAACCCAAAAGGAAGAACAGAATATGCATAAGCGCCCCATGGGAAAGTAAATGTTGTTTTCTCCCAATCCTCAGGAGCTATTTGTATCTAATTATAGCCACTGAATCCATCCAAAAATGAAAAATATCTCTTACCAGCAAGAGAATCCAATACCTGATCTACAAATGGTAGTGGAAAATGATCCTTCCTTGTGGCTAAGTTCAAGGCTCTATAATCAACACGTACTCTCCATTTGCCTCCCTTCTTAGGAACTATCACCAAGGGTGATACCCATTGACTATCAGGAATAGGATAGATAAATCCAGCTTTGAACATTTTTTGCAATTCTTCTTTAACTATCTCCTTCAGGGCAGGATTGACTCTTCTTTGAGGTTGTCTAAGGGGACAACACTCATCCTTTATGTAAATATGATGAGTACAAACTGTTGGATCAATTCCATTCATATCCTTGTAATCCCATGCAAAGGCATTTCTATGGAGTTTTAGCAAGTCTACCAAGCTATCCTTCTGAGTATCTACTATATTCTTGTTGATATTCAAATATTTATTCAATGCAGCCTCTATCTTGATAGTAAGATCAATCTGATTTATATCAGAAACATGAGAATATGACAATTCCTGTGGCAACAAGATATGCAAGATATCAGTGGCTGCAGGAAAATCCAATCCTGCAATACTCGAAACCAATTCCTGGAATTCTCGGTCTTCTATTAATTCATTTGTTAGAACCTTATAAAGGATTGATTCTTCATCATATAACTACATGAGTGGCACTCAATTAATCATCATAAGATGATTAATAGATTCAATTTCTTCAGATTCCTCTCCTAAAATAGGTCAAACAGCCTTCTGCTACTCAAGCTGAGGTTGTGCAAGAGAATACACAGCCAATGTTTTTGTGGAACTGCCATATGAAATTGTCATGTCTCCTGATTTACACCCAATATATGCATCTTCTGTGGCAAGCCATGGTCTTCCCAAAATGACTAGATATCCCCCCAATGTTGCTTTTGGGGATAAAATCATAAAGTCTGCAGGGTATTCCTAGGAATCTAGTATGACCACTATATCTTCTATCATACCATCAGGTCTTACTCCAGAGCCATCAACAGTTGAAGAACTATGGGTGTAGACCTTAAACTATCTATCTCTAGATGTTTCATTAATTCCCTTGTCATTACATTAATGGCTACCCCTAGATCAACTAAAACATTCTTTATTTGACTGCATTAATGACTATACTCACAACAGGACTACCTAGATTAGAATACTTTGGAATAGCAATTTTTCCTAACATAATATCAGCTAACTGACCCATAACATGAACTATTTGTAGATCCTTTCTCTTTCTACCAGGTTTCTTTAGGCATGCTTCCCTCAATGCCTTACCATATATTGGAACATCCTTTATTGCTTGCAGCAATGAAATTTTAACACAAATGTGCTTCAATTGATCAAGAATATCAAAGCTTTGTTGTTGATCAGTTGAAACTTCTTTGTCTTTCAATCTTTGGGGAATTGGTGGTAATATTTGATTCTGAGATATTACATCATTAAGATCAGAGATTGGCTACTCTTCTTGTACCTCAGTAATAACTAGCTGAGAGGGATTAGGTAGTGTTGTTCCAGATCGGAGGTGAATATCATCTAGTGATAAAGAATAGGCTGGGTATTGATTAACATCAGCTGAATAAGCTTATTGTTGTTGCTAGGATTTGATATTTGGATTAGGAAATGGTTGAGTAGGCAGTTGTGTTGGCTTGGGAGGTGGTGCTGTGGCTATAGGAGGTGGCATTAAAGCAGGAGGTTGTGGCTGCTGAGCAAGAGGCTGATATCCAAAAGATTGGGATGACCATGATGGGTTTCCCCTCCATTGAGAGGTAGGTTGCCAATTCCCTTCAAATTGGTTCCCTGCACCCTGAGGTGGATACCAGTTTCCCTGTGGCTACTGCCACTGGGGTATCTAATTAGCAAATTGCTTTCCTTGGCCTTGTGATCCATACCAATGTGGATAATTACCAAAATTTTGAGAATACTATGGTTGCCATTAGTTATTTGGTGCATAAGAATTACCACTATAACCAGAAAAGGAAAGTGGATTAGGTGGCATACCTTGTCTCAGAAAATTTGGTCTTCTCTAAGCAACATAGAAGACTTGTTCATCCTCCCCTTGAATTGGTTTGAAATCAGGTACTTCAACATTTGCAACCATCTTGCATCTGCAATCTTTCTTTCACTGCTTATAATGAGGACATAAATCTGCAAGAAATACATCAGCTTCCTCATGCTTCTTCTTAGCTGCCAATGTATCCAACTGAGTAGCCATATTGTTTATAATGTCCTCCTTGAAATATTTTAACAAATGACTAAGTTCCAACCTAGAAACTCCATTTTGCAGATGATGATGATGGTGCTCCTAGCTGAAAATCTCCTATTATTCTTAGAAGTAGATCTGGAATACTTCTTGCAAATTTGTTCTATTTCAGCCCAAGTAGATTGTGTAATGTCACCCCCCCATTAGATCTAAGGAATCGGTGCATTCATCACTGATACCCCTCAAGAATATCAATTTGAGGGAATCTTCATTCAAAGTACTATGCTTGGACTTCTTGAAACTAAACAAAAACCTTTCCAGATAATCCTCAAGGCTCTCATCTTTAGTTTGTGTCATTCTAAAGATATCATCTCCATGTCGATCAGTGCCTCTACAATAATCTTTATATTTTCCAAGAAACAACCGTTTCATCTCATCCCATGTATTGATTGTGCTACTACCCAAGCTCATGAACCATCTCAAGGATGACTCCTTCAAAGTGGTTGGAAAATTTTTGAGTCTATGGGCATCTGTAGTATAGTCAAAACTCCTACAGAGAACATCAAACTCAAACAGAAATGTATCTGGATCCTCTGTGACCAACCCATAGAACTTAGGAAGTGAAGATGCTGGAATGTTCTTGAGGTTAGCATTATCATGTTGGTCAGAGATGGGAAACTCAAATGTTGTACCAGGTGGTGGTGTGGATTATTTCCACCAGGAGGTGGGTTCCCTTGCATTGGACATATGGGAGTTATTACAATAGGCAACTCTTCTTCTTGTGGATCAAAAAAGAGCCGAAGACTACCTTCTAGAAATTCAGACTTAGGGTGATTCAAATTTTGTGGGAATTGATATAGCTTAGAAAAATGGTTTATATCTAAAGAACTATCTTTTGCTTGAGTAGTATGAGTGGGTAAAAATCTACCTCTAGCATCTCTTCTTCTATTATGCATGCAAATTCATGAAATTCAAACAATTAACTAGAAACTAAAATAATCATAAAAGGCTCTTAGCTTGACACCATCCCTGGCAATGGCGCCAAAAATGTCTACCCCAACTATAATGACAATAATACCTCTAATTGAAATCTCAATCCGAAGTTTGGACATTCATATGGTAGAGTTTACTATTCTCATGGTTGGTGTTCATTTAGTTGTCAATCCAGGAACGTAAAACTTGAAATGGGTCTGCAATATATATGCACTAAGCTCCTTAAATGATTATTCTTAATTACTGTAAGAAAGGTAGGAATGGAAATCATAAAGACTAAATGAAATCTTTTCAAAACTCTACTGAAATGAACTAATGGAAATAACAGAAATCACACCGTTCTGCCTTGGCTGCAAGAACAGTCAAAGGATCTATTTCCAGTGGCTGTAGGAACAACCCAGTCATGAACTTCTACTACAACTAAGTAAAAACTAACTTCAATAATCATAAACACAGGATCAATCACCAAGTGGGCCCCTTGGATGAGTGATATCAAACTCTCAGCAAAGAACTCTTAGTAGATCGGAATAAGATATTTTTATTCATTTCTTCCTGAAAGACAATTACATATTCAAAAAGAGAAAAATTCAGAATACTTGACAAGAACTCTGCTCAATCCCTTTCCATTCTGTCTAACTCTCAGAAAAGAAGGAAGAGCTTATTATAAAGAAAAGACAAACTACAATGGATAACTCCAATTACTCCCAAAAGAAAAGGTGGATCGCTGTCAGATGAAGGGGATAACAGAGAGCTTGGCTGTAGGAACTGTGGATCTGAAACCAAACCACAGTCTTTGCACGCCAAAGAGATATTTTGTAGATTAAACATGCACCAGAGTTAAACTCCCATGGTGAAGTACAAATACTCTGATTATGCCATAGATCACACTCGCTTGAATCTCCTTCAATTTGACCTCCAGCTATCTGACGTGATTCCCCAGTCCTTAGGCGTAAAAGAGAATACTCCACCGTAGCATCAATTATTATCTGTACTAAAACATAAACAATATACAAGGACATGCATATGTATCTTACTTAACTAATACATTCATTAATTCACATATGAAATCATCCTAAATAATCTGCATATCACAGGGACAAACCATTTGGCTGTAGGAATAAATTGGCATGGCTGCAGGAATTAACAAACAAGGTTCAAACATGATTTCTTAAGTTCAATTTTAAAACATGAATTACATATAGTCAATTCACAATATTTTACTATCACAATGCAACCCAAAAGATACCAAAAACCTAAGAGTCCTGATAAAAAACATGTCAATACACCGAATTATTAGCAAAGACAGTAAACCATCACTGTGACCTAGGTAGGCCTTAAAACCCTTGTAAAAACCCTCAAAAACCCCAAAATTCACCTAGGGTAGTGTACGGACACTTGGAGGCCCAAAACTAGAAAAATCTTTGAGCCCTTGCCAAATGATTAGCAGTCCTTTTGGGAAGTTTCACAAGTTTGTGCATCGTTTGCAAGAGGGAGCCCTAAAAGTCCGGAATGGAGGCCTAATTAGGCACATTCCTTGTAGCCCTATTTTGTAGGAAAGAAGCAAAATAGTGAGATCGATAACAAAGTGGAAGGTTAAAACCTCTTGGGGGCACTTGAATGGATGGAAAACCATGTCTAAGACCTATCCTATCCTTACTAGGACCTAAGAAGGTGTGGGAGGAGCTAAATCCTTATTAGCCTATGTGAGGGTTTTTGATGCTTGTGAGTAGGTGTGACCTTAGTAGAAGTATCACAGGTTATTGGTGGGTGGATTGGGCAAGGTCAGGGGATTCTTTAGGCAAGGGAAGTCCTAGAGACCCTAGGGTGTGGTTGGAACACCTAGTGATCCAAGGAGAGGATCAAGGAGCATAGACTAGGCTAGTCTATCCCATTCCCATTCCCATCGAATTGGTATCAGAGCAAGTTAAAGATTTGGTGGACCGTGCATGTCTCTATATTCTGGTGAATCAGTAGGGGAGAACATAATGGTCACTAATGTAGAGCTGGCTAGGGAGGTAGAAGAGCAAAAGGAGAAAAATAGACTCCTTCAAGATGCTATGAGTTAGATAAGGAACAAGTTGCAAGAAGTGGTTGATTAGAGAGCACAAGAACTCTGGGGTGTAGAAACTAGTGACAGAGACAAGAAAGAAATTAATCCTGATGACATCATACCGAAACCAGACCCCTTAATCAATGAAGAACCTTTTGTAAAGGCCATCAAGGCTTTGAATACAAAAGCTTTTGAAGGATTGCCACATTTTAGTGGAAGGATGGACATTGACACTATCATGGAATGGATTGAGGGTATGGAGAACCACTTTGAGTGTGAAGGTGTGACAGAAGCTCAAAAGGTTAAGGTTTCCAAATCAAGACTAAGAGGAGTAGCCTTGACATGGTGGAAGTACTTGCAAGAAGAGAGAGTTAGCATGGGAAAGCTACCTATAGCCAATTGGAAGGCCATGGTGAGTAAGATCAAGGAGAACTACTTACAGAAGATTATGAAGTCCAACTTCATAAGAAGAGACAAGGATTGAAGCAAAAAGGCCTTGATGTGACCTCCTACATAGAGGAGTTTCAAAAGCTTTGTCTTAGATCAAAAGTCCAAGAGGAGGAATCTATCAAGGTGGCTAGGTATCTAAGTGGCCTAAAGTGGAACATGCAAGAGGAGATAAGCCTATGGACTCCTACCACTATCCAAAAGTGTCATTAGCTTGCTATCAAGGTGGAAGAGAGGAACAAAAGGAAGGGAGACTCTAACAATAGGGGTAGAGGCAGAGGTAGAGACCAAATGAATCACCGAGGTGGTTACCAAAGCAAGGCAAATGAGCAAAGGAATCAAGGAGAGTCCAAGTTGAATGAACATAGTAGTGAAACCAATCTTAGAGGAGGCCATTCTAGAGGAAGAGGTGCACAAGGGGGTCCAAGTAGGGGTAGATGTACCAGTAGGGGTAACTCCTACTTTGCAACCATGAAATGCTACAACTGTGGTCAATTGGGACACTCGACCTATAGATGCCCTGACAAGCCTACCTCATCAAACAGTGGAAAGAGGGTTGCTTATGCTCATGAAGACACATCAAGGAGAAAAACACCCAAGGTGGACCATATTGAATCAGCGATTGGGGATAATCTGATGTTAAATAGAGTCTTGATAAGACAACCACTTAAGGATGAACCTAAGCATAGGAGAGCATTGTTTAGGGTGAGATGCAAAATCTTTGGTAAAGTTTGCAAGGTGATAGTTGATTCAGGGTCAACTGATAAGATCATATCAGATGAGGCAGCCAAGAAGTTGAAACTCACAAAGATACCCCACACTAGCTCTTACAAGGTGACATGGTTGAATCAAGAGCAGAGTGTGCTTGTCAATGAACAGACTTGGGTGGAGTTTTCTATTGGAGGGTACAAGGATAAGATCCTTTGTGATGTATTACCCATGGATGCTTGTCATCTGCTACTAGGTAGACCCTGGCAATTTGATAGGAAGATGATCTATGATGGAGAGGAGAACTCCATTTCCTTCAAGAAGGATAGCAAAACCTTTAAGATTCAGTCTCTAACAGAGAATGATGAGGGAACCTCAAGAACACATAGTGTTTTACTTAATACTAGTAAAGAGCTCTTACACCTGCTACATGAAGAGGAGACAATGGGATGTGCCATTTTTGTGAAGCCAAAGGAAGAGGAAGATAAGTTGCAAACAGAGGTACCTAAGGAGGTAAAACAAATATTGAAAGAGTATAAAGATATAGTGAGTGATGGAGCACCTACAACACTTCCACCAAGAAGGTCTATTAGCCATCAAATAGACTTTGTACCTAGTGCATCCCTACCCTATAAAGAAGAATATAAGCTCACACCTGACCAAAATAAGGAGGTGGCAAGGCAAGTGCAGGAGTTGTTGGATCATGGACTGATCAAGAAGAGCATCAGCCCATGTGCAGTCCCGGTAGTACTAGCAAAAAAGAAGGGAGGCAAGTGGAGACTTTGTATTGATTCAAGGGAAATCAATAGGATCACCATAAGGTACAGATTTCCCATTCCTAGAATAGAGGATTTGATGGACTGTTTAGGAGGTGCCATGTATTTTACTAAGATGAGCCATTTCATTCCATGTAGAACTACTCATGATGCTAGTTATATTGCACATCTCTTCTTTAAGGAGATTGTAAGGATTCATGGACTCCCATTAAGTATTGTTTTAGATAGGGATAGCAAGTTCATGGGCCATTTTTGGCAAACCTTATGGAGGAGACTAGGGACTAATTTATCATTCAGCTTAGCTTACCATCCACAAACTAATGGTCAAACTGAAGTCATTAACAGGGTGTTAGGCAACTTGTTGAGGTGTCTAACCAAGGAGTATCGGTAGACATGGGATCTAGTTATTCCACAAGCTGAGTATGCCTACAATGATAGTGTAAATAGGACCACTGGAAGGAGTCCTTTTGAGGTTGTCTATGGCAGACATCCAAGAGGGGTGTGTGAACTAAGAGAACTTGGTTCCATGGAGATGAAGAGTGGGCAAGTAGAGGACTTCACTCAAACCATCAAGGAAGTCCAAGAACAGGTCAAGAAATCCATCCTAGAGTCTACTCAAAAACTGAAAGCAAAAGTGGATGAAAGAAGGAGAGAGGTTCAGTTCAAAGTGGGTGACTATGTAATGGTCTAGTTAAGCAAAGATAGAATGCAAAGCGGCAAGCCTACTAAGCTATAAATGAAGAGGGTAGGACCTTGTAAAATTATGCCCAAATATGGTGAGAATTCCTACAAGGTGGATCTTCCTACAGATTTGGCTATATCACCAGTCTTCAATGTTGCTGATCTGATACTATACAAGGGTGAAATAGCAGGGCAAACTGAGAATCAAGCCAAGGTACTACAAGACTTGGATGTGAATGCCTTACCTCAAGTGAAGCAACCCATAGCAGAAGAGATCTTGGAGTCAAGGGTAAAGAAGTCTACTAGACACCAGGTCTACATGGAACACTTGGTGAAGTGGGTAGGTCAACCTGAGTCTGAAGCCACTTGGGTTGAAGAGAGTAGGTTCAAGAAATTTGGTATTGACCCAGCTCTCATCTCTCCCCTAGTTCCTTAATTTTGTGCAGAGGGAGAGTATGGTGCAAGAGCACCTTTCTAAGGTCTTTCTCCATGTGACCTTTGTTGGAATTTTGCTTCTTTAAGAAGCCATGTAAATGTAATAAGAGCTAAGAGCTCATTGGTTTTGTTTAGGTCCTAGTTTAGGTCATAGGTTATTAAGTCTAGGTTGAGTTTTCTTGTGTAGTAGAGGGTAGGTGTTCCTTTGATGTGTTTGGGTCCTTTTGATATGGTTGTTTCCATAGGATAGCCCAAGGTAGGCTCAAAAGCTAAGAAAAGAAACATTGTAGAAGTTGCTCAAAAGTTGTAAAAAGTTGCATGACAACTTTCCAAAGTTGTCATGCAACTTTTCCACCAAATAGGTCATAACCTTAGTTTGGCATTAGGAACCCTAACCATAGCACACCAACTGATTTAGAGACACTATAATTTGTTGCAAACCCTAAAATGAGGGGTTGGATGTCAGATTGTACGACCAAGAGAAAAGACCTTGACTGTGACTGTGATTTTGTTGCCAGTCGGCACAAATGAAGCTTTAACAGGTTGATAATGGACTGCTTTGTAAACTAAGTGATATTGTGAGTCTTTCATTGTGTTTATACTTTCATTTTGAGCACTTAGGGTAGGTTCTTGTGCAGGTTTTTTTGTGTTTGTAATTATTTTGTGAATTACTTTATCACTGTCCAGTTTTGGACTGTTTTGTGTAATGGATTGACAATTCCTATCCCCATTGTGGAGACACCATGAAACCATGGGGAATAGGAGAGGAAATATTGTATAGTATCCCAAAGAAAGTAGGGCCCTTGAAGATGCAAGAAACTATTTCAAAGACCCACTCCTAGGCGAGACTAGACTGTGCTCGACTAGGAAGGGTTGAAGTTGCAGAGGTCCATGAGAGAAAGGTAGGATAAAGAGGGAGGCACCCTTTGGAGGAGGTGTAGAGGGATGTGTGAAGAACCATTGGTGAGAAGGAGGAGCTTCCAAAAATCTATATAAGGTGGGAAAGATAGTAAACCATCACTGTGACCCAGGCAGGCCTTAAAACCCTTGTAAAAACCCTCAAAATCCCCAAAATTCACCTAGGGAAGTGTACGGACACTTGGAGGCCCAAAACAAGAAAAATATTTGAGCCCTTTCCAAATGATTAGAAGTCCTTTTGGGAAGTTTCACAAGTTTTTTCATCATTTGCAAGAGGGATCCCTAAAAGTCTAGAATGGAGGCCTAATTGGGCACATTCCTTGTAGCCCTATTTTGTAGGAAAGAAGCAAAATAGTGAGATCGGTAACAAAGTGGAAGGTTAAAACCTCTTGGGGGCACTTGAATGGATGGAAAACCATGTCTAAGACCTATCCTATCCTTGCTAGGGCCTAAGAAGGTGTAGGAGGAGCTAAACCCTTATTAGCCTATGTGAGGGTTTTTGATGCTTGTGAGTAGGTGTGACCTTAGGAGAAGTATCATAGGTTATTGGTGGGTGGATTGGGCAAGGTCAGGGGATTCCTTAGGCAAGGGAAGTCCTAGAGACCCTAGGGTGTGGTTGGAACACCTGGTGATCCAAGGAGAGGATCAAGGAGCATAGACTAGGCTAGTCTATCCCATTCCCATTCCCATCAATGTTCCAAGTCATGCATAAAAAGGGATAATCCTTGTCTATTCTACAAGAAATAATTAGGTCAAATTGATCCATTATATCAAGTTTCTTGTATTAGCTTGCTATATCAAAATCCATGTAAGGAATACTCAGGTCATCTTGAATCATTATGTCAAGTTGCTTGTATTTTCTTACAACATTTAAAGTTCAATGATGAAATCAAGCACTGTTACAAGATAGCATATGAAGAATGGCAGTACAATTTTTAGTTAGATGATTTTGGACTAGCTCATTATTCATCTACATTATAAGCATTCATTTTTCAGTTGCATTATAAGCATATCATTTCATTAATAGATCAATGGTCATAAATAAAGATTGAGTATACTTGGACAAACAAAAACAATTTACATTTAATCATTATAGGTGCATTCATTTTAAGAAACATTTTAATCATCATTCATTTCATTAGTTTTCATTTAATTAAGTGCATTTCATTCATCATGTAGTGTATCATTATTATTATTTGCATTATCATTCCATTAATGATCATTTAGTTGCATCTTTGCACTTAGATTTATAATCATTATAAACATTACATATAAAAATACAAAAACATTTCATATAGATCATTTGCATCATCATAAAAAAAAGCAAATCAATCATTCATTTGCAAATCCGTATAGATCATTGCATTCATATCATTTAAGTTAAAGTAGTCATTTTCATTTGCATCCAAGGTCATCAAAATTGAAAATCGAAATAATTTATCATTACATCATTATCATAAAGCAAGGAAAGATAAATCATCATCATATCATCATCTATATAATCACTGCATCCATATAATCAAAGCATAAATATCATCATCAAATGGAGTAATATGGATATAAAAATCATCATCATCATATAGAATCCATGTATGCATATAGATCATCATAAAATAATAAAAGTCCAAGTATACAATGATATCAAATAAATAATACAAGTGCCTCCAAATCAAGTCACGACTGTCATGTACCACTACCACCTAACTTTGTCTATCTCTATGGCTATGGGTGAGAAGATCCTCCAGATGCCTATCTCCCATAATCACCACTCCTCTGAGGAGGTCCCATGACCCCACCACTGCTAGTGTCCATCAACACGGTGGTATGATAAATACCTGCTCTCTAGCTCTCTGCAACTACCTCCTCATATCATCGTCACCAGTGGGAAGTCTCCTTCCCAGCCCAAACTAGTTCTCTAACAGTATCCACCGAGAGAGTAGTTGATCCAGCCTGTTGAATATGATCAAGAAGACCCTGAGTATCCTCTTGTCTCCTAACAGCTCTATCCCGCTCAGTAATAAGAGTCTGCACCTGTGCTCGAAGCTGATCAATCTATGCTCTTAGACTATCAATAGTATCCTACCCTAGCATATCATGCATTGGTGCAACCTGCTCTGGTAAATCCTATTGTGGTGCATGAACCCCAACCCCCTCACCACCAACTTGTCCAACTGCTAGAATCTCAATCTGAGTAACTCTCTAAACCCGTCATGTAATCAGGGGAACATGTCCTTAGGATCCTTAGGATCCTCATCATCTCCACCATGAACTGCAATAACCTTAGGATCTAGTTGAATCTGTCCAAAATCAATGCCTCTCCCATAGCCCCCATCCAATCCACTCACCCTGCCTCCTATCAATGACAACCCTCTTGGTGATCTCATGCCTGTCTTGCCATGCTCTCTCCCAATCCATCCAACATCTCTCCCACCCATAGGACGTACTCTCTCAATCTTGCTAGCCAGTCCAAACGATCCTCCATGGACTCTCAATCGACCTCCCCTCCATCCAGGTCTCCTCCCACCACCACCTCCATCCCCACCATCATCTCCACCTCCCCCAACCTCATGAGAAGCTCTAAGCTCTTGTCTCTGTTTGTGTCTCCAAGTAACTAGATCATCTGAGTCATCCTCATCATCTCCTGAACTAGGAGGAGGATCTACTGGATCAGTAATGCAAGGAAATGGATGAGCTAATATATATTGGGCATAATCTACAGTAACACCGGGATCAAGAATGTGTAATCTCATATCATAAGCCACTCTTGGACTAGCAACAAACTCTGCATGAGCAATCTCAAATGACAAGGAAGGTCCCCAATCTCATCTATTTCTGTAATGCCGAGCATATATCGTCACACGAGTAGGCATAGGCTGGATGATACCAAACTATCTCAAAATTTGACCAATCAATTGTCGCTCAATAATGAAAGGTGTCTGACCAATGAGATATCTACTCTGCATAATAAATGATAATGTCTGTACATCATCCATCCATGGCTCACAGTCAACATATGGTCTCCAAGTAATGTTGTCCAATGAATCTAGCACCCAACACCAATACTCCATCTTACCCAGCTTATGCTGAGTAAGGATACCTGCATAAAAATACACATATGGCTGCCTCTCTCCACGCACTCTATGATGGATAGGTCGGGTAACAACAATGTGCTCCCAGCACCAGATCTACAATAAAAGTGCATCCAATAGAGAAACTCGCACTCTCATCATACACTACCTAGTGAAGATCATGATATAAATGTTGCAGCATGCAAACACCCCAAGTATATCGAGTACAATGCTGCATCATACTTAGGAGAATCTCACCCCATCCAACTGAAAAACCTCATGATCTCCTATCAGGACATATAAATCCACCAATCAAACCAACAAGAATAACATGAAGAGCCTCATAATACATCACCAATGAACTCATCTGATCTCTCCTCTACCAATGATATCATCAGCAAACACAACTCTTCAAGCCTCTATCCCAACCCAATCCTGATAATCATACTGCACAAGCTCATCAGTCATTGGGATATACAAAATCCTATAGACATCCTCAAGAGTCACACTAATCTCACCCATCGGCAGGTGGAAAGTGTTATGCTCGTTGTGCCATCTCTCAGCCAACACCGTCAATAATCCTTTATTATGCATAATCTTAGGCATATACAATAAATGGCATAAACCACAACCATCTATATGTCTAATCTCAGCCTGGGTCAACTACGGAACTAAATGATGCATTGCCGGTAATTTCTACCAACAGTGGAGAACATCAATTTTCTCCTATTTTTCAAGAGAAATCAACTCAATCATCAAATCTATCTATCTACCAAATCAACACTGAATCATCAAATCTATCTATCTACCAAATCAAAACTGAATCATCAAATCTATCTATCTATCAAATCAACACTGAATCATCAAATCTATCTATCTATCAAATCAAATTGAAGCAACTTACACTATCAAAACATTTTAAAACCTATCAATCATGGTTTTTTATCAATCATTTAGTTTACTCAAAAACTCTGCTAAGCTCTTACATTAGAAACTAAATTGGTTTCTTAGAGATACTCTATCAATCAAGCTAATCAAAGCTACTCTATCAATCAAGCTCATTAAAGTAATCCTATCAATCAATCCAACAATCAAAGCTATCTATCGATTTATCAATCACGCAATCACTCAATCAAGACCCTATTTTTATCATCAATGCGTATTAAACACGTAAAATCTAATCATCAAAGTGATTTTCAACCTTTGCTCTTATCAAAAACATCAAATTTGAGCAAAAGCGCTATCTTATTGAGCATTTGCGCTAAACTACAACAAATGCGCTAAATCTAAAGGCATTTCTACTAACCTAGTGCATATGTGCTATCTTTTTTAGCAAATGCGTTAAATCTACAAGCATATGCACTAACCTAGTGCATATGCACTATCTTTTTGAGCAAAAGTGCTAACAAACAATGTATTTGCGCTATCCTATGCATAAGCGCTAACAACTTTAACATATGTGCTAACAAAAAGAGCATATGCGCTAATCTATTCATTTGCGCTAATCCTAATTGCATATGCGCTAAAACAAATTGCATTTGCGCTAACCTAACACTGAAAAAAATAAAAAACGTGCCTAAAACATGAAAATTTGAATGAAAACTTGCAAACAAGGTTTGGGATAAGATACCTACCAGATATCCATACTCGACAGGTCGCTGGTAATGTCGAACATGCTCAAATCAATGACACTCCACAGGAATCACCATTTTGCCACCTCAACAAGAATATTTTCTCCACAAGATGACAAGGATAACAATGAAATTAAAATTAGTCTTGGTTAATTTTATATTTATTATTGGAAGAGTAATTAATTTCAATGGAGCAATTTAATTTTTTTTTTCCAAATGAATTTAATTGACTAAATTTTTATCAATTATCATGAGATCAATTGTTCAAACCAGAATTTTTGACAATTTGACGATCGATCTCCTAAGGGGGCACACAAATAGGATTTTCAATCTTTATCAGGCGCACTATCGAGACTTGATTTAATCTTTGAAACAATGTTGTCTTCACATCATTTCAAAGAGGAGCAAAATGTATACATATAAAAATTGGCTATGAGCAATTAAATAAATATTTTATATTTATTTAATAATTCTTCTTCTATTAAATAGTTAATTGAAAAGATTAATTTATTTAATTCATTTCATGTCTTTCTATTAATTAATATTTTATTAATTAATTCATCTATCCTATTCCTCTAATTAATTAAATATCTAATATTTAATTATCTCCTCCAAACATTTAAATATCTAATATTTAATAGTTATTCCCCTATCCTATAGTTGTAAATATTAAATGATTTCTTAAATTATTTAATCCCTTTTCCAACTCACCCTCCATCTCCACTTCATCTTCCCTTTGCCAACTCATCTAACATGTGGCTAAGGAAATTAATATTTCTTAAATATTAATTTATCATCTATCTTCAACTTCCAAATTTAATGAAAATTGTGTACGTACACATATTTCATAACCATTTCCTATATTCTCTCCAACACCCTCTACATCTTAGGAAGGACTTGAGTCCACTTATCCTCTCATGCCTAAATTTCCTCCAACCATCCCTAGATTCTCTCAGTCAACAACCCAGTCAAGGTGAGATGAGTGACACTTGTCTTCTCCTTCCCCCTTTTTCTCAACCTTCACCTTTGCTCACAACCATTCAAATCTACAGATTTGATCATGACTATTGATCTAAGCCACATCATCTCATCCTCTCAAGGTCTATAAAATCAAGAGCTTCAGTTGAGAGAGAGTTAGTCTTCAAATTAGTCTTCAAATTGATCATATGCATCTGTGAGTTTTTGAAGCAAATAGCAAATAGAAATAGCAAATATCATATAGCATTTTAGCATAATCATTTTAGCATAATCATGTAGCATTTTCATATCATAGTATCAGTTAACTACAAGTTATCAGTCCATTCTTCATATGCCATCTTGGAAGCCATCAGTGCATTGTTTGAGAGCACACCATCTACAACCAGGAACAGTGGAGTTAGGACACAATGAGACATAAATCATGAAGGTAAAATAATGTTTTATTTTAATATGTATTTCATGTAGTTTCGTTGGTTGAATTTGGATTTCCTGTATGCATTTCCATTTTTAGTTTGTGAAACTACCTTATTGTAGGTAACATTTTGAGGATGAAATTCAAGCTCACACACATACAACATTTGTGATTACATTCAAGAATCAAAGCAACCATTATCAACAAATTGCAGATCTACAAGGTATACACTTCCATTGTTTACATTCAAGCATTTGCAATTACTTTCTTTCAAGGTTGATTCCTCAACCAAGGTTTGATTGAGGCAAACCCCTATCCACAACCCTTCCTCTCCTCTTTTCTGTGTGTAGGTTGTAGGTGCACAGTAGTAATTGCAAGTTTGGGTTTTATTTGCAGAGATGGAAGAACTCTTTTTGTTTTGTGGATTTTTCGGAGGACCGTGGACACTTTCAACATGGTCTTGACAACTTTTCCTCAGATTTGTAAGACAGATCCATATCAGTCTAGATATCTCAGATTTGAAGTTACAATGCAATCCCGAAATGGTAGCCCCTCATTTCACTCATTTTATCTCTCTTTCCTAAATAGTCAACAAGTCAACTTTCCAGTTTACAAAAGAGGGTAAATCAGACTTCAACCCTTGCAATCCACTTGGAATTCACAACCTTATTTCCCTTGGATTTGTATCTAGTGGATACAAGCCCCTCTTTTGAGTTTAAAGTCCTTCCAAGTGAAAATCATCCTAGTGGCTTCCTTTTTCTCTCCTAAGTGGGGAGTCACTAGGATCCAATTTTCTAATTTACAGTACTATTATCACTCTATTGACCCTAACTTTCCTTCACCTTGATCTCCACCTCTAAAACTTGAGTGCAACCTTATCTTCCAAACTACAAGCCATAAAGGATCAATGAAATAGAATGTGAATTCAAACATAATGTTGGTGCATAAATAGCCTTTGAGTGCAATAGCCCTTAGAAACATACTACAAACACTTTTAGATATCTAGGACTAACTGAAACGGGGGTGAGGAGTGGGGGTCGAGATGAATCAGCATATATCAATATCAAATTCAAATCCAATGAAACATCTAAACTATAACTAGATCTCACATTATTATCAAATCAACTATGAAAGTAATAAACACAACAACACATGAATACATAAGAGAACTACATTTAAATGGAAACCCAAAAGGGAAAAACCACAATGAGAATAGGTACTTGGATCTATTGCCTAAATATAGCCTCACAAAAATAATAATGATCTTACAATAATTTGCAAGCACCAATCCATGAGAATTACAACCTTTGATAGAGGCATCAATCCCTAATTACATTTGCAAACACCAACCTATAGGAGGCATCGATCCCCTAAATTAAGAACTAAGCACCAACTCAGATAATGAGGCACTGATATCAATTACAACAAGATATATAAGAGAGACCTTCGCAACTCAACCTTAAACTTTTGACTTATCTAATTTGAATAATTTAATTATCTCATGATGTGCATGAGATCTATATTTTAGTTTTCACACAAATACATAAATTTAGTAGACAACTTGCACAACTTTACATAGTTATCCTCTACTCATTCTCAAATAACTCATCATGGAATGAATCTAATCTACATTATATATACATTCTAATGTTAAATACAATCTTAAGCCAACATAGAACATATTTACAACATTTTCAAGTCCCCAATAAATTCCTATATTCAAACTACATGAAATGTCTAGTCGACTCGGTCCAAAAGCCAACATGCTACTCCAGAAGTGGGAACATGCTATGCATTACCAAATGCAGAATCAACTAGTTCCAAAAAACTCCACACACTTCCTTTGGTAAGAAAATGTTACCTTCTTTAGGAACATTTGTCTAAAACATCATCGCAATCAATGAACTAGTACTATAATCAATCTGTTGACCCTAACTTTCCTTCACCTTGATGTCCACCTCTAAAAATTGGGTGCAACCTTATCTTCCAAATTGCAAGCCATAAAGGACCTCTACAATAGAATGCGAAATCAAACATAATGTCAATGCATAAATAGCCTTTGAGTGCAATAGCCCTTAGAAACATACTGCAAACACTTTTAGATATCTAGGACCAACCGAAACATAATTCAAGAGAGCTAGAATTCTTAACAAACATGACTCTATTCTCAACTTATATCAACTGCTCTAACGTGACATGACATGAAGTATTTAAAATATTTTGGAAACCTTGAAACCAAGAGGATCATAATGATAATAATTTCTAGTACCTATGACATGCACCTTTGGCATCAACCTTATACAACTTTGACATTGATGAGAACGCTTTGTTCAATAATCTAACCCTTTGTCATTGATGGAAAATAAAAAAATGAACCCCCTGTGAACAACCCTCCTAACACTATCAAATGCTCCCCCTTTATGATCTCCTTTTTTTGAATTTTATTACAATACTAGGATCACAAGAATATGACCATGCATAGTAATCACAGGGTGTGCTCGATTAACAAGAGGCAATGATTAAGATCATTATTTCCCTCCCAACCATAGATGATATATAAGGCTATCATCTCCCCCGAGCGCAAAATTATCTCTCTCTATATATATATATCAAATATGAACAACAAGATGCTCTTACAATGATCAAGTACAAAGGCCAATGTGAATCGCTTCACTCCTTGAAGCTATTTGCTTAGATCAATTTACAATGCATAGCTGTGTATGCAGTCTACACTACATTAATGTATCCAACCTATGAAGAATGTGTTTGATTAGCCAAGAAAGAATATGATCTGCCATGTAGTGTATTTGTTCTCCCAAGGAATGATTTCGTTTATGATAATTTAATTTGATCTGAGATATATGAAAGTCGATCTGCTATGGAAGTCAATTTGTTGTGGATGATGAACGAAGTTGCTGATGATAAACATGAACTGCATATAGAAAATCTTCCACACGATTGGAGTATGCTCCAAAATTGACCAAATGAAAAAGGTACCATCCCTCTTATACGCACCATAGTGACTCTTCATGAAGAGTCAACTTCTTCAAGGGAAATGTGATCCTTCATCAAGGGGTGGTGGATAATATCAATGAGGACATGTGTCTAACCATGGGTATCGGGTGTGTGTCTTAACTGATTCTTAGTTAAGGACTTAAAAACAAAACCACTTCATAATGTATATTACCTACTTTCTCTAGAGTATACATGGGTTCATGATTGTCTAAGATCAATAGGCCAATTAGACAATCATGTTTTCTATATCGGCCAAGGGAAGGATCTGACCATAGCTATAACTTCAACACTCCCTCTTAGCTAGGGAGGAATCCTTCTAGATGTCTATAAGTCACATCACCTTACTGTGATGACTAACACAATGACTAAACTCATGTGTATAAAAGAATCTTATCATTTCATTGTGATAGCATATCACCTTATCATGATGTTTGACCATAATTTATACTCCCATATGTGGAAAGGAAAGATATCACCTCATCGTGATATCAACCATCATGGCTTCTCCCATGGATGGTGAAGAATAGATATCACCTCACTAAGATATCAACCATCATGGCTTCCCCATGGATGGTGAAGAATAGATATCACCTCACTATGATATCAACCATCATGGTTTCTCCCATGGATGGTGAATAATAGATATCACCTCACCATGATATCAACAATCATCGCTTATCCATAGATATCACCTCACGTGATATCCACCATTATGGCTTATATATAGATATCTCCTCACATAATATGCACCATTACATATAGATATCTCCTCAGGTAATATCCACCATTATGGCTTATCCTACCTCACATGATATCCACCATTATGGCTTATCCATAGATATCACCTCACGAGATATCAACCATTATTATGAGATCGTCACCTCATAATGATGGTAAGATGCACAAGTGTTCATCATTGTGAGATCATCACCTCACATTGATATTCACCATGGCTCAACCAAAGGGTAAACACACAAGTACAATAATGTCACCACAAACTCTCTCATGTGGTGTTGCCATGGCATCACACACATGACATCCATGATGAACCATATGAGAGGGTGGAGATGAGGGCTTACACCTCAAGTCTCTCTCTAAGAGAAATGCATTAACAAGATTTTACACTTTAAACATGTTTTGAAGATAAGAATACATTAGTATATATATAAACAAATATAAACAAATCAATGAAGTTGAGACTCCATCTCAGCTAGGGCTTCACTCTCCACCATACCAAGTTTACCTCAAAAGTACACAAACTTTACTCTGGGGAGAGGCTTGGTGAGAATGTTTGTTGTTTTCTCATTAGTACTAATTTATCTCAACTAAATAGAATTCCTTTCCACTATGTCTCTAACATAGTGATACTTGATCTCCACATGCTTCATTCTGTCATGAAATACAAGATTGATAGAAAGCTTTACATGACTTTGATTATCACAATGGATAATTTTAGCTTCTAAGGTGTTAGCACTGTTTAAAAAATGGGTATTCTTGTCCCATAATTGGCTAAGTCTATGAAAATTTTGAGTCTGGTATGGCCTTGTTACCTCTAATTGCTTTAGGTCCAAAGAGGGTTTAGGGTTAAAGTCTTAATCATTCCAGTGTCTGAGAAAAACCCTCTCTTTCTAATTATGTGTTACTTTATTCATTTAAAGAAGGGTCCATTTATCGTGAGAAGTGTCCCCCCCCTTCTTATTTCTTCCTAGGCGGGTCTAGAAGCACTTTATTTTTCTAAGCTTTTCCTAAAGTTCTTAATTTTTAATTGGGTTTCCTAACCAGTGAGCAGGTTCCTTTTAATCTAAAGCCACGTGTGATTTCATAGCCCTAAGATGCCCATAAGTTACCATTCGTGAAGTGGCAAAAGGTGGAAGTGGGTTTGACATCCAGGTTTTCACTAAAGATAAAGATTGATCAAGTTCCATTTGATCGGACAGCCCGCGTGGTTTCGCAAGATAAAGGTGACTGAGATTTAACCTTCGTGAAGTGGCGAAAAGGAAAATGGATCCGCGAGGCAGTAAAAACTGAAGGTAAATACCGATCAAGTTCCTTTTGATTAGACAGTCGATGCTATTTCATAGCCCTAAGGTGTCCGAGATTTAACCTTCATGAAATAGCGAAGTGATATGGCAGCCACTTGGTTGGTGTTGTGGCAGAACGGATAGATTAGATTTCTGACAAAAAGACAAGTTGTCAGATACACGTGGTGGACCTGAAGTGGATCCCATGGAAGTTGTTTGATGAATAAAAGACTGACACATTGGTTTCCTTTGCCAGTAGGTTGCCAGGTTGGATGGTGCTGAGTCAGAGGGCCCACTTCGACCGGTTAAGTTTGTTAAAGGGCGGGTAACTCAAGAAGGATCCTACGGTGGGTACTATTTCGCAGCCCGAAGATGCAAGGTAATTACCATTCGCGAAATAGCAAAAACCACTAGCCTTAAATGCTTGGTGCATGGTTAGTGGGGTTAGCTACTAGTCACAAGATGAGATAAAGACCGATCAAGTTCCTTTTGATTAGAAGGCCCACGTGGTTTCGCTGGGTGAATGTGTACGATGTTTAGCTTTTGCAAAATGGTGAAAGAGATCTAAGCCTGTTGTTGGATGAAGAATAGTCAATAAAGTAAAAGTCATGCAAGTTTCAATTGATCTAACGGTTGGCATGATTTTTCTTGATGAAGAAGCACGGATTTTAGGCTTTGCGAAATGGCAAAACAAGAAAGTGGTAGAAACACAGACATTTTGTGATCCGTTGGAGCGAAATTTTTGAATTCATTCATGAATTCAATTCTGAGGTGATGGCCGAAGCATGTGGTGTTAATGTCATAGTTAAGAACCCAATTGTCATATATACGCTCACATCAATTGAATGTGGGCATCATTTTGAAGAGTTGTTATGGAAAAGCTGGTATAGAGCAGAGTTCTTCAGGCCGAAAATGAGTTTTCTTGTATCGTGCTTGCCAGTTACTTGAAAGTTTGATTGAATTGTGGTTTTGTTCTATTAAAGAATTGCTGTGATTAGTAATTGAATTACTTGCATATCATTGAGATGACACCCAAAAGGGACTTCACAGGGAAAGTAAATTATTAGGAGAGAGAAATTTGTGATGATTTCCTGGAATAGTTGTCTATGTCCACAAACGTAGCAGCTAAGGTTAAAGAATTAGTGCCCAAGGCTCCTTGCTTGAGAATAGGAGAAGGATTGTATGACAAGGGTAATTGGCTGAGAGACCCATAAATAGGGTTGTCTAGTTTGGGTTTATTCAAGGTTGGATTTGGTATGAGATACTCCCAGCCCCAATGAACAGTATTTGGGAGTTGGATGTAGGTAAATTGGTGGTCCCTGGAGTCTTCATGGATGTGGATCTCCTAACTCAAATTGCACACAACTATGACCCTATTACCGAAATTTTTAGGGATATAAATGGAAAAACCCTCATTGAAATAAATGATGATGAGTTCAGAAATGTATTTGGGCTCAGTGAGGTGTCCAA
Source organism: Cryptomeria japonica (assembly GCF_030272615.1). Taxonomy (NCBI): domain Eukaryota; kingdom Viridiplantae; phylum Streptophyta; class Pinopsida; order Cupressales; family Cupressaceae; genus Cryptomeria; species Cryptomeria japonica. Next base: position 667,076,924 of record NC_081415.1, on the reverse strand, counting down.
TTATTTGGAGCCCATTAATTTTAAATCATTGGCTCAGGTCTACAATGCATAGAGGAATCATCTTAGAAATGGGCCTCTTAAAGAATTCTTTGTTAAAATAGGTGGATTAACTGTTGTAGGACCTAATACCATGGAGCCTTTCTCCTTAAATTTGTTCACTCTTAGAGCCAAAGGATTATACTTGTCACTTTGCCAAATTTTTGGAGAGGATGCTGAAGTGAACATGCCAACTCATTACATGTTAATGATAGCTCAAATTTTAAATCCTTCTCTGGTAGTCACATTTGATTATGCCCCCTATATTACTGATGCAATCCATGAAGGCTTGATAGGGATAAAGAATGGTAAGGTGGATAGGCCTTTTGGATGGTACTCCCTTCAAATGCATCTATTTCTATTCAAGGGTGGTGACTACTTTGCCAATGAAATGGATCTAATGAAGGAAAAGGATGGGGAGAAAATGCCAGTTCAATTATGGAGAATAGTGTTGTCATGGGACATGGAAGATGCTAGCTACCTAAAGTTTGATAAGTGCTTTGCATCCAAGATCAAAATTATTTTATGCTCAGAGAATCCAAGGGTCCCTAAAGCTCTTTTGGAGTTTCTTAGGCCAAAGGAGTTTGCTGAAGAAATTAAAATTGTCCACAATTGGGGTGACATGTATTTGTACCCTGTTTCCACAGTTTTCAAAGTGTATGGTTTCAGAGGCACTCCATTTTTGTTGCGATATCAAGTCCCACTGAAAGTAGGAATTGTAGAAGTCCTCAGGAAGATTGGGAGTGTGCAAGAGGTAGAGCTATCTAATAGAGGAAAAGGGGCCATTTTCCCCACAGTAACAATAGCACATCAGTTTGTGATTACTAAAGGTGGGTGGAAGTGTTTTGAGGAGTTCTTTCAACCATACCGGCTATCCACTGCAGTGCCAAGGTTTTCTGACCCTGCAAACTTCTTTAACAATATGTTTAGGAAGAGGGCGGTATGCAAAGGAAGACCTCAAAGACCTCATCAGAAATGAGTTTGATTTGGATGAGTAGGAGCTAAGAAAAGAAAAATGGGTGGCCTACAAGAAGGCTCTAGATTTTGTGCACCAGTTTGACACCAGCTATGACCCTTTGTCCAGTTTTCACCCCTTTGAGGATAAAGAAAAATTCCTAATTCTTTGCTTTGAAGATGTAATGCAAACATTGAAGGAGAAGAGGGAAGCAGTGATTATAAACAACCCTGAGAAGGAAAGACTAGTTCTAGCTAGGTCTACATCTGCTAAAGCAATCCCTCCTGGTGACTATGTGCTACATAGAAAATCCAAGTACAGTGTGTTGGTGCCAACAATAGGGGAACCTTCTACTTCAAAATGGAAGATGAAAATACAAGATGTCATTGACATTCAGGAATCTCCAAAGAAGGAAAGGGTGGGAAAGGAAGTGCAATCTAATCAACCCTTGTATTCCCCATCTCAATCCCCTATTCATATAGGAGATGAGCAGGTAGCAGCTGAGCAATTGTTGCAGTTAGGGAGTCTTGGGGAGATAGCCTATACCTATGATGAAATAGAAGATGGAATGCCTCAAGAGCCAGAAGATGCTGAGATGAACATAACCACCAATGAGTTCAAAGGCCAGGAACTGGATCTTGCCATTAAACAGGTCAGTGATGAATTCTTAGCTGATAGCAATTTTTGTTACCTCAAGAGCTTTCATGCAATTTGTGTAGAAGCAGAATATTGATAAGTTTAATGCTAGATGTGAGAAGAGGAAGAGTAAGAAGCCCCACAAGGATGCAGCTATGGTGGAGGAACAAATAAAGCAAGAAATGGTCACTGAATTTAAGACCATCACTCCTAAGAAAGGAAGGGAGATGGTAGCAAAGGCTGGTGTACTCATCCTCCCTAAATGGGATATAGCGGATGCCTTGGTTCTAGAGGCGGTCAAGAAAGAAACCAAGCCTATGGAAGGAGAAACCTTCATCAAGGATAATGTTGATTTGGTCATGTAGTCTCTGAAAAGAGATGAAAATAAAAAGAAAAAGGATACCCCAAAGTCAAGATACCTTGGAGGTATGATAGTGAAGAGAGTGCAAAATACTGGAGTGGTGGAGGCTGCTAGCATAGTCTTGGAAACTACAAAGTTCAGTGTTGCAGTGGCAAAAAAGGAAGCAAAGCAAAGGGAAGATCTCCAAGCTAAGTTGGAGATAGTTTTAAAAGCTTACAATGATACCAAAGGAGAGGTAACGAGCTGAGACACTATTATTGCTAATTTGAAAAGCCAATTGGCAGGTCAATACCATCAAGGTGAGTCCTCAACATTGATGATTGCTTCTTCTCCTACACAACCTCCATCTACTATCCCTATCATTGAATTCCCACCTTCTCCTACACCTTCTAGTTCCCAATTAGTTGAGATCACTCCTTAGGAGTTGGAGAAGCTAAAACAGGCTCAAACCCTGTTTGCTAATAAATATGAAGAGAGAGTGAGGGCCACAATTTTGAGTTTTGCTGACACTGTAGGATCATCATTGGTGTATAACAATATGAGTAAAGTTTTGGATATGTGGAATGAGCTCAATGGAGACAAAGTTGTTCTAATGCCTATTTTGGACAAGTGGAAGACTAGGGAGGAGGACCTAGAACTTATATGTGTATCTTATGATGAGGCAGTGGCTGAACCCATTATCAAATCCACTTGTGACATGACAAAGGATCTTTCAAAGATAGTAGAAGGAGTAGATAATGTAGAGAGGAAGATCAACTTGTATAAGAAAGAGTGCACTGAGCAAGTATTCGAATTATTCCTAGGGGGTTTCGCCAGTCCAACTCAATTGAAGGACAAACAAATATGGCTTAATGAATTAGGAGCCAACCTATCATTAAGGATAAAGGGAATCATTAATACAGATGATACTTCCCTATTTGTCAGAATAGTTGAGGAGATAAAGAAAATTAAATCACACTATGGTTTCCTAAATTTAGAGGTCAATAAAATGAGGAACTCTTGGAAGAGATTAGTCAAGATAAAAGGGAAATTTTTTAAATTCTCATGGCCTGCTGATGACGTGTACTAGGAGCGGACAAGAAAGTATGTTGAGAGGAATTAAATACATGAGGAATGTCTCTATCATTATGTTATTTTGTTGGAGTCTTTGAATCTAATGAACATTGTCTAGTCTAATAAGGAAAGACTCTTATATATGTTAGGCATGTATGGGGTTGATAGAAGCCGAAGTGATGATATGTATGGAGATGTTTAATTGTGAAATCCTTGTTTAATTTAGATGACTCTGTGGCCTGGATTAGGTATTGGTATTAGTTGTAGCTCTCTTTTTACATTTCTTGTAGATCAATACTGAACATGAGCATAAGCTTTCTTTTATTGTTTCAGTTTGTGTTTGAGGTGATAAGATTCACTTTTTTTGGACTAGTTTATTGTGGATCTATTTTAAAAGTGTGAAATTATTAGCAGAAGGTATACCCACCTGAACTTTGGATAAGTTCAAAGATTAGAGGGTTCTTGAAACCTTGTCATATGTTGCTTTGAGGTTCTTTTTCTTTGATCTCTTTATTTGCAAATAGAGTTATTATATTTTCTTATAAGGGATAAGAGGGGAATCAGAATTTGAGAACAACAAAAGTGGCGACTCTGTTGGCCACTCTGCTCAGAATATTGTTTGGATATATGTGTTCAAAATTGTTTGCCTAACCTTTGATTTGTGTGTTCCTTTCTCTCTCTAAAAATCTTCATGATTTTGATTTTTAAAGATCCGCAAATTTTCTGTGTAAAGCTTGTTTCCATATTTCCCACAATCTTTGTGGGTGGAGACTTTGATAATCTTAACCAATCCTTTTGAAATAATTGAAATTATTTAAGGAAACAAGCATAATGCAGGGAGGAAAAAACACCAGATCTTTCATGAATAAGCATCCTTGTGAGACGCTGCAGGAAGGATTACCTAAACAGTCACACAGAGGTCAAAAGAGATTAGTGGTTCATGAGCCATCTAATGCTACTTGGGTGCAGAAAAGCACCAATACAAGTAAGATATCTGAAAGACCTATCTATGCAAATTCAAATTCATCTTCCTGCAAATCTGAGAATGATGTTCTAGGTTTCCATTCTGGTTTATTTGGGAATGTAGAAGATGTCCATTTTTCAAATCAAAGGATATCCCATGCTAGTTTTTATGGTAAAGGAAGAACTAGTTCAAACATAGTTAGAGATTCTGTACCTAGAACAATTGATGGAAACATCAGTTTAATTGATATTGATCAAGTCAATATCTCAGATTCTGAAGAAATCTTCCTTGATGAAGATAAGGTATCTCAGGAAATAGAGGACCCAAATAGAAGAGTCCATCATTTGATCTCCTTAAGAGCACAAGAGGAAGCAAATAAGGAGAGAGAAGTAAAAGCAAAGTTGATCGAGAGAGACAGGCTCCTAAGACAAATTGTTGACCTTGAGTTGCTTGCCCAAGAAAAGGCTAAGAGTGAAGATGAAGGTCCTATGATTAGAGAAATTCTAATTCCCAAGGCCAAACCAGCATATAAGTCAGTAGTCCAACCAAGTAAGGAAGTTCTTAGTGACCCACAACCTACTAGAAATGATGTTGATAAAGGAAAGAAGAAATGCATGAAAGATGGGCCTGGTTCTAAGACTACAGTGGAGATCTCTCATAGGCTTTCAGCACATGAAAGGGAGATGGAGAGGATGAGAAAAGAGAAGAAAGATTTACAAATGGAATTAGAAAAGGCTAAATTAGAAGCAGCTAATCAAGAAGTCAAAAGGAAGATTAGCTATCTGAAAGCACCTCCCACTCCCTCCTATTAAAATTCAGCCAACTCTGCCTGTTAGCACTGCAATAGCCAATCAAGCCTTTGGTACTAACCAAGGTAACCAGATCTCTCTAACTCAGAGCCCCAATGTAAGAATGAACACAGGTAATAACCATGCTATTAACCCATTCTAGAGAAGACCTATTAACTTAGAACTGTATAGGCAGCTCGTTTTTGATGGAATCCCAGGGTACTCCAACCATGTTCCTACTGACTTAAGAGATAGACTTCATAAGTTTTCTGGAAATAATGTAATTAGTGCAGAGGAGCACTTAAAATCTTTTGGTGACTTGATTAATGATTATGAAATTGTGAATGAAGACGTCATCATGAAACTATTTGTACAGTCTTTAGTAGATGATGCAAGAGATTGGTATAGAAGTCTTCCTATGAACAACATTGGGTCTTGGGAGGATTTTAAAAATTGCTTTCAGAAACAGTATGGTGATAAAACAAATGTGAGCTTCATGCTTAATGAGTTTAACAATATTAGAAAGTCTGATAATGAAATAGTCATTGATTTTAATGCTAGATTTCAGAAATCAATGCATAGATTGTATTAGGTAATGAGATTAGATGACAACATGTGCCTGAACACGTATTACAATGCATTTGACTCCAAAATGGCTTATATTTTGAGGTATAAAAATCCACATAGCCTTAAAGATGCATTTAGAATTGCTATCAATGTAGAGAGCAATAGAAAAGCATCTAGAAAATTAGGAAGAAGAACTGATGGTAGGCTATGACAGGAAACAAAACAACAACCTAACAAAGTTGCTAAAGAAGAAGATAAAATAGAGAAGCTAGTGACTGCTATGAAAGATATTACTACCAAGGTGATCAAAAATGATAAACCCCATTATAACTAGCAAGATAGACCTCCCAGGTTGCATGACATGCCCTATAACACTACCTGGAAGGATGGTAAACCTCAAAATGAAAAGCCAAAAAATACTCAGAGCCAAGATACCCCTGATCCTTTAAAAGGAAAAAACATTCATAACATAGAGAACACTCCTTGGTGTGTTGCTTGTGATGGGCCAAATTCTCCTCATCAGTGTGCTATAGCTCAAGCCCTTGAAGAATCCATGAGACAAGAGGTTGAGCCTGATATAAATATGTTTGAAACTATCACAGAAAGTGATCATGAGGAGTCTCTAAAAAGTGAATTTAGTGATTGTGATGTGCTGGATAGTAAAAGGTCCTACCAAGGACAACTAACACTTGATTGGCATCCCACTTTGAATGTGGTAACAATCGAAGATGAAGAAGTTCATCTCAGGAGGCCTAGTGATGAAGAAGTAAAAAATCTCACTAAGGCTGCTATAGCCAAAGCCAAGCATAATTACAACTTAAGGAGCACTAAAAGGGATAGCAATCAAGGTGAACCTAGTTCTATGTTTATAAAAGAGGTATCCCAGAAGAAAGAAGCAAGTAGTGCTACTTTGTCTCAAGCTGGTCAAGAGAAGAAAGATCAAGTTAAAGAAGTACCCAAGGGTACAGATGATAAAGCTACTAATGATACACAAGGGGCTGCCACAACAAAGAAGGCAAGTTAGCCTAAGGCAAAAAGAGCTAAAGCTAATACTGAGTTGAGTAGTAATTCTAAATTTGATATGGCTCAGGCTCTTACCCAAATGAAAGTTACTGTCCCATTGATATAATTATTGAAAATAAAGGAACATAGAGAAGCTGCTTTATCTTTATTTTCTAACATATCTGACAGTAACTCAATTCCACCTATCGGTTCAATTAAAGATGGAAAGGATCAAGAGTTCCAAACCCCAGAGGTATATGTTGGAACAACTATTACCCAAGAACCCTCACAGGTTGATCCTTTCTATGTTACTCTGTTAGTGAATAACTGGTTGATTAAAAATTGTATGATAGATTCTGGTGCAACTGCTAATGTAATGCCTTATGGAGTTATGAAAGAATTATGACTGTCACTAAGTATAGTATATGGGAAATGCTATGCTATGGATAAAAGAGAAGTGCCTGTGATAGGTACAATGAGAGATGTTGAAGTGAAGATAGTAGCATTCCCTGAAGTGACATATAAAATGGATGTTATTGTAACTAACATCAAGCCTCATTATGACATGTTATTATCCAGGCAGTGGGCTACAACAGTAGGTGGAAATGTTTAGTTGGATTTGTCATACGCTACCATCCCAATTAATGGGAATCAAGTCAAATTGTATAGAGAATCATGTGCCCCTAGGGTAATTGAGAAAGTAGATCCTAACATGCTCAACTATATGATTGATGTGGATGTTGTTGGCATTATGTGAACCAGTATGAGGACATAATGACATTGTATGTTGTCATTGATGTCAGTATGCTGAAGAAGTGAGAACTGGCATATAAGAGAACCAGTAGAACACTATGAACCGACATTTGTGCCAAAGTGAAGTGGTGTGTTTGTTCATGATGAACCAGCTCATGGAATTATTATATGACTACCGGTTGGTAGTCTCAACTTCAGGGTTTCTGGTTTAAGTACTTCAAGCCTGTGTGGCTCAACCGGTGACTTTGTGTGATGAGTTAGCATGGTAACAAAGAATAGATCATGTTGCCACATAAGCCTTGTGCACGTGAAGGATCTTGAATGAAGGAGATTGTTCCTATCTACCTTAGGAATGTGAGAATTTTGTAAAACGGTGATAACGTGTGATGGGTTATTAGCTGCCATAAAATCGGTGGAAATGGTCGATGGAGAATGTCTTGAGATTGGATTAAGAACTGCTACATTTAATGCAGTGTGCTCAACGGTCAAGATTGAACCATTTGAATTCCTTAACCTTACAAGTTTAGGGTTTAGGTTTTATGCTACCGACCTATCTATTTTCCTATAAGGTGGATGTTGTGTCTCTTTCTGAGGTTGTTGGAAAAAGTTGTGTGTGTGTATCCAAAACAAGGGATATGTGATTCTTGCCGGACCCAAAGGAGAGAAGTGATACCTGCAGAGTGTAAGTACAGAAGGTGAAGAGGATCTTGAGCAGATTTGCATTGACATTGAGTGTTGTTACCAGATCATTGTAATACCTGTTGATCTCTGACCACCTCAACAGTTGGAAAATCCCTTAACAGGGTAGCCTTAAGAGGCTTGCTATAAATCCTTTAACAAGGTAATTCAAAGCTATTTAGTTCAAAATCCTTTATCTATTGAGTTCTTGAAATCCTCTAACAAGGTAATCTTTAACAGGGTTTAACCCTTAACCGGGTATTCTAGCCATCCCTTAATCAGGTGATCCCTAATAGGATCAGTTCCTAGCAGAACCTTTTTGTAATGTCTCTAACCAGACAAGGCTCCTAACCGAGTGGACTTCTAAAGACTTCAAAAATAGCTTGTGGGTATTCATCCCCACCATGGTTTTTCCCATTTGGGTTCCACGTGAAAAATATGTGTGATGCTTTTATCTTGTGATTCTTTCCTATTGTCTATCAAGCATATGATGGTTCTGTGTTTTATGCCTGTCAATAAAACATGTTGAACTAGCTATTATTATGATTTGATGATAGATTACCTGTTTATGCATAAGGGTGAAATGGTAGTATAGTCTTGAGTAGAGTGAAAAGCTAAGTGAGTAACCAATTAATGCTTGTCTCAGTCATTCTTAGCTTTATCGATTGCAATCTGTTTCAAACCAATGTCACTATTTGCCAATCATTTGAAGTGTCTATTGTCAAACCGGTTTATGACTGTATTTTTGTCTGTATTGATTCACCCCCCCCTCTTAGTACTGGGTTAGTACTATCCATTCAGCACTGAGTTATCAATTGGTATCAGAGCATCCTCTAGGTCCTCTGTGCTATAAGCTTAACCTCTTGAGGTAAAGATCCCAGTCTAATGATGAAGAGGGAAGGTCCAAAGTTTAACAAAGAAAATTTCAGTATATGGAAAGATAGAATGAAGATATACATCAGAAGCATGGGTGCTCAACACTGGGGCTATGTTGAGACTGCCTATGTTGCTCCTACCAGTACCCTTACCGATGACCAAAAGAGAGAGATGCAGGAGAATGGGCAAGTCATGAAAGCCCTAATTAGTAGTTTATCTGACATTGAGTTTATTGATGTTCAGGATAAGGTAAATCCCAAAGAGGTATGGGATACTCTTGAAAATATCTATGGCGGTGATGAGCATGTAAAACAGGCTAAGGAAGAAAGCCTTAGAGGGAGGTTTTAAGATATGCAGATGGTTGAAGGTGAGACCATTCAACAGTATGGAATAAGAATCAAAATAGTTGTTGGAGATATCAAGAGTGCAGGTGGTAAAATAGAAGATTCCACTATGGTAAGAAAAGTCTTGAGATCCCTATTGTCGGTCTATGCAATAAGGGTTGCTGCTATTCAAGAGCTAAGATCAATAGACAAGACTAAGGTATCCCTAGACTCCATCATTGCAAAGTTGACAGCCTATGAGCTAAATAGTTTCGATGGCAGTGTTCAAAAGATTGAATAAGATTTTAAAGCTTCTACAGTACCATGCAGAAAAGGAAAAGAAGCTAGCACTAGTGGTGAACTAAGATAGGGTAGAGAAATGGATGATGAGGAGATTCTGATGGCATTTGAAGCTCTCCTTTCTAGGAAACCTCCTAAAGGAACTGGCAAATACAGAGGTAAGCTACCTTTGAAATGCTTTCCTTGTAACCGGATAGGACATATTGTTGTAAATTGTCCTAATGGTGACAACAAGGATAAACTGGAAAGGTTCAAGAAATTCAAAGGAGGAAACCGGAGAAACTGTTTTGTGGTAGTTGATGAAGGTGTCACAGATGAAGAATCGGAGGATGAAGAAAATGAAGATATTGTGTTTTTTTGCTATCAAGGAAGATGTGTTAGACAAGAAGGCTCTTGTCTCCTGGTTCCAATGAGTGGATAATTGACAGTGGCTGTTCTCACCATATGACTGGTGACCAGAGAAAGTTTCTATCCTTGGAGGAGTATGATGGTGGTGTGGTTTTCTTTAGAAATGATGCACCATGCATGGTCAAAGGCAGAGGGTCCATCTCTCTGAATGGAAAGAGTAGTGCTAACAATGTGTATTGGGTTTATGGTCTTAGACACAACCTTCTGAGTGTTGCTTTGCTGAATGACAGTGGCCTCACTCTGAAATTCAAGAATGGAGTTTGCAGAATCAAAGGAAAGAATGGTGAATTGGTGGCCACTGGCATGTAGACCAAAGGTAACTTATTTTAGCTGAATGCAAATATAAGTACATGTCTTATGGCTAAATTTGATGATATCTGGATATGGCATAGGAGACTCTACCATGTAAACTTTGATAACATTGTGAAGGCTAGTAAGATCAAGGTAGTTAGAGGGTTGTCGGTGCTAAGCAAACCAGATAATACCCTGTGCAGAGAGTGTCAATTGGGGAAAGTGTCTTCCTCAACCTTTAAAGGTAAATATTTCATTGCTGACAACTTGCTTGACCTTGTGCATACTGATTTGTGTGGTCCTATGAAAACTAGAAGTGTGCAGGGTGATAGATACTTCATGACTCTCACTGATGACTGCTCAAGAATGATGTGGGTCACATTCTTGAAAGACAAGTCTGAAGCCTTTGTAAAGTTCAAAGCTTTCAGAGCATTAGTGGAGAAGGAAAGCGGTAAAAGGATCAAGTGCCTGAGAACTGATCAAGGAGGGGAATTCACTTCCAGTGATTTCAACAAGTACTGTGAAGAACATGGCATCAAGAGGCAATTGTCTGCCCCCCGGACTCCACAATAGAATGGCCTAGTAGAGAGGAATAACTGGACTGTGGTTGAAGTAGCTAGAACCATGTTGATTCAAGGAAAGGTAGCTCACACCTTTTGGAGAGAAGCGATGAGCACTGTAGTCTACACAATGAACTGGGTACTCATCAAGAAAGGTAAGGATAAAACTCCTTATGAATATTGGACTGGTAAGACACCTATGATTAGCTACTTTAGAGTGTTTGGTAGCAAATGTTATATCAAGAGGAGTGAACACCAGAGCAAATTTGATGCAAAATGTGATGAGGGAATATTCCTAGGATATTCCACCAAGAGAAAAGCTCTCAAGTGTTTCAACAATAGGACTCAGAGAATTATGGAAAGCATCAATGTAAGAGTTGATGAAACCTTTGAGAAAACTAAGGAAATCGGCAGTGAGCAAGTGGTAAACAAACCAGTTGCAACCTTCTGGGAACCGGTTGATAGCCAACTAAGTACCAGTAGCAATGTTCCTACACTAGCAAATGTAGATGCTGATACTGATGGATATGAGGATGAAGAAGGAAAGCAAGAGAAATATATCAAGATCATTCCTTGGTATGTCAAGCTGAATCATGATCCTAAGCAAATCATAGGAGATAAGGATGCAGGAATCCTTACAAGAAGAAAGGTCAGAGAAAACTCATGTATGATCTCTGAATTTGAGCCTAAATCATTTAAAGAGGCACATAAGGATGAAGAGTGGATCAAGGCAATGGAAGAGGAACTTGACTAGATAGAGAAAAATTGTACATGGTCTTTGGTACCCAGACCGGAGCACAAAAATGTCATTGGTACTAAATGGGTTTTCAGAAATAAGCTGAATGAGGATGGCATAGTGATTAGGAACAAAGCCAGATTAGTGTGCAAAGGATATGCTCAAGAAAAATGAGAAGACTATAGTGAAACCTTTGCTCCCGTATCCAAATTGGAAGGAGTCCGTATGCTTCTTGCATATGCAGCTTTTAAAGGTTTCAAAGTATATCAAATGGATGTAAAATCTACATTCCTAAATGGTGTACTTGAAGAGGAGGTGTATATTGAGCAATCAGATGGTTTTTCCCTATCTGAAGACAGTAACATGGTATGTAGGCTACATAAAGCCTTATATGGACTAAAGTAGGCACCTAGAGCATGATATGAATGTCTGCATTCCCATCTTGTGAAGATTGGATTTGAGAGAACAAGTGAAGATAGTAATATCTACTTGAAGTTTGAAGGAGATCAGATCTTGATCTGTGAGGTATTTGTTGATGACATTATCTTTGGTGGAGATGACAAGATGAGTCATGAGTTTGCAGATGAGATGAAGAAAGAATCTGAAATGTCACTCATAGGGGAGAATTAATTCTTCATTATACTATAGATCAAGTAGATGAAGGATGGAATCTTTATCACATAGTCCAAGTATGTCAAAGAGGTGTTGAAGACCTTTGGCATGGAAGATAGCAAACCAGTTGGTACTCTGATGGTGACCGGTTGTAGACTATCTAAAGAAGATGACTCAGAATTGGTTGATGAGAAGGAATACCGATCAATGATTGGTAAGTTGCATTATGTAGTGCATAGTAGACTGGATATTGCACATGTAGTTGGCATTACTGCAAGATTCCAAAAAAGCCCAAGAGAATCTCACTTGGTTGTAGTCAAGCGGATTCTTAGGTATCTAAAGGGAACTGTTGACTATGGATTATGGTATCCTTATAGCAAGGATTTCAACTTGAAAGCATACACAGATGCTGATTGGGCAGGCAATATAGAGGATTGGAAAAGCACAATAGGTGGTGCATTCTTTCTCAGTGGTAGACTGGTCTCATGGATGAGTAAGAAGGAGAGTTGTATCTCTCAGTCTATAGTGAAAGCAGAGTATGTTGTAGCTTTCATGAACTGCACTCAGATAATTTGGATGAAGCATGTATTAAATGGCTTCAAAGTTCCTATATCTGAACCGGTATGTATATTTTGTGACAATACTAGTGCAATTAATATCTCCAAGAATCTGGTTTTACATTATAGAACCAAGCACTTTGGGATTAAGTATCATTTCTTGAGGGAAAAGGTTCAGAACAAAGAGATTGCATTGGAACATGTTTCCAGTCAGGAATAGTTAGTAGACATATTCACCAAGCCTCTGCCAAAGGCTGCATTTATGTACTTAAGAGGTGAATTAGTGGTGTTGCCCCTTCAGGAGGTAAACTAAAGGTATATGATCCACATTAGTCAGGTATTGCATAGTCAAATTTTTCTTCAGGTTGATGTGTTGAAGGATGCTACTCCTCAGGGGGAGCAACATAATGGAACAGGGAAGCTTGTGCCTCCACTTTGGCATTTTTGTCAAAGGGGGAGAAGATGTGAAGCAGAGAAGATATCTTTCTTTATTACCATCAATGCCAAAGGGGGAGATTGTTGGCATTATGTGAACTGGTATGAGGACAAAATGATATTGTATGTTGTCATTGATGTCAATATGCTGAAGAAGTGAGAACCGACATATGAGACAACCGGTAGAACACTATGAACTGACATTTGTGCCAAAGTGAAGTAGTGTGTTTGTTCATGATGAACCAACATATAGTTATGTGAACTGGCTCATGGAAGTATTGTATGACTACCGATTGGTAGTCTCAACTTCAGGGTTTCTGGTTTAAGTACTTCAAGCCTGTGTGGCTCAACTGATGACTTTGTGTGATGAGTTAGCATGGTAACAAAGAACAGATCATGTTGCCATGTAAGCCTTGTGCACCTGAAGGATCTTGCATGAAGGAGATTATTCCTATCTACCTCAGGAATGTGAGAAGTCTGTAAAATGGTGATAACATGTGATGGGTTATCAACTGCCATAAAATCAGTGGAAATGGTCGATGGACAATGTCTTGAGATTGGATCAAGAACTGCTGCATTTAATGCAGTGTGCTCAATAGTCAGAATTGAACCATTTGAATTCCTTAACCTAACAGGTTTAGGGTTTAGGGTTTATGCTACTGACCTATCTATTTTCCTATAAGGTCGATGTTGTGTCTCTTTCTGAGGTTGTTGGCAAAAGTTGTGTGTGTATCCAAGAGAAGGGATACGTGATTCTTGATAGACCCAAAGGAGAGAAGTGATACCTACAGAGTGTAAGTGCAGAAGGTGAAGAGGATCTCAAGTAGATCTACATTGGCATTGAGTGCTGTTACCAGATCATTGTAATACCTATTAATCTCTAACCACCTCAACAATTGGAAAATCCTTTAATAGGGTAGCCTTAAGTGGCTTGCTGTAAATCCTTTAACATGGTAATTCAAAGCTATTGAGTTTGAAATCCTTTAGCTATTGAGTTCTTGAAATCCTTTAACAAGGTAATCTTTAACAGGGTTTAACCCTTAATCGGGTATTCTAGCCATCCCTTAACTAGGTGATCCCTAACAAGATCGGTTCCTAGCAAAACCTTTTTGTAATGTCTCTAATCGGACAAGGCTCCTAACAAAGTGGACTTCTAAAGAGTTCAAAAATAGCTTGTGGGTATTCATCCCCACCATAGTTTTTCCCAGTTGGGTTTCCACGTGAAAAATATGTGTGTCATGTGTGATGCTTTTATCTTGTGATGCTTTCCTATTGTCTATCAAGCATATGATGGTTTTGTGTTTTATGCCTGTCAATAAAACATGTTGAACTAGCTGTTATTATGATCTGATGATAGATTACCTGTTTATACATAAGTGTGAAATTGTAGTGTAGTCTTGAGTTGAGTGAAAAGCTAAGTGAGTAACCAGTTAATGCTTGTCTCAGTCATTCTTAGCTTTACCAGTTGCACTCTGTTTCAAACTGGTGTCACTATTTGCCAGTCATTTGAAGTGTCTGCTGTCAAACCGGTTTAGGATTGTATTTTTGTCTGTACTGATTCACCCCCCCCTCTCAGTACCAGATTAGTACTATCCATTCATCACTGAGCTATTAGATCTTGATAATTTTAGATTACAGTCAATATTACCCCAATTGAAGAATACTGACTCCATTGTGACTAAATTAGAATCTCAACAGCATGGTTTGTGGCAAATATATTTTGATGGAGCTTGATCTAAAGAAGGATCTAGAACAGGAGTTCTCTTTGTATCCCCATCAGGTATAACTTTCAAGTATTCCTTCTTATTAGCCTTCCACTATACAAATAATACTGTTGAATATGAAGCCCTACTATTGGGGCTTGAAGTTACAAAAAGGCATGGAATTCAATTGTTAAAAGTATTAGGAGACTCAGAATTAGTTGTCTCTCAAGTTAGGGCTAAGTATGCATCTAAGAATGATAGATTGAAAAGATACAAGCATGCAGTATGGGATGTCATTGAGCATTTTAGTGCATTCTCTATAAATTGGATAGAAATATCCAAAAATATCATGGCATACTTCTTAGAAAATGTTGCATTAAAGAATGATGATGCAACACTAACCTGTATATCCATAGTTGAAGTAAAAGCTAGGCCTGCCATTCCCGACAATGTATATAATTGGCAAGTATTTGCTGATGATGAAGATATTCTCAAGTTTATACAGTGCATTGATGACTATGATGGGCAAAAAATTAACTGCAATGCCTTGGTGGAAGTGGTTGACAACAGAGAAACTGTATTTGGAAATGACTTGGTTCAATTAGAGACTAATGAAATACCTAAAGGGTTGGTAGGGCTTGAAGGTATGTTCAGTTATAGTGACAGTCATCTGCACCAGCAATCAACCACTAAGCTAGATGAGTTAGAGGAAGTAAACTTAGGGACATAATCATCCCCTAAGTTGGTATATATTGGAAAAAAGTTGCCTCCTCATGTCAGAGTGAATCTCAGTAATTTATTAAAGAAGTATAAGAATGTATTTGCTTGGTCTTATGAAGATCCAATGGCGTATAGACAGGATTTGTTTCAGCATGAAGTCCCTTTGCTTCCAGATGCTAAGCCCTTTAGACAAAAGAAAAGACCTATTAACCCCCTGCTGGAATCGAAGATGCAGCAAGAACTAACCAAATTAAGGGAAGGGGGAATTATTAAGCCTATAAGGCATTCCTCATGGGTCTCAAATTTGGTCCCAGTGAGAAAGAAGAATGGGGACATAAGACTCTGTGTCAACTTTAGGAACTTGAATGTTGCTTCCTTGAAAGATAATTATTCTTCTCCTAATATGGAAGCTATGTTGCAAAGAGTGACTGGTTGTGACCTATTGTCGATGATGGATGGGTTTTTAGGGTATAACTAGGTGTTGGTAAAAGAATTAGAACAATTCAAAACTGCTTTCACCACCCCTTGGGGAACTTATGTGTATGTCAGAATGCCTTTTGGTTTGAAGAATGCTGGAGCTACATTTCAGAGGGAAATGGATGTAGCTTTCAAAGAATTCATCAATATTATCATGGTAGTATATAAGGATGATTTGACATGCTTTTCCAAAAGAGCGGATGACCACTCTGGACACTTAGAGCAGGTTTTCAGTAAAGCTCTAGAATTTGGAGTATCCCTAAATCATAAAAAGTGTCATTTTGTTGTTACTGAAGGGAAGATGCTAGGGCATATTGTCTCTAAAGGAGGAGTAAGAATAGACCCTGAAAGAATAGAGGCAATAAACAATGTGCCTGAACCAAAGAATGTTAAAGGTATCCAATCTTCCTTGGGCAAAGTTAATTTTGTTAGAAGATTTATTGCAAATTTTGCAAAGATAGTCAAGCCCATTGTTAAACTGCTTAAAAAGGATGCAAAATTTTGCTGGGATCAAGAAGCTTCAAAGGCTTTTGCTGAGATCAAAAAGGCTATTCAGGAGGCACCAGTGTTGAAATCCCCTTATTACAGTAAGTCTTTCTCTTTGTTTTCTTTTGCTTCATATCACACAGTTGTTGCAGTTCTATTACAAAAGGATAATGAAGGATATGAACATCCTATAGCTTTCTATAGCAAATCTTTACAGTCTGCAGAGTTAAAATATGAAATCATGGAGAAGAAAGCATATGCTTTGGTCAAAGTTGTCAAAGCTTTTAGGCCATATCTTGTAAATACACAAGTAGTTGCCTATGTTCCACATGCTAGTGTCAAAGATATCTTATTCCAGTCAGGTCACAGGTAAGAGATGTAGATGGATAAATAGAATCCAGGAGTTTGATTTGGAAATAAAGATCACCAAATTGGTGAGAGGTTTAGGCCTTGCCAAGCTTATGGCTGAGTCAAACCTTCTTGATTTTGAAATAAATAATGTTGAAGTTGAGAATATCCTAGTCACCAGTATTGAAACACAACCCTGGTACTCAGAGATAGTACA
Source organism: Cryptomeria japonica (assembly GCF_030272615.1). Lineage (NCBI taxonomy): Eukaryota > Viridiplantae > Streptophyta > Pinopsida > Cupressales > Cupressaceae > Cryptomeria > Cryptomeria japonica. The sequence continues at coordinate 667,060,082 of NC_081415.1, read as the reverse complement.
TTTTTTAAGGGATGCAACATTTTTAGAAGGAATGACACATAATCAGAGAAGAACTCTGAAGTTGAAGTCACAAAAATAAGTCCTTGTTTGGGGTGATCTATTTTGGAGGAATAGAGATAAGGCTTTACTAATGTGTTTGGATGAATCCCAAGCTAAGAGAGTGTTAACTAAAATGCATGATGGAGTGTGTGGAGGTCATTACTCTGCTAAGACAACTGCTCATAAGATAGTTCGGGCTGGGTACTATTGGCCTACTTTGTTTAAAGATGCCCATGAATATGTTAGGAGATGTGACCCATGCTAGAAGTTTTCATCCAAATTGAAGTATGAAGGAGCTTTACCCCTCAACCCAGTCACAGGGGAAGTCCCTTTTGTCCAATGGGGCATTGATTTTATTGGAGAGATTGTTGAGAAATCAGGAAGAGGTCATAGGTGGATTATAGTAGCTACTGACTACTTTACTAAATGGATTGAAGCTATACCCACCAGAAGATCCACAAGTAAGGTTGTTATTGACTTTCTAATGGATAATGTTATAACTAGATTCAGAGTCCCTATAAAACTAGTAATGGATAATGCCATGAGCTTCAGGTCAGAAGAGTTTGTTGAATTTTGCACTAGTCATGGAATAATTATGTCTTACTCTTCACCTTATCATCCTCAAGGTAATGGGAAAGCTAAATCTAGTAACAAGAGCCTCTTGAATATTATCAAGAAAATCTTGGAAGAGAATAAAAGGTCTTGAGACCAAAAGCTAAAATTGGCTTTATGGGCTGACAAGGTTACTGTCAAAAAGGATATTGGGGTCTCACCTTTTGAATTAGTTTATGGCACACAATCCAGGGTGCCTTCAATAATTTTCTTCCAGTGTATAAGTTCTTGTGATCTGAGGACATGGAATTATCTAAACCTATGGAAGACCAGATGATTTAGATAGTGGAAGTTGAAGAAATTAGAACTCTGGCCCACAAGAGGAATCTAAAGGTCCAGTTACAGTCCAAATACCTATTCGACAAGAGAACCTCATTGAGAAAGTTCCAAATTGGTGATGTAATCCTTCAATGGAATGTGAAAGGATAGGATAAGGGAAAGCATAAAAAAATTTGAGTCACTGTAGATCGGCCCCTCTATGGTTTGCGATCTGAATGGAAAGGACTCATATTTTTTGAAGAATATGAATGATGAAGTAAAGGAATTTCTAGTGCATGGAAAATTCCTAAAACATTACTTCTCTTCATGTCCATGCATAGTAGGTCCTTGTTTGTATATATTTAGGTTTGCTTTAGTTGTTGTTTTTGGGTTTGTGTTTGGTCTGTTTCTCCAGAGAGTTTCTGAATTCTTGTGTTGATCTTGCGATCAACCATCCCCAATTAGAGCCGTTGTTATCACTGTTTGAAAAATGGGTATTCTTGTCCCATAATTGGCTAAGTCTATGAAAATTTTGAGTCTGGTATGGCCTTGTTACCTCTAATTTCTTTAGGTCCAAAGAGGGTTTAGGGTTAAAGTCTTAATCATTCTAGTGTCTGAGAAAAACCCTCTCTTTCTAATTTTGTGTTACTTTGTTCACTTAAAGAAGGGTCCATTTATCATGAGAAGTGTCCCCCCCCCTTCTTATTTCTTCCTAGGCAAGTCTAGTAGCACATTATTTTTCTAAGCTTTTCCTAAAGTTCTTAATTTTTAATTGGGTTTCCTAACCAGTGAGTAGGTTCCTTTTAATCTAAAGCAATTTGTGTGGAAGCAAAATATTGATAAGTTTAATGCCAGATGTGAGAAGAGGAAGAGTGAGTAGCCCCACAAGGATGCAGTTGTGGTGGAGGAAGAAATAAAGAAAGAAATGGTCACTGAATTTAAGACCATCACTCTTGAGAAAGGAAGGGAGATGGTAGCAAAGGCTGGTGTACTCATCCTCCCTGAATGGGATATAGTGGATGCCTTGGTTCTAGAGGCAATCAGGAAAGAAACCAAGCCTATGGAAGGAGTAACCTTCAGTAAGGATAATGCTACTTTGGTCATGTGGTCTCTGAAAAAGAGATGAAAATAAAAAGAAAAAGGATACCCCAGAGTCAAGATACCTTGGAGGTATGATAATGAAGAGAGTGCAAAATACTGGAGTGGTGGAGGCTGCTAGCACAGTCTTGGAAACTGCAAAGTTCAATGTTGCAGTGGTAGAAAAGGAAGCAAAGCAAAGGGCATATCTCCAAGATAAGTTGGAGACAGTTTTAAAAGCTTACAATGATGCCAAAGGAGAGGTAATGAGCCGAGACACTATTATTGCTAATTTGAAAAGCCAATTGGTAGGTCAATACCATCGAGGTGAGTCCTCAACATTGATGATTGCTTCTTCTCCTGCACAGCCTCCATCTACTAGCCCTATCATTGAATTCCCACCTTCTCCTGCACCTTCTAGTTCCCAATCAGTTGAGATCACTCCTCAAGAGTTGGAGAAGCTAAAAAAGGCTCAAACCCTGTTTGCAAATAAATATGAAGAGAGAGTGAGGGCCACAATTTTGAGTTTTGCTAACACTATAGATCATCATTGGTGTATAACAAGATGAGTAAAGTTTTGGATATGTGGAATGAGCTCAATGGAGACAAGGCTATTCTAATGCCTATTTTGGACAAGTGGAATCCTAGGGAGGAGGACCTACAACTTATATGTGTATCTTATGATGAGGCAAGGGTTGACCTCATTATCAAATCCACTTGTGACATGACAAAGGATCTGGTAAAGTTAGCAGAAGGAGTAGATAATGCAGAGAGGAAGATCAACTTGTATAAGAAAGAGTACACTGAGCAAGTATTTAAATTATTGCCAAGGGATTTTGCCAATCCAGCTCAATTGAAGGACAAAAAAATATGGCTTAATGAATTAGGAGCCAACCTATCATTAAGGATAAAGGGAATCATTAATATAGATGATACTTCCCTATTTGTCAGAACGGTTGAGGAGATAGAGAAAATTAAATCACACTATGGTTTCCTAAATTCAAAGGTCAATAAAATGAGGAACTCTTGGAAGAGATTAGCCAAGACAAAAGGGAAAGTTTTTAACTTCTCATGGCCTGTTGATGACATGTACCAGGAGTGGACAAGAAAGTATGTTGTGCTGGATGTAGAGGTTTAAGAAGAAGCTGTAGAATGAGAACTGCGGGAAAGGGGCCGTTAGAAAGTGGAAAATATTTGCTTCTTCTTGTTCAAACAAGAAGTTTGTTGTAACAAACCTTTTGAAAAGGTCCGAAGCTTGTATGCATCCATACTATTATAAATGGATACCAGGACTAATTAGAAAAGATCACAAGAATTTGTAAAGAATCTCTGCAGAAATCTATTTGGGTTTTTTCTAGGTTTATAGAGAATATTATGAGTTTTGTAAGATTTTTTCAAAAATGAATATCAATATACAAACCATAAACTTTTGGGCCTAGAATTTGTGTTGTCTTCTAGTGTTCTTTCAAATATTTACTGGTTTCATTTGGGTAATCTAGGGTTATTCAATTGAACATGGATTGTAATGCAGTCTTTATAGATATGTTTCTTATTAAATACGCGAGGAATATCTCCATCAGTATGTTATTTTGTTGGAGACTTTGAATCTGATGAACACTGTCTATTCTAATAAGGAAAGACTCTTATATATGTTAGGCATGTATGGGGTTGATAGAAGCCGAAGTGATGATATGTATGGAGATGTTTAATTGTGAAATCCTTGTGTAATTTAGATGACTCGGTGGCCTGGATTAGGCACTGGTATCAGTTGTAGCTCTCTTTATACATTTCTTGTAGATCAATACTGAACATGAGCATAAGCTTTCTTTCATTGTTTCAGTTTGTGTTTGAGGCGATAAGATTCACTGGTTTTGGACTGGTTCACTGTGGATCTATTTTAAAAGTGTGAAATTATTCATAGAAGGTATACCCACCTGAACTTTGGATAAGTTCAAAGATTAGAAGGTTCTTGAAACCTTGTCATATGTTGCTCTGAGGTTCTTTTTCTTTCATCTCTTTATTTGCAGACAAGAGTTATTATATTTTCTTATAAGGGATAAGAGGGGAATCAAAATTTGAGAACAACATAAGGATTGTCCAAATAATCCTACAAGAATATTTTGAAGCCACACTTCTTCTCATGCTCCCACACATGTTACAATATACTTGGCTTTTGTGGAACTCATTTATATTGAAGACTATTTTCTATTGCACCAAGAAATCATAGCTCAACCCAAACTGAAACAACAACCAGAGGTGCTCCTCCAATCAATGACACATCCTACCCAATTAGAATCAATATATACATGTAACTTAAAGTTCATATCAAAATAATATATTAGGCCATATCCAACTGTGCCGTGTAAGTACCTCACCACATGCTTTGTTGCAACCTAATGAATCTGTCTCAGTTCACACATGAATTAACTGTGAGTACTCACTGCAAGGTAGATATGTGGTCTTGTGTTGACCAAATATATTAGTGACCTAATCAATTAACAATATATAGTGGGATCTACTAGATCTGAATTGGAAGCTGACTCGATCAACTTCTCCATATTATATATCCATTAGCATAGACATGGACTTACAGTCCATCATGCCAAATCTCTTCAGGATGAATATAGTGTCTTCCCCTGACTCAAGAAGATCTCATGCAGTCTCTACCAAACTTCCAGTCCCAGGAAATAGTGCATAAGGCCAAGATCTCAAATTTAGAGGCTAACTCCCTTGAACACTTAGTTATGAGCTTCTTTTCCCTAGTGAGAAATAAGTCATCAACATGAAGGACCAAAATAAATTCCTCTCTATCAACCACCTTTATGTTTACACCATCATTCTTGGTGAATCCCATGCCCACCGAGTATTCATTTATCCAAGAATATCACAACCTAGGTGACAACATAAAACCTTCCAGCCCGATCACTAGAGAAACCATCTCGACATGGTCCACTCCCTCTGAACAAATATGACCAAGATCCTTGGAATTCAATTGAAGTAGATCCTCTAGCTACCCTGTCTATCACATAAGCATACCCTTCTCAGATGCTCCCAATTATGAAAGACATATTTCTCCAAGAGACTCCCATGTCTCTGAGTATCTCAACTCATAACATCATCTGGAATGATCCACACATGGCTGAATGTGCTAGATTCAAGACCACCTTGGACCTTCTATCACAACTCGACAAGGAACTATTGACACTCCTATCATATGCATAGCTTATGTAAGTGCACTTAGAAAGATTTTCAGCCATATTTCTCAAGACAGACATGATGAAAATTTTCCGATGTCATAGCTATCATAAGCAAATATCAAAGATTGGGTTGAGCATCCTAACAAGCTATATAGGCCTCTCTCTTGAATCATCAATCTCATAAGATCGATCCCTGCACAAATGCCTCAACAAGAATCCTAATGCATCATACTTCTTTTCCTGCAAAACCCATTCCAAGGGCCAAGGAAAAGAACAAGAGCATAACAAGGCAAATAACTCTTATAGTACATATAGGAATACAAATAAGAGGTAGACTATGACAAGAAAAATTCTCAAGAGATAATAATCAAGATAAATAATTATCTTATTATCCAAGCTCCATCTAGCTTTGGATAAACTTACAAGTAGCATAACAGTAGGCCAACCTTAACTGCTAAAGTCTTCAAGTGTCCCCTACAATGACACATACACTTGCACATACACTTGTAACAATATTCTATTAAACATAACTCATAACAAAAAATGATAATGATAAATTATATTTCTTAAATAGTATGCAATCATAGCTAAGGGCTACAGGACTCAACCTTACACATGGGCAGTTCTAGTCTCATGGACAGGAAGGCAATCATTAGTCTAGTGCATACAATAGATAAATAACATGAGCATAAGCAATGCACCATATACTATTAGATAAATATGGTAGTAGGGAGAAGACTTATCTGATTAGTTTGGTCCTATCATCCAATGAAGATCTTGATCTCATATTTTAGTTTCCATTGATAGATGTAGATCTGCAAAGTTTCCAAGGCTAAAGATAGAAATGCCACTTATATGAAGAGAATCATCAAATTCTCACTGGAAAGAAGTGGCACCAACTTCCTTCTCATTATTCTTGGCATTGTCCTCAATTATAACCTGTATCCAAGAATCTCTCTCTACTCAATCTAAAGATGAACTCTATCCCCTATCATATCATTCCACTCTTAAGGTCAAGCTCCTCCTGAAGATAGAGGGGATGCACTAACTATGGCAATGGCTCTTCAAGAACCTACTCTGATACCATGTTGAATTTCATTACAATACTAGGATCACAAGAAGATGACTATGCACAGTAATCATAGGGTGTGCTTGATTAACCACAAGCAATGGTTCAAATCATTGTTTCCCTCCCAGCCATAGATGATATATATGACTATCATCTCCCCTGAGCATGAAATTATCTCTCTCTATATATATATCAAATATGAACAACAAGATGCTTTTACAATGATCAAGTACAAAGGCCAATGTGAATCGCTTCACTCCTTGAAGCTATATGCTTAGATCAATTTATAATGCGCAACTATGTATGCAGTCCACACTGCATTAATGTATCCAACCTATGAAGAATGTGTTCGACCAGCCAAGGAAGAATATGATCTACAAGTAGTGTATTCGTTCTCCCAAGGAATGTTTTCACTGATGATAATTTAATTCTATTTGAGATATATGAAAGTTTATCTACTATGGAAGTCAGTCTATTATGGATGATGAACAAACTTGTTGATGATAAACAAAAACTGCATATAGGAAATCTTCCACATGATTGGAGTATGTTTCAAAATTCACCAAATGAAAAAGGTAGCATCCCTCTTATACACGCCATGGTGAATCTTCATGAAGAGTCACATTCTTCAAGGGAAACCTGATCCTTCATCAAGGGGTGGTGGGCAATATCAATGAGGAGACATCTATAACCATGGGTGATGGGTGTGAGTCTTAACCAATGCTTAATTAAGGACTTAAAAACAAAACTGCTTCATAATGTATATTACCCGCTTTCTCCAGAGTATACATGGGTTCATGATTGTCTAAGGCTGATAGGCCAATTAGACAATCATGTTTGCTATGTCGGCCAAGGGAAGGATCCAACCATAGCTATAAATTCAACACCTTCATCTACACTCTCTTTAGCTTACTTTCTCCAAATAATTTTAGCTTACTTTTCCCCCCTTTGACATCAATAGAAAAAGGACACTCCACACTTATTTGCATGTCCACCTAAACATCTTGTATTGTGGAGTTAGCACTCCCCCTAAACTTGTGCTTCCAATTAATGAAAAGAGGAGATAGATACCACTCCTAGCTTCTATATAAGATATTCAAAAGTATCCTTTGGAAGATATTTTATAAAGACATCAATAATCTATTCCTTAGTTTCAACATACTCCAACTTCACTTCTTTGGCTGCAACTTTCTCTCTCAAAAAATGATACTTAATTGCAACATGATTTTCTCTTGAATGCATTATGAGATTATTTGAGATTTTTATAAAACTTGTATTGTCGCAAAGAATAGAAATAGTCACATCAAACTCAATTTCCATTTTTTTTAGGGTTTGTTTCATCCATAGTACTTAAGTGCAATAAGAAAGTTCTACTACATATTCTACTTATACTGTAGACAAGGATATTAAATCCTACTTTCTTCTCAACCATGACACAATATTGTCACCAAGAAAGAATGCTCTACCACTTGTACTATTCATATCATCAATACATCCAACCCAATATGCATTTGTGTTTGTTGTCAAACCAAATTATTTCTCTTAGGATATCTCAGGGCAAAATTCAATGTGGCTTTCAGATATCTAAATATTATCTTTACTACCTTTACATGAGTTTCCTTAGGAGTTTCTTAAAACACTGCTACCATTCCTATTGGTTGCATTATATCTGGTCTAGTTTAGTAGTCATATACAACAAACTACCAATCATTGATATGTACAAAGAGTCTAATTTATAAGAGTGGGCTCATCATTCTTGCTCAACTTACACCCAATAACCATGGGTGTACCTACTAGTTTGCAATCCTCCATCTTAAACTTTTTTAGCATCTCTTTCATACACTTATTTTTTGACATGATTATTCCATCTTTGGGCTAAGAAACTAGTAATCTAAGAAATAATTATAGTTCACCAAGCATTGACATCTCAAATTCTTTCTACATTACATCCCTAAAATCTTTGTGCATTGTATCACTACTTCCTCCAAAGATTATATCAACATAAACAACAATATAAATGATGATCACATTCAATTTTGATATATATATTATTGTCTGCTCTACCTTTCTTGAAACCTTGTTTCCACAAATACTTACCTAATCTTTAATACCATGTCTTAGGGGATTTCTCGAGTCCATGAAGAGTTTTCTTCAATCTACATATAAAGTCTAGATTCCTATCTACATATGAAATCCTTACTATTTCTCAATGTATACCTCTTCTTCTAACTCTCTATTTAGAATTGTTGACTTGACATCCATATGATATACCTTGAAGTTTTTGAATTTTGATAATTCTGGAAACATTCTGATTGCCTCCAATATTTCTAGTGGAACAAATTTCTCTTCGAAGTCAACAACTTCCACTTGAGCATAGCCTTTGGAAACAAGTCTAGCCTTGTTTCTTATCACTTTACCACCCTCATTCAATTTGTTCCTAACCACCCATTTTGTACCAATGATATTCTTATCTTTAGGCCTTGGAACATTCCCAAGTTTGATTCTTCTTAATCTAATTTAGTTCTTCTTATGTTGCATCTAATTAGCTTTCATCTCTCTTGCATCCACAAAATTAGTACTCATTTTTTTATAATAAAGAAAAATGTAGTTGTTCTTTTTCTTTTGGTATGAATTTCACTATATTTTTCACCAATAATTTGATCTTTGTTAGGGTTTAGGCAAACGAAAAAAATAAACAATGTTAAATATAATATAGAATAAAAGAGACAAAAAAATAATTCATAGTAGTTCATATAGATTTAATGTGGTTCAACCAATGTGAGCTATATCCATGGAGAAATAATTGTTCACTTTCTTTTATTATCCATGAAGAGAAAATTACAATCTGATGATATGCCACATTACACAACCACTTATTTATTAAGCCCTTTCTGGTGGTTTATAAATTTATGTTTATATACCAAAATAATATTCGACTACTTTGATAAATAATGGTCATTTTTTTATGTGGGGATGATATCCCTAATAGCTCCCACTAAGATTGTTTCCCCTAGACCTCTACCACAAGGGATAGTCCCTTCAGGCCTTGTAGGGGGGATCTACTCCTATGCACTCCCCCATTAATTGATTTGGGGGAGAATACAACTCACAAAGTCACTAAAATTTAAGCCCAACAAGATGATCCATCACGACATACCAACAATGTTCAAAGTGATTTTTTTTTAACATACTTAGCCAAAGTCTTTGCAACTATATTCTTAGACTCACTTCTAGTGGACTCATTACTATTGTGGACAAGTTCATCAATGTCATTTCCATCTAAACCTTCATTAAAGTGCATTATATCATCAATACTCACATTATCTCTTTCAACAATCGTCCACAATCTTTTTTTGTAACTATTGACAATTAGGTGTTGTACACCTTGCATAATGTTTATAATGTATTATTTATTTTATTGTACGTGGTGCACCTAGGGGGACCTAGATGGATGTGCATAACTAGGAGCTAACATTCTTGGGACCACTTTATGTGTTGTATGTCACATATAATTGTATTTATTTAATATTCAAAAGTAATTTAATAAAGCAAAAAAATTAGTACCGAATATTAAATGTGGATCAATGGTTTGTATTCATAGTATTAGTTGGATGGTTTTATGCTATTCCGCTTGGAGGTCCTATGGGAGCTTATTTCTATTAAAGAAACCACAAGGCTAGTTGTCTAAGGTTGGTTAATTTGGCTAAGGGGTTGTCAGCATCTCTTTTGCATTTTTGAGGGTTTTAAGCATGGCATGGATTGTGTGGTTACATTCTTTTTCATATGGGGTGTGTTAGGATTAATGATAGTCCTAAAGATACTAAGAGGGGGGGGGTGGTGAATCAGTATCTACCTGGTTAGCAGAATATTTAACATTATTAAGAACTTTGCATTCCAAAACAATGTACCGGTAAATAAGAATTAATGTAGTAAATAGGAACAATAAAGACAATATAGAAAACACACCATAACACAAGATCTTTAATGAGGAAACCCGGTGTGGGAAAAACCTCAGTAGGATTTATGACCCACAATATTCACTCACTGACCAATGAATAAATATTACTTACAATGAGGGGCTTGCACATGCAGGAAGGTCAACAGTCTAGAGCTCACTTCTGAATAAGAGTCACACTGACTACAAAAGTGGATTATGAAATCCAATACAATATACTACTTCAAATCAGCATCAACTATGCCAGGTTCAGTATCGGTTTAAGCTCATTCTATAACCAAAACCTTCGCTGTCAACTATATCAAAATATCATCCATGCATACTTCCTTAATACACAACTCTACTCCAAATGATCCATAAGATCCCATACATATATATGAGTCTTTTACAATATGCCATGTCAGCTTTACAAAAGATAATTACAATTAAATACAATAAACAAAATTTTATTCCCTATCGGCTGGGGTACCGGTATGCATTGTTGCCACTGCTAGTGAAGTGTCTGTCAGTGTATGTAGATGTCTATACCGGTGTTGGTGCCTGCTAGTGGCTTTACCAGATGAGTTCCAGAAGGTTTCCAGATGGTTGCCATCAATGACAACACGAACTATTCTCATAAGAGTGTAGAATTCCAACAATCTCCCCCTTTGGCATTGATGGTAACACTCATGAGAAAAATCCAAAAAAATGTTTCCAAAAAGAAAAGTCCAAAAAGTTACCAAAAAGATGTGCTCCCCTTGAGAAAATGATCTCCTCCGATTAATCATTTTTCTCTGTCCACTACTCCCCCTTTGACATCAATGACAAAGGTTGTCAAAAATTGTCAAACGAGTGATAAACTTTCATCTCAAAGTTTGTAACCAGTTGGTTACAATCTGGAATATGTCTGCCAAAACCAAATTTAAACTCTGCATGAATCTATTGTTGTCATTTAAGGTTGCCTCAGTCTGTTGGATCGTGTCAATGAGATGATACATATGCTCTTCCGGTGATCTTTCTCCTTGAAGTAATTCTTTAGAGATCTCATTTCTTAGAGAGATAAGATTGTCCAACTTAGGACCAAGTTTATACTTAAGTTCTCTGGCATTAGCCTTAATCCTTTCCTTCTCTTTCTCAATTTTCTTCAGTTTCTCCTCAAAACCTTCTATCTCTTGCTCAATAACTGATATAGGTTCGGATGAACCAATTATTTTATCAGCTATGTCATCTATTTCCTTTTGTACTTTGCTTATTTCTTTTTCTATGTCCTTTGTCAAAAGATGTGGTTTGCATGTTTCTTTATACAACTCTTTATATTCCAAATTGTAGTATTCAATGCCGGTAAAAGTGTGTTTATATGTTTTGTGTACTTCTTTATTCTACCCTAAAAGAATTTATCCTTTTCCTTTTCAACTTTCTCTTTGAATGTGTCCTCATTCACCTTATCAACTGTTATTACATTGTCAGTAATAAATTTGGACAATGTGTCCAATTTTCCTAAAGAATCCTTTACATGATCTATATTACATTTCGGTGCAATCAACTTAAGTATTGGTATTATGTCATCAATTACTTTGTAAGCCAATGCATTACAGTCAGTTATCTTATTGATAGAGTCCAGGAGTACTTATATCACATTAGTAGGCTCGAGTTCAATTGATGAAGTAACGAATGTCTAACCAACTACCTTAATTACTTCTGTGCTTCCAACATTTATAACCATTTTTCTTGTATTATCCTCCAGTGGATCAGTCTGAGTTTGCATTTCAACCAGTAAAGGTTTGGGTTTCTCAGTGATTACCGGTTTCACTACCTCAATATGTACCTATGCCTCTGTAGGTTTCTCTATCGGTTTATCTATGTGCTCAACTATTGGTATCTTAGTTTCATAGTTTCTTAGTGTTAGCATCTATACCATCAGTATTCATTTCAGTATCCAATGGTTGCTCAGTTTGTAATGTTTTCTCTATTTGCTCTGTTTGGATCTCAATCTCTACAGTTTCTATCGGTTGCTCAACAATATTTCCACTACTAGCAATATCATCCTTAACCTTTGTACAGTCCTTATCCACAACAATATTCACTTCCTGAGTATCCACATTCATGGTGAATAGAATTTTAGAATCAGGATTAGTGTCATCATGTATGATACCTTCACTTTCAGTAACCAGTGGGTCAATAGATGTACCAATGTAGTATCCAAAGGTGGTGATAAATTGTTAGTTATTTTGATGTTTGGTATTCCACCAACTTTTCCTTTCCCTATGTATTTATGCTTCTGATATACCTTGAATATTTTCTTCGGCCTGTTCAATTCTTCTTGTTTTTCTTTTTCCACAAAAAAGATATCCCATTTATCAGTAGTTTCTTCTGCAATCTCATTTACTCTACCTGCCATCAAACTTACTTGTTGGTGACCACTAGCAAAAACAGATCTATTAGCTTCACAAATCAGGTCATCAATCTCTTCTTTTGAGTTAACTGGATGTACAGCTAGAAGTTTTTCAACTTTTAGTTTCTTGACCAATTCCATTACTACAATCCTCTTTGCATCTAATATTCTATATAGTTCATTAGGCAAGTCATCCACAACTTCAATTAAAACTTTCTTGTATATATCCAGATGTAAGATTATATTATTTTCAATGCTTTCCTTATTTGAATCCTTGAATGTGTTATACAATTTTCTCACATTAGCCAAATTACCATCATCAGTTATTTCATTTAACAAATCATCCAATGGTGGTATAACCGGTTTCTCTTTGTTCTTGGGAGTTAGTTTCTTTTCCTGTTGTCTTACTGCTTGTTGTTTCTTCCTTAAGGTTCTTGTTCTTTTGGGTGGAGGAGAGGGTACTAGTGAAGGTTTTCTCTTCCTTTCAACTCTTTTGAATTCAACTGGTATCTCACTATCATAAGATGTGCCAACCGGTGAAATGTGTGCCTCTGGTTGCAGTCCGTCCAACTCACTAGCCGATATACCAATAATGTTCATAACATTTTTTATTATTTCCTTTACCTGCTTTGATGCATCTCTTATGTATTTCTCTCTTTTATTCCTTTGCTTCATTGTTTTCATGTTACTTTCAATTGTTTCAACACTACCAAAAACTTATTTTGTTGGTTCTCTAGGTGCATCTAACAAGGATTTTGCATAAGTCTCAATTATGTTGAGATCTACCTCATAACCCATTTATGTTACCCATACAGTTCTAGGTAGTACAACTTCCATCCATGTTTCATCCTTCTTGATTACAAAACAAATTTCTTTATCATATTTATCCACTACACTCTGCGGTAGTCTTTCTCTAGTTTTCATTTTGGCTTGAAAAGCTTTGAAATATTTAGTTATATTATTTTCCTTAGCAGTACCCATGCCAGTGAAAGCTTTCTATAATTTTTTTCCTACCAGTATGTCGTATCCAAAGTCTTTCTGTCCTATACCAGGGATCTCCTTTGTGAAATACAACACTAAGCATACTAAGAGATTACCAAAATGAAATTTCCCTTTCTTATCACCTTTAATCTTCTTAAAATTATCTATGAGTTCCTCCTTTAGCCATTCACACACATCTATTTTTGCATTGTTGTTCACCATTTCATAAGCACTATTGATGCAAAGACTAGAAACTGAATTAAGTCTGTTTGCATGAGTAGTTTTGTAACCTAAAATCATACTTATGAATCTCACATTGATGTCCTTGATGTCATTTACTCTTAAATATCTACTATCAGATGTTGCTCCAGTTAGGGTCATTACTTTGTTGTTAGGAACCTTCTTTGTTTTGTCTGGTTTACTGCTGATTGAGGGTAAACCTGTTACTTCCCTAATTGATTGTCGGGTGAATTTGCAGACAGAGTCTAACCAAAGAAATTCTCCATGTGCCCTACTTAGGACAATTCTCACAACTTCTTCCATAAATTCAGGGATGTTCAATATTTCAACAAAACCTAAAGTCTCCACAATCTTGTGCTCGGGTTTAACAATGCCATTTTCATCACAAATTATGGTTCTAAACATTTTTAACAACTCCTCAGAACCTAATTCTTCAATGTTGCAGTGAATATATATCCTAGGGTCTTCAACATAAGCTACACCTTTAGGAATCTTTGAAAATGTGCCTATGGAATCATCTTACTTAGCTACTTCGGGAATAATTTTGAACATGGGCCTAGGGCATTTTACGTTTTCCACAATAGTAGGGTTTGCAATAAATTCAGGAGTAGAAGAAGAAGCCATTTGAAAAATACCTTTAGCTACCTGATAATGTCTGAATGCTTGAAAGAAATCACTTCACACCTTCGCCTTGAATGCCTTTGGTCATATTTCGTGCTCTCTGCTAATTTGAATGCTCAGTGAATCAAAAATGAGGGAAAATCGATGATTTATAATAAAATTTGTTTCAACAACCGCATTAAATGCTCAACGGTTAAGTGAAAACTTAACACATGTGCCAGTAAAGAAGAAATCTATCTTCTCACCATCAACCAAGGGTAATCAGCATGATATTCAATTTGCTGCAATACCCCCAAAGGGTTACTTCTTAGTTGGATGAAGAATTTTCTGTCGGTGGAGTAATAGTTTGTTCTACTGGTGAAGAAATAGTCTCATCAACATTCTGATCTATCTTCCCGATCCATTATTATTTGTCAATGAAGTCTTGCTTCTACAAAATTTTGCAACATGTCCAATTTTGTTATAAGCATAACAGGTCACATTATTCTTTTGAATAACCTTTCTATATCCTATGCCGGTTTGTGTTCTGCATTGATTAAATAAGTGCCCAAATCTTCCACAAACATAACATTTCACATTCATTCTACAGTTTTCTGAATTATGACCAACTTTGTTACATTTGGAACATTGACCGGTGGGTGCATTAATGTTCTGATTGTTTCTGAATCTACACTAATTTTCTCTATGACCATACTTGTTACAGTTAAAGCATTTCCCATTAAATTTGTAACCATTAGGTTGTCTTACCGGTTTACTATGATCATGATTGTTTGTAGTACCGAAACTTTCTCCAACTTCAAATCCAAGTCCATTTGTATCTCCATTAGGTTTTTGACTTTTCAGCATGTTATCAAATTCTTCTGAGCTTTTCTTAAATTTCTCTTTGTGTTGATTTGTAGTAGCCAACTCATTTTCCAGAATTCCCTTTTGTCTCATAAGTTCAATTTTATCATGTTGCATGTGAATCAGATCTGTCTTCAATATATCATTTTCATGACTAAGTCTTAGGTTTTTCTTTCCAACATCATTGAGTCTCCTAGTCAAGTCGTCTCCATTCTTCTTCTTGTCTTCAATGTCTTTACAAAACCTCATAGTCATATCTTGCATTTCATTTTTCATATTACTATTTTCTTGTCTCAACTTGTTCACAAGTTCATTAAGAGTTTCCTTTTCATCATTATCATTCTGCATCTTCTCATGAAGTTATTTTATTTTATTTTGAGATATAGTAAGATTCTCCTGAAGTCCTTGAATGAATTCATGTGTAGTCCTTAGATCATCTTCAAGTTTGTTATTCTTCAACTTTTCTGCATCATTGTCTACAAGAGCTCCTTCCAATTGTTTTCTTAAGTTCTCCATCTATACCAATGTCAGAATCTTCCTCAAGTTGTTAGGCTTTTGAAAATAGAGGACCAGGCTCTGATACCAATTGTTAGGATTAATGATAGTCCCCAAGATACTTAGAGGAGGGGTGAATCAGTATCTAACTGGTTAGCAGAATATCTAACCGTATTAAGAACTTTGCATTCCAAAATAGTGTACTGGTAAATAAGAATTAATGCAGCAAACAGGAACAATAAAGACAATATAGAAAACACACCATAACACAAGATGTTTAATGAGGAAACCCAGTGTGGGAAAAACATCGGTGGGATTTGTGACCCACAATATTCACTCACTGGCCAATGAATAAATATTACTTACAATGAGGGGCATGCACATGCAGGAAGGCCAACTGCCTAGAGCTCACTACTCAATAAGACTCACACTGACTACAAAAGTGGATTATGAAATCCAATACAATGTACTGCTTCAAATCAGCACCAACTATGCCAGGTTCAGTACCGGTTTAAGCTCATTCTATAACCGAAACCTTCGTTGTCAACTATATCAAAATATCATCCATGCATACTTCCTTAATACAAAACTCTACTCCAAATGATCTATAAGATCTCATACATATATATGAGTCTTTTACAATATGCCATGCCAGCTTTACAAATATAATTACAATTAAATACAATAAACAAAATTTTATTCCATGTCAGCTAGGGTGTCGGTATGCATTGTGGCTGCTGTCAGTGAAGTGTCTGTCGGTGTCAGTGCCTACCAGTGGCTTTACCAGATGAGTGCCAAAAGGTTTTCAGATGGTTTCCATCAATGACAACACCAACTATTCTCATAAGAGTGTAGAATTCCAACAGGGTGCTTGTAGAGATCTGGGGATTCAGTTGTATTCATGGATGTATTATAATGTTGCATTGCTAAATAATACATGGAGGATGGATGCTTTTGGAGGCTAGTTTTTTCCCTCATGTTTTTTTTTCTAGGGTGTATCTTGTGTCATCTTTGATGGGTATGTTGCCTATTATTTTGCATATCGATTTTTAGTACTTGTTTGCGTAGATTTCTCTTTTGGGTTATGTGGAAATTATCATCTTGTGGTTGTATTTTCCAACATTTGGTATCAAAGCATGGTAGTGGTTGTATTTATCTTCTTGAGTAAATCTAGGGCTTGCATGAAAGAGTGAAGACATGGAAAGATCATACGAGATGTCTAGGTTTTTCTTTGCAGAAGTGGGGTTTTGGGGTTGCATGTTTCTGGTCATTTTTTGCAAACCCGGGTTTATGATTTTTTTTTGCAGAAGGGTTTTTAATGGGTGTTTATTTTGAGGGTTTTTGGGGGTGGTTTCACAAATGACCCCCTGGGAAAAAAAGACCTCACCATTGGATCTAAGAGGCTAACAGACAAATTTTGACATAAAATTTGACCCATTTAGGTGAATTTGAAAAAAAAAACATTTTTTATCCCCCACAACCCATTGTACACCTGCATAGATGTCTATAGAGGTGAAAAAAAAGTTACCCTACATATGAAAAATATTTCCCTATTGGGCTTAATGTCCAAAAAAGTAAAAAATTATATATAATATGATAGGGGTGAGGTTTGTAGACCCTATACCCCCAAACCCCTCTATGACACCCCTTGTTACAACTGATAACACAAGGGCTAGCATACTACTAGCTTGGCTAGGGTCAACAACACTATTGGTACTACTATTAGGAATTAATCTCTTGCCACAATACATGGGGAGTCAGGTCCACCCTACAAGGCGAGTGTTAAAACTTTAAAACAAAAAAAATATTTAAACTTTTTGCCAAATGTTATTTAAAAAATTTAAAATGGCACCCACATTAAATTCTATGTTGGACTTTATGTGTAGGGGGTGGGTCCATGCTAACCCCCCTTGTACCCCCCACCTTCTCACCCCAATGTAGAAAGGAAAACAAAATTAGAAATGGGAAATCAAGCAGAATTGGATATTTTTTTGGAATTCGAGCACCCAACACTTGTGATTATAACCTAATAGGCTATTTTTCCCATGAATCATAACTTGGGCATATGATATCAGATTTTAAATTACTTATCGTCCTTGAAAACATGATTGTGAGGACTATGTAATGGTGAGATTATTTTTTCTAGATTTGTTGCTTTGACAATGAAATTCTTGTTGGATGTCAAATATAGCTTTTTTACTTTAAGTAGTCATAACTTGTGTAAATAGAGTTAGATTTTGAACTTCGAATAGTCAACATAAAGCTTGTTCAGAATATAACATAGTGGATTAGGTTTGTAGTTATTTTAACCTAATTTATTTATTGTTATTTTAATCTAATTTGTTTATGGGTTCTTTTGACTATGTTAATTTGATTAGTTTATGGGAAGTTAAACCTTGGAGATTTGGATCTTGTGTCATTGTATACTTCGATATATATCTCAAATAAATTTTATTTTGACATGGTTATCATCATTTGGTTTGTATTTGTATTTTGCATTATAGGGTCTACAAGTTGTGTAGTGTTGTAGTCAACCTATACTTACAAGTTACATATATGTCTTGAATGTGGGTTGTTTGTACCCATGGACCTTTAACTGTTCATGCATATTCAAATTGGTATGTTGATTTGGTTGTCATGTTGAGGAAAAGAGATGGTGCTACCAAAAATAGTCATGATGGAGGGCCTATGTTACTGACTATGTGATACATTTAGAGGTGTGACACCTTGGGAGTTTGATGCTTGTTTAGTTGGAGGTGATCATGATATCATGGATGTTCCTTGTGCTTAGGTACTTTGGCATGACATGACTATATATGCAAGTGCTTTATTAGTGGTGTTGGATTGGATTTTTGATTTGTTATGGTTGTAAGGCCTTCCCTAGACCAAGCTTTGATTAACTTAGTTGACCATGTTTGACCCTATTAATAAATGCTTTATAATTCAATAGAATGGACTGTGTTAGACAGATAGATTGGTGAGAAAAGTAATTGAACCAAGTTATAGAGTTATTTCACCTTGTGGTGTACATTTTGATGTGTTATGAATTTGAAATCCTAAAAGATCCATTGATTGGATAATCTTGATTTAGCGTATGTTAGCTATGTTTGGATGTAGAACTTATATGATTCCATGATTATGAATGTTGATGCTTCATTTATATGCTTTATGATATAGAACCCTACATGATTTTTGAATAGGAAGAATTTGCGATGATATATGTCATTATTGGATTTGCAGGACTTTACTAATGATGATAGAAATAGGATGTATGTTTTATGTGTGGATCAAAACTATGAGAATTAGGATAATTGCTTATGTGAAATTACTTGGATATAAGATGTGTTAAATTGTTCAAATGTAAATTGTATGCAAGTGTTTGATGTGCATTATTATTCTTGTGCTTTATATTATATGAGGTTATTTGAAGTTACTAATGTGTAATTGAGATGCGCAAGAAGTTATCCATGTGACCATGGAAATATTATGGAGAACCAAACCTAGACCTATGTATGTTTGTAAAACCAGGGTTTGTCTATTTGGAGAGACAACACCACATTTGTGTCGTATTGTATTCGTAATAGTAAATGATGCATGTGTGTTAAAAGTTATTTAATTGATTTATTTAAATCCAACAAGAGACATGATTTCATGTATAATCTTGTAAAAGTATTTTCTGTGTCACTTGACACGTGTGGATTTATGTTTGAAGTTTTTAAATTTGTCTCTTGGAGGGAATTGTTTAACTATAGCTTTTTCAATTAAATTTAATGTGATTCCATAATTGCCTTAGGTAGAGAATCTTTGGGGTAGTCAACTTAGGTTTGACCCGAAAATAAACTTCAGAGGGGTTTAAAAAGGGTTAAATGGACTCCTAGGGGTAGTTTATTAGGGTTTCCTAAAGCCCATAAGGTATACATAAGGGTTAGGAGTAATTTTGGGCATGTTTATACTCCCATGTGACCTTTTAGACACCCTAAAAAGTGACTTTTCTAAGTTGTGCGAAAATTGAAATTTGAAGACTTAAACTAAGTTGTGAACCTTCCTTTTCGAATGAGAGTTCCCTTTTCCATTTTACCTTACTTTCCTTTTTGGTTTTAGAAACTTGAGAGAACTCACACTAGTGTCTTCTTAAGCAAGAAAGAGAGATTTTGGGGGTAATCACCCACTCTCCATTTTTGGAGACAAAAGGAAATTTGTAAAGAAAAAGATATATTTTGGATTGAGAATTTTGGCTAAGGGTAGAAAGAGAAGAACTGTGGAATTGGGCTACTCATCCTCAACAAAACTAGCATACCTTTGGGCAGTTTAAGGTTGGTTTTTTAAATTTTCTTCTTATAATATTTTCTTGTTGCATGTTGTTTTGAAAGAAATGCTTGTGTAAAAGACTTGTTTTCGTGCATGTATTTCTTGAAAATTTGTTTGGTGTTTTATGCTAATGCCATGTATGTGTTTTGGGAGTAATCAAGATCTCCTACTCTTGGGAGAGAGGAGGGTCTTGTGGGTGGTAGAAGTGACAGCCCTCGAGTGAGAGGCTCTCGTTATGAGAGTGATCACAAGGGATTCTATGTGACCCTTGCTACATGGCTTGTTTATGCATTGGGGGTCATAAGGAGGGAAATAAGGCATGAATGCCTTGGGGGGCATAAGGAATGTGTTGTTGATACACTTGATGTATTTGGTTTGCCATGAACTGGCTATATGTTTTACCACACTTGCAGTCTCCTTAGGGTACTTGGTCCACTACCACCCTTGAAAAGACATCACATTGTGTGGTGCAGTGTAGCTTGGGTTGGGAATGTGATTGTGGTTGTTTTCCCTTGTTTATTTGAGTTTGCATGTGTGTTACCTTTCTAGGGCTTGGTTCTCCGAGCTCGGGGATGGCTACTAGTTAGCCTAGGTTGGGAGGTGAGCACTCCATGGTCATAGCTTTGATTCAATTGCAGGTTGTTGGAAAAAAAGAATAGGCAAGTGGAAGTTTCCTGGGTTTATTTGTTGCAGAAAAATATTTGTAAATGTAATGTATTATTTTGAAAGCCCTCATGTATTTGAAATGAGAGACCTATTGATAAAGTGACGATAGTGTCTTTGGAATATGTTTTAAAAGAAATGTAATAATTATTTGTGTTAGACTACAGAAAAGAAATAAGTATTTTCTGGTTTTAATTTTCTATGGTTCTGAAAAATAATATTTGTTGTGTAAAGAATATTTTGAAAAGAAAGAAAATTGTTTATTTCCCTTACGCATTTAAAACAAATTATTAGAAAGGAAATGGAATCAGATTTGCATGCATATAGTAGGTTGGTAATAAAACATTTTGATCTATGCATGGAAATGTAAAATTTAGTTTATTTAAATCTGTTATTTAATTTATTCATAGAAAATTAAAAAAAATAAAAATATTATATCCATCTCTAAGGTTTTATTTAATAAATTATAGGTTGTTCTAGTTGCAGTTAAATTTATTAAATTTTGTCATTTAAATAGTTTTTGTTAGATTTATCAAATTTTGTTATTTGTTTATTGCAGAAAATAAATCTAATTAGTCTATCTCTGTTAAGGTACAAAAAAAAAATAATACCTTGATTTAAATCTGAGAATTAATAATAAACTGATCTATGTTTTTGAAAAGAAAAATAATTTATATTTGTTCAAATGAAAGTTTAGCCCTAAATCCAATGAGCTTTCAAAATAAATGCATATAAATAAATATATATATCTATATATTTATTTATATTTACATTTAAAATATATGTATATAAATAAATATATATATATACATAATATATATATATATATATTTATATTTATTTTTGAATTATAATTATATATATAATACAAATTATATATATATATATAATTATATTTAAAAAATATATATATATATTACAAAGCAAAGTTTTTTTAAAACATAAAAAAAAGAATAAATAAAAAAAATTATTGCAAGGAAAAGGGGCTCGGCCCCTGTGGAACCCTCGCAGGGCGGCCCCCTCCTTGCAATGGGCGGCGACCCCGCAACGGCGGCACTGCCAGCTGCGGGCCGCAACCCATAGCAGCGGCCGAGGCCGCTTCTATGGGCCATGACCCACAGGTTTGGCAGTGGCCGACCCTGTGGGGAACCTTTCCCCACAACCTCCACCACTCCCCCTGCGAGACACTCCTCCGCCACTCGCCACCGAAATCCGCCATGGTTGCCGCTTGGCAAAAACGCCCCTACACAATTCAAAGAACAAAAAAAAAAAAAACCCCTAGCCAGTTAGGGCTAGGGTAGTACGGGCATTAAGATATACAGAAAAAAAATATAGAAAGGTATCTTTTATTATTAATAAAACTAGGGTATTATAAAAGAAAAAGGAAATTATAAAATGTAGGGTATTTTATAATTCTATATTCCTAGTTAGGGTTTGCATGGGGATTTTTATAAATATGTGGAAATTGTTATAATATTTATATATATAATATATATAGAGTTTTGAAATATGAATAGATAAGGCATATTTTAGATTGAATATGTGGTTAGGTGTTAAAATTTACATATGAATTATATAAGTGTTTATAAAATAAAGAGATTAGGGTTTCAGTATTTACGTAATATATTTCAGTTAAGTTATTGGGACATTATATTTAGAAAATAAATAATGTTTCCATATATATGTGTTTTGAATAAAAAGGAGATATATAGTTTAAACACATGAATGTATAAATTGTCTATAATGTTAGATTAAATATTTTATCAAGTGTTTATATTTTATATATGTTTTCAAATAAACATATGGACATATTTTATAAAAAAAAAAAAAAACATTGTTTTTTTTAAAATTATATTATTTTTGGAGTTAATTATTGTAGCGTCGTAAATTGTACGCACTCGCTAGGGTGGTACAATTTCACACCTAGTTTAGCACCCGCCTTAGTGCATTTTACATTCTGCATTGCATTTCTCCTTTAGCACTTAATTAATCAAATTAATTAGGTCTAAGGTCCTATTTCATCATTCTCTACATCATAAAGTTGGGCCCTTTCACTAAAGCGTGCCCTTCGCATTTTATTCCTCCAATACATCACTCAATCAAAAACCCTAATTAAGTCCTATTTTGAGCTTGGGGGCTTAATTTCGGGGGTCAAAACATCTCGAAATCAGCTGTAACTTCGGGATTCTCTCTAAAATCATCATATCCGACGGCCCTGAAAATTTGGTGAAAAGTTGTCAGGACCATGGCGCTCGGAGTGCAATATGGTCCCGGACATTTTTCTCAAAATTTTAGGAGCACGATCCAATCATAAAATAAAGCTTAACCCCAAGAAATTGGTGGGATATTCAATCTCTAGGTCGGCCAAAATACGAATTTATGATTTAGGGTTTCCTACATAAGAGCTCTCTTTCTTCATTTGGAAGGATCCGAATTTTGGTTTTCAGGAACTTCATATGCAGCGAAAGGGTAGATCTTTGAAGACTTCAACATCTTACAACATCTTTCTATCAAGCATCTATCAAATTCATTCATCCACTTAGGGCTTGGAAGACATAGAAGAACAATAGGAGATTACCGACTGAAGATTGGCTTGTACTCCTCCCTTGAGGGTTGGGTATGATTTCATGTTGTTTTCATGTCTTTACATAAGCTTCAATACATCATTTATTCATGCTTTAGATCACTTTGCATCTTGATTTAGAGCATTTACGTTATCATTTACAAGCAATTAGGGTTTACTTTCTAGGTTGCTCTAGTTTGCTTTCTTGCATTTTAGGACCTTGCACACACACTAGGTCTGCACACACAATACATTTTACAAAACAACTTGGCTATTCGTGGAGGTGGAAATCACCGAAGTGGGGGTTTGACTAAGGCAAAACCCTATATAGCCGCCCATACACCCTTTTCCAGATATCACTGCAGGTTTCGGGATTCAGACGATGCCGCGGGATACAGATCCGGAGAAAGAAGGTCGAGACAGCACTCTATATCAAATTGCAGAGCAGAAGACTGGGACAGGGGCGCTGGGCGCCCTGGTCCTGCCAGGACAGGGGCGCTGGGCACCCTGGTCCCTGGGATAGAGGCGCTGGGCGCCCTGGTCCTCTAGACAGACAGTTTGCAGACAGCTTTCCGACAGTGTTCCAGAGTGCAGAACAGCAGTTTCCGGTGCAGTTTTCAGGACAGTGGCGCCCGCGCCCCCGTCCCGAACATTTTCAGTCTGATTTTGACTCCGGGTACACATCTACATTCTTATTTCATCCTTGTATTTACAGCTGTTCATTGTTTAATTTCAATTCTGCAATCTTGTTATTAGTTCATACTTGCATTTTGGGATTAGGGTTTGAACTTGCATTACTTGATCTTACAATTTCAACAAGGGAATAGAAATCCTAATAGATATCCCGTGGCTCTCTCTTTCACAAAAATAAGTAGCCAATTGTGCGATATCTCTAGGCTCTTTCATATTCCGTAATGTGTGTCAAAAGGTAGGATTAGGGCATGTTAACCTAGTCTCGCTTTTTCCCACACACATTTTGGTGAACCCGACGTGAATCTATCATTGCTTCCTGTTGCATTGCATTTGTTAGATCTAGATCTAGATTTAGTGTGTTTTGATTTCATTTTCATTAAAAAGAAAAAGAAAAAAAAAAGAGTGTGTTTCTTTGCATTGGGTGTTTAAGTTTTGTGTAATCTTTTCAAAATGTCAGATTTTTATTTGCAAAATGTTCATGCTTTCGATGATTATTATGAGTATAGCCAAGATGAATTAGATGAAGCTTTAGATGAGTTTTTGAACCCTAAGGATGCCAAACCTTCATTTTACCAAAAACTCATAAACCTTGTTACTATGCCATTTAGGTGTGATGAGAAAGATAAGTCGAATGACTCCTCTCAAGGATACATTCCTATCCACTCTTCCACTAAATCTAGTAACATGGTTGTTTTCAACAATCCCCTCTATGAGGAGATGTCTCCTTTTGAATCAAAAGATAAACCTTTCAATAGATATGATCATGCTTTGTTGGATGATGCTCTTGATGACCTTGTGGCTTTATCAAAATCTTTAAACAAGAACAAAACTTCTAAATTGGTTAACATGATAAACTTGAATGAGCATAAAAAGCCTCTCTTTGAAGTCCAAGGAGCTTATCCTTCTCCCACCTTTCAAGTTCCTAAGACACCTCTCCTTACTGTCCAAGGAGGGTATGATCATGATTCCTTTCGTACTCTGAATAAACCAATCATCATTGTGCAAGGAAGAAAACCTATAAGTCCTTATAATTATGCCAAGCAAATAACTAGAGAGAGTTATCATGCGGTTGCCCATACTTATCATACCAGAAATAATAGGCAGCCTAGTCCTCCTCCTGTTATCCCAGTTTCTCTTCCGAATCCTCAACCGATTCTTCCACAAGCTCCCCGTATTTCACAAGTTCTTAGTAAGGAATATGATCTCATAGAACAACTTAAAGCTACCCCTGCTAAGATATCCCTTTGGGATTTGATTCAAACTTCTTCCGCTCATCATGGAATGTTACAAGATGCCTTGAAAGATTTGAATGTTCCTCCACCAAATACATCTAGTAATATAGCATCTTTGGTTAACTCTGTGATGAATCCTAAAGCTCAAATTGTGTTTACCCAAGATGAGTTGCCTACTAGTGAAATTCAACATCAATATGATCCCTTGATGATTGTGGTTATCATGAAAGACACGGCTATAAGGCGAACACTAGTAGATAATGGCTCTGGTCTTAATGTGTGTAGCATTAATCTTTTTCATAAGATGAATGTGGATACATCCTTAATTGAACCGGACTCTCGTCCTATTCGAGGCTTTGATAATGTGGCTAAAACTTCATTAGGTACTATCACCTTACCCATCACAGTGGGGCCTGTTACTTTGCCTACACCTATCCATGTTATGTCGGGAAATCTAACGTACAACTTGCTACTGGGGAGACCTTGGATTCACAGTATGCAAGTTGTCCCTTCTACATTGCATAGACAAGTTAAATTTATTTATAACAATAAGACATATACCTTGATAGGTGATACTAATTTTCAAGCTTGTTTGCAAACATCCACTTCTAAGGGGGGTTCTTCTAAGCCGTCCTCATCTAGTGATGAATCTTTAAATAAGATACCTATCGGTGAATCCTCGCTCTCTGATGATCAAAATTCTTTGGATGAGTCTGGAGCTCTTGGAGAAGATTCTTCTCGACTTGAAACTACACATAAGAAGGATTTTGATCTTGGGAAGATCCTCGAAGACGACGATTGGGGATCCCTTGATTTTAATCCTACCTTTGTGGGTGAATATAAGGTTCCTTCTAGAGAAATTAAAGTTGAAAAGAAGGAAGAAGCTGAAAATCATAAAGTTGAAAAGAAAGAATCAACCTTACCTGAATCTATGAGTAATAATTTTGTGGCCGCCTCTCAAACTTCTTCTTCTCACATCTCTAATTATGAAGAGTTTGATTCTTTGTCTTATGAAAAACCACCTTCTCTTCCTGAAATGGCTGATCATTATGGTCGTGGTTTTCGCATTTTTGCTAAGCATGGGTATCATGGAAAAGGTTGTGGTGCTCATGAACAAGGGATAAGAGTTCCTCTAGAGACTAATTTTCACAATTATGCCTTTGGACTTGGCTTTAATCCCTACAAACGTACTAAAGCTTCTAAAAGACCATGCATTAGTGTTAATGCTATCTCTACATCTTTATCAATACAACATCTTGAGTATATTGATGGGGATCCTTCCTGTGCCTGTGCTTTGGATGTCTTCCCTACCGACGATGCTTTAGCTGAGTTCTTGGGAGCCTATGACACTCTTCCTCGTTATCATCACAATAGGGGACTCCCTTATTGTTTGAACACTGAAGCCTATTTTGGAAAAGAGATTGATAATGACGAGATTGTGAAAGAATTCCCTCAGTTAAAGGATACTCCTCAACAAAGTAATCTTCTCATAAGTGACACCACTGATGTTAAGATGAATCCTTGCAATAAAGAGAAAGTCATTAAAATTGGGAAATGTTTGGATGAAGAGGAACAGAAACAATATGAAGAACTATTGCATGAATTCCCTGAGATCTTTGCTTGGGCATATTCTGACATGCCTGGTATAGATCCTAAGATCGTTACTCATAATATTGTCTTAGTTCCTGATGCTAAGCCCATGAAACAAAAGATTCAAAAAATGAATCCTAAGGTAGCTTTGCTTGTTAAGGCTGAGATTGAAAAATTATTGGAGGCTGGATTTATTCGCCCTATTGACTATTCCCCATGGATTTCAAATATTGTCGCTGTGGCTAAACCAGACAACAAAATAAGAATGTGTACTGACTTTCGGGATCTAAATAAGGCCTCTTTAAAAGATGATTTCCCTCTTCCAAACATTGACATGATAGTTGATTCTACGGCAGGACATGCCTTGTTATCCTTCATGGATGGTTTTTCAGGCTACAATCAAATTTTTATTAACCCTCAAGATCAATTCAAAACTGCTTTCACCACTCCTTGGGGTACGTTTTGTTGGATAATG
This sequence comes from Cryptomeria japonica, assembly GCF_030272615.1. Taxonomy (NCBI): domain Eukaryota; kingdom Viridiplantae; phylum Streptophyta; class Pinopsida; order Cupressales; family Cupressaceae; genus Cryptomeria; species Cryptomeria japonica. Next base: position 667,032,800 of record NC_081415.1, on the reverse strand, counting down.
ATGCCTTTTGGACTTAAAAATGCCGGTGCAACTTATCAACGAGCGATGACCCTTATCTTTCATGATTATATGCATAAGATTTTAGAGGATTATGTTGATGATATTTTGGCCAAATCCTTTCTTCGCATGGATCATGTTAAAATCCTTTGTCAAATCTTTGAAAGAATTCGTAAATATCACATGCGCTTGAATCCCCGAAAATGTGTTTTTGGTGTGGATAGTGGAAAACTATTAGGGTTCATAGTTTCGCATCATGGGATTGAGGTGGATACTAAGAAAATAGATGCTATTGTCAACATGGCACCTCCTAGAAATGTGTCTCAACTTAAAAGCTTACAAGGAAAGATTCAAGCTATTCGTAGGTTTGTGTCTCAGCTTGCGGATCGTACCTTTCCTTTTACTCAACTTCTTAAAAAGGATATCACTTTTCAATGGAATGAGGATTGTCAGCAAGCATTTGAAGATTTAAAAGTGTATTTGGCTAGTCCTCCTATTCTTCAACCTGCCGAACTTTCTAAACCCTTCCTTCTGTATACAGCTGCTTCCTCTCATGCTCTCGTAGCATTGTTGGCACAACATGATAAAGATGGTAAGGAATGTCCGGTTTATTACATAAGTCGTACCTTACTCGATTATGAGACCCAATATTCTGCGATAGAAAGACAATGCTTGGCCTTGGTATTTGCGACTCAGAAATTGAGACATTATCTTTTAAATTCAGAAGTCCATGTCATGGTAAAGTTTGATCCTTTGAAGCATCTTTTCTCTAAAACTGATTTATCAGGACGTCTAGCTAAGTGGGTTATGATGTTAACTGAATTTGACCTTAAATTTGTTTCACAAAGAGCAATTAAAGGACAAGCGTTGACTGATCACTTAGTTGAGGCCCCTTCACCTTTCTCCTTCCCTAACCCTGAGTCCTTTCCTGATGACTTCATTTTTTCTATAGAGAAAGATGAAACTTGGGAGTTATACTTTGATGGCTCTAAGTGTCGTACGGGATCGGGGGCAGGTGTTGTTCTGATTTCTCCTACAAAGAAACCCATTCCCTTATCCTATCGTCTAAATTTCCTGTGTACCAATAACATTGCTGAGTATGAGGCTCTTATAGCGGGAATAAAAGCAGCCTTAGCTCTGAATATAAAACACATACATATCTATGGAGATTCGCAACTGATTATAAGACAAGTAACAGGAATATATCAAGCAAAACAAGACAAATTATCACAATATAAAGACCTTGCTATCTCTTTATTACAAAATTTCGATTCTTATACTATGGAACTTGTTCCTCGAAAAGATAATTGACATGCGGATGCAATGGCATGTGTGGCTTCTCTTGTATCTTTAGAGGACCCTGTGGTTGATCTTAAATTTTTTATTCACAACCTTATTTCTCTAGCTATTGTAGACGATTCTAGCTTGGTAACATGTTGTGATTTTATAGACTCAGATGAATGGTACTCGCATATCGTAAGATATTTGACCGATGGTACCTTTCCTGATTCCGCTAATAGAAACACTAGGGCTAGAATCCGCAAGCTGTCTGCTAGGTATATCATTCTTTCTAATGTCCTTTACCGAAGGGGTTATGATGGTCTTCTCCTTCGTTGTCTTAACAAGTCGGAAATCCCTGTTGCTCTTGAAGAGGCACATTCAGGTGCCTGTGGGGGGCATTTTGGGGGCAAATCCTTGGTTCATAGATTGCTTCGTATGGGATACTATTGGCAAACTATGCAGAAGGATTCCTTTTCATTTGTTAAAAAATGTCATCAATGTCAACAACACAATAATCTGATTCATGCTCCTGCCCAAGAACTCCGTTCTCAAGTAGCTTCTTGGCCTTTTTCCGCATGGGGTTTGGATCTTATTGGTAAAATCTCTCCTCCTTCATCTCAAGGACACACCTTCATTATAACCGCAACAGATTACTTTACGAAGTGGGTAGAAGCTATTCCCCTTCGCTCTACCACTGCTGAAGTGATTTGTCAATTTCTTCTAGAAAACATCATTTCTTGATTCGGGATACCTTCTACTATTATCTCAGATAATGGGACATCGTTTAAGAACAAGGACATGAAGAAATTCCTTGAGAAGTATCATATCAAACATCAATTTTCTACACCATACTATCCTCAGTCAAATGGTCAAGCCGAATCATCCAATAAGATAATTGAACAAATTCTTCGCAAAACCGTGAATAAGCATGGTAAGGATTGGAGTAACCAGCTAATCTATGCTCTTTGGGCCTACCGAACGAGTGTACGAATTGCTACGGGAACTACTCCTTATAATCTTGTTTATGGTGTTGACGCTATTATGCCCTTAGAATTAGAGATTCCATCACTTAGGGTTTCTCTCAAAGGTATAGTAGATGATGACTCTTATAGAGAACAACGACTTCAACAGCTTGAGATGCTTGATGAACAGCGTATAAACGCTCTTGAGCATATTCAAGCGTATCACAAAACTCTAAAACGAAGCTATAATGATAAGGTTATTCAACGTTCCTTCTCAGTAGGTGACTTAGTCCTTTATGAGAATCAGCGCAATGTGAATGCCTTACCTGCAGAAAAGGGAAAATTCAGTCCTAATTGGCTTGGACCGTACATCGTTATTGAGGATTATGGATTAGGTGCTTACAAAATAGCGGATGTAGACGGTACGCCTCTTAAAGAACCTATAAATGCTATGCACTTGCGTAGATATTATGCTTAATTCTTCATTCCTTATTTATCTTCTTTTCAATTCTTCAAACATTGGATAATATGTTAGTGTCTCTTAATTAAAGCAAAATAGAATTAAATGTTATGATGTTTAATCTATATTTCTTCATTCCTGACAAGTGTGTCTTCCTACTTTATGGTTTGTCTTGAATTCATTTATGTAAATTGTGAAAGATTTACATTCCATTATGCTAGCATATTATACAGTGTCTTTATGTGTTAAGTAGAATCGTATCATGTTGTGTTTAAATTCAAAATTAAATCACATTAGTTATATGATTCTTAGACTTAATGCATATCTCTTCCCTATCATCAATGTAGTACTTGATTAAATATTTAATTAAGTCACACATGTATCAATTTAATCATGGAGCATCGAGAAATCAATCACATGGAATTAAATTTTGAACATACATGTACATTTACCAGATGTATTAGATTTAATCAAAGCAAAACATACATTGTTTTAAGAATTAAAGATAACACATTTGAGACAAAAGAGAAGCATGTATATATACATATATATATATATATATGTGTGGATCGTATACAAATATAGGTCACTATACATCCAAAAATGTGACCTCTCCTACATCATAAAATCATCTCCTATCCCTAGGGCTAGTGGCTGGAGAATGTCGACTGGACGCTCCCTCCTGATCTGGCCGTGAAGGTGGACCCATGGGTGTGTAGCGCGATACAGATCGTGAGTGACTCCGAGAGGAACTCCTGCGATCCCTATCCATAAGGATCGCGCGATAGGTGGTAGCCTCGGTCTGAGCCGCTGCTAGATCTCGCCGCGCTTGTTGGAGGTCCTCTGATAGGACTCTCTCTCTGTCGCACCTACTAGATGTCCTCTGATAGGACTCTCTCTCTCTCTCTCCCTCCATATATCTACCTATACTCGGAATGGAAAAAACAAATCCTCATGCCGACCCACGTTCCCCTGAGGCCTATAGGCAATCTGTGAGGAACTGGGGATCTGTGCTATCGTGGAAATGTTTGTCATTGCCTGCTGAATTAAGGAACGCCACTCCTGCACATTAGCTATGGCAGTAGAACAGATTTTTTGTTAGTACCATTCTATATCATCAAAACATCAATCAATCAATATAAACCTACTATACCTGGATCTCCCTCATGCCAGTAGGGATCATGATATGGTAGTATCTGTGCCTAGGAACCACTAGGCTCCCCTTGCTCGAATAATCTATGCACGATGGGTGTAGGCTGGACGGTACTAGGGACAGGCCTCCGTATCGCCTCATGTTCCCCCTGTTGGGGAATAAGAGGTGGATCTAGTGCTATGGTATTGTCTCCTGAATGGTGGGGAGCTGCATCCGACTCCTCCTCATCATCTTTATCCTCCTCCTCGTCCTCCTCATCATCCTCCTCCTCGTCCTCATCTGCATCATCACCTGCATCTCCCTCGTCCTCCTCTCTATCTGTATCCTCCTCCTCCTCCTCCTCGGCACTGGGCTGATCACCTGTAGGTGGATCAGGATCTCCCGCCTCCTCATGACCCTCTCCCTCCTCTGGCTCCTCTGACCTGGATCCCTGGTCCTCGTCTTGGTCTCCATGTCTCCATGGGCTTGGATAGCTTGTCGGATGATCTGGTGGAAAGATAGGACCTGGATATGATCTCATAAACCATGAGACATACCTGCGCTATGCTCCAGGCTCTGCAGAATAATCAGTGACTACATCCTGATTAGATCCCTCTAAGTCTGTAGTCTTGATGTCATCTATCGTCGGTCTCGCTACTGCTCTAGGTCTGGGAAGGACCCGCGAGTGTCGAGTATAGATGGGTACATCGGCTGGAACACACTGCTCTAGTCCAAACTGCCTCCGTACTCGGTCAAAGTAGAAAGGGACTATGATGTGTGCATATCGTCCCCATAGTAGGCGGTTCCTCTGTAGGCATGCTAACTATCTCTCCATCCCATCCCATCTGTGCATCCGTAGGTAAGGTCTCCACACTGTCACCTCGGCTGTCACTCTGTCAAAAATCACTCTCCAATATAATAAATCTCCAAATCTCCACTCGCTGGTAAGTGGATAAGCGAACACCCTAGGTCGCTCGCTCGCTGTACTCAGCGGAAAGCCGACGGGCCTGGTGCATGTGAAGTCTCTAAAATCCACACCTGCAGAAGTGTGCATGTCATCAAACTGCAACCCTGTCCAAATATGTACTCCTCAAGGTCGTGATAGAGATGCGCAAGCATACTCCGACCCCAAGCGTACACTCTCCTGTGTCTCTCCATCACTCTAATACACCATGTGAGACCCCCATGCATGTGCGTGACTCGCCCATTAGGGCAGACGGCTAGTGCTATGATGGCTATCATAAGGCATCTCAGAAGGGGTACCTCCCTTGTAGGATGTAAGAGCCAGCTGACCATGATGCGACCTCTCGTCTCGCTTGGCATGACTCTCCCTATGCAATACACCTGCTCTCTCTGGTGATCCTCCGCTGACCGATCGGTCGCGTATGTAACAGTCGCTCCTCTGATAGGCAGACGAAGTATACGGTACACATCCTCGAGTGTGACTGTCAGCTCTCCTACTGGAAGGTGAAATGTGCATGTGTCAGGATCCCATCGCTCCATCAATGCCATCAGCATCACAGGATGGAACCGAATGGCCGGCATGAGGATCACATACCACAATCCCACAATCGACAATGTGTCTCTCTCTGACTGAGTAAGCCGCGGAATCTGATCTCGCAAACTGCAAAGAATATGTCCCGTTGTATGCTCTCTCATGTACGGAAGGCCCTGCAACACAAAAACATAACTGTAATCAGTACTCAATCATCAAAATCGCTAATGCAAACTGTCGAACATCGTGTGCTAGTCCTGAAACCCCTCGCTAGGCCCTGATTGGGGACCATAGTGTCCTGTCAGGGACCATGGCGCCCTGTCAGGGACCATGGCGCCCTGAGGGGACCATGGCGCCCTGTCAGGGACCATGGCGCCCTGTCAGGGACCATGGCGCCCTGTCAGGGACCATGGCACCCTGAAGGGACCATGGCGCCCCTGTCAGGGACCATGGTGCCCTGGGGGGACTAGGGCACCCCACAGGGACCATGGTGCCCTGGGTGGGCCCCGGTCAGCCTTCAGGGCCCGCATACGATCACAGAAAAGTCAAACATGCGAAAAATCAAAAGTCAAACGTTCAGTCAACTCACCTCGTCTAGTGGCTCGTTGTCGATCACGGCCTGGCGCAGGATCTCGATCCTTGTGGGACGCTCTGGTCGTCGTGAAGGCATGATGATGGCTATGTGGGCTCCGCTGCATTGAATAGTATTCTGAAATCAACAAAGTGACGAATACAAGTGTCACTTTCGAGGTATATACTCTTGTTTGCTTATTCTTACTTTTTGAAACCCTAATTTTCCTCTACCATTCATTTTATCATAACTTGGGTTTGGGAGATGCGATTTTCGAGCCGTTTGTTGCGTTGGAATCGTATTTTGCTTCCCCTACTCTCGGGATGTTCCAAAAAGTACTCTGATGAAGCCTATTTAGTGAACACCCCTCATCAATACTACCTTACATAATTTGTTGCAAGTAAACATGCTACCCTGTTTCACCTCCCTAATAAGCAAGTCGAAACAGGGGGGGCATATAGCTACTCACAGATTTCATCACTTTCCCTAGTAAGCATTAGGTGATTTTGTGATCTAACGTGTGTTTTGTAGGGTGCGGTTCCTAACTGTGTACTGCAGATGCCGCTGGGGGCTTCGTCCGACAACTTATGGATATATCCTTTTTCAAATAATGTTTACTTTTCTGTACTTTAGCTTGCATATGCACGTAGTACTCATATGACCGCTAAAGTGGGGGCTAAATGTAGCGTCGTAAATTGTATGCACTCGCTAGGGTGGTACAATTTCACACCTATTTTAGCACCCGCCTTAGTGCATTTTACATTCTGCATTGCATTTCTCCTTTAGCACTTAATTAATCAAAATTAATTAGGTCTAAGGTCCTATTTCATCATTCTCTACATCATAAAGTTGGGCCCTTTCACTAAAGCGCGCCCTTCGCATTTTATTCCTCCAATACATCACTCAATCAAAAACCCTAATTAAGTCCTATTTTGAGCTTGGGGGCTTAATTTCGGGGGCCAAAACATCTCGAAATCAGCTGTAACTTCGGGATTCTCTCTAAAATCATCATATCCGACGGCCCTGAAAATTTGGTGAAAAGTTGTCGGGACCATGGCGCCCGGAGTGCAACATGGTCCCGGACATTTTTCCCAAAATTTTAGGAGCACGATCCAATCATAAAATAAAGCTTAACCCCAAGAAATTGGCGGTATATTCAATCTCTAGGTCGGCCAAAATACGAATTTACGATCTAGGGTTTCCTACATAAGAGCTCTCTTTCTTCATTTGGAAGGATCCGAATTTTGGTTTTCAGGAACTTCATATGCAGTGAAAGGGTAGATCTTTGAAGACTTCAACATCTTACAACATCTTTCTATCAAGCATCTATCAAATTCATTCATCCACTTAGGGCTTGGAAGACATTGAAGAACAATAGGAGATTACCGACTGAAGATTGGCTTGTACTCCTCCCTTGAGGGTTGGGTATGATTTCATGTTGTTTTCATGTCTTTACATAAGCTTCAATACATCATTTATTCATGCTTTAGATCACTTTGCATCTTGATTTAGAGCATTTACGTTATCATTTACAAGCAATTAGGGTTTACTTTCTAGGTTGCTCTAGTTTGCTTTCTTGCATTTTAGGACCTTCCACACACTAGGTCTGCACACACACTAGGTCTGCACACACAATACATTTTACAAAACAACTTGGCTATTCGTGGAGGTGGAAATCACCGAAGCGGGGGTTTGACTAAGGCAAAACCCTATATAGCCGCCCATACACCCTTTTCCAGATATCATTGCAGGTTTCGGGATTCAGACGACGCCACGGGATACAGATCCGGAGAAAGAAGGTCGAGACAGCACTCTGTATCAAATTGCAGAGCAGAAGACTGGGACAGGGGCGCTGGGCACCCTGGTCCTGCCAGGACAGGGGCGCTGGGCGCCCTAGTCCCCGGGACAGAGGCGCTGGGTGCCCTGGTCCTCCGGACAGACAGTTTGCAGACAGCTTTCCGACAATGTTCCAGAGTGCAAAACAGCAGTTTCCGGTGCAGTTTTCAGGACAGTGGCGCCCGCGCCCCCATCCTGAACATTTTCAGTCCGATTTTGACTACGGGTACACATCTGCATTCTTATTTCATCCTTGTATTTACAGCTGTTCATTGTTTAATCTCAATTCTGCAATGTTGTTATTAGTTCATACTTGCATTTTGGGATTAGGGTTTGAACTTGCATTACTTGATCTTACAATTTCAACAAGGGAATAGAAATCCTAATAGATATCTCGTGGCTCTCTCTTTCACAAAAAGAAGTAGCCAATTGTGCGATATCTCTAGGCTCTTTCGTATTCCGTAATGTGTGTCAAAAGGTAGGATTAGGGCATGTTAACCTAGTCTCGCTTTTTCCCCCACACAATTATTTAGGAAATTTAACCTGTTGGTAGTTATTTGTATATAGGGAATAATTTTAGACCAACTTAATATAGGTTTTAGAGACTTAACCTTATAGGACGAATCTCGCTGTGGATTTAATCAACCCTTTAGTCGATTTAGTTTCAACTACATTTTAATTATGTTAAAATAAAATATAGACTTATATAAACTAAGTGCTAGAACTAATTTAGTTAGTCTCTGAAATCAATTGATGATTATTGAAGATTATTAATGTCTTCGTCAATTATTTTAGAGAGTTTTGACTTAATTAATCTATTGATTAAATTTGACGAGATAATAAAATTATTCATTTAGTACTCCGCTTTTAAATTAAATTATTAAGAAAGGGGGTAGTAACAGGATGATGGGAGCTTGATATTTATTAAATAATTGTTATTTTCCAAATAAATTTTATTAATGTCTATTTATTAGAAAATGGATCTAATTAAGTACTAATAAGCACAACTATGATGAAAGGGACTTTTGAGTGAATTTATTATTACTCTTATAGAAATTTTTTGATCCGCTGGATAATATAAGTTATCGTTTTTGTTATGATAGTATTCGATATCATTTAAGAATTCGCTTGGAACAACTTGTTAAGATGTATCAACTCATTTAAGCAATGGTTACATGTAATTTAGTGTTATAAAAAACAAAAATTGGTTGTGTTTTGCCCAAAAGTTTGGGCATGACATTTTGGTATCAGAGCCCTAGGTTTATACACTGGTGAACATGGGCTACATTCATAACTTAGTTGAAACCAAACGATGGCTTGAAGTATAGCACCTAGGTGAAAACTTACAAAATAACAAAGTGAAACATAAGTGAAAATTCTTGTAAATCAATAGATCAACATATATCAATTCAAGGGGTTCCAAGGGTCACTAAAAGCCTTGAAATTGGAACTTATTAGTCATAATATTTATGGCTTAAATAAAACCCCAAAAGGATGCAAAATTTTCAATTTTTATTTATATGAAGTATTCTTGGTATTTAATAAACAAAATCTAGATCATTAGTACTTATAAGGTTACTATTCAATTAGAACTCAAATGCAATAATTTCCCTAAACAAATCAAGTATGAGGAGTTAATTCTTCAATAAAATACCTCTGATGGTAACTAAAAGAATGCCATCCATCGAGATATGTTCTTGACATGGCAAGTCAAGCAAGATAGTTAGACATAAGATAAAGGCACAATAAACTAGATAAATAAGATCAAGATAGTTCAAATTGAAATTTTAAGCTATGTGAAATTATGATGGTTCCAAAGATCAAGGCCGCCATTGGAGACAACAATGAAGGCAAGTAAAGGGGTGCTCTTACGAATACTAGAAGAAGCCTTAACCTATCCTAATGACTAGAATGTTGTCATGTTAGATCTCTTATTAAGAGCTTTTGTTGGACAATTTTTGTAGCATTGCAGTGAAGCTAGTTGGGTAACCTTGAAGATAGGAAACTAAAAGGAAGAATGGAAATCTCCTCAATCAGAAAACCCTAGTAATGATATAGATGAGTTAAATAAGGAGAAAGGAGGCATGAACTTCTTGGGTGAAAACATGTATTTACAATAAACCCTAATTTCATCTGTGATTATATAATTGGGGGAAGAAAGCAAGTAAAGCCTTAACTAGTTCCTTTAGGGGAAGATAAGCTTGGAAAAAAGTAAATAATGGAAGAAAGAGTAGAGTTGAATTGGGAATCGTACAAAAATCTCCATTGAAGTGCAAGGAGTATAAAAGTATTAGGATCCTATAATTTAGAAATGTGTAACTACTTTTCATCCAGAAACTAAGAAGAAAAGTGCAACCCAATCATGGCTAGTCACTAGGTACAAGACAGTATGTATCACAATTTAACTACTAGGCACAATCAAAGAAGCTTTGCAAATTATGGCACTCAAGTGTGAAAGTATGGGAAAACATTAAGTATGGATGAAGCAACAGGCGGATGGGAATGGTTTATGGAAAGATAGTATAACAACAATATAATACCAAAGTTTTAAGGTGAATTAGTTGGTAGTATAAAAGATTTTTATGAGAACATTGATAAGGAGCCGAATTTTGTGGTTAGCCAAGGGAGAACTTGGAAAATTATGGATCTTAAGAAATTGGTAATTATTGGACATCCTTATGTTATACCGTAACTGGGTAACAAATGATGTTTATTTAGAGAACATGATTTATCATGATGTCATGGAGAGCTCAGTATCATGATTTAGTGAGATCATATGGTAGTGATATGGACTCACCATTGGATGATGGTCGATCTTATTCATTATTTGATTGTTTCATGGTTGAACTCTTGAATTATGTTTCTATGTAGTGAGGGTTCTTTGGCATCTTGTGTTTCATTAATAGGAGATGATTAAATCTTCATGTGTTTTGGAGATGTTGACTTCTTGGAGCCATGGAGGACTCGTGGAGTATTTGGTAGAGGTGTTGTATATGCTTTGTCATTTGATATGTATATTATTATTGTTTGATAGGATGTTTGTTATTATGTCATGGTTTACTCTTGATATGCATTTAGAGTTGTTTTTTATTTCTAAATATAGTATTAAGTGGCTTTTGGAGTATGGGGTTTTTTCTCTCGAAAGGGTTTTCCCCATGATATATCTTGTGTTTATTGTTAATATATTTGTATGTTGTATATCTTCTTATATATTTATTTCTTATACCGCAATAGTTTAAGATTTGTAGGAAAAAAATTGTTATCTCCCCCACTAGATTAGTGTTAGGAAGCATTTTTCACATATTAGCTTCCTTTTAGTTGGTATCAGAGCCTGACTAGTTTTGGTCCATTTTTTGGGTAGTGTTTTTTTTATACTCTTCTCATTTTGATTGGGAGCATTTGCAAAGTATTTTAAAAATCTTGTTGCAGGAAGAAGATGACAAGAACATCTACAAAATTTGACTTGGAGAATTTTAATGGCAATAACTTTGAACCGTGGAGCTTAAAGATGGAGGATATCCCCATAGATCAAATATATGTGGGGTACAATATATAGAAAAACACCTCAAACTATAGAACATTATGTTTGGGATACGATGGATAAAAAATTTGAGTGCCCATAAGGCACTGTTTAGTAGACTATGTTCTATTAAATGTTCATGAAGGGAAGGTTGTTAAAGATCTTTGGAAGAAGCTTGGAGAAGTTTATTAGGTTAAATCCTTGTTAAACAAGCCTTTCTTTAGAAAGAATATGTATTCTTTGAAGATGGAAGATGGAGGAACCATTGATGATCATCTCAATGCATTCAACATGATAATTACTTAGTTGGGTTTTGTTGGTGACAAGAATGAAGAGGGGGATCATTGCATGCTTATCTTGTATTCTTTGCTAACTCAAGGGACCACCTTGTTATGGCTATTAGGAGTAGATCCACCAAGTTCAAGATGAATGAGGTGGTAGCATCACTAATTTATGAAGAGATACAAAGAAGGAATTTTTAGTTAGCTAAGGACCCTCTTGTAGTTCATGGTACATTGAAAGAGAAAGGAAAAAAGAAGAATAAGAAAGATGAAAGAGGAAAATATAAATTCTATGGGATATCTAACTCTCCTGGAGAGTCCAAGGCCAACTATTAGAATTAGGGAAAAACTAGTCACTTTCAAAAAAGAATGTACAAGAAGAGAAAAAGAAGAAGAAAAGACCCTCCAATTTAGATTCAAACAAATCCTCTCAAGATGATGGTGAATCATTAAATGTCACAACCTTGGCAACAAGTGCATCAGAAGATGTGTGGTTGATAGATTTGGGTGCATATTTTTACATCAATTCACATCAAGGTTAGTTTTCAAAGTATGAATAATATGATGCTGGGAAGGTGTATCTCGATGATGACACTTATCTAAAAATTCTTGGCCATGGAAGATTCAAGATCAGATTCCTTAATGAAAAAGTGAAGGGGATCTATGGTGTAACACACATCCCAAGTTTGGCATAAAATCTACTCTTTGTATGTAAATAGGATGGTGGGGGTGTGTAGGTTTCTTTCTCACAAGTCAAATGTAAAATAATTAGAAGTTTTATGGTTCTTGGTACAAGTGTTCAAATAGGAACCTTGTATAAGATGGATGCATGCACAGTTCTATACAATAGTGCTTCTATGGAGTCCAAGAAGAGGGCTCTAGATTCTTCATCCTCAAATCAAATCAAGCTTTGAAGAGGACCATTGCTTCAACATTTTTATAGTCATACTTTCTAGGTACCTAAGGTTGCTAATGCTTTGGAGATGAAACTCCCAATAGAGATGGCAATGTTATGGCACCAAAGTCTTGGTCACATTGGTGAGAAGGGTCTCAAAAGCCTAAAAAATAAATTCCTTGTTGAGAGTCTTGATGATTGTAATCTTGAGTTTGATTTATGCAAATGATAAATTTATGGTAAATAAAATCATATTTAGTTTTACTCTTCTCACAAATATTATAGGTTGTACTTGATACATTCTAATTTTTTAGTCCTGTTAATGTTCTTTCGATTTCGAAATTGGTGTATTTCAGTTCATTCATTAATGAATACTATAGAAGGACATATGATTATTTTCTCATAAGTAAATTTGACGTCTTTACCTAGTTTAAGGAATTTAAGGCTCTTGTTGAGAATTAGACTAGTAGAAAGATTAAGTGTTTGAGGGATAACAATGGTGGTGAGTTTTGATTGGTAGATTTTGATAAGTTTTGTAAGGAAAATGGGATTGAGAGGCATAAGAAAACTACATACACCCCTTAGTAGAATGGAGCTATGGACAAGATAATCAAAATGTTTATGGAGAGGGTTAGGGGTATGCTTAGTGGTGCTAGACTCAAACAAAAGTGTTGGGCTAAAAATATAGCCACTTCCTACTATCTAGAAAAAAGATCTCTTACATCTACACTTGTTAATAAGTTATATATTGAGGCATGGTCAAGAAAGAAGCCTTATATGAGATATCTTAGAGTATTCAATTGTGAAGCCTATGTTCATGTTCCTAGTGAAAAAATATCTAAGTTTGAGAGCAAGGTTGTTAAATGTATCTTTATTGGCTATGACATTGGTGTAAAAGAGTACAAGCTTTTGGATTCTATGATAGAGAAGGCTCTCTATAGTAGAATTTTCATTTTCAAATAGATGAAACCTTCCATTCTTTAGGTACAACAAGAGAAAGATGAGAAATATAATAAGGCAGTAGTTTAGATTCCTTCTACCCCTAAGAAAGAAGAACTATGAGCTCCTGTGGACCTTATGATGAGGGGAGCTCTATCAGATTTGAAATCTCAAAAGAAGATGAAGAACCTCAACCTTAATATTTGAGGAGGTCTAAAAGAATTAGGCAACAACAAGATAGGTTTGGTTATTCATTTCTAGATTCTAGTTGTATTTTTGCCTATATTTCTAACAATGATGAGCCTAGGACTATTAGAGAGGCTATGGGTATCAATGATGTAGATACTTGGATGCAAGCCATGAATGATGAGATGGAATTTTTGGAGAAGAAGAATAATTGGGATCTAGTACCTTTTGTAATGGAGGGAATTTTTCATCTCAAGGATGATGAATCCTCAAGGACAAATTGTCCTTCCGATTACCTCTATGAACTACCGCTAAGATGAGCTAGGGGATAACAGATTTATACAAGGAGTACTAGCCATCAGAGAAGCGTCTCTGGATGGCTCTGCAAAGCCTATGTTCTCAGGATGAGCATGTGGAGCTAAGACACCAACGCGACACGTTGTCATCCTATACAGACAGAGTACAAAGTTCGAGCAGAAATTCTTTGACGTGCTGACAAAACTTATAAAATAGCTAAACAATATTAGAAATTATGAAAAAAATAGATTATGAAATAGAATAAGGAAAATGCTAAAGGATAAGAAAATCTCACAACTGGTCCATGTTGTGAAGCCTCCCGCAAGAGAATCTCCTCTTTGCGAAGACGTACCTACACACATGCAATGGAGAAACTATTGGGGCTTTTGTTTTGGAGTCTACCTAAGCCAAACCCCAATTTTGGTGTTTCCACCTCCACGAACAACCCAAAAAACCATGAGAAAGAAAAATGATGAAGAAGCTGATAAAGAAGAATGTAAAGACAAATAAAAAGACAATGCTAATATGCTATTTGATAATTGGAAAATAAGTGAGATATTGAAAGTGTAGGATAGATTTAGATTACTCCCCTAGTTCTTGGCAAGTGTTGGAATGCTTTATAAACTTGGTAGCTTGATGATGCTGCAACAATGGTGGTGGCGTCTCCAAGAGCTTCAATTTCCAAGAGTAAGTCTCCAATCTACCAAAAGATCCTTTGGAAATGTCCCAAAAACAAGGATATCGGCTAAGGGATGAGTCTGAATGTTGGTGGCCATGTAGGGAGGCTTTACAATTCCTTCTTGGCGTGGGTCATAATGTCCCAACGACCACCTGTTGGCTGGTAGGTTGGCAGGATGATAGCATGTTGCACGAACGTCTCCATGCCATGTCTATGTCTTGTGAATCTGTCAGATCAACAGAGTTGGTAACACCTCTGGGGAAGCTAACATGGACTTCTTCAGTGGACAAAAGGACAAGTTGGTGAGCCTGTCCTCCAAGTAGTGTGGGGGAGGCACCACATGTCGCAATTGCCACTAAAGGTGATGAGTGTGATATTTTTTACTACATTTTGCACCCTTTAGCAAGCATGTCTCTATTAAGAAATTTGAAGCTAAAGTAGGAAAGGTAGAAGAGGTGAAGAGGAGAAAATATTGTGATAGGGAAGCAGATGCTCGTTGATTAGGCAAAGTTGCCCCTGATGATATGGTGCTAGAATTTTGGAATAGAAATCGATACTTGGAACATCGACAACATGCTACCTGCAGTCTAGCCTAATAGATGATAAGATATGATAAAGAAGTTGGAACAAAGCACAACAAGAACAAGCATCACCGTGGAGGAAAGTCCTTGATGACAAAAAGATACAAGATAGGGCGACCGCCATTGGTACAAGATATGTCGATATGGTTAGCATGATACTCCATGTCGAGAGCCATATGATAGGGCATGATAAGCCGGTATGGAGGACCATACGATAGTGAAAATTGGAACGCTGATATGGATAACCATATGATAGGGAAAACTGGAACATCAATATGGATAACCATATGATAGGGAAAAATGGTGTACCAACATGGGTAGCGAGGCACTAGATTACCATGCAATAGGGCAGATAAGTTAGCCAACATGGGTAGCGACATGCTAGATTTCCATGCCATAGGGCAATTGGAATTGGAACATAGTAGATTGGCCTCTACCAAGGCAAGAAACACTAGTATAAAAACAACAATATATGACTAAAACACTACAAATAATTGTAGATAAATGACTAAATTTGATCACGTGACCACTAGTAGTTTATTGCCAGTCATAAATCAATTCGGTCATGTGACCACTGGTTGTTTTGATTGATCAATTTGGTCATTGATTTGGTCATTGATTTGGTCATTGATTTAGTCATTGATTTAGTCATATATTTAGTCACTAATTTAGTCATATATTTAATCATTAATTTGGTCATTGATTGTTGTTATCTATTCATTTCTCTAGTCATATTAGTGATTTATTTAGTCATATATTTAGTCATTAATTTAGTTATATATTGAGTCATTAATTTAATCATTGATTGTTGTTAAATGGTCATTTATTTAGTCATCATAGTAATTATTTTAGTCATATATTTAGTCCTTATTTTAGTCATATATTTACATCCATTTGTAGTATATTTAATCATTTTTATTTATTGGTAGTGTATTTAATCATTTTATAATGCAAAAATAATATAACATTAAACTCTAACTAGATCATAAAAGCAAATAAAAATATTACATATATGAACAAGCTACATGTTAAAATTAAAAGATTGATTGAACATCATGACAAACAAAGTAATCTTCAATATAAAATATAATGCAAATATGTATATATAAATTAAGTTATAAGATGTCAAATCTGTCTAAAGGTATATATGTAAATATAATAAAAAATGTCAAAGTCGTCTAAGAGTTTCTGCAATGTAAATATAATAAATATAATAAAATATTCAAAGTACTACATAAAACAATAAGAAACATGATAAACATATTCAACTATATCATTTTCTACAAATATTTTAATGGCCACCTTGCGAAGGTTCCCTCTTTCTCTTTCAGATAGATGACTCCATCTATTTTGTCTTCATAAGGAAGAGGCATGTTACTTGTGACCATTAAAATGTTCACATTTGCATCACCTGTTCCTTTTAAGTTTACTCCATGTAGAATAGATAGGGAGTGAATCCTCCCAATGCCAATAACAACAGTATCAAATGGATCCAATAACCTAGCTTTATGACCTTCATTGAATTTATCAGTGTGTTTCTACAAAAAGAAAAAATAACACCTTATATAAATACATATGTAATGATTACCCTTATTTGCATAGTAAAACAACCATTAATTTAATAGTACGCATGTTAAAATAACTACAAAAAGAAAATTTTAAAAAATTTGCAATGATTCTACAGCTGAAAAAAAAGACATCTAGCAGACCAAAGTTATTAATTTACTGAAATAGTCATACATTTATAAGAAATACTACAATGTCAGTAAAAGTAGTTTTCTGCAGACATTTTCTTATATTATTCTGCATAACAGAATGATTATAGATGTTATTTCGTGTTATAGACTTAGTGCCAGGTTCTGAAACCTATTGGGTTGGATGGAGGCATGAATCCACTTCATTTTGGCTTTCAAATCACCTGATTCCATTGAGTATTGGCTGAGATATTCACATTTGAGTTGAAGGCTATCAAAACCTTTATTAGGGTAACCTGAGAGGCATTAAAATGTAACCAGAAAAGCCTTTTGATGAAATAGCAATGTCGAGGAAATAAAAAAGACACCTAGCAACACTAAAGTTTCATTGAAAACCCAACATCGATGAAAATAACAATAGTCTTGCCGAAGCAAACTTTTTCGATGAAAGGATGATGTCGGAAGAATCAAATGAAATCTTGGCAAAGATAAAGTTTCATCAAAATATGTATTGCGATGGAATAATGCCAAATTTCAACGAAAAGGAACTCGTCGATAAAACAAGGGTTTCGATGAATGGGATAAACAACTTATCGAAGCAGCATGTTCCATCAAAATGAAAAGAAATCAAAACAAGCACACCAGCTTGACCCTCAAAGTATCTATCAAAAGACCGAGTTCCATCGAAGTATCTAGTTTGATGAAAATGGGCACAGTCTCATAAAGATGGTCTCATCAATTAAAAGGACATGTCGGTGAAATCCCAAAAGCATCTATTGAAGCATGAGACTCAGCAAAGTGGATATGAAGTGGAGCCCTCTAGTCGAAGTCACAGATCGATGAAATGGAATGAGATCTCATCAAAGTAAAAGGCGTTTCGATGAAAACAAGC
Source organism: Cryptomeria japonica (assembly GCF_030272615.1). NCBI lineage: Eukaryota > Viridiplantae > Streptophyta > Pinopsida > Cupressales > Cupressaceae > Cryptomeria > Cryptomeria japonica. The sequence goes on along the minus strand of NC_081415.1, from coordinate 667,015,102 downwards.
TATCGAGTAAAGCATTAGAGTGCATGGAAAAATGAGACCTTTCATCAAAAATCCAATATCGATGAATTCAATGGATAACTCATCGAAATATGGTTGTCAATAGAAAATCCATATCGATAAAAGGTGAAAACACTTGAGCGAAGAGAGAGTTTCATCGATTCAAAATAATTAGTGTTGGGTCTATACTAAAGATGGTCATTGATGAAACTAGGGCATCAAATAACATGAAAAGAAAGTCATTGAAGGGGTATGTTTCATCGAAATAAGAGTTACCTTTGGGAAATGTGGCACGCTCATGCATCGAAAGGCAAAAATCAACAAATAAGCACAATCAATCCATTGGGAAATATTACACGAATCCAAATGAGTCACATCATCATAAATTCAAAACATATTTCTTAATGAACGTTGTAGTACCAAAAGTAATCAAACTACTTGGATACCATAATTGTTTAGGCGGATAAATTCATCAAGGAAAGAAGGAATTGGTACAGTAGGGGTCACAAAATTCTTCACAAAAAGAAGTAAAAACTGAAAGTGCTTTTTAGAATTTCTTGTCTTCTTTTGAATTGAACATAAATATGGAAGCTTCATCGTCTAGGAAAGATAAAACAAAGAAGAACAAAGAGCCTCACCCTACTAAAACCAAAGAATAAAATCCAAAATGACATAAAAAGGAAGGTCTCCCCTTAGATCAAGACCTAATAGACCAATTCCCTCTCTCAAGTCACCGGTCTAGAAAGATTAAGAATGATGATGAGGGATTGGAAGATAGATTTGAAAACATAGGGGACATTTGGATAGAGGTTCAAGGGCATCAATTGTTCATTTTCAGGTATGCTAGAAGGTTTGCAGTAGAACCAGTGTGCAATATTTGGAAGTTGAATCTAGGGAGACTTGTCGTTCCCAACATTTTTGTGAATGTAGAGTTGATAACAACATTGGTAGATAGGTATGACCCACAAACACAAACTATCTATGACTATAAAGGGAACCGCCTGTTGCCAATCCAATTAGTAAAGAGTACATTGAGAAAGTTATTCGTCTAAAATGGGGGCATGAGGATTAAGTTGATGCCAAAAAGTTGGTGGATGAGTATTTAAACATGGAGAGAATATATAAATGATGGAAACTCCCACCACACAAACCGAAGACTGAAGGAGTTGTGACTTTGTTTGTAGATACTGACAAAGCCTCATTTGATGTTAACTTGTTTTCTCCCTACTTTAAGTTCACCTACTATTGTATTGCACAAGTGTTGGGCATGGAAGCCTCTCCATTAATGAACATTGTTGATATGGTGATTTGTGCCTACATCCAATCAAAGGGCCCAAGGACCTTTGATTATGCTTCTTACTTAGCTCATGCCATCAACCATGGGTTAGAAAAATTAAAGGGAGACATGGTTAATGTGAATTTCAGATTCTACTCTCACCTTATGCATATGTTGCTATACATTGGTCAAGATATAGGGTTGTGGACTCAAGGTCTATCCATTAGGGAGTATGATAGAGCAAGAATCTGCAAGCCAGTGCAATTATGGTTATCAACCTAGAACCAAAGATACATTAACATCCAATACATGCACTTTGAAGAATATTTTGTGAAACCATTATACAAATTGCTTGGACATCCATGTGATTTTTCACTTTCCCCTCAGGTTAAGAAATTCCTTTGACCTAAAGATTTTGATGAAGAAAGCCACATTACCCATAAATGGGGGGATTGGTACTATCTCTTGGATTACACATAGATTAGGGTGTATGGGTTCGAGGGAGAACCTTACTTATTGCCTATGACTTTCTCGGATAGAATTGCTTATTTGGAAATCATTAGGCAATTGTCTATAGCCAGTGCCAAAAATCTTACATCAGAAGCAGTCAATTGTGCCTAGCTTGTTGTTCTTTTCTAATTTTCTTGTTAAGAGTTCAAAAAGTTATGGTTTACTGCAAAATAAGTTAGAATATTTCCACCTTGTGAAAGGAGACCCCAGGCCCAACTTTGATCCAGAAGGATATATGCAGGGAGCTAGAATGTCATAGAGATTGAAAGCCATATAACATGTGTCATTAATGATTGATGACTTCATCGGGAATGTGGAAAGGGAGGAAGTAATCAAGAAGAGGTCAATGCATGATAAGGTAGCTAAAGTATATGAATGGAAATTGAGGAGGGGCAAGATCAACGAAGAAATCCTGGAAGTAATTAACGACCCCATGGCCAAAGAGAACAAACTAATGTCTCATGAATTGGAGATTCTAGATAATATAGTGTCATTGTATGTCTTTAGAGAAAGAATTAAAGATCCTAGGGAGACTACTCGCTTATCCCTTGAATCCATTGCTGAATTTGTTAACATGGAAGTAAATTTGCCACCTGCTGGGTTTGGACTTGATTACCACATGGATCTAGCAACAGGACAACCCTACAAGATGAAAATTGATGATGTCAGAATCCTCGATTATTAGGAATTTGTTTCAGATCAAGAGTTTGTTAAAACTCTTGAGTTTGAAACCTTCTTATATCAATACAAAGGTAGGATGATTAGGCAATAGATGGGAAACATGATAGAGGAAGACACTCTATGAATGTTGCAATAGGAAATCAATGTTGAGAAAAGAGAAATGACCCCTGAAAGAGGAAGACGTGTCCTCAAGGATGCTGGTGTGATAATTTACCCTGGTTGGGAAATGAAAGTTGCTATTATGTTTGACAACTTCAGGAGAAAGCAACACAATGACAAGCAATTATTACCAGAGGGGGTTAATAGGACCTTTATAGGTTCAAGGTATGATCCAGAGAAAAAGGCCTTGTTGTTATGGGCTCTATACCCAAGAGACAAGAGATCCCTATTGGTAGACACAAATGAAACATTTGGCCACCTCATGATTCATCAAGTTCAAAAAATAGACCCTAGGATCACTGCCCAATTAAACCTCGATGTTATGAAGATAAACAAAGAACAAGTTGAGTTCTTGGTGAGGGAAAACCAAACTATCAAAAGCCTTTATGAGAAAGCACATGAAGAGAAACAATATTGGCGGGATAAGGCATTACAATTGGAATCAACCCCAAGGATTACAGAGGTTGGACTTGCTACTTATGAAACTAATAAAGATATACTTAAAACAATCCATGATGGTTCATATTGGAGGTATAAGAGCGAGAAGGGGAATAGATAGCTCAAAGTTGCACAGGCTCGCATTGTCAAGCTTGCTGATGACATAGTTGATTCTCATTTTAAGGTTATGCTAAAGTATTTTGAAGACTTATAGAAGATGCACACTGGTACCATCAAAGCATACATAGAGAATATGATTTTTCACAAATGGATCTAGAAGATCATGACCACTCATGACTCTATGACTCCAGAGGATAAGAATGAAGCAGATATGTTGTTGAAGACACACAATGAATTCGGGGACAAGTTAAAAAATACCATCCAATTCCTGGAGAATGAACAATCGATCCAATTGCCAGCCATGTTCTATGATGGAGAACTCATGTCATTGGGAGACTGACAACTTCAATTGATAGGTTTCATGAGTAGAGCTAGAGGACTAGTCGATGAGGATGAAGATCTAGCTCCATATGTGATCCGGATGATAGAGAGATCCTATACGATGGAGAGCGCAATGAAGAAATGGACCTCAGGCTTCCATTGTTACCAGGATGATGATTATATCAATCATATTGGCATACTTAATTTTTTTATGTCTAATTTTAACAAACTATAGCTATTTAGTTCAAAAGGGGTGCACCCCTTCATTTCAAAAGACTCATGATTCTCATATATATGAGAATTTTTTGTAATACTAGTCATCATCGGATAGTTTTAGATATCTACAAGAATTCATCAAGACTTTGTTAATGAAATACAATAGACTTTTCTTTCTTTTGTGAAAGTTGTAGAACATATTGTCGTGGGTGTTAATTCCTTGTGATATTATCTACAATAGATAAGGTTGCTTGAATTTATTGGTGTGGAATACTAGTGAATGTAATGTCCCTTATGAATTCTTAAGAATAAGAAATTATTTAATCATAGATGACTTATTTTTTTAAGTAATTAACTCAAAACCTTCATGAGAACTGATATATACAATAGTAGTTACCACTTACACTAAGAATGATGGTTATAAACTGCTATATCGATATATTTATCCCTCTAATTGGTACAGTTGATATCTGAAGTGATATATGATCTGCAACTATTATTGGGTTATGATGAAAGTGATACTCATAACTCATAATGTATGGTCCCTATCAATCTGAAAATATATAATATATTTGTTATGTCTAAAATAATCGTGGGGGTTATGCAATGACAATGTTCTAGTTAATATTATGGAAATACCATTTTGTTGTCCCTGATACAACTATAAACTTATGTTATCAGTCTTCTCTCTCTCTCTCTCTCTCTTATGGGGATGATGATTAATTGTTGTGTCTAATTATTCCTTTGAAGTATACAAATAATGGTGTTGTTTCTAATTGTTGACTTCTAATCGTGCCACCTGAATATGCAAATAACAATTGCTTGCTTTGGGCCAATTTAATCATAGATACCAATAAAAATAATCGAAAAAACCTTATTTGTACTACACAGATCAATTATCTATGATCAACCTCATGTATGGAAGCTTATCTAATAGTAAAAAAAATTAAAAAAATTATTGTTTATTAAATGGTTCATTTAGATTGTCTTTGTTATATGTCAAATGATCAAACTTAAATACAACATGTCCATTAATTTTCTAGTCATCATGCTCTAGGATTGAGTTACAATCTTGTTGTGCATAAGGGTCAGAGATTTTGTAATATTCCCTATTCGATGTTGTCATATTTCAAATTATTTATCAATCATTAAAGAATAAATTATTAATTTATCATACTAGATAATTAATTCTTCCATCCCTAATCCCTAATTCTTAATTCAATGTACCAACCTCCATTACTACTTCAACTTTAAGGAAAGAGGAGGATATGTATGTTACCAAAACGCTTAGAGACCAAATACAATAGATTCCCTCAAAGTTTATAGATCCAAGCCCTTACCTATCTTGGGTCTATACCCTCAAGGCTTATGGGTCATTGATCCCCACCCTCTCTTGGGACTTAACCTATTGCTTGGATTTAGACTGCCCCTCTTTGGAACATCTCATTCCCATCTTCTTAAGTATTGGCAGTAATAACATGGTTTAGACTATAAGCATACTAATTTCTTATGTATTATGAATATATTATTATTAATATTTATTATTAAATTATATTTCAAAGTAGGGACATTATAGTGAATGTTATCTTTAATTTGATTAAATATTCAATTTGAACATTAGAAGTATGTTGGCACGAAAGAAAAAATAAGTACTAAAAGACAAAAGAAAAGTAAAGGTTTCATAGCACTGATCTCAAGTTGAGAACAACTACTACTATGAATATCATTCACATACTGCTTGAATTCATCATCATCACTATCAATATCGGCAACTCTATTGGCATCAAGGTGTTTTTGTTTTTTTGTTTCTTTGATAAAATTTCTCTGCATGTAGTTTAAAAAATTATCCATTTGAGGAGTAATTCATTTAAACAATAGTCAACAAAAGGCAAAATTTCATAGATTCACTATTCTATATATGATCAAAATACATTTGCATACATATTCAAAATACAATATAAAGATGATATAGGTGAGAATCAAAATATTGAGGGATAGACTTTTACGTGATCTGAATCCATGTCCATGGAGAAATTATAGGCTTAACAAAGGCAACCAATTGTGAAACTTTCTCAATGAGACTGTGTAAGAAACTCATTATATCTTGTAACCCTTCATTTGAGTTGACATAATTTTGTGAGGCTCTTGGTGGTTGTTCAACAAATGGATGTGAAATCTCTATGGATGAACTAGATTTGCACTTCATACTACCTGCTTCTCTATTATTGTTTTCCACCTAAAATACAATGTCAATTTTAACATATAGTTAGTCCAAAAAAAAATTAATTAAATAACACAATGTAGATTGAACCAAAAAGCCATACACTTACTCCTAATTTGTCCATTTTGGCTTGCAACCCGCCTCGACCAAATGACATATATTTAGCACTCACATTATCTCTTGCTCTCTTGCCTTTGTGACTCATTGTCAAATATTCTTCAGAACACATGCCTTCTTTCAATGCCTCCCACTATTTTGGAGATAGAGTGGAGTAGTCAGACCTGTCTTTTCCCTCCATGATTGCTTTTCTACAATTGTATCTAAAATTGTTCATCAAATTTTCATCTTGTTTTTATAATATTTTCTTGAGATTTGTCCACCAATAGTGTCAAAGGCATTTTCCATTTTTTGAATAACATTTTCCACACTTTGTGGATCTTGGTCTGCAAAATTTGATTTACAAATATCCAAATGGTCCCTACATCTTATGCCCAACTCAGTGGCCCACCTTGCAGCATTTTGCCCAATGGGTTCACCATCTCTTGACACCTCAACCAAGAACACCTCCTTCCCTTCTAATTTTCTTTCTTTTGCATTCTTCTATACAAATGTATACAAATCTTGACTCAATTTCTTTCTTTTGACAAAAGAAGCCACATCTTCTGTTAAATCACTACCAATATTTCTAGTTGATCTAGTACTTCCATCAAAAGTTGCAGATGCAACAACTTCACTCTGAGCCACTGGAACTTCATGCTCCTCTGCCACATTATGTGTGGCATGAGTAGACAGATTAGTAGTGGTATTTGTAGATTTCACTTCAAACACATCCTTTAAACTTGAATAAATAATCTGCAAATTCATTGTTCCTTTGCTCTCTTGTTTTTCAATAATTTCTCTTAGACTTTGTGTTAAGAGATCACTAGGTGGTATATTAGGTTGCACATCACCATGTGGTATATCAGGATGCACATCACCATGTGCTTTATGATATTTCACATCACCACAACTATAGTTTTCACCAAGTACATTTGTTGAGTTACAAAAACATTGGCTTCTACGAGTTGGTCGCATTGTATCTTTACTTTCTTTTTATTTTTTCTCTACTTTTTCAGTGCATTATTTTTCTTGGCTGAAAAACAAAAAAATATATCATATAATGTCTTATGTACATAAAACTCTTGCCTATAAAATTTATTAAATAGTATTAAACAAATAATATACTACTTAGTGGATTTACAACTTGCCTGTTTGTCAAACCTAGATGCGATAAAAAATCATTATTTTTGGCCACACATTCTCCACGAGAGCGCTCATAATATGTGATTGGAACTTCAGAAATACTATCACTATCATCTAATTTGTTCCTTAAATTCTTTATCCTCATTTCCTAATGTCCAAATAAACAATAATGTATAATTAGCTCATCAAAAGGAAGAGATCTCATTACCAGAAGAAAGAGCTTCATTTAGATAGTCACTCAGGCATACCACAAAAAAATCATGCCAAAAGAGGATCTTGGAGCATTCTTTAAAATTTAATACTTTTACTTCTAATTGGTAATTAAATATGACTTCCCACTAGTTCTTTTCCAAATTTCTAGCTAAGAAAAGCTTCTCTTAGTAGAGGTGAACATCTAACAAGAGATAATAGAAATGAAATTCAGATACCTTTTTTTTCTCAAAACAAAAATATATTAGTCTACAAATAAGTTTGTGCAGATAAGTTTGTTCTATTATGATATGGTGTTCTATTTCACACACCACAAACAATAATAGTCTGCAAATAAGTTTGTATAGTGAGAATCAACTATCATAAAGACCAATATATTGTAAACCCAAAGCATATAATTGTCACAGAATACAATCATCATGCTTATAAAGACTTCAATAACTTAATGAGAAAAAATCCAGAGGATTATTATTGTGAAAGATCTTCATTGAATAATGTGGCAACGATAATACAAAGCAACAATGAACTTTTTCAGTTCACAAAGCATATCTCAATGAATCATAGTTTGATACATAGAATAGTGAATCATCTAGAGAAGGTATAAGATTGTAACAAACCATGCCATGATAGTTATAGAGCTAAAAGATTGTCATCATATAACAGTCCCAATAGATGCAGAGCACTCCATGATACAAAGATAGAGTAAAGTACAGTCTAAGATAATGGCTATCTACAAAGACATTTCATCAAATGCTTGTCTTGTAGTCATTACTGTTATAAGGCACAACTGGCAATCACTGTGTAGCATGATTACAAATATTAAAGCTAACATATTCATATAGAAAATTTGTTCAACATTAAAGCTTTCAAACAAGTATTAGTTAGAAGGTTCATGTCCTTACAACATAGAACAGTCTTTAAACAACATAAAAGTCTTAAATAAAAAGTCATAAAATGGGGCTCATGAATAATCATTTGCATTGCCAACGAGATCAGAATCATGATCACTACTGTCTACATCTGCTTGATTTTATTCCTCATCCTCATTTCTAATCAAAATTTCTTCTTCAAACAGTCCCTCATTGTCTTCATCCACTTCTTCGAATGTTTCTTGTAAATTAGCATATTGCCCATCAGGCATTACATCGACAACTTCCATGAATTTTTGTTTCAAATGAGACTTTGTTTGAATGAAATAAGACCATCCCTGGCTTCTTACATCATCAATTAGAAATGAATGGTTAATTTGAAGAGGGGAAACATACAACTCATCTGTCTCTAATAAAAATTGTTGTGTATTTGCATGCACAAATCCACGCTCATCAAATTGTACCATGGATGGTCAGATCCACTTACATTTTAATAATATAGGACTATTTTCACCAAAATCCACTTGAATAATATCTTGGATGAATCCAACATAAAATTTCTTCTCATTTCCATGAAGAAATTAAACACTAACAACACAATCACAATTAGTCTTTCCTTTGTCTTTTTCTTCCACTCTTAAGTGACTACCATAGGCCCACATTCCACTAAAATGCATAGCCCATAAATGTGGAGATTGTGAAAGTTCACTTTCCTATATTGTTATATCATGACCTCCTTCTTTTGCATCATTGATTGCATTAACAACCCATTCTTCAAATTTTGGAAAAGAATCACCTCCAATCAAATCACGACGGTTGGGCTTTTGAGGTCGATGTTGCATCCAAGTTTCATTCTCTTCTTCATATTTTCTACATAAAATATTGACGTACAAATATTAAGATAAATAATATAAATGTGTAAATGCAATTGAGTAAATAAATTATTGTGTAATTTATTTTTTACTTGCACCACTTATCGAAGGAAGATTTGTTTTGAAGAATAAAGGCATGTATTACATTTCTTTCTTGATATGATAGCTTGAAGAGATATCCATTGCCTTCCAATACTTCACCTGCAGCTCTATCATCTTTGTCATCATCCCATACACGTCAATTGACAATTTTAAAATCCTTCATATATTTTGAGAAAAATATCTTGGCCTCTTGCATTGAATATCCCTTAGACATGTTGCCTTCTAGTTTTTCCCTAGTACAGACAATATTTTTCAAAACCTTCATATATCGTTCTGTAGGATACATTCACCTCATTCTTATTGGACCACAATGCTCTAGTTCATATTCTAGATGTATCAAAAGATGCATAGAAATGTTAAAGATTTCTGGTGGAAATTCTCGTTCCAATAGACAAAGGACTTCAACAACCTCCTCCCTCAAATTATCAAAGTTTGAAGGATCTAATACATGTAAGCTCATTTTATTTAATATTAGGCCCAACCTTATAATTGCCAATCTTGGCCCCTTTGCCAAACTTGATATATTTACCATAGTAGGTAAGATATTCTCAATTATGACATGATAGTCATGGTTCTTGAGGCCTCTTAAGCTATTAATGTTAGTTTGGCTTATGATGCTACTACTTGCATATCCAATTGGAAAGCGATTAAGAGACATCAACTGTAAGAATTGTGCATGTTGTTCCTTTGTCTAGACGTAAGGAGCACCAAGTTTTCTATATTTTTCATTATCATATTTTTCAACCCAAATATTTCAACAAATCTTTATTTCTTGAAATTATTCACGTGATGAAATAGTATCTAAGGAACCCAAAGGATTTTCTATAATAGCATAGGCTATATTTTTCTTGGTATGCATAAAGTCAACAATATGCCTAATGGCTATATCCTTATAGTATGGAAACTTATACAACATACACAATCATTTTACACTACTTTCATTACATGGATCATTTCTACTACCTACAATCCCATCATTTTCAATAAATGACATTCTTTTTTGTCCATACTCAATAATGTAATCACCTGTTATTAGCAATCTTGCTTCACGATTCTCTTCTTGATTGTTGAAACATGTTTTTTGTTGATGATATGGATAATCCATTTTAAGGTAAGCATGATTTCCACAATAAATACACTTACGCAAACTTCTTGAGTGCCTCACAAAATCCTTAAAGTTGCAAGTAGGACATCCATGGTATCCATGAACAGAGAGACTAGATAATGTGCCATACGCAAGAAGATCATGAATTGTAAACAATAAGGAATCTCTTAAAGTAAATTTGATTGAATGACCATCCCTTAAAGATTGAATTGCTTCAATTCCTTTCCACAATGGCTCTAGATAAGCATCTATTGTTTCTGAAGTCACACTTTTCTTTCCTGGTATAATCAATGATAACATTAAGAAAAATGGTTTAGTTGCTAACCATGGAGGCAAGTTATAATTTATTAGAAACACTGGCCAAGTTGACCATTTAGTACTTTGATCTGAGAATGGGTTCACCCCATCTAAAGCCAAACCCAACCTTATATTATGAGGATCTTGAGAAAAATCAGGCTATCTATTATCAATTTACATCCACATCCTTGAATCAAACACATGTCGTTGTTTTCCATCAGTGCTCTTATTTTGGGCATGCCACTGCATAAGTTCAACAATGTCTCTGCACCTATACATTCAAAGTAATCATGGGATTATTGGAAAGTGGTGAAGAACTTTTATAGGAACCACAATTGATTTCGACCCTTGTCTATACCTTGCTTCATAAAATTTCAGACATTCACTGTCACTTGCAATATTTTTGCAAAATAATACACAACCATTCACACATGTGTGGATGTTTTCATACTCTAAGCCAAGCTTACTGATTTCATTTTTACATTGACTTCATTTTATTGGCAATGTGGAGTCAGCTGGTAACAATGAACTTAATAATGCCAATAACTGATCTACATTCTCATTTGTCCAACCATGCACCACTTGCAAGTTAAGAATTTGAAGGATTGTTGTCAAATGACTTAACTTATAATTGGCATAAACATTCTTTAAAGAATCCTCCATTAACTTAGCCCAATCATCTCTTAGACCCTCATTCAACATTCTATCAACTTCAAACCCTTCGTCAAACATTTTCGTCTCTTCATCTATGTTTGGTGCCACTTCATCTATGTTTGTTGCCACTTCGTCTATGTTTGTTGCCTCTTCATCTCTCACAATCTGCAACTCTATCATATCTTCATAATAATTTTAATCCCAAGGGCTTATACCACTATACCCACAACTTATCATATGTCGATAAATCACATTTCTTTTTTCACCTTTTACCAAGACAATCATTACATGGACATGGATATTTGTCCAAGCTCCTCTCATTAGCTACTCTTTCATCATGTGCATGATATTTCTCCATAGTCAACCTTTGACACTGATCTATATGTAATATTTTGCACTCTAATATTAATTGAGTTTCTAATTCCAAGAAAAATAAATAAATTTGAAAACAAAGATGCCAAAACATTGTTGAAAGTAGTCACTTTTAATAGAGAACGTAATAGAAAGAAGAGGATACAATGAGTCATTATTTTGAGATCTATCTTACATTCATTTGAAGTTTACCTACTAAGAATGGAATGTGTGTACATGTTTCCTATCAACTTAGTTTCAGCAATGAGGGTTTCAAATTACCTTTGAATTTGTTGTAGAGGGCCTCGTTGACTTCAAATTTGTTGCAGCAAAGTCCAATTTCCTTGCCCGCCTTTTCAAAAGTCTCTTGGTCCTATCCAAACAAGCTTTATCACCCATGCAAGTGCTTCAATACCTATCCATGAGAATTACAAAACATAAAAAATAATCCAAAGATGACACATTCAAGTAACTAGTGATATTCAATAATGACACATTAATGATTTATACTCTGATGCAAAGAAATTGAAATACAATAGAATCATAAAAGTTTTGTTTAATACATAAATTATACAAGATTTAAATCAAATTTTATATATCCTACTATCGACGTAACCATTGAACTTTATTTGGTGCAAGTGCTAGTTATTTTGTGGATGACTAATGGAAAGCAGATGAATGCTATGAAATTTACAGGGGGCTTCCAAATGTTTGATGGTCGCTCATTCTAAAATTAGAAGCGACAAGAAAAGTACATAGTGGATTTTAGAGTACGTTATCAATAACTACAATGAGGATTGGATTATTTCCAGACTCATCAGAGCTCTTCCTATTTCAAATGAAAATTTTATGCTCAAGAAAATGATGTTGTTGAAGAGTATTTCCTCATGTGTTCACAATGAGTCAATTGTGCAGGGACAAATAATGGGACATCATGGAGTTTGGTCATGTTATAACTCCATATTTGGCTTTTGTGGATGACTAATGGAAAGCAGATGAAACCTATGAACTTTACAGGGCACTTCCAAATGTTTGATGGCCGCTCCTTCTGAAATCGAAAGCGACAAGAAAAGTACAAAGTGGATTTTAGAGTATGTTATCAAGCATTGCAATGAGGATTTGATTATTTCTAGACTCATCAGAGATCTTCCTATTTCAAATGAAAATTTTAAGCTCAAGAAAATAATGTTGCTAAAGAGTATTTCCTCATATTAAGTCAATTATGCAGGCACAGATAATGGGACATCATGGCATTTGGTCATGTTATAACTCCATATCTAGCTTTTGTGGATGACTAATGGAAAGAAGATGAAAGCTATGCAATTTAAAGGGTGCTTCCAAATGTTTGATGGTCACTCCTTCTAAAATTGAAAGTGACAAGAAAAGTGTAGAGTGGATTTTAGAGTACGTTATCAAGCACTGCAATGAGGATTGGATTATTTCTAGACTCATCAATGTTCTTCCTGTATCAAATGAAAATTTTAAGCTCAAGAAAATGATGCTACTGAAGAGTATTTCCTCATATGTTCATAATGAGTCAATTATGTAGGCACAGATAATGGGACATCATGGAGTTTGGTCATGTTATAACTCCATATCTGGCTTTTGTGGATGACTAATGGAAAGCAGACAAAATCTATGCAATTTACATGGCACTTCCAAATGTTTGATGGCCGCTCCTTCTGAAATCGGAAGCGACAAGAAAAGTGCAGAGTAGATTTTAGAGTATGTTATCAGGCACTACAATGAGTGTTGGATTATTTATAGACTCATCAGAGCTCTTCCTATTTCAAATGAAAATTTTAAGCTCAAGAAAATGATGCTACTGAAGAGTATTTCCTCATATGTAAACAATGAGTCAATTGTGCAGGCACAGATAATGGGACATCATGGAGTTTGGTCATGTTATAATTCTATATCTGGCTTTTGTGGAAGACTAATGGAAAGTAGACAAAAGCTATTCACTTTACAGGGTGCTTCCAAATGTTTGATGGTCGCTCTTTCTGAAATTGGAAGTGTCAAGAAAAGTGCAAAGTGGATTTTGGAGTACTTTATTAGGCACTGCAATGAGGTTTGGATTATTTCTAGACTCATCAAAGGTCTTCCTATTTTAAATGAAAATTTTAAGCTCAAGAAAATGATGTTGCTGAAGAGTATTTCCTCATATGTTCACAATGAGTCAATTGTGCAAGCATAGATAATGGGACATCATGGAGTTTGGTCATGTTATAACTCCATATCTAGCTTTTGTGGATGACTAATGGAAAGCAAATAAAGCTATGCACTCTACAGGGCACTTCAAAAATTTTGATGACTGCTCCTTTCGAATTCAAAAGCGACAAGAAAAGTGCAAAGTGGATTTTAGAGTGTGTTATCAGCCACTGCAATGAGGACTGGATTATTTCTAGACTCATCAGAACTCTTCCTATTTCAAATGAAAATTTTAAGCTTAAGAAAATGATGTTGCTGAAGAGTATTTCCTCATATGTTCAAAATGATTCAATTGTGTAGGCATAGATAATGGGACATCATGGATTTTGGTTATGTTATAACTCCATATCTGGCTTTTGTGGATGAATAATGTAACTCAAACGAAAGCTATGCAATTTACAGGGCGCTTCCAAATGTTTGATGGTCGCTCCTTCTGAAATTGGAAGTGACAAGAAAATTACAGAGTGGATTTTAGAGTACGTTATCAAGCACTACAATGAGGATTGGATTATTTCTAGACTCATCAGAGCTCTTCCTATTTCAAATGAAAATTTTAAGCTCAAGAAAATGATGTTGTTGAAGAGTATTTCCTCATATGTTCACAAGGAGTCAATTGTGCAAGCACAGATAATGGGACATTATGGAGTTTGGTCATGTTATAACTCCATATCTGGCTTTTGTGGATGACTAATGGAAAGTAGACGAAAGTGATGCACTTTACAAGGTGCTTCCAAATGTTTGATGGCCGCTCCCTCTAAAATCGGAAGAGACAAGAAAAGTGCAGATTGGATTTTAGAGTACATTATCAGACATACAATGAGGATTGGATTATTTCTAGACTCATCAGAGCTCTTCTTGTTTCAAATGAAAATTTTAAGCTCAAGAAAATGATGTTGCTAAAGAGTATTTCCTCATATGTTCACAATGAGTCAATTGTGCAGGCACAGATAATGGGCCATCATGGAGTTTGGTCATGCTATAACTCCATATTTGGCTTTTGTGGATGACTAATGGAAAGTAGATGAAATCTATGCAATTTACATGGCACTTCCAAATGTTTGATGATTGCTCCTTCTAAAATTGGAAGCGACAAGAAAAGTGCAGAGTGGATTTTAGAGTACGTTATCAGGGACTACAATGAGGATTGGATTATTTCTAAACTCATCAGAGCTCTTCCTGTTTCAAATGAAAATTTTAAGCTAAAGAAAATGATGCTAATGAAGAGTATTTCCTCAGACCTTTCAAAGGGCATCATTTCTAAGAAAACCATAGAAATTCTATAGTTGCTCAAGGATCTTAACATGCAAATATGCAGAGATTCTAATAGTAAAAAATTCATGCAGGAATTGTGTTGCAAAGTAGTTGTGGAGTTTACTGTAAAATTTTTGAGGGGACCTGCAAAATCAACTGGGATGGTTATAACGATGCTTTATGTAAGATATGGGCTTATCACACCAAGGACATGAAAGATATAGAAATGAATGACACGTTTATTGATGTAAAGTAGGAGCTTCTTATAGTTGCTTCTAATCCTAAGCTTCGGGAAAGGCTTATCAAAAAATATAAACAAGATCATGTTTTCAAGTCTTTCCATCATTCATAGAAATTGTAGCTGAAGATGTTTTCAAGTTTTCAGATTTGGGGTTGTCTTTGCACAGTAAAATGCCCTTGACTTCTACAAAACATTCTCATTTCTTTATTTCTATCTTAATGCACAGGCTTTGGGGAGAAAATCTTTTAAAAAAGAAAAAGATTAAAATCTCCTCCATATTTCTAAATAGCTTGAAGTTAGAGCTTTCAATGACATCAAAAAATCTAAATCTAAAATGTTCACTGTTGCATGGGGAAACACCATAAAATCTCTTCCTGTGAAGAAATAAGGTTTTAAAAGGCTTAAAACCTCACCTTTTGTGTGAATCAAACTGTTGAATTGGAAATTTGAGAGACTCTTAAGCGCCCTTTTAGGATTTTTGTTCAGTTTCCTCTATGCATGAAGCCTTGCACGCCACAAATCACTATTTTTCAACAAGCTTTTGATGATAAAACTGCAATATAGAAAGGTTTGTATGCAATTTGTTTGCAATATTGCTACATACAATTTTTGTAGAACCAAAAGCAGTCAAATGTCGCCTGGATTAATGTATGCTGGAATGTTTGGCTCCAATAGAGTGCTGACCAAAAATGGTGCCCAACATGAAATTTCACTCAAAAGAAAGTTTTTCATTTACCGCCATTCATCTTAGCCTATAAACAATATTTCTAAAATGTAATTTTTTTATTTATGTTTTATTTAAGACAATTAGAATATTTTTTAATTTTTAATTTAAGATAATATATATAAAAAATAATTTAAATATTTAAGGTAAAATATTTATTTTATCTTCAAAAATTATTTTAAATCCAAGTGAAATTGTCATACTTTTATTCTTATTATATTTTTAATAGAAATAAAAAAATATAATATAATACATCTGCTAATGAAATAATTTATTTTTTATAAATAAAAATAATATTTAAATAATAAATAATTTACGAACAAAAATATTAGGATCAATTTTTTATATCATTTCCACAAGTACCTAATTTCCTTAAGACAAGAGCCAAACAATTATATAGTCATTTATTTTGTCATTTATTTAGAATTTCTCTATCTATCAAATTAGTCATTTATTTAATCATTTTTATTTGTGCAATCTCACCCAATGACCAAATTAGTCATTTATTTAGTCATTCATAGTTTTTTTGTAAAAAAATACTAAAATTTGGTCTCGTGACTTAAAATTTTGGTCACATGGTCATTTATTGGCCATATTTATACTAGTGAAAGATGATGCAGATTTGAAAGATGGTTTAGCCCCCATGTAGGCAATCTTTGGAAGAGATCAAGATCAAGTGCTCTGGCCCCCACCTAGGTGATCTTGAAAAGAAAATATCAAGTGGTTTGGCCCCCACCTAGGCACACATGATAAAGAAAATGCATGGAAAAACATAAAAATAAAGGCCCAAATGCAGAAATGATGATATGGTGCCCCCCCCTTAGAATGATATGCATGGAAGGCATGTCATTCTAAGGAGAAGAGGAGTTGTGGCATGTCAACATAATGAGATGTTTCCGTGGAATGCCATGAAGAGATAGTGACACAAAAATGTCCACAACATCAAAAGTTGCAACGCAAGAGGACAAGGGGATCCGATAGTTTGGCATCAGAACCCAGAGCAATGTTAAAAAGACATAGAGTATCACTACGAGATGGGTGTATCGTCATAGTGCCAAATTTCTCAGATATGAAGAAGAGAATTGGAAGACAAAGATAAAATAGAAATTTGGGTCAACATGGAAGAAAGCAAAGAATGCCCCCCAATGCTTTGCATTGTCCCTGAATGTCAAAAAGCAAGATACGACAAATAGAAGAAGGAGGTAGAAAAATAGAGGAATGTGTATGACAGAAAATCCCCTATATTCGAGCACTTATAGAGTAACTCAGGTCCTTCAAGAGAGAGAAATGGATAAAAACAGTCAACCTCCCATCTCCAAGTACCTATGGAGTAACCTGGGTCCTCCAGGAGGGAACAAACAGATAAAGAAAGCATGAGGGAACACAAACACACACACATGCAAGTAGATGGAGATGAAAAATAAAAGTTCTAATGATTAGCCTTTAGGAGGGGATCATATTGTAGGAGATCATTGTCCTCAAGAAGAGCCTCATCCTCCTAATCTAGGTCATAGGGAGAGGGGGGCGAGTTCAGAGAGGGAATATTGAAAGGGCCGCATCGGGTGCCTCATCAATAGCAAGAGAAATAGATGAAGCAACAACAATATCTTCATCTACAAGCTTAGAGGAGGTGAGGGTCAATGATTGTGTGAAGATCATAGACAAGGCCAGAATGTCCTCCAAGAAGCCGAACATGCAGGCCTCCGGGGAGGAAGCAAGTGACTCACTTGGAGAAGATGGAACAAGGAGGTGACTATCGGCCTTTGGAAGAGGGGTAGTGACAAAATCAGGAGAAGATGAGGCCTTCTCAATCATGTAAATAGAAATAGGAAAACCTATAGGCACTGAGATAAGAAAAGGAATGGATGAAGAACATACCTATGAAGACTTGCACCGTCGAAACTCCAAAATAGGGCCCTGCTCAAAATTGCATTTACATGAGATACGAGTGTCAGGCCTCCCATCAATCATGGCAGGGTGAAGTACCCCAGGAAAAATTGAATGCTAGAGTGGTGATAGAACAGATGGAGAAGTGGAAGTTGCACTAGAGACCACCTTCAAGTGCAACATATCCAAAGGCACAGACAAGGGTGGAGTGTCCAACAAAGAACTGATAAGTGGAGGCTCCAAGGTCAGAGCGATGAAGACTAGCACTCACTTAGGTGGAGGGTCATCAAAGGTCCCTAGAGCAATGAGAAGTGAAACTAAAACTGATGTAGAAGCGAAAGCCACCAAAGGAATAGGCTCTGAGATAACAACGCTAGAGGATGCACCAACAGACTATAAGGCAGTGTCATGCGCTTGAGCCTAAGCCCGTCAAAAGCATTTATGCTCTCACGCATGTTGGTTCTGATAGAGGTGGGGACCACCAACCATAGTCTGAGATGGATCAGGAGCATCATGTTCCATAGGAAGGCCTCTGAGATTGGCTCAGAAACAAGAGGCCTAACTGATGAAACAGGAGGGACATCCTAAATGGGCATCACATTCATAGCTAGGGGCACTCGATCTTGCTTCACTTGAGGAGTGGGTGGAGGAATATGAGGCATCGACATGGTCTGTGATGTAGATATGAGTGGAGATGAAGGAATCTAGGACAAAAGCTTCCCCTTCCCATAGAAAGATGGCCTAGGGATATCAGCCATGATGGGAAGCTTGAAGGATGGGCAGGTCGTGGACTTCAACAGTGAAGGTGCCTTTCCTTTGGCTACACTAGGTGCAATCACAAGAATAGAGGACACTACTGGAGTCTACATGATCCTAGGTGGACAAGGAGGTCTTGGTGCAGGAGCGGGTTTAGCCCTGACCCCCTGTGATGGAGGGCTATGTGGAAAAACCTATTCCAAGACCGGCATCTCGGGTGTAGAAGTTGATGCAGGAGGCGACAAAGGTACGACAAGATACACCGACCTACAAGCTGACTCCCCCATCTTGTATTTATAATACAGATAGTATACAAGGTCACTACAAGGAAGCATGGGCCCAATCAAAGCAGGCCAGAAGTGATCCAAAGAGAAATCCCCATGGGCAATCAACGGTTGATAGCCAGTGTCCTGGATGACATGCACTATGCCCTAATGAGGAAACTTTAAGCATTTGTGAGCCATGAAAGGAACCACCTCCATGGTGATCAACCATGGGATCCCTAGTCTGACTCAGAAGAGATCAGATTTAGGGATGATAGTAAAAACCAAGATCACCACCTTGGGACCCACCATGACTGTCAAGGTGATGCTGCCCAATGGGCTGATAGAGAATCCATGGTGGGTCTGCAAGGTAGTGCAACACTCATCATAGACTGGCCTATGCCATCCATTCATGAAGAGTGTCTCCTCGATGATGACATCAACTTTGTTAGAGGGGTCAACCATCACACCTATGACAATTTAACTATTCAATCGAGCAGGGATATAGAGAGGAGTAGGATCTCTGCAAGGGGTATCAAGCAGTGTGAATGAGATATGAATGTTAGACACCTTTCCCTTCTGGTTAGGGGGAGATGATAGGGGTGATGGTCACCATATTGACATATGGACTACCATCCAAGGCTGGATCAGATGTAGAGATCACATTTGTCAAGTGAAGAGGAAATGGGTTGGTATAGATCTGCAAGTCACTATTGGTTTTATCCACATACTTGTTCGAATTGTGTTTCCTTGCATCAACTTTGCTAGCCCCACTGTCGATGTGATCTTGTACAATGTGTCCAAGATGATAACATCTCTTAGTGTCGTGACTAGGCACATAATGGTAATGAAAATACTTCAACCCATCGAACTAGTGGGGGTAGGGTTGGCTATGTGATAGAGGTTTAGGCTCAAGTAGGATGATTAGGTTTTCTCGCAACAACCGCTTCATGATACTTAAATAAGATTCGTTCAATTTTGTGAAGACTTGGTTTTGCTAGGATTGAGAGGAAGCTATCAGAGGAGTAGTTGCTACATTAACCATGACTTTATTCCTCTGAGACCCATTTGAGGACGCACCAAGAAAAGACCCATCATGAGGGTTCAAAGAAAAGTCTCTAAACTACGTCACAGTGTGTTGGTAATCGGTCAAGGCAGAGCACATGATGGCAAAGTTTTGATAACAATTCAAGGAAAACTTCTCGCTCTATTTCGGTTGCAAGTTGCCTATGAACATACATTATAAGTCATTATCTGGTAAGACAAAGGGGATCTTAGTTGAGATAGCTTGATATCGTGAGATAAAATCTGTCACCTTCTCATTTGGTTTATGCTTACAATAAACAAGGTCAGATATAGTGACCTTGTTGCCTATGTTAGCCTAAAACCTCTTGAGAAAGAGATCCATTAGCTAGTTAAAGGTGTGGATGGAGTGGTCAGGTAGAGAATTGTACCACTCCAACACAGTCCCTTTGAGAGAATGAGCAAACAACTTAAGGAGAACAAAGTCAAGATTCTGATAGTCACTACACATGGTCATAAATGAATTGATATAAGTGTTTGGGTCACCATCACCACTAAAATTATCAAACTTCAATGACCTAACAGCCATTGGAAGGATGGTATTCATGATAGTGATGTCTAAAGGGCTCTTCCTATAATATGTTGGTGCAGATGATTGGTCGAAAGCAGAAGCTAGAGAAGTGAGCAGCAACTAAAGCTAGCCCATGTTCTGCAGTATGGTATTTAGAACTAGGTTCGTGGGCAGAGGAGGAGGTGGTGGAGCTGCATCACCTCCCCCACTAGAAGACATGTCAGCTAACGTGGTACTGGTAGAGGCAATTGTAATATGGGAAGCAATGAAAAAAGAAGTCGAGCCACTAGACATACCTGTGTAACCTAAAGGAATAGAGGAGGCACTGATACTGGGGATGGTGGAATCCACCATGCGGTCTCCCAACCTTGGGATTCTAACACCAACTTGGGACCCAAATGGATCAAACTGGGTGTCCACAGGGGTACTCCGGCTAGGGGCACATGGATTTTAACAATCATGGATAGAGTCCTCAGCATCTCCAAGCCTATCTTGTTAGATATCAACATGTCTCTCAACATGCTACAGATATTCCCGGTCTGGGGGAGGATGTTCTCTCAGTTCAAGAATCCCTCAAAATCTCTTAGATTCTTCTCTAAATAATTTATCTTTTCAAAATAGATAGAGACAACAAAATCATAATCGATAGCAGAAGGGGAAGATGGGGTAGAAATTCTAGGAGAGTTAGGTTGCGAATTAGAAGGAGAAGGCCCCCTAGTCATAATAGATTTTAGACTGTGAGAGGTAAAGAACTCATTAGGATTGGATGACTACTCACCCTACATGGTGCTGGGTAGGAGAGGACTGTAGTGATCAGGAGGGAAACTCCTTCTTGATGACCTCCTAATTACGGCTCTTGTCATAGTCTGGGTCGTACAACTCATAAGCTAATCGGCAACCAAATCATGGAAAAAGGACACCTATGCAAGTCTTTGGAAAAATATGTAAGACTATTTTGTTTTGATGTGTTTAAGATAAAAAAGTGAAAGGGAAAAAGGTGTTTGTTGTTCTTAGTTTTTGTTTTGTTGTCTTTTTTTTTTTTTTTTAAATTTTAGGTTTTTAAATAAGTGTGATGAAAATTAAAACTATACTAAATTGGAAAAGGAAATGAAATAAAGAAACTAAGATATACTAGAAAAAGAAAACACACATGAATCCCCCTTCATGTTGGGTTCACCAAAATGTAATGGAGGGAATTTGTCACCTCAAGGATGATGAATCCTCAAGGATAAATTATCCTTTCGATTACCTCTATGAACTAGCACTAAGATGAGCTAGGGCATAACAGATTTATACAAGGAGCATCAGCCACCCAAGAAGCATCTCTAGATGGATCTACAGAGCCTCTGTCCTTGGGACAAGTGCACAGAGCTGAGACACTAGTGCGGTGCATTGTCGTCCTATACGGACGGAGCATAGAGTCTGAGCAGAAAGTCCTGGATGTCCTGACAAAACTTATAAAACAACTAAACAATATTGGAAACTATTAAAAACATAGATTATGAAATATAATAAGGAAAATGCTAAAGGATAAGAAAATCTCACAACTGGTCCATCCTGTGAAGCCTCCCGCAAGATAATCTCCTCTTCATGAATTTGTGCCTACACACATGCAAGAGAGAAAATGTTGGGGGTTGTGTTTTGGAGTCTACCTAAGTCAGACCCCCATTTTGGTGTTTCCACCTCCACGGACAACCCAAAAGGCCACAGAAAAGGAAGATGATGAAGAAGCTGATAAAGAAGAATGTAAAGACAAATACAAAGACAATGCTATGCTATTTGATAATTAAAAAATAAGCGAGATATTGAAAGTGCAGGATAGAGTTATATTACTCCCCTAATGCTTGGCAAGTTTTGGAATGCTTGATAAACTTGGTAGCTTGATGATGCTGCAACAATGGTGGTGGTATCTCCAAGAGCTTCAATTTCCAAGAGTAAGTCTCCAATCTGCCAAAAGATCCTTCAGAAATGTCCCAAAACCAAGGATATAGGCTAAGGGATGAACTTAAATTTTGGTGGGCATGCAGGGAGACATTACAATTCCTTCTTGGTATGGGTCATAATGTCCCAATGACCATCTGCTAGCTAGTAGGTAGGTTGGTAGGATGTCTCTGCACCATGTCTATAACCTGTGAATCTATCAAATCAGCAGAGTTTGTGACAAAAGGACAAGTTGGTGAGCTTGTCCTCCAAGAAGTGCTGGGGAGGAACCATATGTTGCAATTACCACTAAAGGTGATGAGGGTGATATTTTTGACTACACACCTTTTTCCTTAATGACATAATCTTGTGGGATGCAAATGGGTGTTCAAGAAAATGTTGGGTCTTGATAGTAGTGTTGAGAAGAATAAAACATAGTTGTTCATGAAGAGGCATTCATAGGTTGAGGGAATAGATTATGGTGATGTTTTCTCTCCTATTGCAAATTTAACAACTATTCAATTCTTGTTATCACTTGCTTTAGTACATTTCCGTACATCCTCATGTATAGCCCTTTTTTCTTGTACAAAATATTTTACATATATGTATTTCTCTTATCCTCCTTATCCATCTTTCTCAATTCTAAAACATTTCTACAACTACTTTTATATACAATCTTGAATGGTGATTTTTCTATACTCTTGGTAATTAAGTTGTTTTATAAAAAATCAACATGTGGTAGAACCAAGTCTCTTCTCTATGGATTTTTTCCTCCCAAACATCTCAAAATATTTCTCAAACTTCTATTTACCACTTCTATTTGACCATATTGTGTAGAACTAAACTCCAAATTGATCTCCAACTTCTTTCATGATATCCTCCAAAAACATTAAAAAATATTATATTTTTATTTAAAACTATAATATAGGGTAGACAATGAAATCTAATAGATTATTTAAAATATATCCCTAAAATATGAACTCTATCATTTATCTTTTGACAAAGAACGTAATATGCTCGATCTTGTAAAATATATCGACCATCACATAAATAGAACCATGTGACCTCTTTAATTCCTTGGTAAACCAAGTAAACTAATTCAGATCAGGTCAATATGATAAAAAACAACACAATTCAATAACCAAATAGGACTCACAAAAGAGACAAAGCTGAGATCTTTCTCCCAACTCACCTATCCCTTCACTAGGCTACTTAACAATAGGTCGGTTTAACACAATCTTGGTGTAGGCTTCCAAATAATTAAATACCTCAAGGTAAGACTTCTAAAACATCTTAGGACATCAATACAAACACCTTACATGCATTAGTAATGGTATCCAACAAGTTTCATGGTGGGTTGCTTCACAACTAGACCACACTCCTAGTAGCCCTGCCAACCGACCTTTTTGATCATAACTTTTGATCCAAGAAAAATTTCCATAGGAAAATTAGATTTTAAAATACCCATTTGTAATATATAAAACATATCCAAGACTTAGGTAAGGTTGTTTTGTAACAAACACCTCTAAATAGGACTGGTAATTCTGCAACTAGGCCTAATTAGACCACTTTTCCAAATCAAGACCCAACAAATCAACTCCAAATACTGAGAAACATCACATAGGGACCTATTATACAAATTTCAACATCTATTTTCACCAACCAAAGGCTAAACACCAAACCCTCACATCTACCTGTGCTCCAAAATTTCTCCATCCTTCACTTCTTGCAAAAATGCTTCAAACCCCATCTATATCACCCCTAGACCTTCCATTTTTTGGAAATTCACAAAGGTAGAATGGAGGTTCTATTTACATTTTTGTCCTCAAACCCTTGGAACTAGGGCTTTTGAATAGTTTTTAGTAGAACACTTATAACTTGTTCAAATCCTAATGAAATCGAATAAAACCACTTGAAAAATAAAGTAGAATAACTCCTATATCAAAATATATGGTTTTCACAACATCAAAAAATGGTATGTGACCATATAGTTTGCTGCAACGGGACTATTACTAGAAAAATATGGAAATAATAGCCATCAAAATAACCATAACCCCCTAAAATCATAACAAAATTTAATGCCACCAGATGAAAAAGAAAGGTAATTCAATAAAAAATCATTTCCAATCAGTTTTAGACCACCATCAATCCGTATAGGCATGTGTGAAGAAAAAGAGTAGAAAAAACCAAGTCAGATTGCAAGAAATTGAAATGCTTTATTGATTGTTTCTTCTTTGAACTTCATCAAATCCACAAACCAACTATTTTGGTCGATGGAAAAAGTATTTTATATGTTTCTCCAACCATTCACAATGGTTGGTAACCATATTTTGAATTACAATTAATAAAAAAACCATTTGGCCTTTGATGACAACATTGATAAGTGTAACTTTTGCA
This sequence comes from Cryptomeria japonica, assembly GCF_030272615.1. Lineage (NCBI taxonomy): Eukaryota > Viridiplantae > Streptophyta > Pinopsida > Cupressales > Cupressaceae > Cryptomeria > Cryptomeria japonica. Next base: position 666,990,217 of record NC_081415.1, on the reverse strand, counting down.
ACTTTGCACATTATGATATTCCCTATGATCTAATGACTTAATGTATACTCCTAAAAACCACAAATGGTATAATAAGACCTTATTACATGATCAAAATAAGAACACAAAGTGTTCTTCACAAAATGGCCTCCTTGAGGTATGAATTTCACTAGGTGCTCCTGCACCATACTCCCGACCTGAAAAAGTTCCCAATTCCCTTGGGGACTGTATTGCATGAAAAAAATTATTGATAACTTCATCTACATGTTTTCCAAATTATCTCCCATCAGGTGATCCCTTCCAATGACCGAGTTACTAAAGGTTAGCATCATGTTTTTGCACTAGTGACCTTGTTGCCACCTATGCATTGCTCCAACCTTGCAAGTTGTCTTGATGTATGTTCTCTGTCCTTTCTTTCATCTAAACCTGATGTAGAACTTGCCTTTACACCTACACACTAGCCCCTATCAATCATTTCCTTGACTATCCTCTCCTTCACTCTTGGTGCATACCCAAACTCACTCCTTTGTCTTACATCTTTTCCTCTTATCTTTGTCTTATCAGACCTATAAACCAATGTCTCATCAAACTAAGTAACCTCTATCTTAATAAAATTTGATTTCTCTCTAACATCCTTGGCCACTAAAGGACAAAACACCATCCCTACTAGGATTTAACTATTCTTTCCTAAGAAACCTTGCACTCCCTCCATCAATCCATCCTTGACCTTATTTGTATCATATTTTGACACCAAATCATCATTCTTCCCCTACAATACTAAATCACTCTTCAAACCCACTATCTTAGCATCTTTGAGTTATGAAGTGGCTGCCAACTTTTCTTGCTTGTCATCCTCAACCTTTATATACTTCTTCTTTCCAAATATGATCACTTTGGCTGCCTTGTGTTGCTCCTTGGTATCTCCCTACAATGGTGTTAGTATGAAGGTGTTTCCAACCTTTTCAATGGTGTAAGTGTTATCCCTATCATCATATATCACATGCTTTTCATGTTGCCATGGTCTCTCAAGTAATAAATGACAAAAATCCATTGGAACAACATCATATAATATCCTATCCTTATATCCACCAATTTGAAACTCAACTAAAGCTTGTTCATTCACCAAAATGGAGTGTCATCATTCAACCATGATATTATAGGGTTTTTCATGAGGGATTCTTTCTAACTTTGATTTTTCTACCATTTAATTAGACACCATATTATTTGTAGAACCTAAATCTATCACTACCTTACATACCTTTCCTTTTCATTTGTAGGTGGTCTTGAGAAATTATTTTCTTTGGGTCATCTTCTTCTCCTTGGATGCTTTTAGGAGTTGTCTTCTCTATTGGCATTGTCTTGTCATTGATGTCAACCAGTATGGGATGATTACCGGTAGAAGAGGTGTATGTGCAACACTGTTATGAAGGAGTACAAGATGTGATATCTTGGATATCACCTTATGTTGTTGAACATCGGTAAAGATAAGGAAGATGACCTCAGAGGTCATCAGTACACAAGCTAGTTCCTGACTTGTGTGAAGAGACGGAGAAGTGTTGTGAGTGGTTACTTGGGATGAAGAGGTAGAATGTTATCTGAATCACTTCAACACTAGAAGAGAAGAATGAACCGGTATGCTATGAGGTTGCAGAACAGCAGGACTCCCACCAAAAGAAGTTGTAGTCATCTTGAGAAGAGTTAGAGGAAGTCTGAAGTGTTTGTCACCCTGACAAACCGATAGAGGAAGGAACATCCTTGATCAAGAAGAAAGGATGTGTAAATGTAAGTATAGGAATTTGATCTCTCTGAAAGAAGATAGGAGTCTTGTGAAGGTTAATGACATGATGTCATCAAGAGTGGTAACTGATATATGAGTCCATTAGTTATATATGCAAGGTGTTGTTGCAGAAGATTTCCTATTTGTGGAAATGAGAATACTTAGGACTTACCAGTCTGGAGACCAATTTGAGATTTACATCGATAGCTCAAGATGAGAGCAGATATGACAAAGTAATCGGTAGAATGGTTGAGGCTGAAAGGGTTAGCAAACCGGCCGAAGTAAGGAATCAGTAAAGTGGTTGGTCGGTGATCCTACTTGGATTGACTTCAAGTGTCAAGCTAGCAGATAGTCGACATGGAGTCAACATGGAAAACCCGTGATTGGATAAAGATAGAATGTACAATGATGGGGTTGTTGCAAGGGTTGGTCAGCTTTAATGAAAAGTCACTCAAATCATGAGACATGTTGTAGAAGGATTGTAGGGGTTTGAGGCTCGAGGTCTGAAAGGCAACTACAAGCCAGCTAAGAGATTGAGAAGATCAAGGAGACGAAGGAAACAACCTGACAGATCTCTTGTGACTAACCGAAAGATTTGTTAAGAAGGTAAAAAGAAAATCACCAGGATTAAAGGGCATGATCGAGGAAACATGAGTATGGCAGAGATATGCAATCAAATGTTAGAAAGATCAAATCTTGAAAGATCTGATTGGATTTGGTATGTCTCGAAGATGGCAAAGAAACCCTAACCGCCTAAGTTTTGCAGGAAATCTAGGCTAAAAGTAAAAAGGCCTAAGAGATTGTTTGTTACTGCTGAAAAGAGAGAATATTTTATTATTGCGTAGTTATAGACTTCAAGAATAAAAGACAAGATCAACTGACTTCTCAATGAGCAAGAGAGGGAGAGTGAACCTGGTTGAGTATTTCAACCGGTTCGAGAGAAGAACCATGATAGTTCTGATACTAAATGTAAGTACAGATCCAATAGCCAATAAGATGAGAGGGGGGGGGGTGAATCATGCAAACTTAATCTTCCATAAAAACATCAGATTCAACCTCGGTAACATATACTTTAGTAATATAACAAAAACTATTAAACATGAAAACTCAAAAGCATATTAACATCATAAACCTCATAACACCAGATTTAACGTGGAAACCCAAATAGGGAAAAACCACTGTGGGATTTTGGACCCACTAAGAAATATACTCTTCAGAGTATGCTCAGTTAAAAGCAAATCCTGTTAAAGATTAAAAACACATTGCTAGATGTGACTCGGTTAAGGGATTTCCCTTAGATTTGTTAGGATCTTCACCTTGTTAGAAGTGACCTTGTTAAAGGATTTCAAACACTCAATCAGAATGTCACCTTGCTAGAGGGTTTTACAAATAAGACTGTTAAGTCCACTCGGTTAAGAGATTTTCTGTCACTTTCACAAAATAATAGTAATAAAAATCTATCTGCAACTTCACATCTAAAATGCTAAAGCAGGTTCTTATTTGTTCAATACAATCTAGACATAGAACTAATCTTGTCCATCTGCTGGGCTTCTATACTTTGTTATTCAAACAGATCTTCAAGCTTTTGTGCTCGGTAATCACTATGTAGCATCCCTGTGCATACACTTGCCTGCATACATTGTTTATCAACAGTTTCCTATTTATAAACAATTAGCTAACCACTTAATCTCCTTGATCACATTTCCCATGATCAATCATAGCCATCAGATCTTCAATCTTGTCCTGGTTCAATGCATCTTTCAATCTGAAAATGTTTTACCCTACCTGGGAACTTGCACATATTTCTTGGAACTTGTGCCAGGGTATTGTGGTTTAATCTATGTTGTAGATCTTCATGCCGACTTTCCTTTGCCATAGATTTAGTAACAAACTATATGTACGACATACCAATCATTTAATCAGTTCCAGCTCATCAGCTTCCTTCATTAAATAATGCATGTAACCATTTAATGCATTCTATTATAGGTCGGTTGCAACTCGGTTATAACTCAGTAAATACTAAACTACACTCGGTAGACATTCCGCCTTCATTAACCAATAGCGATAACCTTAGGGTTTACCGACTAGGTTCCTTGGGGTTTACCGACTAGGTTCTTTGCTTGGTAACATAGTATAGTATTAACCTTTCAATTTACAACATATGTATGATGTTAAAACAATCTAAACATCATGATCTCATCATTGTCTGACTCAGTAATAGTTGCCCATTGAATACCTTATTCATCCCCTTATTTATCATATTCTTTCTGTGTCTTTTACCGACATCTTTATATTCTTCAAATCATACTTCTCAAGATATGACAACATCATACTGAATTAGAAAATCAATTTCTTGACATCAATGACAAAATAATAATATCAAGACAATAAACATCCTTAATCAATTATATCCATAATCATCAACAACCTTCTCAATATCCTTATTGAAATGCCAACAATCTTTCATTGTCTGTTATAATGCAATATTGCCAACAATCTCCCCCTTTGGCATTGATGGAAAAATCAATTGATTTGACCTTAAAAGATTCAGATTGCTATGATTCTAAAATGGTGAAATGCTCTCCCCCATACATTAGACTTCTCCTCTTTTCTTCAGTCTTCTCAATCTGTCGTCTCAGTTTTCTCCCCCTTTGACAACAATGCCAAAAAGTAAAGAACTAAAACATAATTTCTTCCTGTATGAAGTGATTTCCTACTGTTGTGTATCAACTGAGTCTTGGTCAGAGCATTTTGTCTTTAATTCCTATTCCCTGTGATATTTCCTATAATATTTCCTATACACCTTTAGAAAATATCCTAAAGTGTGTAATGCAGCATCAACTCCTAAAAGATATTCTATAGAGTCATCAGATTGATGCTTTCACCAAACTTGGTCAATGAGTAGAAGATAAGGGTAGGACCCCTAACTTACTTCTAAGATATTCAAAAGTGTCCCTTGGTAGTGGCTTGGTGAAGATATCTGCTATTTGGTCCTTTGTGCTAAAATACTCCAACTCCACTTTCTTCTCTTGAGCTTCTTCTCTAAGATAATGATATTTGATAGAGATGTGCTTTGTCTTAGAGTGCATAACATGATTCTTTGAAATATTAATGGCACTAGTATTGTCACATAATATGGTTACTGGATCAGTAACTTTCTCATTTATACCTTCCAACAGTTGTTTGATCCATGAAATGTTGGTACAATTCAATGTTGCAGCAATGTATTCAACTTTTGTTGTTGACTATGAAACATATCCTTGTTTCTTGCTAAGCCAACTCACTAGTCTTTCTCCTAAAAAGAAAGCTCCTCCACTTGTGTTTTTTTTGTCGTCAATGTTGCCTGCCCAATCAGCATCAGTATAAAATTTTAAATCAAAATCATTTCCTTTCTGATATACTAAGCCATAATCCTCAGTGCCTTTCAAGTATCTAAAAATTCTTTTGATTGTTGTCATGTGTGTTTCCCTAGGATCTGCAGAGAATCTTGCAACTATACCTACTGCATGTGCTATGTCTGGTCTACTGTGAACAACATATTGTAGCTTTCCAATCATGGATCATTTAAGTGTCTCATCAACAGATGCAAATTCATCATTCTTTGATAATTTACAGTTGGTAGTCATAGGAGTACTTACTGGTTTTGAATACTCCATTCCAAATTTCTTCAAGATTTCCATTATGTAGTTGGATTGAGTAATGAAAATCTCATTTTTCATTAGCAGTATCTGTAAAACTATAAAATTCTTTGCTCATCTCATTTCCAAAGTTCTTGCATAAAGAGTCATTTCCACAAAATATAATATCATCAACAAATATGGCTAAGATCAGTATTCCATTTTCATCATTCTTCATGTACATATTGTTGTTCTCACTTGTCCTTATAAAACCAATCTTAATCAAATAAGAGTGCAATCATTTTCATACCATGCTCTAGTTTCTTGTTTCAAACCATATAAAGCTTTGTTCAATTTACATACCTTATCTGTATTATTGTCTTCCACAAATCCTTCAGGTTGTTCAATAAAAAATTCTTCTTCTAATATTCCATTCAGAAATGTAGATTTGACATCCATTTGATATACCTTGAAATTTTTGAAAGCAGCATATGTCAACAATGTTCTTACTCCTTCAAGTCTAGCAACAAGTGCAAAGGTTTCACCATAATCAATTCCTTCTTCTTGAGCATAACCTTTGCAAACTAGTCTTGCTTTGTTTCGAATGACCTCTCCTTTTTCATTTAGCTACTTTTTGAAAATCCACTTTGTACCGATTACATTTTTGTCCTTTGGTCTTGGGATTAGTTTCCATGTGTCATTCTTCTTGATTTGATCAATCTCTTCTGTCATAGCATTTATCCAATCTTCACTGTTAAATGCCTCTTTCACTATTCTCGGTTCAAATTCAGATATCAAACATGTGTTCTGTCTCAGTTTGTTCCTTGTCATCACTGGATCATCCTTATCTCCTATAATCTGACTTGGTGCATGATTTCTTTTGACATACTTGGCTAATACAGGCTTGGTAGGCTCTGTATGATCTTCTTCATCACTTGGTAACTGGATATTCTCTTCATTTTCTTCAACAGTCTTCTTGGTAAGACTTCTTGGTTGAACATAGACAAATTCATCATAGTCTTCTGGTTCCTTGGAATTTCCTTCATCCTTTCTTTCTGCAAATTCATCAATTTTCACATTTGCACTTTCTACTATTTTGTTAGATGATTTGATCAGACATTTAAATGCTTTGCTTCTAGAAGAATAACCTAGAAATGTTCCTTCTTCACTTTTCTGATCAAACTTGCCATTTCTATCATCTTTGTGAACATAGCATCTACTTCCAAAGATTTTAAAATAACTTACATTAGGTTTCTTATCATACCAGATTTCATATGGTGTCTTCAAAGTACCTTTCTTCAATTGTACTCGGTTCAGGGTGTAAACTGTTGTGCTTATTGCTTCTCTCCAAAATGTTGGTGGCACCTTCTTTTCAATCATCAGTGTTCTAGCACAATACACAATAGATCTATTTCTTCTCTCAGCTATTCTATTCTACTATGGAGTTCTTGGTGCAGAGACTTGTCTTTTAATACCATGATCATTGCAGAATAAGTTGAATTCATCAGATGTGAACTCTCCTCCTCTATCTAATCTAAGACATTTCAGTTGTCTTCCTATTTCATTTTCAACTCTTGCCTTGTACCATTTAAACATTTGAAAAGCTTATGATTTATCTTTTAAAAACATTACTGACATCATCCTTGAATAGCCATCCACAAATAATAAGAAATATTTATCACCATAATAACTTTGAACTTTCATAGGACCACAAAGATCAGTGTGCACTAGATCTAAAATTCCCTTAGAAGTGTAAGACTTACTTGTAAAGCTTGATCTTGACATCTTACCCATTTGGCATCCTCGACACATAGCATTCTCAAGTTTTTCAAGACTCAATAGACCTCTTACTTAGTGCTTCTTGCTTATTTTGATCAAATTATCAAAATTTACATGACAAAACCTTTTATGCCATAACCAGGTATCATCTATCCTTGCATACAAACACTTGTTAAGAGTTGAGTCAAGGTGAAATGTGTTACCTTTTGTTTGTGTCCCGGTAGCAACTAACTTTCCATTCTTGTCATGAACTTTGACATTTCCTTTCTAAAATTCTATTCGGTAACCTGTGTTGTTTACATGTGCTACACTCAACAAATTGTATTTCAAACCTTCAACCCAATAAACATCATTGCATCTTGCATTGTCAAGAAGTGTTATAGATCCTTTAGCTTTCACCGAACATGGTGCATCATTACCAAATCTAACATAGCCTCCATCATAATCTTCTATTATAACAAACTTGTATTTATCTCCTGTCATATTATGTGAACATCCACTATCTATGATCCAAGAATCATTAGTGTTTATGTGAGATATTAGGGCCTTTTCTTCATACCTTTCTTTGTCAGATCCATCTTTGATAGCCACATAAACTACTTCCTCTGTATCAGTTTCATCTAATTTATCATCATTGGATTCTTCATCAGTGATTAAACATGACTTTCTATCTCTTCTTCTGAAGTCTCGGTGTCCTCTATAAATTATCTTTCAGTCTATCATCTCGGTAATCTCTCCTTTCAGTAGAATCTTTGTTAGGACAGTTAGAAGCCATATGTCCTATCTTATCACAATTGAAACATTTCAAAGGTAGTTTTCTTTTATACTTACCTTTGCCTCTCGGTAACCTTTTGGCTAATAGTGCTTCAAACTCTTCTTGCTTTCTAATTTCCTCATATAGTTTGTGTACTTCTTCCATGTTCTTACAAAATCTTTCACTTGCTCCACTATGTTCTCCTTCAGAGTACTTATACTTTCTTTCATTGAAATCATTAGATTCATCAAGATGAAAAGAAGTAAATGCAGATTCAACTTTATTTACCAAAGATCCACTGTTATCAAAGTTACTTAACTCAAATGCATGTAGCTTACCAATAGTAGCATCTAAAGAAACTGGCATATTAGGTACAAACCTTAATTCATTAATTGCAGAGACTTGGATTGCATAAGCTGGTAGAAGGGTTCTTAACAACTTGCTTGTTATATCCTTTTCTTCAATAGTTCCACCCGCTCCTTTGATTTGATTGACAATCTCCTTTAGTCTTGTACTGCATTGGGTTATGTTCTCACCTTCATTCATCCTCATAGATTCAATTTGTCCTCTTAGACTATCTACTTTTTCTCTTTGAACATGTTCATCTCCTCCATACACTGATATGCGCTTATCCCACATTGCCTTTCCATCATTGCAATGTTCTAGATCATTAAACTCTGAATTGGTCAATGCAAATGTTATTTCAATCATTGCTTGAATGTGTTCTTTCTTTGCCTTTATCTCTTCCATAGTCAATGGATAGGTTCTTGGTGTAACAAAATCATTCTCTAGATAGTATACAACATATTCTCCAACTCCTGATAGATGCAGCTTTATCCTTTTCTACCATGTAGAGAAACTTGACTTGTTCAGCTTCGGTGCATCCCTCTTATACATCTTTTGATCTTTAACTCAAGTGCCTTTAAACTTTTCTTGTAGAGTCCAAAGCTCTGATACCAATTGATAGTTTTGATACTAAATGTAAGTATAGATCCAATAGCCAACAAGATGAGACGAGGGGGGTGAATCATACAAACTTAATCTTCCATAAAAACATCAGATTCAACCTCGGTAACATATACTTTAGTAATATAACAAAAACTGTTAAACATGCAAACTCAAAAGCATATAAACATCATAAACCTCATAACACCAGATTTAAAGTGGAAACCCAAATAGGGAAAAACCATTGTGGGATTTTGGACCCACTAAGAAATATACTCTTCTAGAGTATGCTCAGTTAAAAGCAAATCCTGTTAAAGATTACAAACACATTGCTAGATGTGACCCGGTTAAGGGATTTCCCTCAGATCTATTAGGATCTTCACCTTGTTAGAAGTGACCTTGTTAAAGGATTTCAAACACTCAATCAGAATGTCACCTTGCTAGAGGGTTTTACAAATAAGACTGTTAAGTCCACTCGGTTAAGAGATTTTTTATCACTTTCACAAAATAACAGTAATAAAAATCTATCTGCAACTTCACATCTAAAATGCTAAAGCAGATTCTTATTTGTTCAATACAATCTAGACATAGAACTAATCGTGTCCATCTATTGGGCTTCTATACTTTGTTATTCAAATAGGTCTTCAAGCTTCTGTGCTCGGTAATCACTATGTAGCATCCCTGTGCATACACTTGCCTGCATACATTGTTTATCAATAGTTTCCTATTTATAAACAATTAGCTAACCGCTTAATCTCCTTGATCACATTTCCCATGATCAATCATAGCCATTAGATCTTCAATATTGTAGAGGTTCAATGCATCTTTCGATCTGAAAATGTTTTACCCCACTTGGGAACTTGCACATATTTCTTAGAACTTGTGCCAGGGTATTGCAGTTCAATCTACACTATAGATCTTCATGTTGACTTTCCTTTGCCATAGATTTAGTAACAAACTATATTTACGGCATACCAATCATTTAATCAGTTCCAGCTCATCAGCTTCCTTCATTAAATAACGCATGTAACCATCTAATGCATTCTGTTATAGCTTGGTTACAACTCGGTTATAACTCAATAAATACTAAACTTCACTCAGTAGACATTCCGCCTTCATTAACCGATAGCGATAACTATAGGGTTTACCAACTAGGTTCCTTGGGGTTTACCAACTAGGTTCTTTGCTTGGTAACATAGTATAGTATTAACCTTTCAATTTACAACATATGTATGATGTTAAAACAATCTAAACATCATGATCTCATCATTGTCTGACGCGATAATAGTTGCCCATTGAATACCTTATTCATCCCCTTATTTATCATATTCTTTCTGTGTCTTTTACTGACATCTTCATATTCTTCAAATCATACTTCTCAAGATATGGCAACATCATACTGAAATAGAAAATCAATTTCTTGACATCAATGACAAAATAATAATATCAAGACAATAAACATCCTTAATCATCAACAACCTTCTCAATATCCTTATTGAAATGCCAACAATCTTTCATTGTCTGTTATAATGCAATATTGCCAACAAACTAGTAGTGACTACACCAGCAAAGTGTGAAACTAGTGATGTGCAGAGAGTGAGGTGCAAATCCAGCAAAGTAGCACTAGGTGCAGGGCAGGAAGAAGGGTGAGTCGGTAGAAAAGAGAAATATTTCACCGAGAGAGTAATACATTTGATAAGGTTGTAAGATTCGCTTGTAACATGATAATAACTTATGTATTTGAATTTTGCATTATGAACATTGAGTTGTAGCTCGGTGCAGGGGTTGGTGCTCCTTTGGGCTATAGCCCATAAATCTGTTAGGGGTTGTAGCTCCTTGGGTTGGTGCCCTAAACTCTGTAACTGTGTTTTACCGTGAGGTTGGATTGGAGCAGTAGACTCCAGCAACATTGCTCACCGAGGTTTTTCCCACATTGGATTTTCCTCGTATATACTAGTGTTATGTGATGTCTCCTTGTGTGTGTGTGTGTATTTGAGTTAGTTTTAGTACTAATCAGTAAATTTGCTTTGTGCTTGATTCACAAACTGGTGTCACCCTCAAAGGAAATCCAAAAGGAAAAGTTTTGACCACCACTGATTCACCCCCTCCCCCTCTTAGTGGTGCTTTGTGTCTAACAATTAGTATCAAAGCCTAGGTTCCCAGTTAGAAGAGTGTTCTCCAACTTGGGTAGATTCTTGCCTAAGGACTCAATGGTTTGTTTAGTATCTACTTCTGCTCCAGTATTTGATGGTTCAAATTTTTCTATTTCGAGTTACTGAATGGAAGTCTTCTTATCCTCTTTAGGGTTTGATGTATGGATGTCAGTAGTTGATGGTCTCCCTAGAAAGATTAGTTTTCCTACTGGATGTGTAGAAGAAAGAAGAAACCAGTGCAATGAAGAAGCCATGCGGGCTATTTTCAGGGCACTCACCGGTGATGTCTCTTCATAGGTTGATAGGTGTAAGACAGCAAAGAGCTTATGGGAAAGATTGAAGAAGCTCTATGGAAATGAACCCTCAATAGTATATCCTGCATTTGAAGGTGATATGAGAAATAGATCTCATATTTATCTGGACGATGAAGATGGTGCTTCCAGCAACCGCTGTTGTGAAGAAGATGGTGCTCAACTTCTAGTGGCCCAAGAATCTAAAAGTGGTTGGGCAACCACCTCTCCTCAACAAGATAAGTTGAGTAGTGACGATGATGAAGAGGAAGACATGGCAGAAAGATCTATCCATCAAGATCCTTCTGATGATGAGGAAGAAGAAGAAGTTGACCTTGAAGAAGTTGACCTTTAAGGAGAGCTTGCAAATACATTTGAAGAACTCAATAGAGTTAAAAGAGAATACAAGCTATTCAAGAATGATGCTATTGTGGAACAGAACTGGCTAATCAAATGCCTTGAAGAATCAGAGAAATACATCTCAGAGCTGAAGACTCGAGCAAAAGGCACCAAGGCATGTTGGTGTAAAGATCTAGCCTCTCAGCTAGAAATAATAAACAAAAAACTTCAGTGGCTTCTTGAAGAAAACAAAGAACAAACCTCTCCAATTAGGAGTGATCCTCTAAAAGAGATTGACCTAACCAAAACTAGTATGGACTTGCAGACAAAGGCAAAGATCAATGCTGCAAGAAGATATTATCATACAAATCCCACAGGTAAGGGGAAGATGGGAGAAGAAACTCTCACTAGAAGCAGAAAGATGAGGAAGCAGTAAAGGAGACCCTCCATCGGCAGAGGGAAAAGAAATGCTACCACCCATAGCGAGAGGCAAGTGTGGGAGAAGAAGAAGAGATCAAATGGAAGAGTTGCTCAAAATGGACAACCTTGGGCCTCTTCTTGAAAAGGAAAAGATGGGGATGCAAAACCGGCAAGATCTTCTCATGCATTACAATATAAACATGTAAGTCATATGCAATCATTTATCGGTTACTGCTTTACATGTAATGTTTATGTCCATAAGGTAAGGGAGTGTAGAATGAGATCTAGAAAGGATAAGGTAGGATCTCATAGAAAACATGCTGATAAGAAGAATGTATCTAGAAGAGGATACATGCATGTTCTTTCTCCTGGTTATGCAAAGATTGGTTGTCATTACTACAATGGATCTGGCCATAGAGAGCTTGAGTGTAGGAAGAGGATCTTGCAACTACATAGAGGCCAACAAAATGGCCATGCTCTATGGAAATGTGAAAATAGAGCATATGGAAGGCAGATATTTGCATGGAACTAGAGGAGATATGTCCCTGCAGGAGTAAGAGGTCTATCGGTTCCTGTTGCTAGTCAAAGTAGCATGAATAGGAGGAGATGGTCAAACTAGTATAATAGAAGATTCCCCAATCATGTGGTTGGGATGGATGTTGTGTGCTATTATAGCACCAATTCTAGTCATGGTGAAGGATCAGAAAGAGAAAGGTCCCATCAACAGAAGAAGGCAAAACTTGCTCCCCGGACTGAAAAGGGGAAGAAAAGTGAGACCAGATAGATATGGAGGTAGAAGACCAAGGATCGACATTGTGCATTAAATGCATAGGTGATATCTCCTAAGGCCTAAAGGAGATACAAGATCTTAGGGGGAGTAGCACTTTGAATGTATCACTCACCCCCCCTTGTGAAGAAGGCAATATGGAAGAACATGTTATTGTCTGCATAAAGGAAGAAAATTTAAAGATAAGAGTGTGTATGTGTCTCCTTGACTACACACCTACAGATCAATGATGGATCACCACTGCATGATTCAATGAGTAAAGGTTAACAATTGGTATCAAGTGTTAACTGGTATGTGCAAGATGTTATCGGCTTGTATGCAAAATAGGTTATGTAAGACAATGAAGTTGAAAATCATTGCAATAACCCTGGTAGTAGGGATGTTGAGTTTATGTCTCGGGTAGTATTGGAAAAGACCTGAATGACATATGTTAGCCACATGATTGTTCATGCAGGCATTCATGCTTTTGGACTAACCAATTTGATTTCTAGCATGATGATAACATTGTTTGGCATTGTGTAGATCCAGGATCATGTCTCAAGTTGTGATGGATATAATGGAGTTGAAGGATCATCATATGATCATAAATGAACAGCTCAGCTGGTACATTGTGAAGAATGGAGTTCCAGTATTACACCTGACCAAAGATGAGGACCTGAGATGTATAACTTAGGGGGAGTTCAAGTGCTCATCATGAAAATTCTCATGATGAAGAGCTGGTTTTCTTGAACTGGTAAGAATGTTGACTACCCAAACTAAAGATGATGGAATTTGCAAGGTATTAGAGTTTGATTGACAGGAGAACAATACTCGCTGACATATGAACAATTGGTATTAGTATTTCTTGACTTCGGACCCGTATACTCAATTGGTGTCAGTTGATGGTTAATTTCCCCATCTCAAGTACCATGACTTGAGAAGATGTAACACTTGGTTACTAGATGACAAGTGGTATCTAAGGAAGTGTTACATCCAATGAAGATAAAGGGGGAGAAAGTATTTTGTTAGTAACTTGTGGATACAAAGAGAAATAATATCCTGATAGTGCCCTTTGTCATTGTGTCAAAGGGGGAGAAGAATTATGTAGTATGTCAGATATAAGTGTTGACATCAATGCCAAAGGGGGAGATTGTTGGCATTGTGTTGTCATTGATGTCAATCGGTATGAAATTATTACCGGTAGAAGAGATGTATGTGCAACACTGTTATCAAGGAGTATAGGATGTGATATCTTGGATATCACCTTGTGTTGCTGAACACCAGTAAAGATAAGGAAGATGACCTCAAAGGCCATCACTATACTAGCTAGTGCCTGACTTGTGTGAAGAGACGGAGAAGTGTTGTGAGCAGTTACTTGGTATGAAAAGGCAGAATGTTATCTGAATCACTTCAATACTGGAAGAGAAGAATGAACTAGTATGTTGTGAGTTTGCAGAATAGCAGGACTCCCACCAAAAGAAATTGCAGTCATCTTGAGAAGAGTCAGAGTAAGTTTGAAGTGTTTGTCACTCTGACAAACCGGTAGAGGAAGGAACATCCTTGATCAAGAAGAAAGGATGTGTAAATGTAAGTATAGGAATCTGATCTCTCTTAAAGAAGATAGGAGTCTTGTGAAGGTTAATGAAATGATGTCATCAAGAGTGGTAACTGGTATATGAGTCCATCGGTTATATATGCAAGGTGTTGTTACAAAATATTTCCCATTTGTGGAAATGAGCATACTTAGGACTTACTAGTTTGGAGACTATTTTGAGAGTTACATTGATAGCTCAAGATGAGAGTAGATATGACAAAGTAACTGATAGAATGGTTGAGACCGGAAGGGTTAGCAAACCAACCAAAGTAAGGAATTGGTAAGGTGGTTGGTCGGTGATCCTACTTGGACTGACTTGAAATGTCAAAGTTGCAGATAGTCGACATGGAGTCAACATGAAAAACTTGTGATTGGATAAAGATAGAATGTACAACAATGGGGTTGTTGTAGGGGTTGGTCAGCTTTAATGAAAAGTCACTCAAATCGTGAGGCATGTTGCAGAAGGATTGCAGGGGTTTGAGACTTGAGGTCTGAAAGACAACTATGAGCCAACTAAGAGATTGAGAAGATAGAGGCGATGAAGAAAACAACTCGATAGATCTCTTCTGACTAATCGAAGCATTTGCTGAGAAGCTAAAAAGCAAATTACTAGGATTAAAGGGCGTGATTGAGGAAACACGACTATGGCAGAGATATGTATTCAGATGTCAGAACGATCAGATCTTGCAAGATCTAATTGGATTTGGTATCTCTTGATGATGGTGAAGAAACCCTAACCACCTGAATTTTGAATTCTTGTGACTAACCGAAGGATTTGCTGAGAAGGTAAAAAGCAAATCACCAGGATTAAAGGGTGTGATTGAGAAAACATGACTATGGTGGAGATATGCATTCAAATGCCAAAAAGATCTGATCTTGCAAGATCTGATTAGATTTGGTATGTCTCAAATATGGTGAAGAAACCCTAACCATCTAAGTTTTGAATTGGCGTTTGGTGGGAAATCTAGGCTATAAGTAAAAGGGCCTAAGAGATTGTTTGTTGTTGCTAAATAGAGAGAATATTATATTATTGCGTAGTTGTAGACTTTTGCAAGAAAAGACAAGATCAGTCGAGTGCTCAATGAGCAAGAGAGGGAGAGTGAACCTGGTTGAATCTTTCAATTGTTTGGAGAGAAGAACTGGTAGTGACTACACCAGCAGAGTGTAAAACCGGTGATGTGCAAAGAGTGAGGTGCAAATCTAGTAGAGTAGCACCAGATGTAGGGCATGAAGAAGAGTGAGTCGGTAGAAGAGAGAAGTACTTCACCAACAGAGTAAGACATTTGATAAGGTTGCAAGATTCACTTGTAACATAATAATAACTTATGTATTTGAAGTTTACATTATGAATAGTGAGTTGTAGCTCAGTGGAAGGGTTGGTGCTCCTTTGCGATGTAGCCCATAAATCTATTATGGGTTGTAGCTCCTTGGGTTGGTGCTCTAAAGTTAGGGGTTGTAGCTCCTTGGGTTGGTGCCCTAAACTGTGTAACTATGTTTTACCGTGAGGTTGGATTGGAGCAGTAGACTCCAGCAACATTGCTCACTGAAGTATTTCCCACATTGGGTTTTCCTCATATATATTGGTGTTGTGTGATGTCTCCTTGTGTGTGTGTGTGTATTTAAGTTAGTTTCAGTACTAATTGGTAAATCTTCTTTGTGCTTGATTCACAAACTGGTGTCACCCTCAAAGGAAAGCCAAAAGGAAAAGTTTTTACCACCACTAATTCACCCCCTCCACCTCTCAGTGGTGCATTGTGTCTAAGATTCTCACCATTAATGACTCTCCCACTTCTAGAGAAGAAAGATGGCTAAGAGAGTTGACACTTTCATCTTCATCTTCTTGCACCAATTGCACACTCTTTTCACTCATCCTTTCCTGTCCACTTGAAGTAGAACCTTGTTTTCAAGGCACTTGAATGTTGGATGACCAAACTCATTGCAATGATAACACCTTCCTAAGAATGTGTTGTAACTTCTACCCCCACCAAATCTACCTTTGGAACCTTTGAATCCACCTCTTGAATTTGCACCTTGGTCCTTGCTTTTGTTTGTCTCTTCTTGATCTTCATAGGACTATTTTGTTCCCCTTCCTCTACTAGTGATACCTCTACCTCTTCCTTGTCTTTCTTTCCTTCTTTTTATCCTCTCCTCAGTCTTGGATGCCATTTGGAAGCATTCCTCCACTGTCCTATGAGTAACTAGGCATATCTCATCTTAGATATTAAATCCTAGGCCATTCAGGTACAATTGTCACAAAATTTTGCACCTTGCGATGATCAGACTTGATCATCAACCTTGTGAAACATTGAATCAACCTCCAAGTGTGGGACCTTGTGCTGTTGAGGTTGAATCTTTGGAGAAGGATGATTTCCTTTCCAATCCAAATGCAAAGTGTTGGACCAACCCAACACTAGTAAAACTAATCTATGATGTGATAGGGAAAAGGGAGAGAGAGAAGGGTTGCTTGAAAGAAGAGAAAGAGGTTTACACCTAGATTGAAATGATGATCATCCCCGCCTATAGCTGCACAAAACACTAATAAAATTGGTTATGTGTAGGATCATGAGGGGCCAAAAATTGGCAATGTGAAAAAAATGGCCTTCTCAACTCACCTAAAAATGCGAAAATCCATGTTGATTTTTTGCTTGGCTTGGATGTCAGTACATCTAGCCATGGCAAAAACCCAACCAAATCAGATATCGGATATCCAATTTTAATAAAATATTATATTAAAAATATATATATTATATTATATATTATATAGCATATTATATATTATATAATATATTAAATATTGTATTATATTATATATAATATATAATACATCTGATATCGGATTTGAGCAGATATCCGATTTGGGTGACATTTTTTTGTGAATTTGTCATCTAAGGTATGATTTCATTACACTTTTGTTTTTTTTTGCGCATTTTTTATTTTTTGATAGAAACTAGGTTTTTCATTTGAAATACATTATTCTTTCAAATTTGTTGATTAAATTCAAAAATTCAAATTCAATCAAGTTAAATGGGGGACAACAATGATAATCTTGAAGCCCTGGAGGAAATGAAAAACAATGACACTGTTAGGGACCAGAGAATGGTGGATGCTAAAAACAGACTCAACAAATTTGATACCTATCTCAGAAGCATTGTTGAACACAGTTATAACATTCTGAAGGCCTCGGTTAACAACATCAAAATCTTGATCAGTAAGCTGGAGAATGAGAAGGGATCCCTAGAGCAGAAACCTAACATGGAGGGCGTGGAAGGCGTGCAAGGACCAAGCACAAGGACCAGAGGCAAGAAGAGGGAGAAAAAGACAAACAAGGAAATCGAAGAGCTCAAAGTTGCTTTGGTGAATTATGACCTGTTGGTCATCAAGGCTTCTGAACGTCTTAAGTCTCTGTAGGTGTTGCTAGTTGTCTAGGTCTTTCTTTCCAGTTTTTTCTTCTTTGTTGTTCCTAGATTTTTGTTTTCCATTTGGGTTGCTAGCTTTCTTGCCAGTCTTTTGTATGTTGTCTTTATGTTGGTCTAGTTGATCTTTGATGAACTTTCTTTTGATCTTGATGTAAAAGGTTTCGGGTCCTTAAAACCTGTTTTTCTAATTAATCAGAACAATGATAATATTGAACAACCACAACCACCAAACCCTCCATTAGCAAACCCTCCATTACCAAACCCTCCCTCAATTCAAGATTTAATTGGTCAATATTTAAACCAGTTGAGGGGCATTGCAAATATCTATAGTAGAATCCCTCGTCTAACCCCAATGCTAGATGCTTTGATTCTCATTATAAACAATGTAGAAATTGTGACCACAGAGCACAATGCCACTCTTTTGTGGCAAGATCCCATGAGAACTAGATATGTGAATGGCTTGACCTATGATCATGTCAAGGAGCTTGAGATTTCAAAAGCTGATATTACCGCATTGTTTGTCAATCCCTGCACTAGACAGCCCATAGATATGAAAAAATTAAAACTTTCCATCAAATGGTGTACAAACGATGATATTGTAAATAAATTTTGGGATTGTTGGTGGATGGTTTTTGATAGATCACCCAGAAAATCTTGATGTCCTATTTTATTTCATTAAAAAATCGTATGCTGAGTTTGTTTTGGGCAAGCATGTCAACTACTTTGACATCAAGTCTTTCCAAGGTGTAGGTTTAAGTATGCCTCAAGATAGACCTGGCGCAATTCGAGTATTACATGGCCCATATGTTCCCCCTCCTCCTGTTGATCCCCCACCTCCAATATAGCATCCAGATATCATTTCTGAGGTAGCATCTTAGACTATTTAGGCTATTCACTCTTTGAGTAGCCTTTTGTTTTTTAGGATGGGGCACTAGATTAGCCTTTTAGTGATGCTAGCGGTGGATCCGATAGCACAGACATGACCTCTTCAGCTCCACATATTTGTGTTATGTGTGGGCAGCCATGCTTAGGTCCTATTGGAAAGCCTATTGATCCTCCCTCCGACACTGTTGATTATGAGGTGCATGATATGCCCGATGCACCAGATGTGATGGCAAGGACTGAAGGATACCTTGGAGAGTCCTTGCATGCTAGAGGCAAGGAGGTACCTTCATCATACACTGAGGATGTAGTGGTAAGACTTTTAATTTCATAGTGCATTTTATTTTAAATGAATATTTATAGGAGATAGTATTAACTCCTAATATTTATATACATGGTCCATTTAACAGTTGATGACTGAGGAGGAGTTAACACAAGTCCATGATGACACCTTGACGACCATTTCATTTGGCCTTGATAGCTATATGGTACATATATTATTACACCTAGTCGTTTACATTTTTTATTGTACATACATGCTTATTGAAATTAAATTGTCATTAATTAAATTATATAGTAACTTGTATGTTTATCTTATTTTAATCTTTTAGGACACAAGTTGCGTGAGTGCAGTACCATGTGATTCAAGCTCTAGTAGGGCATTCCAAGACAAGGGAAAGGTAATTGAATGCAAACGTGATTGAATTAAGAGTTTAAATAACTTATAATGATTATACATGTTTACATAGATTGATAGTTTCACATACTTGTCATCTTTATGTATAGGGAATTATTCACTTCACATCATTGTTGACTACAACCACTATACCCAAAGAAATAGAAGAGATGCCTCAGGTACATGTGTTATTTTATTTTGGGTGTAGAAGATATAATTTTTTCCTATCATCCACAATTATATGCTAACTTGTATTGAAATGTTATGTTTGTGAACATATGTAGGTTGTCTATGAAAATCTTGATGACATACCGACTCTCCTTATGACATATTCCAAGAGTCCTCCGAAGATGAAGAGGAAACATGGAGATGAGGTAATCAAGAATTAAATTTTAGAGTTCAATTATAGTTCAATGTATATTGATTTTTATGTTAATTATATAATATAACTAATCTTAATTGTGGTTTTATTTTTCTTGTGAAGGATCCTTCAGAGATGAGCAGTGTTGTGAAGATGATCGATTTTGATGATCTGTCAGTAGCTTAGGATGTGATAGAACATTTTGGGATACTTACATGTCGAGTTGGCATGTATATTTTGTATATGGACATGCATTTACATATATCGACATATATTTTGTTTGAGTTGGCATTTATGTCTTTTTTGTATATGGACATGCACTTGTAATTATTCAAAATTTTGATATATAGAAGTTGAGATTCGATATAACTTGCTCCTCATTTGCATAGCGTCATTATTTTAAACTTTAATCTTCAATCCAATAATTAACAATGGTTAAATAATGAACAATAGAATGTTGTTTGTATAATATTGAGATTCTATATAATTCTTTTCATCTAAATCTTAAGTGTTAAATTTGGTTGCCTTTGGCAAGTTCACCAAATTTAATGACCATATTGGTATTGTTATTAATCATAACATGGATACTTAGTAATGACATAAAAATTATCAAAGTATCTTCTACAACGGAATGCAATTTTTCCATGATTGGTTGGTTACATTTAGCAACAATCCCTGCGGGGAGATACTGTGAAGAGGTCAATTTGCACACGTTTCCCATTAAATTAATGACCTGAATATATGAACTCTAAACATAAATTTTTTTTTATTATCATTCAACTAGTGAAAGATACAAATTTTACCTTCCTTTCTTTTATTATCGCGTGCAAAATATCACCACCCCCCACTGACTGTAGGCATATTGTGATTCATAATGTATTGTAACATAAATTCCAAAACCTTTGATTCAGAATTATTTCCATAGGCATGCTCCTATGTTACCCCTCCCCCCTCATTAGAACACTCGGGGTCATACCCTACCAGCGTTGTCCATTGAGTGCCCTAAGTGAGAAAAATTGTTAAATTTTGATAGGTTGTATCTCAGAAATTGTGGCACTTGCGAATGATCCATTTGAACCTAGAAGGTCACATGATGTCTACGTACAATAGCTTGTCTCAGATTTTCAAGATTCGGAATGGTTTACATAGAGAAATGTTTTTTTCAGTTGATGAAAAAATAGTCAATTTCATTCAATAAAAAGTTGCCACATAGCCAATTTATCGTTCTACTCATCATGGGAATGAACCATCGGTCCCAAAACCTCTAGTTAGGCATTATTACCCTAGGCATGCTCCTATTTCCCCCCCTCCCTTGTTCGAACGATAAGGGCCATACCCTACCAGTGTCATCCCTTGAGCGTCCTAAGTGTGAAAAATTGTCAAACTTCTATAGGTTGTATCTCAAAAACTGTGGCACCTATGAATGATCCATTTCAACCTAAAGTGTCATGTGAGGGCTTCCTACAATAGCCTATCTTTGATTTTAAATATTCGGAGCGGTTTTTCATAGGGAAATTTTTTTCAGTTGACAAAAAAATCGTCAGTTTCATTCAATGAAAAGTTGCCATGGAGCCAATTTCTCGTTTTGCTCATCATGGGAACAAACCATCAGTCCCAAAACCTCTGGTTAGGCATTATTACCCTAGGAATGCTCCTATTTTACCCCCTCACCCTCAGTCAAACACTCAGGGCCATACCATACCGACATCGTCCCTTGAGTGCCCTAAGTGTGAAAAAATGTCAAAATTTGATAGGTTGTATGTTGGAAACTGTGGTACCTATGAATGATTTGTTTGAACCTATAGGATCACATGAGGATTGCCTACAATAGCTTGTCTTGGATTTTCAAGATTCAGAGTAGTTTTCATAGGGCTATATTTTTTCAATTTGTAGCGTCCTAAAATTGCGACACTTGCAATTTCGACTGCATTTCGGTCTTCACGATGGCGACGCAACACGCAACCTGAATGGAGACCCCAAAACTTGCTCGCGACACTGAAAACTGCATTTTTCAAGCACCCTGGCCTGAACCTCCTTGCACCCTGATGTCCCGGGAGGTGGGACCAGAGCGCCCAGCGCCCTGGTCCCTCGGGACCAGGGCGCCCAGTGCCCTGGTCCCTGGGTCCTATTTTGGGCCCGGTCTCCTAAGGGGTCTCAGGTCTTTTTGTTTGCAAATTGGAAATTAACTTTCCTGGTCGGCGTAAGGTCGGGAAAATTAGTCTATCAGCCCTAAATGACAAGTATATAAACTACATTTTTCTCTCTCATTTGGCATGAGGAGGATATGTGTACAAAGCGTGGAAACTATACTCAAGCATTCAAGCATTCAAACATTCTTTCAAGCAATTGATCATTTCAAGTCTCCATTCAAGGCTAAGTGTTGCATTCAAGTCAAGGATTCAACCATTGAAGAGGAGATCACATACTACATGCTACAACATACAACATACAACATCTATACCTTCGCACATAAGGATACCAACATCCTTAGAACAAGGTATTAGTACTTGTTTTACAGTCATTTACATTTACAGCTCTTGCTCATTTCTTGGTTAATTCCAAAACCGGGGTTTGACCTAAAGGCAAACCCCTAATCCCTAACCCCCCAATCATCTTCGCTTTTCTGTGTGTAGGTTGTAGGTACGCAGCTGAAATTGAAGATCTGGAATCCTTGTGTAGAGACGAACAGATCCCCCTTCGTTTCGTGGAGTTTTCGGAGGACCGTGGCGCCGGGCGCCATCGTCTCGACAACTTTTGCTCAAATTTGCAGGACAGCGCCATATCGACATTCTACTGCTAATTCCAGGTCCGCAGCTTCATCCTATAACCCGAACTCAGTTTATAAGTGAATCTTTATGACTTTCTATGCATGCTTAGCTTAATTTCCTTAACAACATTCTTTACGAAAGAGGGTAGCCTTGCTTTCCTAACCCTTGAAATTCATTTAGCATCCAACTTTACATTGTGTGGGATTGGATCTTATGAGTTTCAACCCCTCTTTTGAATGTAAAGTCTCTCCCCTAAGTGAAAAACCATCGAATCCTAGCAAACCTCCCTTCTCTCTCCTCGGAGTTGGAAGAGGGGAGAACAACTAGGGTTCGATCGTGATTTTTTCCGCTTTACATTTTGGTGAACCCGACGTGAACATCCTTTCTGATTTTTCATGCTTAGATCTGAAAAAATTGATTACATTTCCATGTTTGATCTTTTGCGAAATTTTAGAGGTGATTGCATAAAAACCCTAAATTTTCTTTTTAGTAATTGAACTTGCGAAATGTCTAAATGTTAATGCCTATTTCAGATCGGCCCTTCTATTACAAATTATCAATTCATATCTATGCTTTAATTTTGAAAATTAAGTGGTTAAGTGTCAAAACCCTAATTTTTGAAACCCTCTTAATTCAACCTTTGTCTGACAATTTGACCGATCAAAACATCTCCAAATCAGCTGTAACTTTGGATTCTGCAATAAAATCACAATATCTTTCATTCCTGAAAATTTGGAAAAAAGTTGCGAGGACCGTGTTGCACTCCGAGCGCCATCGTCCCCGACATTTTTTCCAAAATTTTGGGAGCGAGATCTTGCTATATTTTCCTGCTAAAATCCAGAATTTTGGCTGATTTTGTCAATTATAACACTTTCAAAATTACAGTCAAAGTTGGTCTTGCGATTGCTTGGTCTAAGGCTTCTAATCATTCAAAAATCATTGAAATTAAAATTTTGTGTCAAAATTGCGTTTTTATTATCATAAATCTGAAAAATTGTGTTTGCATTCATTCGAAATTTCAGTGCTTTATTCAAATTCTTGCATTTTGTGACTTTTGAAATTAAGTGCTTAATTACAACAACTTTGATTTCCGCTTTCAAAATTGAATTTTGCGTGAAATTGAGTCAACTTTTAAATTTCAAAACTTGCATTGCTCTTAACATTCCCTCTAAAATCATAAAATTCAAAATTTCAGTTTCCCTCTCTTTTTCAAAATTCAAATTTTGCATTTTTCGACAATCTGGGTAGGGTTCAATTTTGGGATTGCAACTTTAATTTTGGGATTGCAACTTTAATTTAACGAGGACATGGGTAATTCCTCTAATCCTCCTAATGATGAAGAAGCTCTCCATGAGGTTTCTGTAGAACAACTTTCGAAATTGGATAACCAATTTGACGATTTTCGACAATGGATGTCTCATGAATACCCTGATAGTCAAGCTCTTCCTTTAATTGAGGGTCTAAAACATATGCTTCAAAGTGATAAGAATGGAATTGATATTTTGCGTGGTATTGCACACATTGTGGATTCGAATGTGATGCCTATGAAGAGTTGTGTTGAAACCTTAGGTTATACACAACCTCCTACTCAAGTCAATCATTCTATTCCTTTGACGACTCCTATTGCTAGTATACCTACCTTTACATCAAACATCATGGCTACTTCTATACAAGACATTCCTCCTGTGATCACCAGTCATGGGGGCAATCCCTCTTCTTCAATTAACCCTATTCCTTCATTCAATCCGATTTCTTCATTCGTCCCTTCAATGAGTGTTCCTATTATATCTTCACAAATGAACATGACGCAAGGGGGCAATTCATTTAATCATTCCATTCCTCCTTGTAGAGTTCCTCCTGTCCAATCATCTCCTATGACTAATTATCATAGAGTCCCACCACCTTACTCTTTACCTTCTTTCAATAACATAACACCTCCATCTCAATCTAACACATCCAATATGAACTCTTCGACTGAAGCGACCATTAACAATCTTGCACAAACTGTCTCTTCTTTACAGCAACAAATTGCCTCTATGAATCAATCTAAGTTTAGTGTGCCCACATTTGATGTTGCGAGCCCACTTTCTCTTGACATTGTTCGAGCTATCCCTCCTAAACATGTTGAAATCCTGCATTTGGAACTTTATAATGGTAAAGGAGATCCTCTAACACATGTTAAGACTTTTCAAACAATATGTACCGATTTTGCTTATGACCAAAGGTTGCTTGCAAAACTATTTACTAGAACATTAAGAGACAAAGCCCTACAATGGTATTGCTCGTTGCCTTCTTATTCTATTACTTTTTTCGAACAACTTGCAAATGCTTTCATTCAACAATTTCAAAACAATATAAGTCCTAAAGTTACTTTGATTGATTTAATGCATTGTAAACAAGGTGTTAAAGAAAAAGTGACTGATTTCATTGGTAGATATAAGCATTTGTATGCTCAAATTTCTTTTCCAGTGCCTGACAATGATATTCAAAGAATCTTTATTTCTAATTTACAAAAAGATATTCGAGACAAACTTCTATTTTCTGAGTTTACTTCTTTCCAACAGTTGTACGCCACTCTTCACAATTATCAACTAACTGTGAGTCAAATGGAACAATCACATCCTATGGCTCCAAGTGATAAGGGTGATAGCAGTCAACAACCATTTGGGAAGTTTAAACCGAACAGAGATTCCATCAAATTCAATGAAAACATCATCAACAACAATGTGAATGCAGCATCAGGTGTGCCTCCTATTTCTAAATTTTTCAAGAAAGAAAGAAAGTATACTCCTTTGAATGAATCATTGCATAGTATTATGAATAAGTTATTGGAACAAAATGTTCTTACTCTTCCTCCTATAAGACAAATTGATCCTGCAAAGATTACTTCACCTTATTTTGATAACAAAGCTTTTTGTCAATTTCATCGTCAGCCTGGGCATGATACTGAAAAATGTTTTTCTTTAAAGGGTAAAATTCAAGATTTGATTGATAATAATACTATTTCTGTTTCTGGAGTGAATGATAAAGGCAATACATCTGTAGCTCCTACTAATCAAAATCTTCAGATTTTCACTGATCCATTACCTTCTCATACCTCTAATGCAATTGAGGCTAATGATTCCTCTCTCTCATCTGATGGTCTTGTGTCTATGACTCCGAATGTGATTAACTTTGTAGAGCAGCAAGAAATCCCTAAAGAACCTTCCATCACATTTGATTCCAGTGAAACCATTAGGGCACCTGATGGTCCTTTATACATAGTTGCAAAAGTTAAGAATACAGCTTGCCGTGGAGTGCTTATTGATCCTTCGTGCATGGTTAATGTTATTACTGAAGAATTTCTTCTTACTTTGCAATTGAATCAAGTGATATATGACAAAATAGATGTGATTGTGAAACTATTTGATGCATTTTCTTCTCCTGCAATTGGTTCTATTACATTGCCTATTGAGGTCCATAGCAAATCTCTTGATGTGAACTTTGCTATTATTCCATCTTCCGAACAATTTCGTGTAAAGCTTGGCTATCCTTGGCTATCTTCCATGAAAGCTATTGCTTCTCCTATCCACAAGTGTTTGAAATTTCCCCATAATGGTGAAGTTGTTACTATCAATCATAGTCTCTTTAAACCAGCTGAAAGAACCTCTAGTGTTCCTATTGATTACTTTTGGCCTAAACAATTCCAATCTCTTCCTCCGCGAAGTGATCATCTTTTCAAATCTTATCAAAAGTGGAAAATAGATATGATCCTATCTCTAAGTGAAGCTAGAGCACCTAAACTTGACATTCCTATCATTCTTGAGAAGGAAGTTCTTCCTTTGAAAGATAAGACTAATGTCTTTCCTCAAGAAGATTCCCAACCCATCCCTATGGATGTGACTATGTCTATGCCTAATAAACTTCCTAAGAGTAGACCTATACCTCCTCGTCATGATGGACTTGGTCTTCTCCCTAAACCAAAAATTCCTCCTTTATATGGAGCAGTTCCTTCTCCTTCTTTTTATAGAGAGAAGAGACCTTCTTCTTCTCCTATTATCCAGCCTAAGAAACCACAACCTAAACACCCAAGTGCTAAGGATGAGAACATTCCTCCTCCTCAGTCTTCTCCACTTCCTACTAAGACTAGACGAAATCGTTCTGCATGTGAACGCTGACGAAAGCATCGTCTTAGGGCTCAGGCAGCTGTTTCTCAAACTTTACAATCTCCAAAAACACCTTCAACAAGCATTATTCCATTTTCTCCTCAGCCGGACATTGAGCCTAAATCTCCTAAACATAAGATGCATGATGGTTGTGATCCTGTGCGAGTTAAAGATCCTATTTTTATAAATCTTGATGATGATATAGATGAAAATGTTACTCCTCTTGCTTCTGATAGTGAATATGAACTTGTTGATGTTGATAACCATTTATCTAATGAATTTTCTAAAGCACTTATCCTAGCTCCTAGACAAGAACAATGTGGCTCGGAACATGAACATAGCCCTTGTTTGGATCTTGTGATAGCTCCATCTGCTGTGTTGGATGTTCCTTCTCTAGCGTGTTCCCTGCCTTCCCGAAACATTGATCAGCAAGATCGGGGGGTAGATGACATGCTAGACTAGTTACATTAGCATAGCAGATTCTCTCCCCCTCTCTTTTGTTACTTCTTCTATATGTTATTCTCATTCTTCTATTTGTTGTCCTTAGTGTTGTCTACTTGAGGACGATGCAAAGCATTGAGATCTCTCGATCTCTCTCATGTTGACTCAAAAGACACATGTGTTCCCTTCTTCTAGGTGACCTTCCTTGATTGGGGAATGAAGAACAATTATGCATACATACATATGATATATATACATGGGTTATCATATAGCATACTGACCCCGAGGAAAGTGAAGTCACCTCGTGCTTTATGTTTTGTGTCTATTATCCTTGGGCTTATCTCACACTTGGGGGCTAAATCCTTGCGATAACGTGCTCCTTTCTCATTTCTTATATGTATCACTACGTTAAAACAATCACCCCCGGTGAGGCGTGTGCGATCGCTTTAACGTAGGGGGGCATACATCCCGTTCATATCTTTTCAAGATACTTGAAAATTTCTTGGTAAATTTAACCTTGCCTTGAAAATTTTTGATATCTTTCTTGCATGACTCATAGTGAGGGAACCTTACTACTGACAGTCATGGTTCTCCCTCATGATCTTCCCTTTTAATTTGTCAATCGAAGTCGTAAGGTCCTTAGTCCACTGGGGGCTTGGTGTGTCTTGCCTCCTTGACGTGGTGAAAGTCTTTCAATGTTGTTTCCTTGTACTTTACCAGAAGTATGAGCGTACGCTTATACTCCCGCTAAAGTGGGGGCTAAATGTAGTGTCCTAAAATTGCGACACTTGCAATTTCGACTGCATTTCGGTCTTCACGATGGCGACGCAACACGCAACCTGAATGGAGACCCCAAAACTTGCTCGCGACACTGAAAATTGCATTTTTCAAGCACCCTGGCCTGAACCTCCTTGCACCCTGATGTGCCGGGAGGTGGGACCAGAGTGCCCAGTGCCCTGGTCCTTGGGTCCTATTTTGGGCCTGGTCTCCTAAGGGGTCTCGGGTCTTTTTGTTTGCAAATTGGAAATTAACTTTCCTGGTCGGCCTAAGGTCGGGAAAATCAGTTTATCAGCCCTAAATGACAAGTATATAAACTACATTTTTCTCTCTCATTTGGCATGAGGAGGATATGTGTACAAAGCATGGAAACTATACTCAAGCATTCAAGCATTCAAACATTCTTTCAAGCAATTGATCATTTCAAGTCTCCATTCAAGGCTAAGTGTTGCATTCAAGTCAAGGATTCAACCATTGAAGAGGAGATCACATACTACATGCTACAACATACAACATACAACATCTATACCTTCGCACATAAGGATACCAACATCCTTAGAACAAGGTATTAGTACTTGTTTTACAGTCATTTACATTTACAGCTCTTGCTCATTTCTTGGTTAATTCCAAAACCGGGGTTTAACCTAAAGGCAAACCCCTAATCCCTAACCCCCCAATCGTCTTCACTTTTCTATGTGTAGGTTGTAGGTACGCGGCTGAAATTGAAGATCTGGAATCCTTGTGTAGAGATGAACAGATCCCCCTTCGTTTCACGGATTTTTCGGAGGACCGTGGCGCCGGGCGCCATCGTCTCGACAACTTTTGCTCAAATTTGCAGGACAGTGCCGTATCGACATTCTACTGCTAATTCCAGGTCCGCAGCTTCATCCTATAACCCGAACTCAGTTTATAAGTGAATCTTTATGACTTTCTATGCATGCTTAGCTTAATTTCCTTAACAACATTCTTTACGAAAGAGGCTAGCCTTGCTTTCCTAACCCTTGAAATTCATTTAGCATCCAACTTTACATTGTGTGGGATTGGATCTTATGAGTTTCAACCCCTCTTTTGAATGTAAAGTCTCTCCCCTAAGTGAAAAACCATCGAATCCTAGCAAACCTCCCTTCTCTCTCCTTGGAGTTGGAAGAGGGGAGAACAACTAGGGTTCGATCGCGATTTTTTCCGCTTTACACAATTGACGAAAAAACCATCATTTTTATTAAAAGAAAAGTTACCACAGACCCAATTGCTCATTCTTCTTGTTGTGGGCACAAACCCTTGGTCCCAACACCTCCAGTTAGGCATTATTACCTAGACAGGCTCCTTTTTGACCCCCCCCCCCATCTCAAGCGAATGCTTAGGGCCATACCCTACAGATGTTGTCCCTTGAGCGCCCTAAGTACAAAAAATTATCAAAATTTGACAAGTTCTATCTTGAAAACCGTGGCACTTGTGAACGATCTTTTTGAACCTACAAGGTCCCGTGAGGGTTTCCTACAATATCTTACCTCAAATTTTCAAGATTCGGAGCGGTTTTCGTAGGGTAGCATTTTTTCAGTTGACAAAAAAATTGTCAATTTCATTCAATGAAAAGTTGCCACTGAGCCAATTTCTCATTTTACTCATTGTGGGTATGAAAAATTGGTCCCAACACCTCTAGTTAGGCATTCTTACCCTAGGAATGCTCCTATTTTAGCCCCCCTTGGTTGAATGCTCAAAGCCATACCCTATCGGCACTGTCCCTTGAGCACCCAAAGTGCAAAAAAATGTCAAAATTTGACAGGTTGTATCTCAGAAATTGTGGAACCTCGTAATGATCTATTTGAACCTACAGGGTCACATGGGGGCTTCTTGCAATAGCCTATCTCATATTTTCAAGATTCAGAGCAATTTTTCGTAGGGCAGTGTTTTTTCAATTGACAAAAAAATCATCAGTTTCTTTCAATGAAAAGTTGCCACGAAGCCAATTTCTCATTCTTCTCATCATGGGAAGGAATCATTGGTCCCAACACCTCTAGTTAAGCATTTTTACCCTGGGCATGCTCCTGATTTACCCCCCTTCATTCGAACACTAAGGACCATACCCTACTGGTGTCGACCCTTGAGCGCCCTAAGTGTGAAAAATTGTCAAAATTTGACAGGCTGTATCTTGAAAACCATGGAACTTGTTAATAATTTGTTTGAACCTTCAAGGTCATGTGACGATTGCCTACAATAGCTTATCTCAAATTTTCAAGATTCAAAGCGGTTTTTGTAGGGTAGCATGTTTTTAATTGACAAAAAAATCGTCAGTTTCATTCAATGAAAAGTTGCCACAGAGCCAATTTATTGTTATGCTCATCGTGGGAACAAACCGTTAGTCTCAACACCTCTAGTTAGGAACTATTACCCTAGGCATGCTCCTATTTTACCCCCTATGGTCAAGTGCTCAGGGCCATACCCTACTGACGTCGTCCCTTGAGTGCCCTAAGTGCAAAAAATTTTCAAAATTTGAAAGGTTGTATCTCAAAAATTGTGGCATTTGCGAATTATCTATTTAAACCTATAGAGTCATGTGAGGGCTGCCTACAATATCATGTCTCAAATTTTCAATATTCAGAGCAGTTTTCATAGGGTAGCATTTTTTTAGTTGACAATAAAATCATCAGTTGCATTCAATGAAAAGTTTCCACGGAGCTAATTTCTTGTTCTTCACATCATGGGCACGAACCGTCGGTCCCAAAACCTTCGTTTAGGCATTATTACCCTACACATGCTCCTATTTTACACCCCCCCCTCCTTGGTCAAACGCTTAAGGCCATACCCTACTGACTTCATCCCTTGAGTGCCTTAAGTGTCAAAATTTGTCAAAATTTGATAGGTTGTATCTCAAAAACCGTGGCACCTACGAATGATCCGTTTGAACCTATAGGGTCATGTGAGGGCTTCCTACAATAGCATGTCTCATATTTTCAAGGTTCGGAGTAGTTTTCATAGGGCAACATTTTTTCAGTTGACAAAAAAATCATCAGTTGCATTAAATGAAAAGTTGTCACGAAGCCAATTTCTCGTTTTGGTCATCGTGGGTGTGAATCGTCCGTCCCAACACCTCTGGTTAGGCATTATTACCTTGTGCATGCTCCTTTTTTAACACCCCCCCCCCGATCAAATGCTTAGGGCCATACCCTACTGGTGTCTTTCCTTGAGTGCCCTATGTGTGAAAAATTGTCAAACAATCCTATATTAAATGATAATGAGGATGAAAAGGATAAATATGGACTATCAAGCCTATATTAAGTTGTAATGATCATGATAATCAATATTTGCATATATTGTCGACACATAATTACCATTAAACTTACATGTGACATCCATGAACATACATAAGTGGGCCATACACATAATATTTGTTAGTCTATGCATCTTTTTTTATCATTATCAATACAACTACACCAATGTACTCATGTACAAATACATTGTATATCATGAATACAACAAAACCAGTTTAATCATGTACAAATACATTATATATCTTCAATACAGCTACACCAATGTGCTCATGTGTGAATACATTGTATATGTTTGTAATCGTGTACAAATATATCATATATTGTCATAACAAAGTTGCACCAATGTACTCATATACAAATAGAACAACATACTTCATGTGCATTAGTTATCCTCATGTCCTAAGAGCAAAGCTTGCATAGAGAAATGTCTGCATATAAATGAAGACCAACATAAGCAACATGAACAACATCAAAAAGACCTACATTTTTAAGAATTGTTAATCTACAGAAAAGAAAACATAATAATAAATGGAGAGGTAGGATTATATAGAGTGTACCCACTATGTTGATGCAAAAATCGTGATGCAATAGAATTGTAAATCATCAAAAAGACCTGTATTTTTAAGAATTGTTAATCTACACATAAAAAATATGAATATAGATGTTTTATGTGTTCGCATTGACTTGTCATTGATGTCAACCGTTGAGTAGGAGTTGTTGGCATGGTCTTGTTGGCATGATCATATACTGAGTGTGTCAACTAGTATGAAGAAGATTGAACTGACATAAAGAAGACAAGAATGGTGGAAGAGAAGTATGTTCTGAGTTGACAGATGATATCACTAGTATGAGGTGAGATGTAGGAGTGTGTTGGCATGCTTGAGTGATAACCGGTAAGGCATAAATTGGTATGGATGTTGGTTATTTGTTTGTGATGAAGAGGCAGAATATTATATGAGTCACAACAACACCTGGTGATCAGAATAGAAAGAATGACATGAAGACATACCAGAAGGCAAGATGAATTTTCAGGAGGATACATTGCCAGTAAGAGTGATTGTTCAGTGTGTTGGACATATCAGTAAGGGATTGTACTATTAGAAGGACTTTCTAGATGATTTACTTTGAACCGACCCTATGTTGGTGAGTTGAATGTATACTGATGTGTGCCCTGGGGAACTGAGGTGGAAAACATGCAGAGGTCAATGAAATATTCATTGACATGGTTGTCTTTGTAGTAGGTGGTCATTAAATGATAAAACAAAAAATCACAGGTTGATAATAGACTGATGTGGCTCGAGGAAGATTGGAGGATAGAGAATGATCAGACAGTTGAGGAATTATGATCTAAGCATGAAATACGATTGCAGATTGACCTTGAGAAAGAGGTTGTTGGATCATAAATGTGTCAATAGATTTCAAGGATGGAAAAAAAGGTTAGGTTTGTTATTTTTGGTAAACATGCTTTGGATAGATGAAAAAAGAATGATGATTTATCCCTTCAAAGAAGGTGAGCGATCCAAGGCATATCGGATCAGATTGGATATAGATTTGATTGGAGGAGGGAAACCCTAACCATCCTAAGTTGAATTAGTTTTTGGTGGGAAGCCTCAAGTTTAAAGATGTCAACCTGAAACTGATATGTCATGATGTTGGAGAATGATAGTGTGCAGGCAAATTATGTTTGAGTGAAAAATAAGAAAAATATGAAGTGTTTGTGTATCGGTGAGAAGGAACAAAAAAAATAGTGTAAAGGACAAACTGACAGAGTAAGTGAAGAACATAGAGGTGTCAAAACAGATAGAGGTAGAACCTAGAAAAGTGTGGTCAAGTTTGAATTGAATCTAGTAGTTAGAGGGAGAGAAGTTTTAGCAGAGTAATAATATGCATAAAGACATTGTTGTAGGGTGTGTGGAGTTTTCACAGACCGGTAAGATTGAAACCGGTACTGTAGAGTATTGAAGGGTTGCAAAACTTCATTTGCAATAGGGAATCTATATGAGTATATGAATCTTCATATTGTCTTCACTAAGTAGGTGCTTAGTGTAGGGGTTATAGCTCCTTTAGGTTATAGCCTATAAATTGATCAAGGTTTGGTGCTCCTTTTAGTTGGTGCTCATAAATCAGGGGTTGGTGCTCCTTGGGTTGGTGCCCTAAAATTGTAATCAGATCATTTTCATTGTGAGGATAGATTGGCGCAGAAGATCTCCAATAGCTATTCTCACTGAGGTTTTTCCCACATCTAAGTATGATACAAAGGTTTCGGCAATAGAAGAAGCAAAAGATCTAAAAGCCTTTACAATGGATGAGCTATATGGTTCCCTAACTGCTTATGAGACGAGGACTGCCTATACTGAGGTTGTGAAGAAAGAAGCTACATTCTAAACATCAAGGAAAGGAAAAGAAGATTCTTCTCAAGATGGAACCGGTGAAGATTCTGATGATATCATGGAAAACTTTGTCAGAAGACTCAAGAGGGGTTCCAAAAAATACAAAGGCAAGCTGCCCTTGAAATGTTTCAATTGGGAAAGATTGAAAATTTTGTTGCCAAATGTCCCTATGGTGATAAGGATGAAGATGATCAATCAAGTGGTAGCAGATCAACTGGTAAAGACAAGAAGAAGAATGTCTACCGGCATGGTAGAAGAGGCCACTGGAAGTAGAGAAACCTTTACACACATGAAAATGATACCACAGATGAGGAGAGTGCCTCAAATGACTGTTGTAGTGAAGATGAAATCAAAGCAAACCTTTTTATGGCCCAAGAGGTCTCGGTACCAGAAGAAGGAGAAGTAGATCTTGAAGATGAGCTCATCAGTGCCTTGGAAGAGTTGAAGAATATAAGAAGAGATTTGAGGAAGGTGAAAAAGGTTGTAGCTAAAGAACAAGAGATGTTGGATCAATCTCTTGAAGAATCCAAGAAAATAATTGCAGATCTAAAACTTCAATTGGAAGAGGCTAAGAGGATCTATGAAGTTACTAGTACCGGTTTGAGTGAAAAGGAGAAGGAGCTTCAGATCCTAGAAGAAGAAATTGTTAAGCTCCAGAAGGAATTAGAGAAGAGAAAGAATGAACTGATGATGAGAAGCAAGTATGAAAGTAGCACAGAGGCCCTAGATAAAATGTTGAGCAAGCAAAAGTCTTCAAAGGATGCCGGTGGACTTGGATTTGAAAAGGGGCTGAGTTTTGGAAGCAAGGACTCAACCGAAAAGGAGATACAGTTCATGACATCTAGTGAGAGTAAGGTCAAGCAGGTATTCACTGTTGGCAAATTTGAGAAAAATAAGTCATATGTTGTTGCTACAAGGGATCAACTAGTAAGACAGAATGTTATCGCAGTTCAAAATACAAACCGATATGCTATAAATAAAGGAATGAGGAAGGTTGATGACCAAGGCTTCACTAGAGTTCATCAAGTGAGGAGAATATATCCAGTAAGACAAAATCAAGCTGCTCCTAGGACACAAAACCAGTATGTATCTGAATTCTATGGTTATTGTCACCGATGTAATAAGTTTAGTCATAGAATGGTAGAATGTAGGAAGATGAATGTAATCCCCAATTTTGAGAGTAGAAACTCATTTTCTGCATTACAAAGTACAAATATCACATGTTATAATTGAAATAAGTTTGTTCATAAGAGTTATGAGTGTAGGAGAAATGTGCAGATGTCCTACAAGAATTATTTGAATACATCTTTCAATGCTAATGTAAAATTTCACGTGTCAAAATTTTGGTCACATAGCAAGGCATTGTAAGTTGAGAACTAACAAGCAAAAGAAAATAGTGTTGGATCAGAAGATAGAGACAAAACCAGAACACAAGATGACGGAAGAGGAGAAGAAAGAAGAGAAACTAGTTTGCATAGAGAAGGAGATGAACAAGACAAAGTCAAGCTTGATTGTGCAGGCTACTCTACGTGCTGAAAGGTGGAATCTATGGGTAGTAGATAGTGGCTGCTCAAATCACATGACCAGAGATAAGAAAAAGTTTATCAATCTTGATGATTGGAATGGTGGTTTTGTCTAGTTTGGTGACAACTCCTCTATCAAGACTAAGGGTCATGGCACATTGAATATTGATGGAAAGCTCAAGGCTCATGATGTGTACTATGTGGAAGGACTAAAGCATAATCTGTTGAGTGTAAGTTAGATGTGTGACAAAGGGTACAAGTTCACATTTGACTCTACCGATTGTCAGATAAGCAAGCAGAGTACCGATCAGGTTGTGGTAGAAGGAAAGAGGATAGATGGTAATGTCTACAATCTGAAGGAATGCTATGAGTCCCAATGCATGATGGGATAGGTTGACGAAAGTTGGTTGTGGCACCAAAAATTAGGCCACGTGAACTTTGATAATCTGGTGAAGATAAGCAAAAATTGGTATGTAAGAAATATTCCACAAATAACTAAACCAACAAGTACTATTTTGTGATGAATGCATCAAAGGCAAGCAAATCAAAGTGAGTTGCAAAACAAAAGAGTACAATACCTCAAGACCTCTGGAATTAGTACATACAGATTTGTGTGGACCAACAAGGACAAGGGCTCTGACTGGTGAAAGATACTTCATGTTATTCATTAATGACTACTCAAGGATGACTTGGGTAAAATTTATACATGACAAATCATAGGCATTTGAAAGATTCAATATTTTCAGAAGAATGGTTGAAAATGATAGTGGATATCAGTTAAAGTGCTTAAAATCAGACCGAGGTGGAGAATATTCTTCCAATGAGTTTATTGACTACTGTGAGAGACATGAAATCCAGAGACAGTATTCAATAGCAAGAACACTACAACAAAATGGTGTGGTAGAGAGGAAGAATAGGACAGTGAAGGAGATAGCTAGAACAATGTTGAATGAGGCCAACATACCAGATACATACTGGAAGAAAGTAGTTCATACTATTGTCTACACATTAAACTAGGTATAGTTAGGAGTGAACATTAGAATGACTCCTTATGAGCTATGGTATGACCGAAAACCATCACTCAAGCATTTCAGAGTGTTTGGAGTAAGTGTTTAATCAAGAGAGATGTTGATGGATTAGTAAGTTTTGATTCCTAGAGTGATGAAGGAATCCTTTTGGGTTACTCAACCAATAGTAAAGCCTACAAATGCTACAACAAGAGATTAAGAAAAATGGTTGATAGTATAAATGTGAGAATAGATGAAGATATACATAAGGGAAATTTTGCACCGACATCCTAGATTGATGATTTAGATGTTGAGTATGAAGAATAATCTAACAATGGACCAGTAGAAGAAGAAACAAGAAATAATCCCAACCGGTATGTGCAGAAGAACCATCTAGAAGAATATATCATAGGAGATAAAAATGAAGCTGTGCAAACCAGAAGGAGACTAGCCCAGAACAATGAGCAGGTAAATTTATGCCTCATGACAGAACTTGAGCCCAAAACTTTTTATGAAGCTAGCAAAAGTGAGAAGTGGGTAGATGCCATGGATGAAGAGCTAAAACAAATTGAGAAAAATCAAACTTGGGAACTTGTTCCTAGACCGGCAGACAAGAATGTCATAGGTACCAAGTGGGTCTACTAGAATAAGATGAATGAAGAAGGCAAGATAATCTAGCATAAAGAAAGGTTAGTTTGCAAAGGGTATGCTCAAGTGGAAGGTATTGAATTTGAAGAAACCTTTGTACCAGTTGCTAGGTTAGAGGCAATAAGAATGTTTTTAGCTTTCTCTACCTATAAAGGATACAAGGTTTACCAGATGGATGTCAAATCTACATTTTTGAATGGTAATCTTGAAGAAGAGGTGTATATGGAACAATCTGAAGGATATCTATGACATGATGATGAGATTTTTTTATGCTGGTTGAAGAAAGCCTTGTATGGTTTAAAGCAGGCACCAAGGGCATGGTATTCCTAGTTAGACAACAACTTGTATACCAAGGTAGATGGAGATCATATGATTATAGTTGTTGTATATGTGGATGACATTATCTTTGGTGGAGACAAGGACATCATGTGCAAAAAATTTGCAGATCAGATGAAGACATAATTTGAGATGTCCATGTTGGGCGAGTTGTCTTATTTTCTTGTTTTGCAGATCTCACAATAGGAGAAAGGAATTTTCATCTCACAAACCAAGTATGTTAAAGACATGTTGAAAAAGTTTCAAATGGAGGGCATCAAATGGGTAAGTACTCCCATGGTTACCAGTTGTAAATTGAGTAAACTAGATGAGTCATTGGAACTAGAGCAGACACTGTATAGATCTATGATTGGTAGTCTATTATATCTAACAACATCTAGACCAGATATAGTACAAGTAGTTTGCATGGTTGCAAGATTGCAAGTTGCTCCTAAAGAGTCTCACTTAAATGTAGTAAGGAGAATCTTTAGGTACCTGCAAGGAACAATCAATTATGGCATGTGGTATCCAAAGAAAGGAGACTTCACTTTGTAGGCGTATACTGTAGATTAGGTAGGATGTATTGATGACCAAAAAAGTACAAGTGGAGGTGCTTTCTACTTAGGAGACTGGTTAGTATCATGGCATATCAAGAATCAAGATTCAGTGTAATTATCTACTGCTAAGGCCAAGTATATAGCAGCTGCTACATGTTGTTCATAGGTATTGTGGATGAATCAGACACTAAAGGATATACAGGTGGAGATAACAGAACCTATTCCAATCTAGTGTGATAACTCAAGTGCAATCAACATCTCCAAGAATCTAGTAATGCACTCAAGAACAAAACAAATTTCAATCAAGTATCACTTCTTGAGGGAGAAGGTAGCAGACAAGGAGGTCATAGTAGAGTATGTTCCAACCCCTAAGAAAATTGCTGACATATTTACCAAGTCACTTCCTTTGGGCCCATTTGAGTACTTGAGACAAAATTTGGGAGTTGTCCCACCATCATGCAACACTTAAAAATGTAGGGAGATGTATGGTTCAGACGGAGTCAAAAAATATTATCTTATGACTCTTGAATCATGAAGCATGGACACAAGGGGAGAATGTGTCTTATCGATTGAAGGAATGAGTTGTAATTCAGCTTAAGGGAGAGAATAAGGTTGGAGAGAAACTGGTACAAAAAGTGTTGACATCAATGCCAAAGGGGGAGATTGTTGGCATTGAGTTGTCATTGATTTCCACTGGTGAGTAGGAGTTGTTGGCATGGTCTTGTTGGCATGATCATATACTGAGTGTGTCAACCGGTATGAAGAAGATTGAATCGGCATAAACAAGACATGAACAATGGAAGAGAAGTATGTTCTGAGTTGACAAATGATATCACCAGTATGAGGTGAGATGCATGAGTGTGTTGGCATGCTTGAGTGATAAACGATAAGGCATAAACTAGTATGGAGGTTGGTTGTTTGTTTGTGATGAAGAGGAAAAATGTTATATGAATCACAACAACATCCAATGAGTAGAACGGAAAGAATGGCATGAAGACATACCAGAAGGCAAGATGAATTTTCAATAGGATATGTTTCTAGTAAGAGTGATTGTTCATTGTGCTAGATATATCGGTAAGGGATTGTACCGATAGATGGACTTTCTAGATGTTCTAGTTTGAACTGAACATATGTCAGTGATTTGAATGTATACTGATGTGTGCCCCAGGGAGATGAGGTGGAAAATATGCAGAGGTTGGTGAAATGTTCATTGACATGGTTGTCTGTGTAGCAGATGGTCATTAAATAATAAAACCACAAATCACGAGTTGATAACAGACTGATATGGCTCAAGGAAGATTGGATGATAGAGAATGACCAGACAGTTAAGGGATTGTGATCCAAGCATGAAATATGATTGCAAATTGCCTTGAGAAAGAAGTTGTTGGATCATAAATGTTTTGATAGATTTCAAGGCCAAAAAACAAGGATAGGTTTTCTATTTTTGGCAAACATGCTTTGGATAGTGTAAAGCGGAAAATCGATCGAACCTTAGTTGCTCTCCCCTCTTCCAACTCCAAGGAGAGAGAAGGGAGGTTACTAGGGTTGACGGTTTTCACTTAGGGGAGAATTTACATTCAAAAGAGGGGTTGAAACCCACAAGATCCAATCCCACACAATGCAAGATTGGATTCTAAATGAGTTTCAAGGGTTAAGACAGCAAGGCTACCCTCTTTTGTAAAGAATGTAGATAGAATGATTAGGCTAGGAATACATAGAAAGTGAGAAAGATTTGCTTATAGACTGAGATAGGGATATAGGATGAAGCTACGGACCTGGAATTAGCAGTAAAATGTTGATACGGCGCTGTCCTGCAAATTTGAGCAAAAGTTGACGGGACGATGGCACCCGGCGTGCACACGGTCCTCCGAAAAATCCGCGAAACGAAGGGGGATCTGTTTGTCTCTGCACAAGGATTCCAGATCTTCAATTTCAGCCGCGTACCTGCAACCTACACACAGAAAAGCGAAGACAATTAGGGGGTTAGGGATTAGGGGTTTGCCCTTAGGTCAAACCCCGGTTTTGGAATTAACCAAGAAATGAGAAATGTTGTAAATGTAAATGATTGTAATGTAAAACAAGTACTAATACCTTGTTGTAAGGATGTTTGTATCCTTATGTGCGAAGGTATAGATGTTGTTGTTTGTTGTGTGTTGTATGTTGTAGTATGTGATCTCCTCTTCAATGGTTGAATCCTTGTCTTGAATGCAACACTTAGCCTTGAATGGAGACTTGGAATGATCAATTGCTTGAAGGAATGTTTGAATGCTTGAATGCTTGAATGCTTGAATGTTTGAGTATCGTTTCCATGCTTTTTCCATCTTACCAAATGAGAGAGGAAAATGTAGTTTATATACTTGTCAATTAGGGTTAAAAGACTTATTTTCCCGACCTTAGGCCGACCAGGAAATGTTATTTTCCAATTTGCAAACAAAAAGACCCGAAGTCCCAAAGGAGACCGGGCCCAAAATAGGGCCAGGGACCAGGGCGCTGGGCGCCCTGGTCCAGAAGGACTAGGGCGCTGGGCACTCTAGTCCCACCTCCCGAGACAGCAGGGTGCAAGGAGGATCAAGCCAGGGTGCTTGAAAAATGCAGTTTTTGATGTCGTGGACAAGTTTCAAGGTCTCCATTCAGGTTCCGTGTTGCGTCGCCATTGTGAAGACCAAAATGCAGTCGAAATTGAAAGTGTCACAATTTTAGGACGCTACATTTAGCCCCCACTTTAGTGGGAGTATAGGCATACGCTCATACTTCTGATAAAGTACAAGGAAACAACATTGAAAGACTTTCACCACGTCAAGGAGGCAAGGCACACCAAGCCCCCAGTGGACTAAGGATCTTACGACTTCGATTGACAAAGTAAAAGGGAAGATCACAAGGGAGAACCATGACTGTTAGTAGTAAGGTTCCCTCACTATGAGTCATGCAAGAAAAATACCAAAAATTTTCAAGGCAAAGCTAAGTTCGCCAAGAGATTTTCAAGTATCCTGAAGGGATAGACAGGGTGTATGCCCCCCTACGTTAAATTGATCGCACATGCCTCAATGGGGGTGAATGCTTTAACGTAGTGATACACATAAGAAATGGGAAGGGAAGGGAGCACGTTATCACAAAGATTTAGCCCCCAAGTGTGAGATAAACCCAAGGATAATAGATACAAAACACAAAGCACAAGGTGACTTCACTTTCCTCGGGGTCAGTATGCTGTATGATAATTCATGTATATCATATGTATGTATGCATAATTGTTCTTCATTCCCCAATCAAGGAAGGTCACCTAGAAGAAGGGAACACATGTGTCTTTTGAGTCAACATGAGAGAGACCAAAAGAGATCTCAATGCTTTGCATCGTCCTCAAGTAGACAACACTAAGGACAACAAATAGAAGAATGAGAATAACACATAGAAGAAGTAACAAAAGAGAGGAGGAAAGAATCTGCTATGCTAATGTAACTAGACTAGCACGTCATCTACCCCCTGATCTTGCTAATCAATGTTTCGGGAAGGTAGGGAACACGCTAGAGGAGGAACATCCAACACAGCAGATGGAGCTATCGCAAGATCCAA
This sequence comes from Cryptomeria japonica, assembly GCF_030272615.1. NCBI lineage: Eukaryota > Viridiplantae > Streptophyta > Pinopsida > Cupressales > Cupressaceae > Cryptomeria > Cryptomeria japonica. The sequence goes on along the minus strand of NC_081415.1, from coordinate 666,949,062 downwards.
ACAAGGGCTATGTTCATGTTCCAAGCCACGTTGTTCTTGTCTAGGAGCTAGGATAAGTGCTGTAGAAAATTTGTTAGATAAATGGTTATCAATATCAACAAGTTCATATTCACTATCAGAAGCAAGAGGAGTAACATGTTCATCATGAATAACATTTTCATTTATATCATCATCAAGATTTATAAAAATAGGGTCTTTAACTCGCACAGGATCAAGATCATCATGCATCTTATGTTTAGGAGATTTTGGAGAAAATGGAATAATGCTTGTTGAAGGTGTTTTTGGGGATTGCGAAGTTTGCGAAGCAACTGCTTGAGCTCTAAGACGACACTTTCATCGGCATTCACGCGCAAAACGATTTCGTCTAGTCTTAGTAGGAAGTGGAGAAGATTGAGGAGGAGGAATGTTCTCATCCTTATCACTTGGGTGTTTAGGTTGTGGTCTCTTAGGCTGGATAATAGGAGAAGAAGAAGGTCTCTTCTCTCTATAGAAGGAAGGAGGAGGAACTGCTCCATATAAAGGAGGAATTTTTGGTTTAGAAAGAAGACCAAGTCCATCATGACGAGGAGGTATAGGTCTACTTTTAGAAGGTTTATTAGGCATAGACATAGTCACATCCATAGGGATGGGTTGGGAATCTTCTTGAGGAAAGACATTAGTTTTATCTTTCAAAGGAAGAACTTCCTTCTCAAGAATGATAGGAATATCAAGTTTAGGTGTTCTAGGTTCACTTAGAGATAGAATCATATCTGTTTTCCACTTTTGATAAGATTTGAAAAGATGATCACTTCGCGGAGGAAGAGATTGGAATTGTTTAGGCCAAAAATAATCAATAGGAACGCTAGAAGTTCTTTCAGCTGGTTTAAAGAGACTATGATTGACAGTAACAACTTCACCATTATGGGGAAATTTCAAACACTTATGAATAGGAGAAGCAATAGCTTTCATGGAAGATAGCCAAGGATAGCCAAGCTTCACACGAAATTGTTCGGATGAAGGAATAATAGCAAAGCTCACATCAAGGGATTTGTTATGAACTTCAATAGGTAATGTAATAGAACCAATTGTAGGAGAAGAAAATGCATCAAATAATTTCACAACCACATCTGTTTTGTCATAGATCACTTGATTCAATTGCAAAGTAAAAATAAATTCTTCGGTACTAACATTAACCATGCACGAAGGATCAATAAGCACTCCATGGCAAGGTGTATTCTGGACTTTTGCAACTATGTATAAAGGACCATCAGGTGCCCTGATAGTTTCACTAGAATCAAATGTGATGGAAGGTTCTTTAGGGTTTTCTTGCTGCTCTACAAAGTTAATCACATTCGGAGTCATAGACACAAGACCATCAGATGAGAGAGAGGAATCATTAGTCTCAATCGTATTAGAGGTATGGGAAGGTAATGGATCAGTAAAAATCTGAAGATTTTGGTTAGGAGGAGCTACAGATGTATTGCCTTTATCATTCACTCCAGAAACAGAAATAGTATTATTATCAATCAAATCTTGAATTTTACCCTTTAAAGAAAAACATTTTTCAGTATCATGCCCAGGTTGACGATGAAATTGACAAAAAGATTTGTTATCAAAATAAGGTGAATTAATCATTGCAGGATCAATTTGCCTTATAGGAGGAAGAGTAAGCACATTTTATTCCAATAACTTATTCATAATACTATGCAATGATTCATTCAAAGGAGTATACTTTCTTTCTTTCTTGAAAAATTTAGAAATAGGAGGCACACCTGATGCTGCATTCACATTGTTGTTGATGATTTTTTCATTGAATTTGATGGAATCTCTATTCGGTTTAAACTTTCCAAATGGTTGTTGACTACTATCACCCTTATCACTCAGAGCCATAGGATGTGATTGTTCCATTTGACTCACAGTCAGTTGATAATTGTGAAGAGTTGCGCACAACTATTGGAAAGAAGTAAACTCAAAAAACAGAAGTTTGTCTCAAATATCTTTTTGTAAATTAGAAATAAAGATTCTTTGAATATCATTGTGAGGCACTCGAAAAGAAATTTGAGCATACAAATGCTTATATCTACCAATGAAATCAGTCACTTTTTCTTTAACACCTTGTTTACAATGCATTAAATCAATCAAAGTAACTTCAGGACTTATATTGTTTTGAAATTGTTGAATGAAAGCATTTGCAAGTTGTTCGAAAGAAGTAATAGAATAAGAAGGCAACGAGCAATACCATTGTAGGGCTTTATCTCTTAATGTTCTAGTAAACAGTTTTGCAAGCAACCTTTGGTCATAAGCAAAATCGGTACATATTGTTTGAAAAGTCTTAACATGTGTTAGAGGATCACCTTTACCATTATACAGTTCCAAATGTGGGATTTCAACATGTTTAGGAGGGATAGCTCGAACAATGTCAAGAGAAAGTGGGCTCGCAACATCAAATGTGGGCACACTAAACTTAGATTGATTCATAGAGGCAATTTGTTGCTGTAAAGAAGAGACAGTTTGTGCAAGATTGTTAATGGTCGCTTCAGTCGAAGAATTCATATTAGATGTGTTAGATTGAGATGGAGGTGTTATGTTATTGAAAGAAGGTAAAGAGTAAGGTGGCAGGACACTATGATAGTTAGTCATAGGAGAGGATTGGAAAGGAGGAACACTACAAGGAGGAATGGAATGGTTAAATGAATTGCCCCCTTGCGTCATGTTCAGTTGTGGAGATGTAATAGGGACACTCATTGAAGGAATGAATGAAGAAGTTGGATTGAATGGAGGAAGAGGGTTAATTGAAGAGGAAGGATTGCCCCCATGACTGGTGATCATAGGCGGAATGTCTTGTATAGAAGTAGCCATTATGTTTGATGTAAAGGTAGGTATGCTAGCAATAGAAGTTGTCAAAGGAATTGAATGATTGACTTGAGTGGGAGGTTGTGTATAACCTAAAGTTTCGGCACAACTCTTCATAGGCATCACATTCGAATCCACAATGTGTGCAATACCACGCAAAATATCAATTCCATTCTTATCACTTTGAAGCATATGTTTTAGACCCTCAATTAAAGGAAGAGCTTCACTATCGGGGTATTCTTGAGACATCCATTGTCGAAAATCGTCAAATTGATTATCCAATTTCGCAAGTTGTTCTACAGAAACCTCATGGAGAGCTTCTTCATCATTAGGAGGATTGGAGGAATTACCCATGTCCTCGTTAAAAAGGCTATTCAAATTAGGTTCCATCTCCTAAGTAATTAAACCTTGGAAAGACTTAATTCTAAGGCTTCGTCTAACGGGAATAGTGTAAGTAGGGCTTATTGTTGTAAAACTCATGCACTAGAGAGGGAGAGAAGATTTTGAATTTAGAGGTAGCAAATTTCAGTTAAATCAGCCAATCTTCTAGATTTAAGCTGTTAAATGCAATCACGACAATCTCCCGAAATTTTGGAAAAAATGTCAGGGACCGTGGTGCTCAGAGTGCACACGGTCCTCGCAACTTTTTTTGAAATTTGCAGGGATGAAAGTTATGATGATTTTAAAGCTAACCTGAAAAAATTGAGTGATTTTATGATCTATAGATAGGCCAAATTAAAGTTGCAATCCCAAAATTGAACCCTACCCAGATTGTCAAAAAATGCAAAATTTGAATTTTGAAAAAGAGAGGGAAACTGAAATTTTGAATTTTATGATTTTAGAGGGAATGTTAAGAGCAATGCAAGTTTTGAAATTTAAAAGTTGACTCAATTTCACGCAAAATTCAATTTTGAAAGCGGAAATCAAAGTTGTTGTAATTAAGCACTTAATTTCAAAAGTCACAAATTGCAAGAATTTGAATAAAGCACTGAAATTTTGAATGAATGCCAACACACTTTTCAAATTTAGGACAGTAAGAACACAATTTTGACACAAAATTTCAATTTCAACAATTTTTGAATGATTAGAAGCCTCAATCCAAGCAACCACAAGACCAACTTTGACTGTAATTTTGAAAGTGTTAGAATTGATAAAATCAGCCAAAATTCTGGATTTTAGCAGGAAAATACAGTAAGATCTAGCTCCCAAAATTTTGGAAAAAATGTCGGGGACGATGGCGCTCGGAGTGCACATGGTCCTCGCAACTTTTTTCCAAATTTTCAGGTATGAAAGATATTATGATTTTATTGCGGAATCCAAAGTTACAGCCGATTTGGAGATGTTTTGATCAGTGAAATTGTCGGACAAAGGTTGAATCAAGAGGGTTTCAAAAATTAGGGTTTTGACACTTAACCACTTAATTTTTAGAATTAAAGCACAAATATGAATTGAAAATTTGCAATAGAAGGGTAGATCTGAAACAAGCATTAACAATTAGATATTTCGCAAGCTCAATTACTAAAAAGAAAATTTTAGGGTTTTTATGCAATCAACCTCTAAAATTTGCAAAAGATCAAACATGGAAATGTAATCAAGGAATCAAATTTTCAAATCTAACCATGAATAATCAGAAAGGATGTTCACGTCAGGTTCACCAAAATGTAAAGCGGAAAATCGATCGAACCCTAGTTGCTCTCCCCTCTTCCAACTCCAAGGAGAGAGAAGGGAGGTTACTAGGGTTGACGGTTTTCACTTAGGGGAGAATTTACATTCAAAAGAGGGGTTGAAACCCACAAGATCCAATCCCACACAATGCAAGATTGGATTCTAAATGAGTTTCAAGGGTTAAGACAGCAAGGCTACCCTCTTTTGTAAAGAATGTAGATAGAATGATTAGGCTAGGAATACATAGAAAGTGAGAAAGATTCGCTTATAGACTGAGATAGGGATATAGGATGAAGCTGTGGACCTGGAATTAAAAGTAAAATGTTGATACGGCGCTGTCCTACAAATTTGAGCAAAAGTTGATGGGACGATGGCGCCCGGCGTGCACACAGTCCTCCGAAAAATCCGCGAAACGAAGGGGGATCTGTTCGTCTCTGCACAAGGATTCCAGATCTTCAATTTCAGCCGCGTACCTGCAACCTACACACAGAAAAGCGAAGACGATTGGGGGGTTAGGGATTAGGGGTTTGCCCTTAGGTCAAACCCCGATTTTGGAATTAACCAAGAAATGAGAAATGTTGTAAATGTAAATGATTGTAATGTAAAACAAGTACTAATACCTTGTTGTAAGGATGTTTGTATCCTTATGTGCGAAGGTATAGATGTTGTTGTTTGTTGTGTGTTGTATGTTGTAGTATGTGATCTCCTCTTCAATGGTTGAATCCTTGTCTTGAATGCAACACTTAGCCTTGAATGGAGACTTGGAATGATCAATTGCTTGAAGGAATGTTTGAATGCTTGAATGCTTGAATGCTTGAATGCTTGAATGTTTGAGTATCATTTCCACGCTTTTTCCATCTTACCAAATGAGAGAGGAAAATGTAGTTTATATACTTGTCAATTAGGGTTAAAAGACTTATTTTCCCGACCTTAGGCCGACCAGGAAATGTTATTTTCCAATTTGCAAACAAAAAGACCCGAAGTCCCAAAGGAGATCGGGCACAAAATAGGGCCAGGGACCAGGGCGCTAGGCACCCTGGTCCTGAAGGACCAGGGCACTAGGCGCTCTGGTCCCACCTCCCGAGATAGTAGGGTGTAAGGAGGATCAGGCCAGGGTGCTTGAAAAATGCAGTTTTTGATGTCGTGGACAAGTTTCGGGGTCTCCATTCAGGTTCCGTGTTGCATCGCCATCGTGAAGACCGAAATGCAGTCAAAATTGCAAGTGTCGCAATTTTAGGACGCTACAGATAGATGAAAAATGCGTGATGATTTATCCCTTCAAAGCAGGTGAGAAATCCAAGGAAGATCAGATCAGATTGGATATAGATTTGATTGAAGGAGGGAAATCCTAACCATCCTAAGTTTGAATTAGTTTTTGGCGGGAAGCCTCAAGTTTAAAGATGCCAACCTCAAACTGGTATGTCATGATGCTGGAGAATGATAGTGTGCGGGAAAAGTCTATCTAAGTGAAAAATATGAAAAATATGAATTGTTTGTGTACCGGTGAGAAGGAACAAGAAAAACAGTGCAAAGGACAAACCGATAGAGTAAGTGAAGAACATAGAGGTATCAAAACCGGTAGAGGTAGAACCTAGCAAAGTGTGGTCAAGTGTGAATTGAATCCAACAATCAGAGGGAGAGAAGTTTTAGCAGAGTAAGAATCTACAGAAAGACATTGTTGCAGGGTGTGTGGAGTTTTCACAGACTGGTAAGATTGAAATTGATAGTGCAGAGTATTGAAGGGTTGCAAAACTTCATTTGCAATAGGGAATCCATTTGAGTATTTGAATCTTCATATTATCTTCACTAAGTAGGTTCTTAGTGTAGGGGTTGTAGCTCCTTTAGGTTGTATCCTATAAATTGATTAAGGGTTGGTGCTCCTTTGAGTCGGTGCTCATAAATTAGGGGTTGGTGCTCCTTGGGTTGGTTCTCTAAAATTGTAATCAAATAATTGTCATTATGAGGCTGGATTGGAGCAGAAGATCTCCATCAGCTATTCTCATCGAGGTTTTTCCCATATTGGGTTTTCCTCATATATCTGGTGTTATGTGATGCATTCTTGTGTATGTGTTATATTAATTTTATAAAAAATCCTTTCATACACTTAGTTTGCATTGTTTGGTTTACCAGTTAGCACTTTGTTTGTTTTATATTGTATCGCTATATCCCTGATTAGGAAAGAAGTGTTTAAATCACTCATTCACCCCTCTCTCCGTGATCCATTGTGTTCAACATTATGATCATTATTTGAAATGAAATGCACTATAATAAATGGATAGGTGACATTACATATGGTGAAGATATGTCCCTTCAAATTATATCGAGTGTACCCACTATGTCGATGCATTAGTATTGTATATCATCAAAAAGACGTGCATTTTTAAGAATTGTTAATCTACATATAAAAAAGCATGAGCATAAAGGTTTTATGACCATTATTTGAAATTAAAAGCATGATAATAAACAAAGAGGTTGGATTAATGAAGAGATAGGATTATACGAATTATATTGAGAGTGTACCCACTACATTGATGCAAAAATCGTGATGCAATAGTATTGTTCATTAAAAAGGACTTGCATTTTTAAGAATCCTTAATATAAACGTAAAAAATTGTACATAAAGGTTTTCTAATCATTATTTGAGATGACATGCATTATAAAAAATAAGAGATAGTAAATACCTAGTACTCACGTGTGCCTGAAGGGTCATCTCTTAGCTTAAGAGTATCTAGTATTGCTTCATGATTAGTACTAGTCATTTTCTATAGTTCTTTTGTCTTCAGTCTTGTTTGATGCTTCAACAACTTAACATTTGTAAATATAATAAGGTGTGAATACATGAGAATGGCTTTGTGTCTCTCGTTGTCTTCAAATGCAGGTATGCCATTCTTTCTAATCATGTATGTTCGCAACCAAGTTCCTACAACAACAACTGCACCTGTAGGATACATGAACCCATCATCATCTGTCACCAACTATGTTATCTTATGCTTTCCTTGTACACACCGCTCCAACCAATAGTTTTATCTCTCTTCATTCCTCTATTGTGCAACCACTGCAAAAACATATCCTGGTTGTAGAAGATCTAAAAGACAATCATACTCAACTAAACTTTCCATGTCATCATTTGACATGGATATTGTTTGAGATAAAGAGTTAGATATTGTGAAATGCATGTATCAACCCACTCACTTGACTCACACTGAACACAACTCTAACAAAAACAAGCCAATTATTGTGTCCAAATGGTCCATGTACTTGCATCTGAGTTGTGAGATGAATGCATCTTTGAAGAATCTTTAATTGTTTGGAAATCCAATCTGTCTCCCACTCTGCCCTCATCAACCAACCAAAAGAATTTGTGCACTGCTGAATCAAGAGTCCCTCCATGTGACATTGGTGTAATACACCAATCAACAATCGAATGTGCATTAGAGAATTTTGCACCTGAAATCCTCGTGGGGGCTTCATTGACTAGGAAATATTATATCACATGCATTCATATTGAGGGGTTTACTATCTAAAAAATGAGGGTACAATATATTTCCTATTGGTGAAAATAGGGGGCATTTTAATTCAGGCTATGAAAACATACAATATCTAGTGAAAATAGGGGGCTTTTAATTTAGGCTATGTATTAGGAGGGGGGTGACAAAATGACTTTAGGGAAATATTTTTTGAAAATAGGGGGATTCTTTAGTATGTTATGAATGCACATGCTATAACCCAAAATTCACTAAGTGAAGCCCTCGTGGAAATCCTCAATTGCTCCTTAACTAGAGCTCTCTTCAAACATGCACCTGCTCCATCATGCTCCCCCTTCCCATGCCCTGCTTCAAAAAGAATCCAAATATGAGGTACACGCCTCTCTACATGCATTATACTCAACCAATAAAACATACAAGAATTCTTGAATTGACCCAAGTAGTTATCTGACCATATGAGATGTCAGTTTATTGCAATACCTTTCTCTTGCAAGAACTCACAAAAATTCTCAAAACATTGGTGCACATACTTAGAGGAATGAGATCTATCATCACTCATATAAAAATGATAGTCCTTGATTATCTTCCTAACCTCTTCTGTACTACCAAGGGCATGTCTATATGTTATGTGAACAAAAATAACAATCTGAATTGAATTTTAATACTGAGCTTATATCTCATTTTGTGGTTGCAATGTATAGTTTTCTGCAAAATCAACCACCGATATAATAGTGCCAATCGGGAAAGAGTTCTTACACATCCTAAACTATTGATCCAACCACTAATACCTATGGTGTTCCTTGCATACTTGTAGAAAGTATTTTCCTTAAAATCCAAAATAAAATCAGCAACACTAACTTCTCTAGAGACCAACTCACATCTAGAACCTTCACCTCCACTCTTCAATGTATATTTCACTATCTCATATCTTTTTTTCTCAAAAATATTCTTTCCAAATTCATGTTCATTTCCCTCATGTAAACACGAAACAAACTTTGACAACCCACCACATTTTGAGTACTTCTCATTCAAACAATCATTTTTATAAAAAAAAAGCATCCATCATCTCTAGGACATAAAAAAAGATCTAGCAAATCTCTTGATGATCTCAGAAATTGCATTGCATTGTACTCTTGCAACATATCATTAGTATGCATTGTAGAACAAATATAGCATAAAATTTAATGGTGCATTGAAAACTCCACATGGTATTTGCAACAACAAGTATTACAAATCTTAAGAGGTACACAATAAAACAACTTCAAATATTCAAAGGCCATTTGCAATATTTGCAAAGTTGGATGTGTTTCAAAAAAAAATTTGTAAAACATTATTTGCCTTGATTCCAAGAAATGTTTGGGATGTGGTGTGCAGTCTCGGTTGTAGATTCTTAACTTCAAAACATCCTTTATATTCGGTGATAATCTAGAATTAGAGTGCCAAAATTGTTGAATTTCCTCCTTCACATTGTCAGTCAAATTTTTATCAACACGTTGAAGCCTCCCACCAAAAGCCAATGTATCATGTTGAAGGGGATCATTGAGTTTGTCTCTTCTTGCAAGTACTCTATCCAAAGTTTTACAGTTTATGTTCAAATCAACACAAGTTTGTCTCATAAAATGAGCCTTCCTCAATTGATGGCTTACTAAGGAGGTTGTAATCACTCTTTGAGTGGCTCGCTTATCTTTTTCCTTTCTATTCTTTCCAATAGAATTGAGAGCATTAAAAATATTTTTTTACAATAATAGAATTTTTCTCCATCTTCTTGTTCATACGAATCTTCAATTTGGCTAGCAATGGTCTCATCTTATGCATCTTTAGCAATTGAACAAATAGTTTTCATTTCTTGATCAATGTCTTATTGCTAAAATATTGGTTGAAAAGTTGTGTAGCCCACAACCAAACGCTTCATGTTGACCTCTTGCCTTGAGATTGTCATTAATATTCTCATCAATTTCAAGTAACCATTTTGGGATTCTTGAAGGTATTGAATTTGGAATTTGGAATTTTTCTTTCGTCCATGAGAGGGTCTTCATTTCTCTGTTATTCGGTGTTACATATTGTTCACTTGGTTGAACAATTCCACCTTCAATGTCAAAATTTCCCAAATTTTCACCTCCAATGTCAATTCCCAAAATTTCACCTTGAATGTCAACACCCAAATTTTCACCTTCATTGTCAATTCCCACATTTTCACTTTCAATTCCCACATTTTCATTCCTAAATTCAATATCATACTGAACATTTTCACTATCTATTTCAACATTCTCATTCCGAATTTCAATATCATGTTCAACATTTCCAATATCAAAATCTACATTTTTCATTTTCACTTTCAATAACTTCCTCAACATTTTCAAATTCATTTTCCTCTTCACTTGAAGCAACATTTGCAAAGGCTTCACAAATATTTGACATACCTTGTCTTCTCCTCCTATGACCTTTTCTATCTCTTTGTCTATATACTTCAATTTTCTCATTTGAAAGCTTTCTTTTGCATTTATGTTTTCAACGAATGTTGCTCCCCATTATACCTCTACAAATATGCTCCTAAATGATTGACAATGATAAATTTTTCTCCAAGAATCTCTCAAAAGCATAATTTTATAACTGTTTGTCTAAAAACCCATGATTTTTGCTTGCAACATGAATGTGTGGGCCATTGGAATGCACAAAATGACCCACAAACCTATTTTATCCTAAGGGATCAAATGGTATCTTAAGGGGTCATATGGTGTCCTATGACCCCTTAGGACACTATATGACACCTTTTAACATCCTAGTACATGACATGACCCCTTAAGGCACCATATGTCCCCTTAGGACACCATATGGTGTCGTATGACCCCTTAGGACACCATATGACTCATTTTGACATGATAGTACAAGACATTACCCCTTAAGGAACCATAAGACCCCTTAGGGCACATTATGATGTCCTAAAAGGTCATATGGTGTACTATGACCCCTTAGGACATGATACAATGTCATTAGGGGCCATATGGTGTCCTAAGGGGTCATATGGTGTCCTAAGGGGTAATAGGGTGTCGTTAGGGGTCATATGGTGTCTCAAGGGGTCATATGGTGTCCTATGACCCCTTAGGACACCATATGACCCCTTTTAACATCCTAGTACATGACATGGCACCTTAACACACCATATGACCCCTTAGGACACAATATGGTGTCTTTGGGGGTCATATGGTGTCCTATGAGCCCTTTTGACCTCCTCATACATAATATGACCCCTTAAGGCACCATATGACCCCTTAGGGCACCATATAGTGTCCTAAGAGGTCATATGGTGTCCTAAGGGGCCATATGGTGTCCTAAGGGGACATATGGTGTCCTATGACCCCTTAGGACACCATATGACCCCTTAGGATACAATATGGTGTCGTTGGGGGTCATATGGTGTCCTATGAGCCCTTTTGACCTCCTCATACATAATGTATGAGGAGGTCAAAAGGGCTCATGGCACCTTAACACACCATATGACCCCTTAGGACACAATATGGTGTCGTTGGGGGTCATATGGTGTCCTATGAGCCCTTTTGACCTCCTCATACATAATATTACCCCTTAAGGCACCATATGACCCCTTAGGGCACCATATAGTGTCCTAAGAGGTCATATGGTGTCCTAAGGGGCCATATGGTGTCCTAAGGGGACATATGGTGTCCTATGGCCCCTTAGGACACCATATGACCCCTTAGGATAGCATACGGTGTCGTTAGGGGTCATATGGTATCCTAAGGGGTCATATGTTGTCCTAACGAGTCATAGGGTGTCGTTAGGGGTCATATGGTATCCTATGACCCCTTAAGACACCATATGACCCCTTTTAACATCCTAGTACATGACACGACCCCTTAAGGCACCATATGACCCCTTAGGACACCATATGGTGTTGTTGGGGGTCATATAGTATCCTAAGGGGTCATATGGTGTCTTAAGACCCCTTAGGACACTGTATGACCCTTTTAACATCCTAGTACATGACATTACCTTGTAAGGCACCATATGACCCCTTAGGACACCATATGGTGTCTTGGAGAGGTCATATAGTGTTCTAAGGGGCCATATGGTGTCATATGACCCCTTAGGACACCATATCATGTCGTTAGGGGTCATATGGTGTCCTAAGGGGTCATAGGCTATTTTTAGGGGTCATATGGTGTCCTATGACCCCTTAGGACACCATTATTGTAAGACACAATGTACCATTGAGAGGGGGAGGGGGTGAATCAGTGGTTCTCAAAACTTTTCCTTTTAGCTCTACTTTGAGAGCAACACCGCTTGACACATCTAACTCAATTCAAACTTACCTATTAGTAAAGAAACTAACTCAAATACACATGCATAAACAAGGTGACATCACATAACACAAGTATATATGAGGAAAACCCAATATGGGAAAAACCTCAGTGAGCAATGTTGCTGGATACTACTGCTCCAATCCAACCTCATAATAAAACATAGTTACAAAGTTTAGGGCACCAACCCAAGGAGCATCAACCCCTAGCTTTAGGGTACCAACCCAAGGAGCTACAACCCCTATCAATTTTATGGGCTACAACCCAAAGGAGCACCAACCCCTGCACTGAGCTACAACTCAGTGTTCACAATGCAAAATTCAAATATATAAGTTGTTATCATGTTGCAAGTGAATCTTGCAACTTTATCAAATATCTTACTCTGTCGGTGAAGTACCTTCTCTACTTTACCAACTCACTCTTCTTGCTACTCTGCACCTACTACTTCTTTGTTGGATCTACAACTCACCTTCAACACATCACCGGTGTCACACTTTGTTGGTGTAAGAACTACCGATTCTTCTCTCCAACTGGTTGAAGACTTCAACCAGGTTCACTCTTACTTTCTTCTTAGATTCTCATTAAGCAATCAACTGATCTTGTTCTTACTTGTAGAAGTCTTCCACTTCACAACAACACAATATTCACCTCTTCAGCAGTAGAAAACAATCTCTTTGGCCTCTTTACTTATAGTCTAGATTTCCCACCAAATGCCAATTCAAATTTCAGGCAGTTAGGGTTTCCTCACCATCCTCAAGGAAAATCAAATCCAATCAAATCTTGCATGATCTGATCTATCTAACATTTGAATGCATATCTCCACCATAGTCGCATCTCCTCGATCATGCCCTTCATTCCTGGCGATTTTCTTTTTACCTTCACAACAAATCCTTCAGTTAGTCATGAAAGATCTATTGGGTTGTTTCCTTCATCACCTCGATCTTCTTAATATCTCTTAGTTGGCTTGTAGTTGTCTTTCCGACCTCGAGCCTCAAACCCCTACAATCACTCTGCAACATGTCACGTGATTTGAGTGACTTTTCATTAAGGTTGATCAACCCTGCAATAACCTTGTCGTTGTACATTCTATCTTTATTCAACTACAGGTTTACCATGTTGACTCCATGTCGACTATCTGCCAGCTTGGCACTTCAAGTTGGTCCAAGTAATATCACCGACCAACCACCCTACCAGTTCCTTACTTCGACAAGTTTTCTAACCCTTCCGATCTCAACCATTCTACTAGTTACCTTGTCATATCTGCTCTCATCTTGAATTGTCGATGGAACTCTCAGTCCAGTCTCCAGACTGGTAAGTCCTAAGTATTCTTATTTCCACAATAGGGAGGTCTTTTACAACTACACCTTTCTTATATAACTGATAGACTTATATACCGATTACCACTCTTGGTGACATCATGTCATCATTCTTTCTTAAGGCTCCTTCTTCTTTCAGTTAGGTCAGATTCCTTTGTTTGCATCTAATCAGCCTTTCCTTTTCCCTGATTAGCTTTGATCATATCTCAACCGGTTTGTCAAGATGATAAACACTTCATACTCCCTCTATAATGGCATCTCCTCATACCTCTTCATTCTTATCTCTCAAAACTAAGATGCACTCAAAGCATAACAGGAGATAAGCTCCACTTATTTGATGGAGTAACACCTTGTCTTCTGCATCCCGCAATTCTCTTCATGTGATTTGATGTGAGCACATTTACTGTCAGTCCTTGCTTTGCATGATGACTGCTTCTTCACATGGTGAGAGTCCTATTGTTCTGCAACCTTACTGATGAATAATGATGAACAGATAGTACCAAACTGGTACTGAGAGGGGGAGGTGAATCAATACAGACAAAAAAACTTTCCCTGAACTAGTTTGACTGCAAAGACTACACTTGACTGGTAAACAGTAACATCGGTCTAAATCAGGGCACTACCGGTAAAACACAATGAGAGTATGAAATACATAAACCGGTAAACACTTAGATCTCTACACAATCTAATATCTCATTTCCACTTCACTCGTATGCATAAACAAGTAATGTATCATCAGAGATATAATGACTATTGGTTCAACATGTTTTACCACTTGACAAAGAATATTAAAGCATCACATGAAAAGCATCACACATGACACACTGATTTTTCACATGGAAACCCAACTGGGAAAAACCATGGTGGGGATGAATACCCACAAGATGTTCTTTGAACTCTTCTAAAGTCCGCTCTATTAGGAGCTTAGTCCAGTTAAAGACTTTTTACAATAGGTTTTGCTAGGAACTGATCCTACTAGGGATCACCCAGTTAAGGGATAGCTAAATTCTTGGTTAAAGGTTATAACCCTGTTAAAGGTTACCTCACAAGAGGATTTGAAGAACTCATTGAATTGAGTCACCCTGTTAAAGGATTTACACAAAAGCCTATTAAAGCTACCCGGTTAAGGATTTTCCAACTGCTGAAATGGTTAGAAGTCAACAGGTAATACACTGATATGATAATAGCACTCAATGCCAAGGTAGATCCACTTTAGCTCCTTTTCTTCTGCAATCACACTCTGCATGTATCAACACAATTCTCTAGTCTGGCAAGAATCAAGTATCTCTTCATTTGGATACACACATAACATTTTCCAACAACTTCAAAATGAAAAACATCATCAACCTTATAAGAAATAGATAGGTCGGTAGCATAAACCCTAAACCCTAAACATTTAGGTTTAACAATTCAATCAGTTCAATCCTGACCATTAATCATATTGCATTGAATGCAACAGTCTTCAACAGATCTCAATATGTTCTCCAACTTTCATTCTTTGTCGCTTCAAGAAGTTGATAACCCATTACGCGCTCTCCACCGTTTACAGAGACTTCACACATTCTTGAGGTAGATAGGATAAATCTCCATGCAAGATCCTCAAGGAAATCCTTCATGCCCACAAGGCTGATGTGGAAACACTATATGATCTTCATTATAATGCTAACTGATCATAAGATGTCATTGGTTGAATCACACAGGCTTGGAATGCATCAACCAGAAACTCTAAAGTTGAGACTACCAACTGGTAGTCATGCCAAATGAAACCTCAATACAAAACTTCCCATATACCGGTTCTCATTCCAACATAACACTTCACTTTTTCACATATACCAATTCTCATTAACATACCGATTCTCACATATACCACTTTGCTTACTTCAATATACCAGTTCATACTTTAGCATATTGACATCAATGACAACGTACAATATCATCATGTCATCAAGCTCTGCACATATGCCAACAATCTCCCCCTTTGGCATTGATGGCATTATACAAAGATATCTCACTGCTTCACATCTTCTCTCTAATACTGTAGATATCTTCTTCACTTCACACCTTCTCCCCCTTTGACAACAATGCTAAAGTGGAGACACAAACAGCTATGTTCCACTATGTTGCTCCCCCTAAGGAGTAGCATCCTTCAACACATCAATCCTGAAAAAATATTTATCAATGCAATACCTGACTGATGTGGAGCACACACCTTTAGTTCACCTCTTGAAGGGGAAACACCCCTAATTCACCTCTTAAATAGGTAAATGTAGCCTTCGGTAGAGGCTTGGTGAATATGTCTGCTAACTACTCCTTACTGGAGACATGTTCCAATACAACCTCTTTGTTCTAAACCTTCTCCCTCAAGAAATTATAATTGAGCTCAAAGTGCTTGGTTCTAGCATGTAAAACCAGATTCTTGGAAATATTAATTGCACTTGTGTTGTCACAAAATATACTTACCAGTTTAGATACAAGAACTTTGAAGCCACTTAATACATGCTTCATCCAAATTGTCTAGGTGAAGTTCATAAATGCTGCAGCATATTTTGCTTTTGATGTAGACTAAGAGATACAACTCTACTTCTTACTCATCCATGAGACCAGTCTACCACCAAGAAAGAATGCACCATCAGTTGTGCTCTTCCAGTCATCCACATTACCAGCCCAATTAGCATCTGTAAACACTTTGAGGTTGAAATCATTGTTGTATGGATACCATAATCCATAGTCAATAGTTCCCTTCAGATATCTAAGAATCCACTTGACTGCTACCAAGTGGGATTTTCTTGGAGATTTTTGGAACTGTGCAATAATGCCCACTGCATGTGCAATGTCCGATCTGCTATCTACTACATAGTGCAACTTACCAATCATTAATCGGTATTCCTTCTCATTCACCAATGTTGTGTCATCATCTTTTGATAATTTACAACTGGTCACCATCAATGTACCAACTAGTTTGTTGTCTTCCATGCCAAAGGTCTTCAACACCTCTTTGACATACTTGGACTGAGTGATAAAGATACCATCTTTCATTTGTTGAATCTATAGTCCAATGAAGAACTTAATCTCCCCTATAAGTGACATCTCAAATTCCTTCTTCATCTCATCTGTAAAATCATGACTCATCTTGTCATCTCCACCAAAAATTATGTCATCAACAAATACTTCACAGATCAGAATTTGATCTCCTTCTGACTTCAAATAGATATTTCTATCTTCACTTGTTCTTTCAAATCCAATCTTCACAAGATGTGAGTGTAAGCATTCATACCATGCTCTAGGTGCCTGCTTCAATCCATACAAGGCTTTATGTAGCCTACACACCATGTCACTGTCTTCTGATAGGGAAAACCCATCTGGTTGCTCTATATACACCTCCTCTTCAAGTATTCCATTCAGAAATGTAGATTTTACATCCATTTGATATACTTTGAATCCCTTGAAGGCTACATATGCAAGAAGCATACGAACTCCTTCCAATCTAGCTACTGGAGCAAAGGTTTCTCCATAGTCTTCTCCTTCTTATTGAGCATATCCCTTACACACCAGTCTGGCTTTGTTTCTTACCACTGTACCATCTTCATTTAGCTTATTTCTGAAAACCCATTTGGTGCCAATGACATTTTTATGCTCAAGTCTGGGTACTAAAGACCATGTACCATTCTTTTCTATCTAGTCAAGTTCCTCTTCCATAGCCTTGATCTAGTCTTCATCTATATGTGCCTCTTTAAATGTTTTAGGCTCAAATTCAGAGATCATGCAAGAATTTTCTCTGACCTTTCTTCTTGTAAGAATTCCTACATTCTTATCTCCTATGATCTGCTTTGGATCATGATTCAGCTTTACATACCTAGGAATGATCTTAGTTGTTTCCTCTTGCTTTTCTTCTTCATCCTCATCTTCATTAGCATCAGCATCTACCGGTGTAGGAGCACTGTTACTGGTACTAGGTTGTTTTGCAACTGGTTCCTAGAAGGTTAGAACCAGTTCATCTACCACTCGCTCACTATCGGTTTCCTCAATTTTCTCAAAGGTTTCATCAACTCTGACATTAATACTTTCAACAATTCTCTGAGTCCTATTGTTGAAACACTTGAGAGCTTTTCTCTTGGTGGAATATCCTAGGAATATTCCCTCATCACATTTTGCATCAAACTTGTTCTGATGTTCACTCCTCTTGATATAACATTTGCTACCAAACACTCTAAAGTAGCTTACTATAGGAGTCTTACCGGTCCAATACTCATAAGGTTTTTTATCCTTACCTTTCTTGATGAGTACTTGGTTCATAATGTAGACTGCAGTGCTCACCGCTTCTCTCCAGAAGGTGTGAGCAACCTTCTCTTGAATCAGAATCATTCTGGTTGCTTCAACTACAGTCTGGTTGTTCCTCTCTGCTAGGCCATTCTGTTGTGGAGTCCAGAGGGCAGACAGTTGCCTCTTGATGTCGTTCTCTTCACAGTACTTGTTGAATTCACTGGAAGAGAATTCTCCTCCTTGATCAGTTCTTAGGCACTTAATCTTCTTACCACTTTCCTTTTTGACTAGTGCTCTGAAAGCTTTGAACTTTCCAAAATCTTCAGACTTATCTTTCAAGAATGTGACCCACATCATTCTTGAGTAGACATCAATGAGAATCATAAAGTACCTATCTTCTTGCACACTCCTAGCTTTCATAGGACCACACAAATCAATATGCACAAGATCAAGTAAATTGTCTATAGTGAAAGATTTACCTTTGAAGGTTGAGGAAGACATTTTCTCCAGTTGACACTCTATGCACAAAGGATTCTCTAGTTTGCTTAGCACAGACAATCCTCTAACTGCCTTGATCTTACTAGCCTTCACAATATTATCAAAGTTTACATGGTAGAGTCTCCTATGCCATATCGAGCTATTATCAAACTTAGCCATTAGACATGTACTGATATTTGCATTCAGCTAAAATAAGTTACCTCTGGTCTACATACCGGTGGCCATTAGTTCACCACTCTTTCCTTTTATCTTGCATACTCCATCTTTGAATTCTAGAGTGAGTCTATTATCATTCAACTGGGCAACACTCAAAGGGTTGTGCCTAAGACCTTCTACCTAATACACATTATTAGCACTATTTTTTCCATTTAGAGAGATGGACCCTATGCCTTTTACCATACATGGTGCATAATTACCAAATCGGACCACACCACCATCATACTCTTCCAGAGATAGAAACTTACTCCTGTCACCAGTCATGTGGTGAGAACAACCACTATCAATAATCCACTCATTGGAATTATAAAAGTGAGAGATAAGAGCCTTCTTGTCTGACACATCTTCCTTAACTAATACAAACACAATGTCTTCACTTTCTTCATCTTCTGATTCCTCGTCAGTGACAACTTCATCAACTGCTACAAAATAGTTTCTCCTGTTTCCTCCTTTGAACTTCTTGAACTTCCCTGGTTTGTCCTTATTATAACCATTAGGACAATTTATAGCAATGTGTCCTATCCTATTGCAAGAAAAACATTTCAAAGGGATCTTACCTCTGTATTTACTAGTTCCCTTAGGAAGTCTCTTGGCAAGAAGAGCTTCAAATTCCATCAGGATCTCCTCATCATCCATTTCTCTACTTTGTCTTGGTTCACAACTGGTACTAGCTTCTTTTCCCTTTCTAGATGGTGCAGCAGATGCTCTAAAGGCTGATCCAGTCTTCTGAATACTATCATCATAATTATTTAGCTCATATGAGGTCAACTTAGCAATGATGGAGTCTAGGGATACCTTTGTCTTGTCTATAGACCTCAACTCCTGAATGGTAGTAGCCCTTATTGCATAGACTGGTAACAAGGATCTCAAGACTTTACTAACAACAGTGGAATCATCTATTTTACCTCCTACACTCTTGATGTCTCCAACAACAGTTTTGATTCTTATTCCATATTGTTGAATGGCCCTTCCTTCAACCATCTGCATGTCTTCAAAATTTCCCCTAAGGCTCTCTTCCTTAGCTTGTTTCACATGCTCATCACTGCCATAGATATTCTCCAGAGCATCTCATACTTCTTTGGGATTATCTTTATCCTGAACATCAATAAAATCAATGTCAGATAGACTGCTGATTAGGGCTTCCATGACTTGCCCATTCTCCCGAATCTCTCTTTTTTGATCATCGGTGAGAGTACTGGTAGGAATAACATAAGCATTCTCAACATAGCTCCAGTGTTGAGCACCCATTATTCTGATGTAGATCTTCATTCTGTCCTTCCATATCTTAAAGTTGTCTCTGTTGAACTTTGGACCTTCCCTCTTCATCATTAGAGTGGGATCTTTTCCTCAAGCAGTTAAGCTTACAACATAGAGGACTTGGAAGATGCTCTGATGCCAATTGATGAATAATGATGAACAGTTAGTACCAAACCAGTACTAAGAGGGGGGGGCTGAATCAGTATAGACAAATTTTTTTTCCCTAAACCAGTTTGACTGCAAAGATTGCACTTGACTGGTAAATAGTAACACCGGTCTAAATCAGGGCACTACTAGTAAAACACAGTGAGAGTATGAAAGACATAAACTGGTAATCACTTAGATCTCTACACAATCTAATATCTCATTTCCACTTCACCCGTATGCATAAACAAGTAATATATCATTAGAAATATAATTACTGTCAGTTCAACATGCTTTACCACTTGACAGAGAATATTAAAGCATCACACATGACACACTGATTTTTCATGTGGAAACCCAACAAGCTATTCTTTGAACTCTTCTGAAGTTCACTCTGTTAGGAGCCTAGTCCAGTTAAAGACTTTTTACAATAGGTTCTGCTAGGAACCAATCCTACTAGGGATCACCCAGTTAAGGAATAGCTAAATACCCGGTTAAAGGTTAGAACCCTATTAAAGATTACCTCGCAAGAGGATTTGAATAACTCATTGAATTGAGTCACCCTATTAAAGGATTTACACAAAAGCCTGTTAAAGCTACCCGGTTAAGGGATTTTCCAATTGCTAAAATGGTTAGAAGTCAATAGGTAATACACTAACCTGATAACAACACTCAATGCCAAGGCAAATCCACTTTAGCTCCTTTGCTTCTGCAATCACACTCTACAGGTATCAACACACTTCTCCGATCTGGCAAGAATCAAGTATCTCTTCACTTGGATACACACATAACATTTGCCAACAATTTCAAAATGAAAAACATCATCGACCTTATAGGAAACAGATAGGTTGGTAGCATAAACCCTAAACATTTAGGTTTAACAGTTCAATCGGTTCAATCCTGACCGTTAATCATACTGCATTGAATGCAATAGTCTTGAACAAATCTCAAGACATTCTCCAACTTTCATTCTTTACCACTTCAGGAAGTTGATAACCCAGCATGCGCTGTCCACCATTTATAGAGACTTCGCACATTCCCGAGGTAGATAGGATAAATCTCCATGCAAGATCCTCAAGGAAATCCTTCACGCGCACAAGGCTGACATGGAAACACTATCTGATCTTCATTATAATGCTAACTCATCACAAGATGTCATCGGTTGAATCACACAGGCTTGGAATGCATCAACCGAAAACCTTGAAGTTGAGACTACCAACCGATAGTCATGCCAAATGAAACCCCGATACAAAACTTCCCATATACTAGTTCTCATTCCAACATACCGCTTCACTTTTTCACATATACCAGTTCTCATTATCATACCAGTTCTCACATATACTAGTTTTCTTACTTCAATATACTAGTTCATACTTCAGTATATTGACATCAATGACAATGTACAATATCATCATGTCATCAAGCTCTGCACATATGCCAACACTTACAACATACTAGTTCATTCTTCTCTTCCAGTGTTGAAGTGATTCAAATAACATTCTGCCTCTTCATCACAAGCAACCACTCAAACCACTTCTCCATCTCATCACATAGGTCAGGCACTAACTTGTGTATTGATGACATTTGTGAGCATCTGCTTTACCTTTACTGGTGTTCAGCAAGACAAGGTGATATCCAATCTATCACATACTATACTCCTTCATATCAATGTTGCACATGCATCTCAACTACCGGTGGTCATCCCATACCGATTGACATCAATGACAACACAATGCCAACAATTATGACCCCTTTTAACATCCTAGTATGCGACATGACCCCTTAGGGCACCATATGGTGTCGTTGGGGGTCATATGGTGTCCTTCATAGGACATTGTATGACCCCTTTTGGCATCCTAGTACACGACATTACCCCTTAAGACACCATATGACATCTTAGGACACCATATGGTGTCCTAAGAGGTTATATGGTGTCTGAAGGGTACATATGGTGTCCTATGACCCCTTAGGACACCATATGGCCCTTTAGGACACCATATAGTGTTGTTAGGGGTCATATGGTGTCCTAAGGGGTCATAGGGTGTCCTTAAGGGTCATATGGTGTCATATGACCCCTTAGGACTCCATATGACCCCTTTTAACTTCCTAGTACAGGATATGACCCCTTAAGACACCATATAACCCCTTAAGATACCATATGGTGTCGTTGGGTGTCATATGGTGTCCTAAGGGGTTATATGGTGTCCTATGACCCTTTAGGACATCATATGACCCCTTTTCACATCCTAGTACATAACCCCTTAAGGAACCATATGACCCCTTAGGACACCATATGTTGTCCTAAGAGGTCATATGGTGTCCTAAGGGGCCATTTGGTGTGCTAAGGGGACATGTGGTGTTGTATGACCCCTTTGGAAACCATACAATGTCATTAGGGGTCATATGGTGTCCTAAGGGGTCATATGGTGTCCAAAGGGGTCATATGGTGTTCTATGACCCCTTAGGACACCATACAATCCCTTTTAACATCATAGTACATGACATGACCCCTTAAGGAACCATATGACCCCTTAGGACACCATATGGTGTCGTTGGGGCTCATATAGTGTCTTAAGGGGTCATATAGTGTCCTAAGGGGTTATATGGTGTTCTATGACCCCTTAGGATACTATATGACCCCATTTAACATGCTAGTACACAAAATTACCCCTCAAGGAACCATATGACCATTCAGGACACCATATGGTGTTGTTAGGGGTCATATGGTGTCCTATGACCCCTTAGGATATCGTATGATGCCTTTTGACATCCTAGTACATGCCATTACCCCTTAAGGCACCATATGATGCTTTAGGACATCATATGGTGTCCTAAGAGGATATATGGTGTGCTAAGGGGCCATATGGTGTTCTAAGGGGACATATGGTGTCCTATGACCCCTTAGGAAACCATATGAGCCCTTAGGACACCATATGGTGTCGTTAGGGGTCATATAGTGTCCTAAGGGTTCATATGGTGTCTTATAACCCTGAACACCATATGACCTCTTTTAGCATCCTAGTACATGACTTGACTCCTTAAGGCACAATATGACCCCTTATTGTGTCCTAGGGGGTCATATGCTGTCCTAAGGGGTCATATAGTGTTTTATGACCCTTGGGACACAATATGACCCCTTAGGACACCATATGACCCCTTTTAACATTCTATTACACAACATGGCCCCTTGTGACACCATATTGTGTCCTAAGGGGTCATATGGTGTCCTATGACCCCTTAGGACCCCATATGACCCTTTAAACATCCTTGTTCATGACATGACCCCTTGTGACACCATATGGCCCCTTAGGATACCATATATTGTCGTTAGGGGTAATATGGTGTTCTATTACTCCTAACAATACTATATGACCCTTTAGCACACCATATGGTGTCCTAAGGGGTCATATGGTGTTGTAAGGGGTCATATGGTGTTCAATGACCCCTTAGGACACCATATGGTGTCATTGGGGGTCATATGGTGTTCTATGACCCCTTAGGACACAATATGACCCCACATGACACCATATGACCCCTTTTAACATCCCGGTACACAACATGAGCCCTTTTTTCACCATATGGCATCCTAAGGGGTCATATGGTGTATTATGACCCCTTAGGACCCCATATGACCCTTTTAACATCCTTGTACATGACATGATCCCTTGTGACACCATATGTTGTTGTTAGGGGTCATATGGTGTTCCAAGGGTTCGTAAGGTGTACTAAGGGGTAATATGGCATTCTATGATCCCTTAGGACACCATATGACCCCTTAAGACACCATATAGTGTCGTTTGGGCTATATGGTGTCCTAAGGGGTCATATGTTGTCATAAAGGGTAATATGGTGTTCTATGACCCCTTAGGACACCATATGGTGTCGTTGGGAGTCATATGGCATCCTAAGGGGTCATATAGTGTTCTATGATCTGTTAGGACACCATATGATCCGTTAGGACACCATATGACCCCTAGCTCACACCATGACCCCTTGTGACACCATATGACCCCTTAGGACACCATATGGTGTCATTAGGTGTCATATGGTGTTTTATGACCCCTTTGGACACCATATGACCCCTTTTAACATCCTAGTGTATGACATGACCGCTTATGATACCATATGACACCTTAGGACAATATGATGTCCTAATGACCCCTTAAGACACCATATGACCTCTTTTAACATCCTAGTACACGACATGACCACTTATGATACCATATAACCCCTTTGAATAATATGATGTCCTAATGGGTCATATGGTATCTTAAGGGGTCAAATGGTGTTCTAAGGGGTCATATGTTGTTCTAACACATGTGTGGGCCCTTAGGACCCCATATGACCCCTAATGACATTGTATGACCCCTTAGGACACCATATGACCTCTTTTAATATACTAGTACACGACATGACCCCTTATGACATCATATGACCCCTTAGGACAATATGATTTCCTAATGGGTCATATGGTGTCCTAACGGGTCATATGGTGTTCTAACACATGTGCGAACCCTAAGGACACCATATGACCCCTAACGACACCAAACCCCCTCTAACATCCTATTACACGAGATGACCTTGGCCATATGGTGTCCTAAGGTGTCATATGAATTGTTTTAACACATGTGTGGGTCCTTAGGACATCATATGATCTCTAATGACACCATATGAACCCTTGGGACACCATATGACTCTTTAGGACCATATAATGTTCATATGGTACATCCTAAGAGGTCATATGCTATTCTAACACATGTTGCCCCTTACAAACCCATATGACACCTAATGACACCATGTGCCCCCTTAGAATACCACATGACCCCTTACGACACCATATGACCCCTCAGAACACCATATGATCCATGGAACACAATATGACCCCTTATGACACCATATGCCCCCTAACGAATATATTAATAATATATTTTAATATATAGATTTATATATTATAGTATTAATATATAACATGTGTAGCATCCTAAAATTGTGACACTTGCAATTTCGACCGCATTTGGGTCTTCACGATGGCGATGCAACACTAAACCTGAATGGAGACCCCGAAACTTGCTCATGACACCAAAAACTGCATTTTTCAAGCACCCTGGCCTGAACCTCCTTTGCACCCTGCTGTCCCGGGAGGTGGGACCAGAGCGCCCAGCACCCTGGTCCTTCAGGACCAGGGCGCCCAGCGCCCTGGTCCCTGGCCCTATTTTGGGCCCAGTCTCCTATGGGACTTCGGGTCTTTTTGTTTGCAAATTGGAAATTATCTTTCCTGGTCGGCCTAAGGTTGGGAAAATCAGTCTTTTAACCCTAATTGGCAAGTATATAAACTACATTTTCCTCTCTCATTTGGATGGATGGAAAATAGATGGAAAAGGCGTGAAAACGATATTCAAACATTCAAGCATTCAAGCATTCAAGCATTCCTTCAAGCAATTGATCATTCTAAGTCTCCATTCAAGGCTAAGTGTTGCATTCAAGACAAGGATTCAACCATTGAAGAGGAGATCACTTACAACACATTACATGCTACAACATACAACATACAACAAACAACAACATCTATACCTTCGCATATAAGGATACAAACATCCTTACAACAAGGTATTAGTACTTGTTTTACATTACATTTACAACATTTCTCATTTCTTGGTTAATTCCAAAACCGGGGTTTGACCTAAAGGCAAACCCCTAATCCCTAACCCCCCAATCGTCTTCGCTTTTCTGTGTGTAGGTTGCAGGTACGCGGCTGAAATTGAAGATCTGGAATCCTTGTGCAAAGACGAACAGATCCCCCTTCGTTTCGCGGATTTTTCGGAGGACTGTGTGCACGCCGGGCGCCATCGTCCCATCAAATTTTTCTCAAATTTGCAGGACAGCGCCGTCTCGACATTTTACTGCTAATTCCAGGTCCGCAGCTTCATCCTATATCCCTAACTCAGTTTATAAGCAAATCTTTCTCACTTTCTATGCATTCCTAGTTCAATCTTTCCATCTACATTCTTTACAAAAGAGGGTATCCTTGCTATCACAACCCTTGAAACTCATATAGAATCCAATTTTGCATTGCATGGGATTAGATCTTGTGGGTTTCAACCCCTCTTTTGAATGTAAAGTCCCTCCTAAGTGAAAACCATCAACCCTAGTGACTCTCCCTTCTCCCTCCTCAGAGTTGGGGAGGGGAGAACGACTAGGGTTCGATTTTTCCGCTTTACATTTTGGTGAACCCGACGTGAACATCCTTTCTGATTATTCATAGTTAGATCTGAAAATTGGATTCCTTGATTACATTTCCATGTTTGATCTTTGGCAAAATTTTAGAGGTTAATTGCGTAAAAACCCTAAATTTTCTTTTTAAGTAATTAAACTTGTGAAATGTTTAATTGTTGATGCTTGTTTCAGATCTGCCCTTTTATTACAAATTATCAATTCATATTTGTGCTTTAATTTTGAAAATTAAGTGCTTAAGTGTCAAAACCCTAATTTTTGAAACCCTCTTGATTCAACCTTTGACTGATAATTTCACTAATCAAAACACCTCCAAATCGGCTGTAACTTTGGATTCCGCAATAAAATCACAATATCTTTCATCCCTGAAAATTTGGAAAAAAGTTGTGAGGACCGTGTGCACTCCGAGCACCATCGTCCCCGACATTTTTTCCGAAATTTCAGGAGCGAGATCTTACTGTATTTTCCTGCTAAAATCCAAAATTTTGGCTGATTTTATCAATTTTAACACCTTCAAAATTACAGTCAAAGTTGGTCTAGTGATTGCTTGGATTGAGGCTTCTAATCATTCAAAAATTGTTGAAATTGAAATTTGTGTCAAAATTGTGTTTCTTACAGTCCTAAATCTCAAAAGTGTGTTAGCATTCATTCGAAATTTCAGTGATTTATTCAAATTTTTGCAATTTGTGACTTTTGAAATTAAGTGCTTAATTACAACAACTTTGATTTCCGCTTTCAGAATTGAATTTTGCATGAAATTGAGTCAATTTTCAAATTTCAAAACTTGCATTGCTTTTGGTATTCCCTCTAAAATCATAAAATTCAAAATTTCAGTTTCCCTCTCTTTTTCAAAATTCAAATTTTGCATTTTTCGACAATCTTGGTAGGGTTCAATTTTGAGATTGCAACTTTAATTTGGCCTATCTACAGATCGCAAAATCACTCAATTTTTTCAGGTTAGCTGTAAAATCATCATAACTTTCATCCCTGCAAATTTCGAAAAAAGTTGCGAGGACCGTGTGCACCCCGAGCGCCACGGTCCCGGACATTTTTTCCGAAATTTCGGGAGATTGTCCTGATTGTATTTAACAGCTTAAATCTAGAAGATTGGTTGGTTTTACTGAAATTTGCTACCTCTAAAAATTCAAAATCTTCTCTCTCTCTTTAGTGCATGAGTTTTACAACAATAAGTCCTACTTACACTATTCCCGTTAGACGAAGCCTTAGAATTAAGTCCTTCCAAGGTTTAATTACTGAGGAGATGGAACCTAATTTGAATGGTCTTTTTAACGAGGACATGGGTAATTCCTCTAATCCTCTTAATGATGAAGAAGCTCTCCATGAGGTTTCTGTAGAACAACTTTCAAAATTGGATAACCAATTTGACGATTTTCGACAATGGATGTCTAAAGAATACCCTGATAGTCAAGATCTTCCTTTAATTGAGGGTCTAAAATGTATGCTTCAAAGTGATAAGAATGGAATTGATATTTTGTGTGGTATTGCACACATTGTGGATTCAAATGTGATGCCTATGAAGAGTTGTGCCGAAACTTTGGGTTATACACAACCTCCTACTCAAGTCAATCATTCTATTCCTTTGACGACTCCTATTGCTAGTATACCTACTTTTACATCAAACATAATGACTACTTCAACACAAGATATTCCTCCTATGATCACTAGTCATGGGGGAAATCCCTCTTCTTCAATCAACCCTCTTCCTTCATTCAATCCGACTTCTTCATTCATTCCTTCAATGAGTGTTCCTATTATATCACCACAAATGAACATGACGCAAGGGGGCAATTCATTTAACCATTCCATTCCTCCTTGTAGTGTTCCTCCTGTCCAATCATCTCCTATGACTAACTATCATAGTGTCCCACCACCTTACTCTCTACCTTCTTTCAATAACATAACACCTCCATCACAATCTAACACGTCTAATATGAACTCTTCGACTGAAGCAACCATTAATAATCTTGCACAAACTGTCTCTTCTTTACAGCAACAATTGCCTCTATGAATCAATCTAAGTTTAGTGTGCCCACATTCGATGTTGCGAGTCCACTTTCTCTTGACATTGTTCAAGCTATTCCCCCTAAACATGTTGAAATTCCGCATTTGGAGCTTTATAATGGTAAGGGTGATCCTCTAACACATGTTAAGACCTTTCAAACAATATGTACTGATTTTGCTTATGACCAATGGTTGCTTGCAAAATTGTTTACTAGAACATTAAGAGACAAAGCCCTACAATGGTATTGCTCGTTGCCTTCCTATTCTATTACTTCTTTCGAACAACTTGCAAATGCTTTCATTCAACAATTTCAAAACAATATAAGTCCTAAAGTTACTTTGATTGATTTAATGCATTGTAAACAAGGTGTTAAAGAAAAAGTGACTGATTTCATTGGTAGATATAAGCATTTGTATGCTCAAATTTCCTTTCCAGTGCCTGACAATGATATTCAAAGAATCTTTATTTCTAATTTACAAAAAGATATTAGAGAAAAACTCCTGTTTTCTGAGTTTACTTCTTTCCAACAGTTGTGCGCAACTCTTCACAATTATCAACTGACTGTGAGTCAAATGGAACAATCACATCCTATGACTCCGAGTGATAAGGGTGATAGTAGTCAACAACCATTTGGGAAGTTTAAACCGAACAGAGAGTCCATTAAATTCAATGAAAACATCATCAACAACAATGTGAATGCAGCATCAGGTGTGTCTCCTATTTCTAAGTTTTTCAAGAGAGAAAGAAAGTTTACTCCTTTGAATGAATCATTGCATAGTATTATGAATAAGTTATTGGAACAAAATGTGCTTACTCTTCCTCCTATAAGGCAAATTGATCCTGCAAAGATTAATTCACCCTATTTTGATAACAAATCTTTTTGTCAATTTCATCGTCAACCTGGGCATGATACTGAAAAATGTTTTGCTTTAAAGGGGAAGATTCAAGATTTGATTGATAATAATACTATCTCTGTTTCTGGTGTGAATGATAAAGGCAATACATCTGTAGCTCCTCCTAACCAAAATCTTCAGATTTTCACTGATCCATTACCTTCTCATACCTCTGATGCGATTGATACTACTGATTGCTCTGTCTCACCTGATGATCTTGTGTCCATGACTCCGAATGTGATTAACTTTGTAGAGCAGCAGAAAATCCCTAAAGAACCTTCCATCACATTTGATTCCAGTGAAACTATCAGGGCACCTGATGGTCCTTTATATATAGTTGCAAAAGTAAAAAATACACCTTGCCGTGGAGTGCTTATTGATCCTTCTTGCATGGTTAATGTCATTACTGAAGAATTCCTTTTTACTTTGCAATTGAATCAAGTGATCTATGATGAAACAAATGTGGTTGTGAAACTATTTGATGCATTTTCTTCTCCTGCAATTGGTTCTATTACATTACCTATTGAGGTCCGTAACAAATCCCTTGATGTGAACTTTGCTATTATTCCATCTTCCGAACAATTTCGTGTGAAGCTTGGCTATCCTTGGCTATCTTCCATGAAAGCTATCGCTTCTCCTATTCACAAGTGTTTGAAATTTCCCCATAATGGTGAAGTTGTTACTGTCAATCATAGTCTCTTTAAACCTTCTAGCGTTCCTATTGATTACTTTTGGCCTAAACAATTCCAATCTCTTCCTCCGCGAAGTGATCATCTTTTCAAATCTTATCAAAAGTGGAAAACAGATATGATCCTATCTCTAAGTGAACCTGGAACACCCAAACTTGACATTCCTATCATTCTTGAGAAGGAAGTTCTTCCTTTGAAAGATAAAACTAATGTCTTTCCTCAAGAAGATTCCCAATCCATCCCTATGGATGTGACTATGCCTATGATTAATAAACTTCCTAAAAGTAGACCTATCCCTCCTCGTCATGATGGACTTGGTCTCCTTCCAAAACCAAATATTCCTCCTTTATATGGAGCAGTTCCTCCTCCTTCCTCTTATGGAGAGAAGAGACCTTCCTCTTCTCCTATTGCTCAGCCTAAGAGACCACAACCTAAACACCCAAGTGATAAGGATGAGAACATTCCTCCTCTTCAATCTTCTCAACTTCCTACTAAGACTAGACGAAATCGTTCTGCACGTGAACGCCGGCGAAAGCGTCGTCTTAGAGCTCAAACTTTCCAATCCCCAAAAACACCTTCAACAAGCATTATTCCATTTTCTCCTCAACCGGAAATTGAGCCAAAATCTCCTAAACATAAGATGCATGATGGTCTTGATCCTATGCGAGTTAAAGATCCTATTTTTATAAATCTTGATGATGATATAGATGAAAATGTTATTCATGATGAAAATGCTACTTCTCCTGTTCATTCTGATAGTGAATATGAACTTGTTGATATTGATAACCATTTATCTAACGAATTTTCTAAAGCACTTATCCTAGCTCCTAGACAAGAACACCGTGGCTTGGGATATGAACATAGCCCTTGTTTGGATCTTGTGATAGCTCCATCTGCTGTGTTGGATGTTCCTCCTCTAGCGTGTTCCCTGCCTTCCCGAAACATTGATCAGCAAGATCGGGGGGTAGATGACGTGCTAGACTAGTTTCATTAGCATAGCAGATTCTCTCCTCCTCTCTTTCATTACTTCTTCTATGTGTTATTCTCATTCTTCTATTTGTTGTCCTTAGTGTTGTCTACTTGAGGACGATGCAAAGCATTGAGATCTCTCGATCTCTCTCATGTTGACTCAAAAGACACATGTGTTCCCTTCTTCTAGGTGACATTCCTTGATTGGGGAATGAAGAACAATTATGCATACATACATATGATATACATGAATTATCATACAGCATACTGACCCCGAGGAAAGTGAAGTCACCTCGTGCTTTGTGTTTTGTGTCTATTATCCTTGGGCTTATCTCACACTTGGGGGCTAAATCCTTGTGATAACGTGCTCCTTTCCCTTTTTCATTTTCTTATATGTATCACTACCTTAAAGCAATCACCCCCGGTGAGGCGTGTGTGATCGCTTTAACATAGGGGGGCATACATCCCGTTCATATCTTTTCAAGATACTTGAAAATTTCTTGACAAATTTAGCTTTGTCCTGAAAATTTTTGATATCTTTCTTGCATGACTCATAGTGAGGGAACCTTACTACTGATAGTCATGGTTCTCCCTCGTGATCTTCCCTTTTACTTTGTTAATCGAAGTCGTAAGATCCTTAGTCCACTGGGGGCTTGGTGTATCTTGCCTCCTTGACGTGGTGAAAGTTTTTCAATGTTGTTTCCTTGTACTTTACCGGAAGTATCAGCGTACGCTTATACTCCCGCTAAAGTGGGGGCTAAATGTAGCATCCTAAAATTGTGACACTTGCAATTTCGACTGCATTTGGGTCTTCATGATGGCGACGCAACACTAAACCTGAATGGAGACCCCAAAACTTGCTCACGACACCAAAAACTGCATTTTTCAAGCACCCTGGCCTGAACCTCCTTTGCACCTTGTTGTCCCGGGAGGTGGGACCAGAGCGCCCAGCGCCCTGGTCCCCCAGGACCATGGCGCCCAGCGCCCTGGTCCCTGGCCCTATTTTGGGCCCGGTCTCCTATGGGACTTCGGGTCTTTTTGTTTGCAAATTGGAAATTATCTTTCCTGGTCAGCCTAAGGTCGGGAAAATCAGTCTTTTAACCCTAATTGGCAAGTATATAAACTACATTTTCCTCTCTCATTTGGATGGATGGAAAATAGATGGAAAAGGCGTGAAAACGATTTTCAAACATTCAAGCATTCAAGCATTCAAGCATTCCTTCAAGCAATTGATCATTCTAAGTCTCCATTCAAGGCTAAGTGTTGCATTCAAGACAAGGATTCAACCATTGAAGAGGAGATCACTTACAACACATTACATGCTACAACATACAACATACAACAAACAACAACATCTATACCTTCGCATATAAGGATACAAACATCCTTACAACAAGGTATTAGTACTTGTTTTACATTACATTTACAACATTTCTCATTTCTTGGTTAATTCCAAAACTGGGGTTTGACCTAAAGGCAAACCCCTAATCCCTAACCCCCCAATCGTCTTCGCTTTTCTGTGTGTAGGTTGCAGGTATGCGGCTGAAATTGAAGATCTGGAATCCTTGTGAAGAGACGAACAGATCCCCCTTCGTTTCGCGGATTTTTCGGAGGACCATGTGCACGCCGGGCGCCATCGTCCCGTCAACTTTTGCTCAAATTTGTAGGACAGCGCCATCTCAACATTTTACTGCTAATTCCAGGTCCGCAGCTTCATCCTATATCCCTAACTCAGTTTATAAGCAAATCTTTCTCACTTTCTATGCATTCCTAGTTCAATCTTTCCATCTACATTCTTTACAAAAGAGGGTATCCTTGCTATCACAACCCTTGAAACTCATATAGAATCCAATCTTGCATTGCGTGGGATTGGATCTTGTGGGTTTCAACCCCTCTTTTGAATGTAAAGTCCCTCCTAAGTGAAAACCATCAACCCTAGTGACTCTCCCTTCTCCCTCCTCGGAGTTGGGGAGGGGAGAACGACTAGGGTTCGATTTTTGCGCTTTACAACATGTTTATTATATATTAATATATTGAATATTATTATATTAATATATTGTATATTAATATATTCTATATTAATATATTAATATAATGTATATTAATATATTATATATTATATATTATATTGATATATAATATATAATTTATTAATATATTCATAATAAAAACTTATTAGAATCAAATATTCGATAATATCGGATATCTAAATTCTTTGACAAAAATTTGAAATTTTAAAAGTTGGCTCAGGATTGCTTTAGGATTTGGCTTGGAAATACCAAGCCTAGAAAGTCAACAAAAAAAATCTATTTTTCAGTGTTCCTTGTTTTCAAGACTTCACCTTGGTGGCTGGCAACTTTTTTTTAGCCGAAATTGATAAAATGAAAAGGGGTTTTTAAGGGAATTCTCATCTTTCCAACAATATAAGGTTTGCCTTATTTTGAATTTAATAAATAATTATTATTTATTTTCTAATTGAATTCTAACTAAAGTCTCGATTGATAGGTTGATTAAAAAACACCCATACCTTTTAAATGGTATCACATTTTTTGAATCTGAAACATGTGTCACATTCTATGCTTCGTCTACTATAGGATTAAAAAAAATTGAATTTCATAAAGTTTAGACCAAGTTAAGGTTGTCAAGTGTACGAGTTTTTGAATTTCTGAAAATTTGTAGTAAAAAATTCATAATTAATTATTTACTTTAAAAAAATTACAAAAAAATATATGTCACATCCAGACATGAGTATACTACTTACATTATAAATCTTATAAAAAATATTAAGATTTGATTGTGTTGATTGTGGTTAGGGTGGTCAAACATACACCTACTTCTTATCTTTTTCCTGATATTTTAGCACTACTACATTGAAATTTCAAATTTTCATCAAATAGATTTTTTTTTTCAAAAAAAAACTAGTAGCTTAGAAACTACATTCAATTTGCTACAGATTCTCTTGTTACATATTTTTAAAATAATTTTCATAACTTATTCAAATTTTCATGCCAAGTTGCATAACTCTGATTTTCTGAAATTTCATTTCCACTTAAGGCCCTATTTGGTGCAGGAGCACCTAGGTCCTAATTTCCTTGCTTTTGCAAATTTTGGCTTGTACAAACCTTATCCAAGTCAGTGGTGAATAAGGACTCCAAGAGGGTCCAAGAGTGAGTATTTTGGCAATGTGGGTCTAGGTGGAGTTCATTTTATCTAGGTTTGCATTTTTGTGTAGTTAGTGTGTTTTGAGTAGTTTTGACCTTTTTGGTTGGTCAAAAGTGTCAAAATTGACAAAATCCCTAGAGGGGGTTATGTAAGCCTTAGACATGTTTAAGATGGCATATGTGATGACTGGGTATAGGTCTCTTAGGTTGGAGAGATCAAAAGTGTCAAAAACACAAAGTTGTAAAAGTTGCAAAAAATTGTCATGACAACTTTTGTCCTGAAGTTGGTTGGCGGTGGATTTAGGGATTGCTCAATGCCATGGAAGGATTCCACACGTGGAAAAACTATATAAACCTCCTCCTACACATTTTTCAAGGTTGGTGTACTTGGATTCGGAAAGCAATAATAAAAACACAAGATTTTGGACTGCACTTTTACATTGTTTTAGTCAATTTTGCATTCTCGTGAAAGCTTAATGGATTGAATCCATGAATCCAATGATGGATTGAGATTCAATAGTGTGTTGCAGAGTAGGATTTTCATTTTCAAGCATTGTAATTATTTTTACTACTGTTGAAGTGATTTGATTCACAAATAACCTGTTTTGGCTTGTAAATAGTCTTTTCTTTGTAAATATGGTTACCCCATGAATCCCACACGTGCTGCCATCATGACTAGTTGGGGTATGGTTGGAAACCTTCTGTATAGTGTAATTATGCAGTTTCAAGTGTTGCATAATTGTTTGATCATGGCTGACACCTCTTCCTAGATGACTCCAGGAGCAACCCGGTTAGAGAAGAAGAGGTGAAGAAGTGTTGAATAATGCAGAGGTGAAAGAAAAAGCACCATTTTTTAATTTGGAGGAGTTCATGGAGTTGGGACAGACTTGTATCAACAAGGAGGAGCCTTGAAGAGTCCATCTCATAGCAAAACCCCAAATTGCCTACTCACTATCGGTGTAAGCCCTTGAAAACCCTACAAACCCTCAATTTTAGGGTTCATACCTTGTACAGCCAGATCAAAGCCTAAAACCACAAAAATCTATTGGGAATGGGTTTATCATTGATGGAAAACAAAACTTTTTTGGGGGTTCTTTGAGTCAATTTCCTCCAAGCCCTAAAAAAACCGATCTAGGAGGCCTAATTAGGCCTAAATCCTTGTAGCCCTTTTCTGGGCAAGATTGTGAAACTGGTAGGAAATCTTAAGATTGCAAACTACCAAAGGAATCCATATGCATCAAAAATATGTTAAAACACCCTAATACACCTCTGCAACACCTCATGTCAGTTGGGGGTCAATATGACAAGTTGAGGCTAAGAGGCTAAAATTGAGCACTAAAGAAGCACAGTGAATTGATAGGGTTCCTAACCAAAACACCTAAAGAAAACACCCTAGAAGGGACAAGAACCAAGCCCTAGAAGAGAGTGAGAGGGACTTGGAGGCCTAGAGAGAAACTAGGTTTGGTGAGTTCGTGGAATTGAGCAACATCAACTAAGGAAGTGTTGAGCAGGCAGGGTAAACCCCATCACTATTTTGACCCACCATGATCCTGCACATACCCAACTACCCTAGGTATGCATAGTATTCTACCTAATTCAGCTTCCTATAGATGAGTGAGGGTTGGAGTTCTAAATAATGGCAAGAGGAACATAAATAGTTCTCAAATGTCACCCAAAGAGGGAATCAACACAATCGCTTATGCAAAATGAAACAAGAAAGAGATGCATTCAAACAAAGAGGTAAGAGAAATACACACATTTGTTTAAACTGAACAAAGGCAAGAAGACTAACTTTATTAATGGAAGGAAAGGTCACATTTATAGTTGCAGAAAAACAAGAATTTTGCAAGACAAACGAAGAGATCTTGTACAAATGTTAAAAAAATTCCTTTATAGATCCGACATAACTCAAATGAGTACAATTAAGAAACCCTAACCCCATCCATGGTTAGGTTACAAAATATCAGAGAGGAGGAAGAATCAGATCGTCAACCTAATTTATTGCGTGCAAGGACAACTCTTAAAATATCTTTACCATCTAGGAAGAAACAAAATCCCTGCGCAGAAGGAGGAAAATTTATGTGAAGATGCACCTGCAGGGCACAAAAGTCCTCATTTCACATTGAATGGGCATGGGTAGTGTCTAAAACGGCCTGTAGAGGTCAATTCTGAAGTAATGGCAATGGAATCTGGTGGTTGTATGAAAATCTAATCCACAAAATCGGGCACCGACTGGGTAGAAAAAAATGGCCTCGACCATTGGGTCGACAACCACCATGCATAGAGGCTTGAATGCTAACATTCACTATGGCTTTGAAAAATGGTCATCGATCTAAGAGAATAGTGTGAAGATGGACATTCGAGATCTCTCCACATAGCCCTCCAAAAGGTACAAAAGAAGATTAAAATATGGTGCTTGATCAACCTCTTGAGTGAAAATCCACGACCGCATGCATGCCACTTGGTAGGACCCAATTCCTGATCATTGTGAAACAATGATAACACTCTCTTCCTCTCGACTGCATCTCTTATCACCTAGTCACGCAAAAGTGGAACAGTTGGAATATGGAACAAGTGGAAGTATTCATGTTCAATACAACAAAGTGATAACAACCTCCTTTCCTCCTGTTAGCATCACTTATCCTACAGTCACGTGAAAGTGGAACTATCGGAATACAGAACAAAAGTGGAAAGTTCTCAATTGCGGGATAAGTGATAAAAAATAACTCCTGCGAGTCGGTAGTAGGTGAAAGGGGTCGATCTCGCCATGAAGAAGGGACCCTCCATCTACTAAACTTAAAGTGAAATGATCATCCCAACTGGTAAGCAGAGGAAAAACATAAGGTCGAAAAAGGTTAAGGCAAAATCCTTAAGGGTTTAGGGTTTTAGGCCTTAGGGGTTTTAACAGGGGTTTCAGCCAGTGATGATTTCTCAGATCGGTTATCTGCATGGCTAAAGTTGACACAAAAATGGTCAACATTTATGGTGACTCATAGGGGATGGCAAGCCTGTTTGGGACAAGACTAGAAGCCTGAGAGGGAATCCATTAGGCATAGAGTTAAGGACTTAGACAAAAATAGATAATCTCTACCCCTGCAGCCTACAAAATATCAAAACTTTACCATTCTAGAGAATAGCTTGTGTACGTGCACTTCTTGGAAAACTGTAAAAAATCTAGCTAATATTTACATTGCTACAACAAGAGGTAGATGAAAGCTTCTGCCTCTATAAAAAACAAACCTTTTGAAGGAGATGATCTCCCCTCTACCATAGTTGCAGTCACCAGCCTATTGCAACAATTTGAATTATCATGTATCAAAAGAGCATATGGGTTGCTAACATGATGAGAAGAGAACTCACCATTTACCTTGCTACTACAAGGAATCCACATAAGATAAGCATCTGAAGCACATGGAGGCACATCAAATTCATGCTCAGTAGAAAAGGGATGATAATCAAGGGGTAGGCCAGTATTAGATTGAACACTGCTATTACTGCTGCCTTGCTCCATGTATAAGTTCAGACCAAAAGAAAAGGTCTTAAACTCACATGATGATGACAAGTATACCATCTCCCTATCTTGATCTACATAAGGGGACTCCTCAAACATATCAAATTGGAAACTTTGAATCTCGGGCATAGTGTCAAGTTGAACAACCAAAGGAATATCTGCACGATCAACATGTTGCTTCTCAAACCTATCAAACTTGGTATGCTAGTCCCAAGTAAAAAATATGAGCCCAGGAACCTTATCCCTAATGTCAAAAGAAACATCTTCATACTAGATGAAAGTCTCATATTCAACATCATTACATTTAGGAACATGGGAGAACCAACATACATCATAATCACATGTGTTGATATCTAGCTCATTAGCACAAACCTCAAGCTCATGAGACACTTCATAGGAAGACTTAAAATCTTTAGATTGTCTCTTTGTTTTTGTTATTTTTTCTTCTTGGTGACAAACTATAGCAATCTCAGGATCATGGCAAGACTCATCTACCATGCTATTTGCTGCAAAATCACTTCTCTCTATGACCACCTCAACACTAGCCTACTGAGGTTCAAACCACTCCTTCCAAATCTGATCATGCTGACCAGATTGCTCCTAGCTCAAGGGCATGAACTCATCATTAAGGTTGGAACAGAAAGAGTCACTGATGTGTGAGAACACACATTCATTAAAATCATGATCAGCCTTCACAGGTTCTACCTCAACCTCATAGTTCTAAAAATCAGAGATAACAAAAAAATTATCTTCATTAATCATCTTTGACATGTTCTCTTGTTCACTTTGAATAACAACCTTTTGCAAGTTGTCCACCATCGGTTTGGGTGAAGAAAGGTCATCTTCATCCTCATGAAGGAGATAAGGTGATGAGAGATGACCAAGGCTTCCTCCTCACTAAGAATAGGTTGCTCCTCCAATATGGGGGAAGCATGAGCTCCATTTACCCTCCATGCAACAAGACAAAATGATAGAGCTAGAAAATGTTGTCTCAACGCCTCCAACTTAGGCTGTTGGAGATGAGCCTAGAATTTAAACCTTTCATGAAAGGGCTCCTCATGAATACAAGGAGCAGGCTAGACTTCCTCCAGAAGGAGCTTCGTATAAGGATGCAATTGTTCAAGGATAGGCTCCTCCATAGGCTTGAGAGGTTTGTCCTACCTGAAGCTTGGAAATTTTTTTTAGGAGGAGGAGGGGCAGGGGCCTCTACATGCATGATTTTGACCTCTAGGGCTGCCAATTGTCTGACCTCTTACCTCCTAAAAAAAGAAAGCTTCTCCATAAGGAAGGCCTCATTTTGTTGTTGAGCTTCAAAATATTGTTGTTGTTGATAGATTGCCTCCTCCTCTTGTCGATCCCATAGTTGCTTGATTTCATCAAGATGTCTTTTGTAATCCTACATCATGTTTGCCATTTCGGCCATAGTAGATTCTACAAGAAGGGTCACCTCACTCTTTTGAGTTTTGAGGCTGATCAAGAGGTAGACCATGGTTGGGCAGGTGGTAAGAATTAGGGAAAAAGGTATTTGGGTTAAAACTAGGAGCAGTCCTATGTTGTTCATGTTAGTAAGATGGGGAGGGTTGATTGACATTTTCAAAAAATACAGGTGAATAAAAATTAAACAGATGGTATGTACCTATCATGTAAGCATTCAAAGTAAGAAACTGATATCATACCATTGTTTTTCAAAACTTGTTGAAGTCTGGTGCTTCATAGAAGTTGCCTCCAAAGGCTAAGATTGAAGGTCACACCAATTCTTTAGTTGGCTTGAGTTCTGGACTACATTAACCAATAGATTTCTTCTTTGTAGTGTCACTAGGTATATGGTATTTCTACCTCCAAAGGCTGAGTTTGCTGATAGAAACACCAACTATCAACAAAAGATAAGAAATCTTGAACCAAAGCTAGTTCAATCTATCCCACTGGGTGTGCCAAAAATTGTTGTTCACAAAAGTTTGCACCCTACAATGATCAAACTTGATCATCAACCTTGTAAAACATTGAATCAACCTCCAAGTGTGGGGCCTTGCATTTTTGAGGTTGAATCTCCAGAGAAGACAACATCCTTTCTAATTCAAATACAGAGTGTTGGGCCAACCCAACATGGGTAAAACTAATCTATGATCTGATAGGGAAAAGGGAGAGATAGAAAGGTTGCATGAAATAAGGGAAAGAGGTTTGCACCTAGACTGAAATGATGATCCTCCCTGCCTATAGCTACACAAAACACTAATAAAACTACCCTAGGTATGCACAATATTCTACCTAATTCGACTCCCTATAGATGAGTGAAGGTTGGAGTTCTAAAGAATGGCAAGAGGAATAGAAATAGTTCTCAGATGTCACCCAAAGATGAAATCAACACAATCACTTATGCAAAAGGAAATAAGAAAGAGATACATTCAAACAAAGAGGTAAGAGAAATACACACATTTATTTAAACTGAACAAAGGCAAGAAGACTAACTTTATTAGTGGAAGGCAAGGCAACATTTACAATTGCAGGAAAACAAGAATTCTGCAAGAGAAAAGAAGAGAAGATCCTATACAAATGTTACAGATATTCCTTTATAGCTCAAGCATAAATCAGATGGGTACAGTTAAGAAACCCTAACACTAGCTATGGTTAGGTTACAAAATATCAGATAGGAGGAAGAATCAAATCGACAAGCTAATCTGATTGCATGAAAGGACAACTCTGAAAATATCTTCACCATCTAGGAAAAAACAAAATCCCTGCGTAGAAGGAGGAAAATTTTTGCGTAGATGCACCTATAAGGCACAAAATTCCTCATTCTGCATTGAATGGGCATGGGTAGCATCTAAAATGACTTGCAGAGGTCACTTCTGAAGTAATGTCGATGGAATCTGGTGGCTGGATGAAAATCTAATGCACAAAAATTGGACACTGACTAGGTAGAAAAAAATGGCGTTGACCATCAAGTTGACAACCACCCTGCACAGAGGCATGAATCCTAATGTTCACTGCAGGTTTGAAAAATAGTCCTCAATCTGAGAGATTCGCGCGAAGATGGATGCACAAGATCTCTCCACATAGCCCTCCAAAAGGCTCAAAATAAGATTAAAACATGGCCCTTGATCAACCTCTTAAGTGAAAATCCATGGCCGCACACATGCCACATCGCAAGACCCAGTTCTCGATTATTGCGAAACAACGATAGCAATCTCTTCTTCTCGGTCGCATCGCTTATCACCTAGTCGCGGGAAAGTGGAACAGCCAGAGCAGGTTACAAAAGTGGAAGTGTTCCTGTTCGATGTGATAAAGCAATAACAACCTTCTTTACTCCTGATAGCATCACTTATCGCACAGTCGCATGAAAGTGGAACAATTGGAACAGGGAACAAAAGTGGAAAGTTCCTGACTACGCGATAAGCAGTAAAAAAGAACTCCTGCCAACTGGTAGCGAGTGAAAGGGCTTGGTCCTTCCATGAAGAAGGGACCCTGTAGCTAGTAAACTTAAAGTGAAATGACCATCCCAATAAATCAATGGAGGAAAAGAATAAGGCCGAAAAAGTTTAAGGCAAAACCCTTAAGGGTTTAGGGTTTTAACAGGGGTTTTAGCCAGTGATGATTTCTCAGATCAGTTATCTGCATGGCTAAAGTTGACACAAAAATGGTCAACAAGTATCTGGCCACCTTTTCCCTTTCATTCTCCACATGACCAGACCTTATACTAAGTCTATGGAATTCCTCAATATAGGCTGCAACATCCAAATCCCTTTTCTTCAGATTGTGCAACTTCCTAAACACTTGTATTTCATATTCTGTAGGTAAGAATTGTGCCTTCAACTTGGCCACAATATGGTCCCATGAGTTTATCTTTGGTTTTTTTTTCTTTACCCTCTCTTCTTGGGTGTAATTCCACCATATCAAAGAAGATACCTTCAACTTTTTTTTTGCAAACTTAACTTTCTTTTCCTCTGCAACCTCCTTGTATTCAAAATAATTGTTCAAAGCATCCACCCATTCTATCACTTCTTCGACATCCATTCTTCCCCCATACATAGGTAGGTCTTGTTAATTCTATGAAGATTCGATTAATACTAAGAGGGGGGATGAATCAATATTAATGCCAACTTGAAACTTTAAACCCAAATCAAACTTGCAACAAATCTAACTTCATTAACCACATATGCCAATTCATAATCACTGATAAATATCTAATAAATTGCTATAACTGGTGTATTCAAAAATAATGAATAAAATAAAGATAATCAATAACATCACATGAAAATCATTCCACACATGAACACCATATTTTTGACATGGAAACCCAAATAGGGAAAAAACCACAGTGGGAATTAGTATGCACAAAGATTTGTACTTTTTTGAAGTATGCCCTGCTAGGAGCTTACAATACGCCTTGTTAGGAGTCACCCGGTTAAGGGATTTGGATGTGCAACCTGGTTAGGAGCTTAATGACCTATTAGGATCAACCTCGTGAGAGGATTTACCACTCTTTTTGAGAGCTACCCTATTAGGGGATTTACACGATTAAGGCCTGTCATGACCTACCTGATTAAGGGATTTAATCTGTTGTAATTGTTAGAGAACAATAGTGAAAAAGTGATATGTTAATTGCACTTCTCAGCTTACTAAATCAGATCCAATTATGCTCCACTATCTACAACTCTCAGGAAGATCTCACTCTACTCTGGTATGACTTCACACTCTTCTCTATGACCACTGACACAATAAACATCAACTAAGCCAACATAAATAATGTTGTCCACTAGGTCGGCCACTAAACCCTTAATTACATCATAGATCATCGCAAATATTTAAAACTCATTATAGATCATCATATGGATCATTACAATCAATTACAAATCAATATCAATCGTTGATTGATTGTAAGTCGTCACAACAAGTCGATCTAGTACAAAGTCAAACCCTTAGCTCATTTCACTAAGCACTTTGCACATTCCCAAGAAATTCACTCTCCAAATGCGCCAAAACTCAAACATTTCACACAGTTTATGTCATGTTATCATCAACATGTAGACTTGATGTCGATCACTACCATACCAAAAATCATTACCAGTTTTATGATTTCTTCACCGGTTCTAAAACCTTGGCAAGACTTCATCATAAATTAGAAACATGCCTTCTGATAGTCATCACAAGATGTGGTTCTGATCAGATACTCATTACCATGACCAAAAATTATATTCCAAACCATAAATCACCAATCATCCGCTTCAAGTGAAACATCTCTGCATATACCAGTTAAAGTCCCATTTCACAGTCTTCTATGTATTGCCAATAAACCCTATCTTTGGTAGACTAAATCACTTAGATGACAAACCAAACATCAGGAAACATCAGTTAACATCAATTTCCATCAATGACAACACAAATAACTGATCAAGTCACCTAATCACAAAATCTCAATCTCTTCATCACAAATAGTCTTCTATCCTCCACTGGTTCAGTCATCAGTCTTTAACTGCATCACTACTTCTTCTTCTTCTTCTTCTTCTTCTTCTTCTTCTTCTTCTTCTACCAAACATCAAGAAACATCAGTTAACATCAGTTTCCATCAATGAAAGCACAAATAACTAATCAAGTCACATAATCACAAAATCTAAATCTCTTCATCACAAATAGTCTTCTATCCTCTGTCGGTTCAGTCATCAGTTTTTAACTGCATCAATGACAACACAAATAACTGATCAAGTCACCTAATCACAAAATCTCAATCTCTTCATCACAAATACCCTTCTATCCTCTACCAGTCCACTCATCAGTCTTCTTCTTCTTCTTCTTAACCTTAGCTCTGATACCAATTGATGTAGAGAAGGTCAATATTATCACAAACAACACAATTCAATCACCAAAGAGGACTCACAAAAGAGACAAAGCTGAGATTTTTCTCCCAACTCACCTATCCCTTCACTAGGCTACTTGACAATAGGCCAATTTGACACAAACTTGGTGTAGGCTTCCAACTAATTCAATACCTCAAGGGAAGACTTATAAAACATCTTAGGGCATTAATACAAACACCTTCCATGCATTGGTAAGTGTCCCCAACAAGTTTCATGGTGGGTTGCTTTACAACTAGACCACACTCCTAGTAGCCCTGTCAACTGACCTTTTTTATCATAAATTTTGATCCAAGACAGATCTCCATAGGAAAATTGTATTTTCATATACCCATTTGGAACATATAAAATTTATCCAAGGCTTAGGTAGGGTTGTTTTGTAACAAACGCCTCTAAAAAGGACTAGTAATTATGCAATTATGCCTAATCAGACCACTTTATCAAATCAAGAGCCAAGAAATCAAGTGCCAAACCTCAAAAATCAACTCAAAATATTGAGACACATCACATAGGGACCTATTATTTATATTTTAACATCTATTTACACCAACCAAAGGTTAAACACCAAACCCTCACTTCTACCTATGCTCACTAGGTCTAACACATGGAGATGTTAGGCTAATTTTGCTCCAAAAGTGCTCGATCCTTCCTTTCCTGCAAAATTGATTTAAAACCCATTTTTAGCACCCCTATCCCTTCCATTCCACCAATTTTCACAATTGAAAAATGTGGAATGGAGGTTGTATTTATAGTTTTCTCCTCAAACTCTTGGAACTAGGGCTTCTAGATAGTTTTTAGTAAAATGCTTATAGATTTTTCAAATCCTAATGAAATCAAGTCAAAACACTTGAAAAAAAAATTATAATCCCTCCTCTATCAAACTATATGGTTTTTACAACATCATAAAACCATACATGACCATACAATTCACTGCAATGGGACTGTTATTGGAAAAATCTGGAAATAGCAGTCATTAAAATGACCACAACTCCCTCAAATATTAACCAAATTTGATGCCACCAGATGAAAAAGAAAGGTAATTCAATACACATTCATTTTCAATCATTTTCAGACCACCATTAATCTGTATAGGCATGTATGAAGAAAAAGAGCAACAAAAACCAATTCAGATTATAGGAAATTGAAATGCTTTATTAATTGTTTCTTCTTCCAACTTCATAAAATCCACCAAAAAACTATTTTTGTCAATCGAAAAAGGATTTTATATGTTTCTCCAACCTTTTCCAATGGTTGGTAACCATATTTTGAATTAAAATTAACAAAACAATCTTCTGGCCTTTGATGACAACATTGACAACAAGTGTAACTTTTGCAACTTTGCACATT
Organism: Cryptomeria japonica; assembly: GCF_030272615.1. Lineage (NCBI taxonomy): Eukaryota > Viridiplantae > Streptophyta > Pinopsida > Cupressales > Cupressaceae > Cryptomeria > Cryptomeria japonica. The sequence continues at coordinate 666,904,400 of NC_081415.1, read as the reverse complement.
ATGATATTACCTATGATTTAATGACTTAACCTATACTCTTAACAAGAAAAAATGTCCTAATAATACCTTATTACATGATCAAAATAAGAACACAAAGTGTTTTTCACAAAATGGCCTCCTTGAGGCATGAATTTCATTAGGTGCTCATGCACACACAATACATAATTATGTCTTATCATGGTCTTTCAAGTAGAGGTAAAATGTTGATATAAACTAGTATTTTGACTCTCTCTTAGTCATCTAACATACCCTACAACTCAGAATTTTATTTTTCCACATTCTAAATAATGATTCTCACTTAGTTCAAGGAAATTATCTTGTCTTTTTCAAAATGTCATATTAATCATTCATTGTGTTTTTTTTTCAAGTTCTTTCTCATGGAATTTATTAAAAGCATAAGTTCCTCTAAATAACACACAATATTGGATTATATATTCCATCCATTATATCTTTCCTATGGTCTCAAGTTTTACAAAATCTCTTTATTCTTTTAAAAATATATATCTTTTGGATATAGATTCTTGAGTCCCTTAAACCCAAGAACTCCAATTCTCACCTCTACCAACAAATTGTGACATCTACTCAAGGCCTATTAAACTCTATTAGAATTCCCACTTATGTGCTTCAATGCAAATGTATAGATTTATGAAAACTCAACCCATTTTAAATGTCTTTGATTAACTTCACTTAGCTAGATTCAAATACTATAAGGCTAGATGATAAGTGTACAAAAAATCCCTTAGGCAAGAGGTAATGTCTTCCAAGTTCTTTAGTACTTGAATAATAGCATAAAACTATTGATCATAAATATAATTATTCTTCCTTAATATCATTGAGTTTCTCACTAAAATATACAATCGAACTTTCTTCTTGACTTAGTATTACCCCTATGGAACTACCACTCACATCAAAATCTATCTAAAATACCTTGTTAAAATTTGGAGGTGCTAAAATAGGCTACTTTATAACTTTTTGTTCCAACCAATCAAAAATATTGGATACCCCTATAGTCCATTTAAGTTATTTTCTACCTTCTCTCAATTCTTTAGTTAAATATGCACATATGCTACAAATTGTTTTAATGAATTTTTCGTAGAAAGTAGTCAATCCATGAAATGTTGTTCACCTCAATAATACTTTTTGAGATAGGTCATTCTATGATATCCTTTAGTTTCTCTAGATCCATCATAAAACCTTCAACTAAGATTACAAATCCCAAATAAACTAACTCTTTCTTAAGAAAACTATGTTTTTTTTAGACTAATCAACATTTTTTCTTCTCTCAACCTCTCTAAACTTCTATAATATGCATCAAAAGATTCTCTAAATATTTTTAAAAAAATAAGCAATAGTAAACTTACTTGAAAACTATTTGAGTACTTCATTCATGAGCCTCAAGAAAGTGCTCAATACATTGGTTAGTTTGAATGGTGTTACCAACCACTCTCGAAATCCTTACTTTTTTCTTAAATTTTGTTTGTCGTTCTTCTCCTTCTCGTATTTTGATCTAGTGATACCCACCCTTAAAATATATCTTTGTGAAGTACTTTGTTCCACTTAGGCAATCCATGATATCATCCATCCTTGGTAAAATAAATCTATACTTGATTGTGATTTTCTTGATGGACCTCGAATCAATACACAACCTCACTTATCCATACTTCTTGGGTGCTAGTACTACATGGGTAATATAAATGAACTCAAACTCTCTTTGATCAACTATTTTCTGAACAATCCTTGAACTTGTTTATTCAACTCTTTAATTTTATATAAGGATCATTCTATGGGTTGCCTTATTAGGTAAACTAGCTTTTGGTATCAAGTCCATCTAATGGCTTATGCTTCTTATTGGTGGAAAACCTTTAGGTACAATAGCTTAAACTATATCTTGAAATTATTCCATCAAATTTGAGATTTGTGTAGCTACATCTTCTTTCTATTTAGTAATTTTAGGAATCAAAGAAAAGCACATATATTTGTGTCTCATTCCATCTAAAAAAATATACCATCTATCAAGAAAACTTTAGATTGCTACATACATACTCTTCTACTTCTCTAAGAATTTTCAATGTATGTCTTACTTTGTAATTGTTCAAAGAGTAGGTTATCATGATCATCATGGATAGCACACTTATCATAAATTGTCAAAACCTTCCTAGTGAAAAATGACATACATCCATGATAGGCATAATGTCACACAATACGTTATCATGATAACTATCTCAAACTTTACCAAAAATTGTTCATTGAGAAAAGATTTTTGATAGTTTTGCAACCAAGTAATCTCGCGTGAAAGTAGATTCATAACTAGTTATATCACAAGATAATTAGGGATGAGGTTTCACCCTATCACACCATGTGGATTTAAAAGTATCCCTTGAGCCTGCTATTATAGGATTTATTGAAATCCTTTCTATTATACTAAAGAGTCCATATGCCCATAGATAAAACATATCTTAAAATTTTATTTTTCATAATCCACTTTTTGGATCTAAGTTCTATTTCCAGCTTTCAATAAAATTTGTGCAAGATAAAGATTGTGCAAGTTTTGATAATAGTTTCATTAGCCAAACATACAAATTTATCTAAGGCAATAGAGATATGGTCAACGTTATTGGCCACCAATATTATAGAGACAAATAAGGGTAGTGTAAAAAAAAAAAACTGGGGATAAGAAGAAAAAGTCCACATGTGGTCTCATGCAAAAAGAATCGTCCTCCAAATACAACAAACCAAACTTCAAAGTGTTCTCTCTATCTATTGTTGATTGAAACTCTAGAATTAAAAACCCCAATCGCAAGGATAAATTTATATATTTCATTCTCCATAGCATGTTTCAACTTTTTAGAGATCCACTAATGAAGAAAATTGATTTTGGCCAAATTTTGTGCAATGTAAAAGTCACATCCTTTTTTTTCTAGTCAAATACATTAGGAGCCAAGAGGGCTTCTAAGAATGAGCCATATGCCACAAAAGCCCCTTCATCTAATGGTGAATCCCAAACAACCAAACATTACCCTTCATTTATATTGTGGATAACATTGAGATGAATTGACTTTTAGCCCGAGAGATTTCAGCTTAACACTCGTCCTCCCATATTGAATTAATAAAACTAATGTGTGAATTGAAAGTCTTCCATAAAAAAAATAGAATTTCTCTATCAATTGATTCAACAGGGTGCGATTCTCATATTTGTTGATGTCTTCCCCAACTTCTCTCTACTTTTATTTCCACTCCCTAGGGTGGGAGGCAAGGGTGAGTGGGAGGTCTAAGTCTTAAAAACAAATCAAAACTTATGCTATATAAACCAACCATGACATCTTATACAAACTAAGATTGATGTGTATTTTTGTCTACAATGTCTAAATGGAGCTTCTACGCCTCCATACACAACCATGTAGAAGCAAAGCCCTTAAGATGCATGATGGCACAACGAGTCATGGTATTACTGTCATAAGGATGCATACTGTCTCACAATAAGATGGTTAGTGATGATTAATATTCAATAAACACAAAAACCATTTAAATGAGATATCAAGAAAGATTGAATAAGAACATCATGAAAACAAGACAAATAATCATGAAGCTCCCATTGCAAGTAGCTCTTCCTTGTCCTCCTTTCCTCCACGAACTTTGCTAGCTCCAAAGTTTGACAAATGGGGAGTTGGAGAGAGATGAAGTGAATGTGGATTGCTCTCCTTGTGCTCAACAAGGTAAGTGGATTATTGGATTTGATTTTGAGTGATGGATAGGAGGATTTTAATTAGAAGAGAATGAGAGGAGAAATGGCAGCATGACAATGCATGAGAAGTGGATCTGATTTGTGAGGATAATAAGCTCCAATTTATAGATTGGAGGAGGTCAATGGAGGGCCAAGATTGATTTGATTATGAAGGGTTGACATTGATTTTGGATAGAAGGCATGGATCAAGGGTGCCTTGGGAAAATAAACAGGAATATAAAATTCCTTTGGAAAAGGGGGGAGAAATTTGAATTTCAAACTTGAGGAATTAAAAATTCCAAAATAAGGATGCATTGAGGAATTCAAAGAAATTTGAATTTCTTTGAGAGGCTCAATGTTGATGTGACATGAGTGGGAATTAAAAATAGGAGAATGATAAGCATGATTATGAGAGATTCAAGAAGGATTAATTTTGGTTGAGTGGGATTACGAAAAAGTGATTTGTAGGAATCACATGACTAGATTAACTAATTAGAATTAATTAACTGAGTGGGTTTAGAGGAAATAATTATTGAGATGACTTTAGAAGAACAAGGGAATAATTAATTTATTTTGATAAATTAATTATTGGACAATAGTGACAGGATTAATTAAATTAGATTTAATTGATTTTGAGAGGAATAAGGATAACACAATTAAATTAATTAATTATGTTGATAGGCTTGAATTAAATAAATATTAATTTTGGGTGTCTACATTTTTCCCCTCTTTGATATAGCATCATGAAATGATGTTATATCAAAGAAGAATAAAACATAGTGGAAGAAAAGGATAAGGACTAGTAGAATGATGCCCTACCCTTGAGATGATGAAGAATGATAAGGACTAGGAATGATGAGGAAGGATGTCGAGGAAGTAGTGGTATGCCCCCTCGAGAGAAAATGTGGGTTCAAAGAACACATGTGTGCTCTCGAAAGGAATTAGAAGAATAAGTGATGAAAGGATGAAGATAATGAAAGAAGGAAGTAGGATGGGTTGGAGTGTTGTGAATGAAATGAGACAAAGAAAGGATAAATAGATTGGATTTCTTGTTGAGCAAGTATAGAGAGAAAACCTAGATTTGATATTGCCATGGATAGTCTACACCATTGATTATAAGAACCAGGATGATATGAAGATCCAAGGTGTGGACTGACGCTCAGTCAAACTGGAATGCCTTGCACACAATCATGCAAGTGTTGATAAACACTAATGCAGGGTTGTCGGTTCGTACAAGGAAGACCTTCAAACACCATGCCATGAAAACTATGCCCCATTATACATCAGCCAAGACATACCAATATATAGGATGATCAAGGTAGTCCTGAACAAGTATAGTCCTGGGACACTAGATGAAAACAAAGTGAAAATCTTAAGCATGAAAACCATATGCATATGGCCAACTAATATCTCTTGCCAAGAGTAGGATATGGATTTGGATAAACTGTCGGACTAGGGAAGGATGCATCCCAATGGGCAGGGTGATGGATTAATTAATGGATAACAAAAGACAAGTTGGATGTGCAAGGTCTGCAGATGAGAGGATTGTCACTTGGATTTGATTAGCATAGTATGAATGGGTGCTTGGATTAGGCACAAGTCAATGTGAGCTCAGGTAGATGGGGAAAGCTCAATTTGATGGATTGGATAGGATTGGAAGAAGGATAAATGATTAAAAAGGGGGGATGGATGATTGAATAGGATTGGATCGGGGATGGGATTAATGATTAAATTCGAAGAGATGGAGAATATGATTGGATAAGATAGGATTGGATTATAAATTGGATTGGATGGGGTGGATTGGTGGATAGGATTTGATTGAATGAATAGGATATAATTGAATGGAACCAATGATAAGGGAGAACCAAGGATTGGTAAGGGGATAGATGGATGAGGTATCTATTTGGATAGGAGATGTAGGGAATAAAGGCTAGAGGGTAGGGTTATGGAGACCTAAGGACTATATTGCAAAGGAGTGCAATGCCCCACACTAGAGGTAGTGGAATGAATAATAGGACTAGAGGTAGTGGAATTAAGGATGGTGGATAAAGATGTATGAGTTTGAAGGATAATGTGTAATGGATATGGATGGTAGAGGATTTAAGGCATGTGTGCTCCAAAGAATGCATGCATATACATTGTTTTGCCTCTTATATGATCAAGATGAAATATAGGAATGGAGGATTTATTTTGATAGGATGAGGGATATGGGATGGAGGATATGGATAGGATAATCAAGATCAAAGATAGGATAGGAGAATGGACTTAGATATGATGTAGATGGATGGGAGGATTGTATGGATGAAGCTTACCCCCAAGTGTAGAGTGATTACACACGACGCTTGTTTGCCAAGTTTTCATCATGATACTTACCCAAGGCGCCACAAGAAGTGGTTTTCACCATTGGATGAAATGATTTTTCTTTACCTTTTTCTGATTTATATATTTTATTTTATTTTTGCATTTTTCTTGATTTTATTTTTAATTTTTTAATTTTTGGAATAGTTTGGATGGAGAAGGATAAGGATGAGTGGATTGTCATGTCCCCTTTTCAAAACAATTCAAATTAATAACTTTTCCTATGGTGGTGAGGTGTTTTAAATAATTTTTTGGGAAAAGTGTCTAATTTTTGGCAACCAATGGGATGAGAGGAATTAAAGCACTCTTTTTAGAGGTTTTGGAAACATTTTGGGCTCATTCTTGGACTTGATTTTTGCTCATTGCTTTGTTGTTCTTTAGAGGCTGCTAAACCTGTGGAGAAGGAGACCCAAAGACAGGAGTTTGCAAGTTTCCAGGAAGGCTAAGGATGGGAGTTTGAGGCTCTTCCATGTGCAAGCTCATGTAGAGTTTGTCTTTGTGCCAAACAGTGCAAATTTGTGTGTGTTTTGGGTGTGTTCGCAAGTGTGTTTCAGCAAGGATCTGGAAGTGTCATTTCATAGGCCATTATGCTGCCAAAATTTTGCTGGAAATGTTTATTCTCAGATTTATGAAGAATATCTAAAGTTGTGTTACTTTTGGCATTGTTTCGAGTATACCCGATTTGGCGGTTTTCAAAGAAATCTTTATTTGGTGGAAATTTTGTTGTATTGCATTAAAAATAAAAAGGAATATCAAATATAATGTAAAAACTAGTAAGAGGACATTACAGTGGTATCAGAGCCAATATCTTGTCAGCCTGAGGGTTTATACCATTTTACATGCAACCAAGTGAACAAGAAAAAAGGTATTTATAGCGACAGAAGAACAAGGAGATTTTGTACAAATCTTTGGTTGAGGATAAAAATATAAAATCTAAAGAAAAGATAATAATGGCTGACCCAGATGAGATGCATAAACAATTTTTCTTAGAACTCCAGAATAACCAAAAGAAAACTGCAGATAGTTTGGCTGAGACTAGAGAAGCCCTGCGGTTATTAACAGAAAAACTTCAAGAAGTAGGGTCTACTAATGAGAGAGGAAGCACTTCAGAGGGGCCAAAAGGTTTGAAACCTACATCCTCTAAATTAGAAAAAAGTATATTCTTACCTATAGATGAGACACCAGTATCAAATGCAACTATTAATCCTATGGAAGAGGTTACCAGAAATCTGGTTGCATTGCGGGCCACTTATAATGGCTTGGATGATGACTTTAAGGGTTCAGTTCCTTTCAAAGAATATGTGGACATGATGAACACTTTGCTGCCCAAGAAAGAGTATAGGAGAAAGCAGGACATAAGTGGAAGAGAACTCAAAAATAAAATAAGAAAATTCGTAGCCCCTACCTTTGATGGAACAAGCAAAATTTCTGCTAGAGCATGGTTACAAAAGTTACAAACCTTCTTCACTCTTAATCCTATGAAGGAGCACGATGTTGTTCAGTTTGCAACACTACACTTGGAAGATGCAACTTATGATTGGTGGTATCATGGAATGACTACTCAAGGCCATGGTCAGGTAACTACTTTTGATGAGTTTAGTCAAAGAGTGATAGATAGATTTGATCTCAAGGATGAGGAAGAGTATTTTAAGGAATTGTCAAAGTTGAGACAAACCAAATCAGTTAATGAGTATGCAGAAGAATTTCAAAAGGTGGCTGTTATGGTACCTAATATATCTAAAAAGAGAATCATTTATCTTTTCCTTGATGGTCTTGAGGATCCAATTAAGGGCTTGGTTAAGGCTTTCTCACCCTCAACTTTACAGGAAGCTATCAAAAGAAGTTTGCAGCTTGAAACTTCCATGCCTAAGAAACCAGTGACAAATCAAAAGCCTCCAAATCTTTGGCAACATAAGGGAAATTTTCAGAAAAAGACTTTTCCACCACCACCAACAAAGATTGTGACAAATACAACAAACAAGAAGGTAGATGAAGAGACTAAGAGTGAACTTCGAAGGAAAAATATTTGTTTCACCTGTAGGGAGCCATGGGTTCTAGGACATAGGTGTTTGGGAAAAGGTCAAGTGCACTATATTGAGGTTGCTTCAGAATTTGATTCAGATGAGCATGAAGAATTTCATGACACTAAGGAAGAAGAAGAAGAAGAGAAAGAAAAAGAAATCAGCAAGGGTGGCACTTTAGCAGCATTATCAGGAGTCCCGAGATATCATCCTTTCCACATCCGGGGGGTATTAGCAGGGCAGAGGATGATAGTCCTTCTAGATAGTGGGGCAACTTACAATTTTATAGATGAGGGGTTTGTCATAAAAAGAGGACTTAAAGAAGAAGATTGAGAAGGGTTAAATGTTACTATAGCTGATGGATTCACTATGCCTTGCACACGTGTGGTAAAGCAACTCAAGATGACTTTGGGAGACTTTGAGCTTTGTGATGACTTCTATGTTGTTGGAATTGGAGAAACAGATATTGTATTGGGTGTTCAATGGTTACACTCTATTGGGGGCTATTACATGAACCATCAAACAATGGAGTTCAAGTTCTAGTCCAATGGGAAAGAAGTCCTATTAAGGGGCTTATCAAATGGAGCACCCAGGGTGGTCACTGCAAAGAGGATGGAGAGGACCTTTTGAAGAGGACAAGTAGCATGGGCAGCAGGAATCATAATCCATCCCATGAGCTCTTCCAAGGGACAAGGTAATTTCCATTTTGAAATTCAAAAAATTCTTGATAAGCATAGTCTAGTTTTCAATGATTTGCCCCCAGGATTACCACCAGATAGGGGATTTGAACATGTTATAGAATTAGAACAAGGTGCAAAACCTATTATAACTACTCCATACCGCCATCCAAGGGGTTATAAAGAGGAAGTAGAAAAGAATATTAAGGAACTCTTGGACATGGGATTCATAAGGCCAAGCTCTAGCCCATTTGCATCTTCTGTGGTACTTGTGAAGAAAAAGGATGGTACAATGAGAATGTGCATAGATTATAGGGCCCTAAACAAGAAGACCATAAAAAATAGGTATCCCATACCTTGTATAGATGAGCTCATTGATGAGTTACATGGTACATTATACTTTTCAAAAATTGACTTGAGATCAGGTTACCATCAAATTCACATGAGGAAGGAAGATGTGGAAAAGACTGCTTTTAGATGTCACTATGGGCACTTTGAATTTCTTGTTATGCCCTTTGGTCTTACTAATGCACCAGCAACATTCCAATCTTGTATGAATAAGGTATTCAACAAGCATCTTCAAAAATTTGTTTTGGTGTTCTTTGATGATATTTTGATTTATAGTAAAACATGGAAAGAGAATTTAGAGCATATAGATACTATTTTGGGCATCTTGGAGCAGCAATCCTTCTATGCTAAATTATCCAAATGTGAGTTTGGTTTGACTGAGATTCTATACTTGGGACATGTTATAAGCTGCAAGGGAGTACAGGTTGATCAACAAAAGATTCAAGCAATTTTGGATTGGCCACCACCCACCAGTCTTACACAGTTGAGGGGGTTCTTTGGGTTGTGTAGCTACTATAGAAGGTTTTTCAAAGGATTTTCTCAGCTTGCTGCCCCTTTGACTAATTTGACTAAGAAAGGAGCCTTTTTATGGACAGAAATGGCACAGAAAACATTTGATAAACTTAAGGAGGTGATGAGTTCATGCCCCATACTTGCAATTCCATATTTCTCCTTACCTTTTATTGTTGAATGTGATGCTTCTCGAGAAGGTATAGGAGCTGTCCTAACTCAAAAGGGACATCCAATAGCATTTGAGAGCAGAAAATTGAATCAACTAGAAAGAGGGTATTCCATCTATGACAAGGAAATGCTAGCTATCATGCATGCACTTGACAAATTCAGACAATATTTGGTATGTGGGAGATTTGTCGTGAAGACAGATCATAATAGCCTCAAGTTCTTTTTAAACCAAAGGGATTTGGATGACCATCAACAAAAATGGGTGAGTAAATTGCAAGCCTATGATTTTGAGATTGAGTATGTAAAAGGAAAGAAAAATGTAGTTGTTGATGCTCTTTCAAGGAAACCCACTCTATGTTCTTTAACATCTATTTCTGTTGATTGGAAGGTTTCCATAATTTTAGAGTATGCTAAAGATTCCTTTGCCACTAATATATTGCATGAGTTAGTGGATGATAATAGATACAAAGTTATTGATGAGCTGATCTATTACAAGAATAGGATATTTTTGGTGCCAGGATCAAAGATAAAGGAAAAGATATTGAGGGCCTTTCATGACACACCATTGGCTGGTCATCAAGGATATTTCAAAACATATAGGCAGATCTAAGAGCGTTTTGTGTGGAAGGGTATGAAGGAGGATGTTCTCAAACACATTAAGGAATGCATGGTATGCCAACAAAACAAGAGTGAGCAGATTTTTCCAGCTGGGTTATTGCAACCACTTCCCATTCCTGAACAAAAATGGGAAAGTATTTCCATGGACTTCACTACTGGTTTGCCTAAGGCTCAAGGTAAGGATTGCATATACGTGGTAGTAGATAGGCTAACCAAGTATGCACATTTCTTTCCTATTGCATCTGATTTCAAGGCATCACAAGTGGCAGAATTGTTCTTCAAAGAAATTTTCAAATTACATGGCTTGCCTAAGAACATTGTCAGTGATAGAGATAGTATATTTCTTAGCTCTTTTTGGAAGGAACTCTTTCATTTGACAGGGACAGAACTCACTCCTAGTACCAGCTATCATCCTCAAACAGATGGACAAATAGAAATAGTTAATAAATGGATAGAGGGATACTTGAGGAACTATGTTTCAAATCAGCAGCATGCTTGGGTAAAATGGTTGCATTTAGGGGAGTATTGTTACAATACCTTTCATCATATGTCTATTGGTATGCCTCCTTTTCGTGCTCTCTATGGTTATGATGCCCTTTCCTTTGTTGATCTATTACTTTTAGATAGTAGAGTACCCGCAGCACATGATTTTATTGAGCAAAGCCAAAACATACTCAGGTCTCTCAAGGATAATCTACAACATGCACAAAATTAGCAAAAATTGTATGCAGATAGAAAGAGAACAGAAAGAGTTTTTGAGGTAGGAGAATTGGTATTTTTTAGGTTGCAGCCATATAAGAAAAGTACCTTGAAGAGGAGTGGGGTAGAGAAGCTCAAGCCAAGGTTTTATGGGCCCTATAAGATCATCAGAAAGATAGGAGAGGTAGCTTATGAATTGGAGCTTCCACCTAATAGCAAAATACATAATGTTTTTCATGTTTCTTGCTTAAAGAAGGTTATTGGACAGCAGATCATGGTATCTATAGAGTTACCACCCCTTGATGATGAAGGGAAATTAGTTTTAATACCAAAGGAGGTGTTGGATACAAGGGAAAGAAGATTGAGAAATAGAAACATCACAGAGCATCTAGTTAAATGGAAGGGATTACCATTAGAGGATGCAACTTGGGAAGGAGTAGAGATTCTTGAACATCCCAACCTTCATTGCTTGAGGACAAGCAATATTTGGGAGGGAGGACTTGTCATGTCCCCTTTTCAAAACAATTCAAATTAATAACTTTTCCTATGGCGATGAGGTGTTTTAAATAAATTTTTGGGAAAAGTGTCTAATTTTTTGCAACCAATGGGATGAGAGGAATTAAATATCATTGAAAATATAATTATTCTACCCTCTTGGTCGTGAGTTAGGATTATGCACTCTTTTTAGAGGTTTTGGAAACATTTTGGGCTCATTCTTGGACTTGATTTTTGCTCATTGCTTTGTTGTTCTTCAGAGGCTGCTAAACCTATGGAGAAGGAGACCCAAAGATGGGAGTTTGTAGGTTTCCAGGAAGGCTAAGGACAGGAGTTTGAGGCTCTTCCATGTGCAAGCTCATGTAGAGTTTGCCTTTGTGCCAAACAATGCAGATTTGTGTGTGTTTTGGGTGTGTCCGCAAGTGTGTTTCAGCAAGGATTTGGAAGTGTCATTTTATAGGCCATTATGCTGCTGAAATTTTGCTTAAAATGTTTATTCTCAGATTTATGAAGAATATCTAAAGTTGTGTTACTTTTGGCATTGTTTCGGGTATACCCGATTTGGCGGTTTTCAAAGAAACCTTTATTTGGTGGAAATTTTGTTGTATTGCATTAAAAATAAAAAGGAATATCAAATCTGATGTAAGAACCAGTAAGAGGACATTACATGGATATGGAAGATAGTGGATGCGTGAAGGAGGAAGGGGGGACTCAAGCATCTAGTTCCATAGATGGTATCCCTTAGTATTTATTTGAAGTGGAGGTATGCTCATAGATGTTGGTAACAATAATTGGGGGAAGGAAATGGATAGGGGATGGAAGATAAGGATTTGGGAAGGATTGGATTAATGGAATGGGATTGTGAAAAGTGGATGGTGGATAATGGATGGACTTTTGAAGAGTTTGTGGAAGATCAACATTGGCACACCCTTTGAAGGGTGGTGGAGTAGTGGAGGAGAGTGTTTTGGATTAGATGGGGGATAGAGTGTGGATTTTGGGAAATGAGGACCCAAAATAGAAGAAAGGGATGATGGAGTTGGGATGATGGATTTTGGGACATAAGGACCCAAAATGGATTTTGAAGATGGAGGAGTGCTAGATGGAGGGTTGGAGGACTTATGAATGGATGGAGCTTTTGGATTAACATGTTTGGATGCCAATTTTGATTTTGCTTTGGGATGCATTGCTTCTTTGGGAATCCACATAGTTTTTGATTTTTTCTTTTGGGGCCTTTGTGGCCTTTTTTATTTTTCTTTCTTTCGGATCATATTTTTCTTTTGAGCATGTCATTTTGAGGGGACATGTTGATCCTTTGATTTTTGTGGATTTTGAGCTTTATTATTTTTAGATTGGACATCCAAATTGCTTCCAATAGCAATGGGATGGGTGCATGAGGATGAAGGATTAATGGATTTTATGGATGGGATGGTGGAAAGAGAGTGTTGGGAGGCATCCAAGGATGTGTGCCTTTGTTGATATTTCTTAGGGATTATTTGAGGTGATGGAGTGGTGGATGGAGGGATGTAAGGACCCAATATGGATGGAAGGGATGGAGAATTGAGCATCGGAACATAGGGGCCCAAAATGGATGGAAGGAATGAAGGGTTTAACTTTGGAACATAGGGTCCCAAAATGGATGCGAAAGATGAGGGATAACAAGATTTTGATTTGTATGAGTGAAATTTGGATTTAGGAGGAATAGAGGATGTACCAACATCTTGAGCATTATCTTGAGGACCCTTATTATTTTGGAAACAAGATGTGAGTCCATTTTGAGGGGGATGAGATGTGGAAGGAAGATTAGGATCTTTAGATGGATTGGGATCATGACATGGAGATGAAGGGATACTTTGATCTTGACTAGGGAGGGTATCATGAGGTGGAGTGGGAGGGGTGATTGGATCATGAGATGGAAGAGGATCATGCAATGATAGAGGAATCATATGATCATGAGAGGAAGTGGAGAGGATGGGATCATTGGATGGAGTGGAGGGAGATGCATCATGAGATGGAGAGGTATCAGTGCTAGCATGCTTTGGAATAAGCTTTTGGCATGTTTGGAGTTGCGGGGATTGTGTGATGGAGGAAGATATGGAAGCTTTGATGTGAGTAGATGGGGGAATGGGAGTATCATGAAGTGTGGGGGATTGGGATTTGTTTTAAGGTGGAGGTGATTGGGGTGGATGGAGGACTTGAGGAGACTTGGCCACTTTGCTTTGAGGTGAGGATTTTGTCTCCTTTGCTAGCATGTCTTGGATAAGATTATGGATGATAGATTTGGAGGACGTGGACAATATGGATTTTGGAGGAGTAGGATTTGATGGAGAATTGGGATTAGATGTGGGATTGGGATTGGGATTACAATTGGATGGAGGATTAGGATAATGGATTAGGGAATTAGGATTAATGATTGGAGGACTATGGAGTAAAGGATTTGGATGGGGAGTAGAGGTAATGAATGTATTGTAGAAGGATGGGGATTGGGATGTAGATGGGGGGGAGACGGAGGTATACATATTGGATTAGAGGAGTATGTGGATGAGGGATAATATGGGGATATGGATGGGGAATAAGATGGATTTCCCTTGTCGAAGGTACAGGAAGGATAGGAGATATGGTATAGATTGGGATTAGGTGTAATGTGTTGAGATGGGATGGATGAAGGTATGATAGGCGAGTGGGAGATTATGGGATTAACTTGGTAGGCAGGTTCATGAATTTCCGTGAGCATCTTCTCATACCAAGCTTTGAAATTATGGGTAGTCATGTTGAGAGTGAAGGATTAGAAGATGATGTTAAATGAAGATGAAGATTATGACTTGGCTTGGAATGATGATGGATTTAGATTTTGATTTGGGTTGGAATTGATTTGGATTGGAATTGATTTGATTGGGATTGGATGAGTCCTTGGATTAGCACTTGATTGGATTTGGAGGATGAATTGGATTTGATTAGATTAGTCCTTGGATTAGGACTTGATTGGATTTGGAGGATGAATTGGATTTGATTGGATTAGTCCTTGGATTAGGACTTGGTTTGATTGGATTGGATTTGATTTGGATTGGATTGAATGGACTGGATTAAATTGGATTGGATTGAATCGGATTGGATTAGGAAGATGGATGGATTTGATCGATTAGAATTTCGGAGATTTGATTGGACTAGAGGAAGAATGAATATTAGTTGAGGAAGGATGATTGTTTGAATGGATGAAAGTGGGTTGGGGATTGGAGAATTTCTTGGATAGATAGAAATGGATTAAAGATTTGATGATGGCAAGATGGAATTTGTAAAGAGGGATGATTGATTGGTTGTGGGGGATGGACTTGGCAAGAGAGGTCAAGTAAAGAAAACACAATGGTCAAAATAAGTTAGACTCAAAAGACACTCATGCTCCTTCACAACATATCCTATGGCAAGAAATACAATAGTCAATGGATCCCAATTGGTTTCCCAGCTACGCTTACCCAAAGCAGACACTTAGATGCTTGACCCCACTGGCTCCCCTCCATGACACTCACTTCTCTGGGGCAACCAAGCATCAATTCCCATGAAAACTCCTCATGATGAAATTTGTGTCTCTACTAAGGGTTGTAAAAATATGGGCGACTTCGGAGGTCCGACCTCTTGCACCAATGACTAGAAGGTTTTTGGCCACTATGAACAATGTGTTTAGTAAGTCTTCCCATTAGGAGCTACCATTCGCAGTTGCGCAAGCACAATTGAGGCCTATAGCCCAACGAAGCACCAAGAAATTAGTAGTCACGCAAGCATGATTGAGATCTCTGGGATCCTACTAAGCACCCAATGTGAGAGTGAACTCTCATATAGCCCCAACCATTGACCCTTTCATAGTCAATGGCCTATTTATTATAGTGAGTTGGGAACACCAGGTCCGGGTGTACTCACTTGGGTCATTTCCCTCTTACCTTCTCAAAAAGAAAGTTGGGAGGGTAGGCCCGCTAAGGGTAAGCATGCAATCAAACAAGAAAAGGTTCGAGGGTCGGGATTTCTGATTGTCTATGTAGACAAGAGCATACTCTCCTACCTCTACACTTTTCTCAAACATAAAAGCAAGAGTTGTTTTACCCCTAATTAAAATCTAGGTGCCTAGAATAAATGATTAAGGAAAACACAATGTTTGGTTGAGTCTCTTAGGCAACCTGCAAAAAAAAGTGGATTAGTAGTTTGAAAATGAAGTCTTCAACAAGCGTCCTGCAAAAGACAACAAAAATGACAAAAATATTATTATTTTTTTGAATTTTTGGGAATGAGTAGAAAACAAGAATACAAACTTTTCTACTAATGACAAATGTGGATTTGGACAAAACTTTGATGGGTAAATGGGGTTTGACTAGGTTTTTGCCACTTTCCAAGGGATAAACAAGCATAAAATGGGGATTTTGGAGGAGAGGTGAAGGAATGAAAAAATTTGTCCAAGAGGGACAAAGAAGGAAAAGTTGGAGATAGACAATATGGGAAAATTTGGAGGTGATTGGATAAAAGTGGAAGAAGTTATGGCAAACTCTAAAAATAGAGGAATGTGGGATTTTGGGATAAGGTCCCCAAGGAAGGAAATGTGCAAGATGGAATTGCGAGGGATCTAGTCGAGTTTGGAGGAAAACATAATTAAGATATAGAAGATTATTAAAACCTAAACAGATAGATAATAGAAATGCAGTCACGCTGATTTGCAGGCGCTCGCGCCCAAAATTTAAAATTCAATTTTTTTACAAAAACACCCGCGCTAATCGCAGAGCGGTCCCACTGAAGCAAAAACGAAAAATAAATAGAAGTGAGAAATGCAGAAGAGGAAGAATGAGGAGATAGAAGAATTTTTTGGGTGGATGCGCTGAAGCCGAGGCGGTCGCGCTGAAACATAGTGAGGCGCCCAAAAAAATTTGAATTTTCCTGCGGTCGCGCCGAAGCCGAGGCGCTTGCGCTGATGCGCATGTGCTCGCACTGATGCGTGAACCTTAGTTATAAGTAGGGGACTTACCAAGTAAGCTACGTGATATCTGAAAACTCCACATTTATGTAATTACAGATTTCATTGCTAGTTAGAGGCTCGCATTACTATCCAACATTTGTGTCACCATACTTGATGATGTGGTCCTAAAACCTTAGTTATAAATAGGGGACTTACCAAGTAAGCTACGTGATATCTAAAAACTCCACATTTATGTAATTACAGATTTCATTGCTAGTTAGAGGCTCACATTACTATCCAACATTTGTGTCCTGGGATGGGATTTTGGTCGCTAGAGATTGAGGTTAGTCATCTACGTAAACCCACATGGAATGAATGCCATAAAAGTCACTGTAGAGATCGAAGATCTTTTTATCATATGAGCCATGCATTCAATTTTTCATTTAGCAGAATAAACCTGCACCTTACATGTACAGATACTGGACCAACCTTACAAAATATAACATCTCATCCATGCATTTTATCTCTACACCTGGAAACCTGTACATTTACAACACAAGAAATCATGAATTATGGAAAGAGAATTGGCAGAACGACGATCCTTGGGCACCGTAGGAGTGGTGGCAGAGGCCTTCAAAATCCTATGCTCTGCGCCAAAATTACTGGGCGCCATTACACTTACTCTGCTGCTGCCACTTAAGTTAATTGTAACCTTCGGCAACAATTTAATTCCAAAACCCCTCTTCGAAATCAATGAGAACGAATTATTACATCAATTTGAGAAGGGCACATATTCTTTGGAAAAGGAAACCGTGCACACACTCTATGTGGAATTTTGGAAATTTTTCCTTTTCGAAAACGCCAACAAATTTTTTGTCTCTACCTTATCGCTGCTGTCCACGGCGATGGTGGTGTACACAGTGGCAAGCATTTACACGCGCAAGGAATTGTCCTATACTAGGGTTATGAGCGTCGTACGTAGGGTTTGGAAGCACTTGATGGTAACTTTTCTCTGGTATTTCATCGCCATGTTCGTGTTCTATGCAGCCATCCTCTTCGCCTTCTTCTGGTGGATTTTCACCATCGAAATAAAAGATTTCAACATCTGGAGGTTTTTGTTCGGCTTTCTGGCCATCTTCATCATAAGTATCATAGTCCGCACATACATCGACATGGTGTGGGAGGTGGCCAACGTTGTATTTGTTTTGGAGGAGAACTGGGGTTTTGGGGTGATGAAGAAGAGCAGAGATCTCATCAAAGGAAAGCGCGACACGACGCTGGCTTTGAACATTTTGTATCTGTTGATCATGGGCGGAATTGAAGGATATTTTCAGTACGGGGTTGTGCAAGGCAGGGATGAGTAGATTGGCACCGACATTATGAGTGCTAACGGGACACTTCTAGCGGCGCTGCGGTGTGGGTTTGATCTTTTCCGGTTGCTCATTCAGATCGTCTTTTACTTGGAGTGTAAATCCATCCACCACGAGCGCATTGATAAATTAGCTCTGTCGGATCATTTGGAGGCGTACGACACTTCTGGCGGCACTGCGGTGTGGGTTTGATCTTTTCTGGTTGCTCATTCGGATCGTCTTTTACTTGGAGTGTAAATCCATCCACCACAAGCGCATTGATAAATTGGCTCTGTCAGATCATTTGGAGGCGTACCTGAGAAAATATATGCCTCTCAAGACAAGAAAAGAATAGAACAAGAGAGTCAATCCATTCAATGTCTTAACTTTAAATTTTATGTATTATGACAAGTTTTTAAATTTATTTTGAGAATAATCTTATTAATCCCTACAGTCAATTAATGTTTTCATGTCACTCTTATATATTAGTTCTATTTGTGAAATGAAAGAAAAAATCTTTAATTCTAAAGTTTAAAGCATGATTCTTTTTTCTATTATTTTTCAGATTTTCTTTTTCTTTTTTTCATGGAATACAATTGGTTATAAAATTTTGCTGCAGTTTTATTAATTTTTAATAGAAAAAAATATAGAAATTAACTTGGGTTAGTTGGCACATGTCGTCACCATTCATTCCCTCTCCATAAAATATTTAATGTTCTCTGTGCATATTTGTTGTGTCAAGGACAGGGTTTATACAGTAAATGCCTGTAAATGTCATTTATACATATTTCTATGTATTGCTTTGCAGCTTTAATTCTCCATGCTTTGAAAAAACGCTTTCATTTTCTTGCAGTGCTCAAGCGCCTACCGTGAAAACTGAGGTTAGTAATTTCGCTTTAACAACCCCTTTTATCCCTATTTTTCGATACCCATTTCTACATTATCCCATCTGCAAATTCTCCGTCGAATATCTTTTTTGGGTGTTTTTTTATTGTTTGAGAGATTTATTCAAAAAGTTTGGCATTTGCTTTTCTCTGTTCCAAGCTTAGCCCGCGAAATTTAAGAAGTTTTGTTTTTTGGAGCCTTGCAAGAGCCCTTGTTTTTAGGGATGGTTAAATAACAAGTTGCGATTTGCAGGTAAAAAAAATTAAATATTACTTGGGAACAATTTTTTTTTGACACTTTCAAAGTGTTTGTCCAATGTAAACACACAGCTGTTGTGCAAAATTAGACTAATATATAATTCTTCATAACAAATATTTCTTTTATAGAATGCTGATTAGATAAATCGAGGGTGCTGAATTTTATTCCGAGGAACTACTTTTAAGATCTTAGTTAAATTTGTACAGCCTGTAAGTGCAATTTTGGATCTACACCAACAATTGTTTTGCAGGTGCTGCTAGATAACATCGACAGTGCTGAATTTTATCCTAAAGAACTGCTTTCCATGGGAAGGGTTGCAGCTCCTATTTCTATTTCTTAGTGGTCTCATGGAATTCATTTATATAAAACGACAAAGTTTAGAATATATACCTGAAAATGCATGCAATCTATCTAAGAATAAAGAAGGCACATTTTAGTGCCCTACAAATAGATCACATCCCCTATCCTGTGCTGTAAATATGTAATTAGCTTCAATTTTAGCATTGAGAAAATATAGGGGGAAAAAATATTGGAGAAAAAGTTTAGTAATGAATTGAATTGGAGTAATAATATATAATTGCTCACCATATAGATAGAGAATTGGAGAGTGAAAATCCCATTGAAACCCTTTATCCCCCAACTATCAAAGAAATCCCCCTTTTCAAAAGATAATCAACCATTCGTTTAAGTTTTTTCATTCGTCTTTGTGCATTCATCAAAAAGACTACTAAGCATTACCAAAAAAATATTTCATAGCTATTTGGAGAGTTTTCATCCATAATTGCTGCTATTTTTCCATCATTAATTACATATTTTCTTGGCTGGGACAAGTCGCCACTGGTATAGAGGGGGTCCACACGTTTGGAGGCATTTACATGCCATATTTTTTCGCAATTTTCAATTTGCAGCTAGTTTTGGAGATGGCACCAACATTATATGCGGTTCTATATTCATTCCTAACTGCTCTAACTACCAGCCATGACCATATAACAGCCCTTGCAGCCAACCACTAGCCATACCAATGATGTAAAGGTCATTTTTAGGTTCCTACAACCATATAATTCAGGGTTTCATTATCACTTTCTCAAATCTGTAGTTCATGAGAGGATTGTATTTCTTCCAATTTTGAAAATGTTGTTTCCAGAATTTATAATCAAGCCTAAGTTTTTATTTTATTGATTATTCTTATGTTAAAGGTAATTGGGAACATCACTGGCCCAGATGTAACTCATATTTATATGTACAACGTTATTAGGTTGCGTTCTCACTCATTCTTAATGACTTCAGGCACTAACATGCCTGTTCAAACTGAGATGTGTGTGACATGTGCAAATGGCTCGCATGGAAGGCTGATGCCTTGCTGAGAACAATTTCTCTTGCAATAATCTTGCAGACGAATTTAGATGCAGTGTAGAAAGCATTCAGTTCCGTTCTTTCACCAATATCCTTGCTATTTGAACCTCATGCACCTGCCTGCTTTTGCATAGCTTTTTTAGAGAAGTACATAAATTGCAGCATTTTTAGGATCCAACTAAAAAACCAGTGTTGGAAAT
This sequence comes from Cryptomeria japonica, assembly GCF_030272615.1. Taxonomy (NCBI): domain Eukaryota; kingdom Viridiplantae; phylum Streptophyta; class Pinopsida; order Cupressales; family Cupressaceae; genus Cryptomeria; species Cryptomeria japonica. Next base: position 666,883,807 of record NC_081415.1, on the reverse strand, counting down.
GCTCAGCTTATATTCATATATGATCTACAGGCATCAAGAAAACACATCCACACAACCACTACGGGTCTAACTGGCATCTCAACTTTATTTATTAAATGCTCTGTACAATTTCATTAGAAAAAAAAAGCATTTGTTCATTACGGTGCATTCTACTATTCTGTTGTTTCACAGAGCTTGATTGAAAGCATTAATCAATACACTCACGTGGCCAACACTCTGAAGACAAGAAGGCATTGTAGAAAGCTATCAAATCCCTCAATATTTATGAACAACTCCACATTAGGCTTCTTTCCTGATACCCATAAGAAAAATTTGGCAATTTCTATGGTATTTCCTATCAGAAGTTGAGGATACGGGCTCTCTTAGTTTCTTCAGATTTTCAGTTAACCCAGGTTTGATTTCCTTGGTCTAGGTTCTGGATTTGGGCTTAGATGGTTGTTCAATCTCCAGTATTCGGCTGAAATGCATAACGGGTTTGCGTTTAATATTCTTTTATAAGGTGGGTTAATTTTATTCAATCCTATTTTTCCTTCCTGATTCTGCTTTATAGCGATGGTTTGTTTAAAATTATGCAATTTTTTGGTTCTGTAAACCTTGCTAAAAAATATCCATGGGTTGTTAGGTTTTGGTTATAAAAACATTGGTTTTTATGCCATGGGTTGTTAGGTTTTGAATTGTTCCAGTTCGTATTGCGCTATTTTTTTTTCCTTCCTCCAGTGAACACTGCAAATGACACCCCCTCCAATAATGTCACTAGTCCAAAACCCCGTTGATCCACCTAGCTCCCAGTTCAATTCCCTAGCAAATATCCTAGGGCAGTTGGAAACCCCAATTTTAGATATCAATGTCAACTAGTGGCCAGGAATGGCAATTGGAACCAAAGAAATCACATAGTCCAAAAACTATAGAACATTAGTAGTGTCTCGTGCATCTCCAATACAGTAAAAAAAACAAAAAACAGAAGAAAAACATAAAACAACAATGTTCTACAGAAGCAAAAACAGACAGCGCCAACATATCTCGAAGCTGCAATGCCAAAATCATAAAGCTAAGTCAAGAAGTCATCCTCCTGGCATTCAAAGTAACGAATAAATTGGTAATAGGTTCAAATTTAACATAATTGATCACATTTTTCTCATAAACAAGAGAGGAAGATAACAGTGATATCAAAAATATCATTAAAATTGATTTTGAAACTTGAATATTATTTTCCCATGCAACTTCTGAACTTTTGTCCTTCTTGAGATAGGTTTTACTATGAGAAAGTAAGAAATAAAATTGTGTTCTTAAACCTCGAATTAAAAGAATATAAGATACTGTACAACTTGTTTATCATGTTCTTTTGTATTTCGAAGCTAATATTAACATTGCACATATAGCAGACTAAATTTGAGACTAAAGACTATTCCATCAATTGAAGATCCATAGAAAGAGTTGGTTACTAACTGCTGAATAATTTAAACTATTAACAAGTTATCAAGGGAATTATCTTCAGTAGCATAACAAATCAAAGTGAGAGGTAAAATCTTCTGCTGTTTTACCAAGACAAATATTCTGCAACTGATATTTTTCATGCACTAATGAACTCATAATTCTCTGTGTCTAATTTTGCAGGAATTTGAATACAGAAGCTGACAACAATCGGCCATCAATAGGCTGCAACAGTTGCATAGTTTACAATGCTATTTGCATACTTACAGTGTTTTAATCGAGAATGTGACCTATTCATCTTGTCTAATTAATCCCATTATCCTGCATTTTATATGTTGTATTCACTACTATTGAAATCCTCTTCACTATGCTACAATTTTAGATATTCACAATATATCTCTACAACAAACGGTCCTAACAACCTGTTTTGGCAAAGAACTATAGTTCACAAGTTTTTAGCTAGTGGCAGGGACTCATGCTGTACACAGCTCTTGTTTAAAATATGTAAAAGAATAGATTTACTAAGTATCTAAATTCATATAAGAATATACAAACTATTCTAAAAAATCATATTAAAATATTTTTAAAATTACAAACAATAAAATCTTACCATTTTATTATGATATATAATATATATTATCTATTATAAATTTTTAGGGTTTATTAATTATTTGAAATGTCATATATACGTCTTTAGAAAAATATAGCATGTCAATACATAGGGTCCAATAATTTTTTTAGCTATCATATACGGTCCAAAAGTGAAAAAACGGTCATCTAGCCTGTCAAATTCCAGACCTGCTGCTAATAGTGTAGTTAGATTAGAGTAGAAAATAGAAACAGAGGAAGAAGGAATATGGGAGGTGTAAAAAGAGAGAGTGGAAGAGAGAAGGGAGAGGCATGTCTAAGACATGGGAAGAGAATTAAACAAGAGTTTGTTCAAAACATGAGTGATACAGGGAAATAAAATGTTTGGATACTCCCCATCAACTTTGATGTTGGCGATATTTTTTGGTCATGCAATGGTAGTAGCAAACTACTAAACATGTTTATCTTCTATATCCTACTTTATTAGCTTTCTACAATGTTAATACATGAGAAAAGATGCTACATATCAATAATCTATATTAGTATATTCTATATCATCTTCGCTACTATATTAAAATTGCATAAAATTTAAAGTTAAATAAATCTACAATCATGCATGATATTGCACTTGATGCCACCATAACCCAAGTAAGGATAAGAAACTAAAAACAAGCAATTTCCTTTGAGTTGAACTATTAAGTAGGAGAACAAAGCATCACTTAGATAAGTAAAAATATGATAGAAATATTTCCAACTTTGAAAAACAAAATAAATAAAGTGGAAAAATGATGTAATATGGAAAAAATTACATAAAATGTAGTGCTAACTTCTAAAGTGCACGGAGGCTTCAATTTAATGGATGAACTATGGTAGCTTGACTTGTATGCCTTTAAATAATTGAACTTGCTTCTTGCATTCAATCAAGGATTAAATTCTTTAGCAATATCAATCAAGTGTTGCAAAATGTGAAAGGATTGAAAGAAAGCATAAGAATCTTAAAACAATCAAATGATTTCTTGCTTGCTTGTGAAGCTAGATAGTTATCTAAGATTGGTCCCGTGGCACTGTTTCATACTCAAGACCTCAAAGATTATTGGAATCCTCACTTAATTTCATAGTACTATACTATGAAGGACATGCTTCTACTAATACCTCCTTGTATTTTAGAGGAAATACAAATAGAAATGCAATTTAAAATGTCATAATGGAATGGATTAGATTATATGTCCAACAAATGGCCAAGGGCCACAAAGATTGAATGCATATATTGTTGCCTTGTAGGGATGAAGAGTGTAGCATGCAATAAATAGATAATTGAAGTAGGAACTGTATTCAACAAGTTGAAAAAAATAGAGTCAACTAGGCTTCTTTGCAATTCCCATTAAAGTCAAAACTATGATAAAGGGAGCAACATACTTAAGGAGACATTTTATCTAACTACTTATTTGAGGGAAACAAAGTACATCATGCATTAGTTTTGGGGTGGTAATTAATCAAAACTGCATATACTTTTACAAATTTGATCTAAATGTTTTCTTTGTTCTTAGAATAGCTTTAGATTTTTTATTAGAGAAAAAACATGTTCCACATTCTATGCAAGGTGTTTGACAAAATTCCATAAATAACTTCAATCACATGGAATGCACTAATGGGAGGATATGTACATAATGTAGTCTTAGAAGAGGCTAGAAATCTCTTTGTGGAGATGCCTCAATGATACATTGTTGCTTGGAGCACCTATGCACAAAATGGCTATGTTGATGAGACAATGGAGTTGCTTTGGAAAATGCTAGAGATAAATAAGGGTTTGTAGAACGTAATGATTGCTGGATATGAATAGAATGGGAGATTTGAAGAGTCTCTAAAGCCTTTTCAATAAATTTAGGTAACTGGTTTGAGGCTAAACTCAATTATATGGTCCAATGTTCTTCCTGCATGTTGCAACTTGATTGCTTTTGATCACAACAAGTAGGTGCTTGGAGGAATAATAGGGATGGATACAAGCCACACAATTTTGTAAGTAGTGTGCTTATAGACATCTATGCCAAATGTGATTACATAAAGGAAGCACACAAATTCTTTGGCAAAATGACTGAATGGGATGTTGTCTCATAGATGACAATAAATTATGGGATATACTATGCATGGGTGTGTTATTATATCCCTTGAACTCTCTGAACAAATGCAATAGTCCAAGACAAAGTTGGACCATGTTACAACTATTTGAGTTCTCTTTGTCTACTTCCATACAAGACTAGTGCAACAAGGCTGGAAACACTAGTTATTAAAAGACCAGATGGACTAAGAACATTTTTTGCATGTCCCTTGGTACACATGTATGCTAACTATGGTGGCACAAACAAATCATGTAAATTGTATATAGAATTGCATGTCAAAATGTAGCTATGTGGTATTGCCTCTTGTAATCTACAACTAACAATCACAACTTGGTGTGCAATGAGTATGATAAAGAGGTGTGGAATGTCAATCAAGAAATTTTTTGGTCTATTAGTTACAAATATATGTGTACTAGATGAGGTCAAGTAGAAGGCCAAACATGTTTTAATTAATTAGAACTATATTTCTAATATAATTTAATAAAATTATAATTGCAATTATAACTTAATCTATAGAAATAACATTTTAGTAATAAAATATAATAACCTTTACCCTAAATTAAATATGATTGTTAATTATAATTATTTTAATATTATATTATTTTAATTATATTTAATAATTTTAATTATAATTTATCATTATGTTTATTATCAATATAATATTAAACTTAATCTTAGATTTAATTTTTAAATTTGATATTATTTAAACTTTTTATTAATATTTTTTTCCTCTTTTTTTTTTGGTAAAAAGGCCTTGGCCGTATCTTATTGATAGAAAATGTTACAATCTCCACTCAGTGCAAGCATCGGTAGGAAAGAGCGGAGAGGAGAAAACCTCGAGGCTTGCCCGAGACCATTGGTCCAGTTAAACTAATAACTTATAAGTTACAAATCAACTTTTATAGGTTTTACAATCAGGCTTGTACAAAAAAGCCCTTCACATGTAGAAATTGTGCTTGGTATGGAATGTTGTTTTTCTGTCCACTTCTCTTAGTTCCCTTTTATCATCCTAGTCCCCTCTGCTTATCCTACAAAACAAAAGAAACTTGCTCTTGCAAAATAGATTTCAATACTTTCCTCTGCATATCCACTATATTAACTGTTAGATTCAAAAGATGAATAAAGCCAATATTATTTCAGTACCCTCTTCCCTGCTAGGAATCTTTCAAACTAGGTCAACATCAGAGCTTGTTGTTCCTACTTTGAAAGATTACCCAGTCTACAATACTTCTCAGAAATGAAAACACTGGACAACAAAGGATTGATCCTATCACAACCTTTCTAGTCTAAACTTTAGTAACTTATCATAGTAATCACGATATTTGTCTATCTAAGTATAGATAAAATAACATTTGATATTGTCATACAGTAAATACCTTACCCTTCGCTATACTTATACCGATATAAATAGTGCACTATGTGTTTTGATATAACTATCACTTCTATCAATTGATGCTGAAGATTCATTCTAATAATAATATCAAAAAAAATTTATGTAAGATAAACTTAATCCTCTTCCCTTCACTCAAAATTTCCATACCAAAGGCTTGTGCTTTAGTGGGATTCTTTGCCTGGAACAGTGTCCATCCTTCTTCGTCCATGTAACTCACCCACCATTCTCCTTTCGGTTCTTTGACCACTCCTAGCCATTGCTTGAGAAATTCAATGCTTCTGGCAATCTCTGTTTGTCTCTGGTTGCAGAGATTCCGATCCTTATTACTAAGGATGGACCTTTTGAATTCTACGTTGAGCACCTCCCCCTTATCAATGGCTTCCGCCACTTTGGAGTAATTCTTCGAATATGGTGTTTGTAGATTCCCATCCATGCATTTTATCGCCAATTCTAGCTTATCCAATATTCCTCTTTGAAAATCAACCTGCATAATGTAATTGTTGTTGCTTTCCTTTCACACATTGTAAGTAATATCACTGCAAACCCTAATGGGATGCTATTGTTGACTCTTTGTCTATGCTCTGCAAAGATTATTTTGTCACCCAGAATCCTCTTTGTTGCATGTATAACCAAGTCATCCTCCATTTTCAGGATGATCGACCATCTCTTATTTGAAATTTCTCCTTTGAAGGACATTTCCCTTTTCTCAAAGAAGAGACAAATATCAGAATCCATTTTTGGCAGTTTAATGTCGATTACTAATGTAGATATATACTAGTTATGGCAACCGATGGAGCTGGTGCTACAATTAGTAACCACGGTTGAGTCACATGAAGATAGCTTCTTTGTCATTCGCTTTGCTGTATGATTTATTTTTGATATATCTGACATATTCCTTTCCCCAAATGACTCTGGGTTGATGATTATTGATTCAATTTACACGTGGCCTTACTAGTGTATGATTGCTCTGACACTCGAGCAGTATATTATGATGCCTTTTGGATATTTTCATCATTTTAATATGCTACATCGAGACACATATATATGTCCACATACTTCAATATATATATATATATGTATGTATGTATGTATGTATGTATGTTTATATATATAAATGTATATACTTCAATCTTACAAAGCCTGCAAAATCAAATCTTTGAGAAGCTCTTTATACAAAGATTATCCTGAATAATACCCACAAGTTCTTTTTTGACTTCTTGTTTCATGCCTACAATCAAATCATCTTGGGCCTAAAGAATTTGGGAGCAGGATGAATTCAGGTGCTTAGAATACTCTATTTTCTATCAAATTTCTAGATGTTTTTCCTTTCTGTCATATTCTTGATTGATTTTATCAATCCCAAATTGTATAAGGTGTGATTTCACAGTATGATATTCCTGCTCAGTGGTTACACCCATTTCAATATCCTCAGCCACCTTCAGAATGAAGTTTACCAGGCGCTGTATTTGCCTAATGGAATCCACTTCTTTCTTTCATGTTCAATCAAATCGTTGCTTACGAGATTGGATTCCACGACCTTCCCTAGGCCTGTAATTTTTCTTCCAAGAATAATTTTCTATCAAAAGCCGCAGAAATTGGAAAAATATAGGGGAGAGGGACCAATAGTCGTTAGGGCTAACTTCATCAACATGTAGTCATCACATGGAATATCGTAAGACCTCCATTTTTTTTAGAAATGTAATATGGACACTTAACTATCTACAACTAAGGTTTGAACACATGACTCATCATGCAAGTTGTCAAAATAATGCATCTAGTGCGAAGTGTCAAAAATTGACTTTTTAAAGATTCATCCAAAACTTAATCTAAAAATCCCTGGTTGTTGAATAAAAAAATATCATTTATAATTAATATTATATTATTTTTTTATGTAGAATATAACTTATATGAAACTTAAATGAACCAAATACCTATTAGTAATCATAAATGTGTGTTATCTCTATCTTTAATATCCAATGCCAAAGGACCAATAGTTGAACACAAACAACATATTCTAATATAAAATAAAACTTATATGAACACAAAGAGACCAATTGTTGAACACTTAAATCTTTAGACAATCCCTCACATTTCATGGAGAAAAACAAGGTATTTATTGTGTTCACCTTTTATATTTCTGATAAGACAAATTACTAATATGAAATACTCCAATGCATATACATTGCTACCCCAATAGTTGTAAACATAAGAATAATATTTTTTCACTATAGTAAGAGTACTTGTTTAAGTGAGTATCTTATTTTGTAAATGACACACTTATAGTGGATAGCTATGATATTTTATTTGAAACAAAAAATGATCTATTTCACTTGTAAATAAATGTATTTATGCATTTTTTATATAACATTTATAGGTAATTTTATGTTCAAGTATTGGTCCATTTTGATCAACATTTGGTATTTTTTTAATTTACATGTGGATTATTTATTTACATTATACAATATAAATATGTGGCAAGACTGGATATTATATTCACAATTGCTATAACGACTATTGAACCCTGTACAACCATTGTTCCCTCTCCCCTATTATTCTTTAATTACCGTGCCATTAATTTGTGTATTGGTATTTGTTTATTAATAGTCATTCACTTTGTGACTAATTTTGTGCATTGATATTCATAATAGCATTAATGTTTTTATGGGTGTCTTTAATGCTTGCTCGTGCCATTAGTTTATGCATTGATATTTTTGTCTACACGTTGAGTTGTAGAAAGATTCCGTGTTGTGTTTATTCTAAGTAGAAAGGAGGAGAGTTGTGGGTAGATTGTGTATGACATTTCGTGTTAAAGGTGCACACATTTTTTGAAATTTGTGCAGAATCTCGAGGTGAATCACTTGCTATGGTTTCAAAATGTCATTTTTTTTTCAAATTTAAAGCTCTAATGTTGCAGTTCCTTAAAGCAATGGTGAAAAAAAGGGTCTATTACATGCATTTTGACTGATGTTTCCATGTCAAAAGAAATGAGTGTTAATCTGCTTCTTGCTTGCATTTTGTCAAAGCAGACCAGAGGCAACTCCCTTCAAAATCATGTATCTTTGTTACCAACTTATAATATTCTTCTTATCTCTAAATAAAAAACTATCAAGGCTACCATTTAGCATATAGTCATAAACAAGAAGCAATTCCCCCTTATGTCTGCACCAGCCCTACAATTGAACAAGATTTCGATGTTGGAGCATCCCAATGCTTGAAATCTCATAAATAAATTCTCTTAGCCCCTATTTAGACTCGTGTGAAACCCTCTTCACAACAACCTCTAAACCCATTGTTGGGTAAGACCCCCTTGTAAATGCCCCCAAAACCACCCTTTCTAGGTAGCCCCCTGTCCCTAAAGCCCTTAGTAGTGATCCTTAATTCCTTGTATGAAAAGTTACGAGGCCCATATTTGAGCTCTCGGTCTTTAACAACCTCAGCATCCCTCAATCTCTTGACAAAATATAGTCCTGCAAAAACTGTTACTATCATGACTACCATAGCAGCAATAGACGCTCCAATTGCAAATCTCAACTTATTCTTAGACTTTGATTCCAAAACTATAGGAAGGTTGGAAAGATCTTGATCCCATGCAAGCCCATTCATTCTAAAACTCTATCCCAAAATACTGTGTGTATGGGCAAGCAACCCTATGGAGGAAGAAAAACCCACATACATAAAATCCTCAACAACCCTTGAAAGATTAAGATTCATTGAAATCAAGGGCACCTTGGGCCTAGTCAGACCCCTTGGTACAACACTCACATTCAACAAATTATCCTCTCCAAACTCTATCCAACACTAAATGCTCTTTTCAACCTTGAGATCAAATTCTTGATACAATCAACTCTCATTCATAAAGGTTGCGGTTGCAGAATTTGAAATAAGGCTATTAATATCCACTCCAACATAGTTATCATCAATGCCATGCAACTCATAGTCCATGATAGTATCAAACTCCACTGCAAAAATATGATTATAAGACATCCCACTATTGGAAGAATTGAATATACCGGTGTACTAATTGGGAAAGGATTCCTGGAAGCTTCTAGAAGGTGTCACCACAAAGGCCAATCCATGGCCTCCCACATTTTGATATTCATGCACAATTGACATGACAAAAGTTGTACTAAAAGTAAATGTAGATTTGCGGATAAATTTCTGAACTATAGAGGGATATGATAAATAATATGACCCTGCATTCGCTGTGTCATATTAGTGAGTTGTAGAATGCCTCGAGAATCAATGTTTTCCATTCCACTCAGACCTAGATTGAAATCCTTGAATCCCTCGAATATAAAATTAGTATTGTTTTGTTGTTGTTGTTGTGTAGGCACCAAAATAAAATGCAAAGAAAAGTGTTAGCATTTGGCATAATTCTAAAAACAGAAATTCAATAACCGAAAACTAAAATCCAAGAGAAGCCATTCTACAAATGTAATATGGCCTAACCAAAATTGAACATATAATAAAAACTACAATTTGTAATTGATTAGCTATTTTGTTTTGTTTTGTTTCATAAAAGGTAACCAGTTCAACTAGTTAGGATAACGGGGCATTTCTCCAATAACAACAATAAAATGTTGTTGCATGTCCTGAAACAGAATATAATAGAATCACATTTATAGTTAAATCCTTCAAGAAAGTGTCAACAATCCAGTTACAGTCTCTGCTAGTTGCAAAAAAACTAGCAATGTTGGTATTATGAATGTTTTGCATTGGTTTTGTCATTGATGTCAACACTTATCATTCTAGAGATCTTTGGTTATATTCACTAACATGTTCAGTGACTTATGCACAGTCACCGGTATCCGGTTCACTGGCAGGTTATATTGTTCACCGACACTAAGGATGATCTGTTATCATCTAGATATTACTTGGTTATATCAAAGACATTGTTTAGACACTTGGTTTGGTGATTTGGTTATTGGTCTAATCGAGTTTGCATATTTGTTGTTATAGGCAAATAGGTCTAGGTTATGGACCAACAAGCGTTATCTATTCCAAATCAGCACGACATGTTATGAAGATGTTTTAATGATTGGTTATTATTGTAAATGCATTAAGCTGACATGATGCATCACGTATTGATTCATTTGTAATTGATTTAATTGTAATATTCTTAGTGAGTCAACCTACACATTTGGTCTTAGGTTTTGGTATATATGTAAGATCTCATTTGTGAGATTATGTAAGTAAGTGTGGTAGAGGATTGTAATAAGGTATATGCGCATATAAGAAGAACTATACACGCAAACATCATTTGAAGATTCAAGGAAGGTATGAAGAAGACAATTAGAGCTTAACTGGTACTGAATCCAACATATGAATATTTTGTAGACACCTAAAATTGTCCTATCTAATTGAATAAACATCTTTATTTATTTAATTAATTCATTTACCCTCTTCTAGCCTTATTTATCATTTAAATAAATACCTTTATTTATTTAAATTACCCTTTTCCTAAATTAAATAAATACTTTTATTTATTTAATTAATCATTAAATGAATCTTTTATTTATTTAATTAATTAATTAACCTTTTCTACCTATGACACATGTCATTCATCTCTTAATTCCTACACTACCTACCCTCTCATTATTTTCTTATTTTCTCTACCTACCCTCTAATCATAGCCGACAATTTATCTTTTACACCTCTCAATCTTATCCCTTGGTTTCTTATAGTGTATTCTATATAAGAGGACACTTCTCTCATTATCAACCCTAATCATTCAACTATTCAATTCTATTCAATCATTCTAATCATTCTAATCAGACCTTCAAGCAATCAACCCGATGACACTACGTTTTCGAACATTCATATGCGATCAAGCCTACTTGAAACCACATTTCCGTTCTTTGTTGAGCTCTTGTGCACACATAAAATCTGAGAGAAAATATATCAAACAACATCAATGGAGATAAGAAGAATGGAGATCCAAACCCTATTAGACATGTGATGGTATAATCTTTGTGATTTCATTTGATTTGCATTGTCTTAGGTAATCTTCATATGTTATGGTGGATCTTTGTTGTTGTTAGGCTAGGGTTTTGTGGTTGAATTCATTTAGTCTTTCAATATTATTGTTTATCCACTTTCACCATAAACATTTTGGCACGCCCCGTGGGACATGGATTTTTGTTAGATCTGTATTTTTTGTAGGTTTTTCTAACCCTGTATTGTTGTTTTGTAAAAAAAATTGGAAAATAACCTTGTGCAGCTAAGGTTTTGGACACAAGATCAAGATCTTGGAGAGATTTGATCTGATCTCACAAACAACTTGAAATTTTTATATCAAATCATTTTTGCAGGCTGAAGATAGTATCAAGAGCTCTCAATCCAAAATTCAGAATTTTTGGAGCACATCTTCATTTTCTATGAATTTTTTATGATTTTTCATAAAAAATTAACTTTGAGAGAAAATGAGTGAATTTTATAGATTTTCTTAAATTTTTGGAAATCTCTCATAATTATACATAGGATCTGTTCTTTGTGATTTTCATTTTGATGCAAAACATTTCCTAAAAAATTAGATCTTTAAAAATTAGGGTTTTTCATTATTTTGATCAGATCTCACAAATAGCTTTGAATTGTGCCATCAATTTTGTTTTGCAGGTCACTAACGTTATCAAAGGTGCTCAGTAAAAATTTTAGAGTTTTTGGAGCATATTTGAAGCTTCTATGAATTTTTTATGTAATTTCATAAAAAATTAATTTTGAGAGAAAATTAGCGCATTTTTTGGATTGTATTACATTTTTGAAAATCTCTAAGAATTGTACATAGGATTTGTTCTTTGTGATTTTAAATTTGATGCAAAATAATTCCTAAAAAATCAAATATTTGAAAATTAAGGGTTTGCATTATTTTGCTCATATCTCACAAACTGCTTATAATTTTTGCAGAATTTTTTTGATGCAGGTTTGGAAGACCATCAAGAGTGTCCAGTAAAAATTTCAGATTTTTTGGATCAATTTTGCATTTTATATGATTTTTTTATGTTTTTTTCATAAAACAATAATTTTTAGAGCAAATTAGCAATTTTTTTGGATTTTCTTACATTTCTGGAAATTTCTTGAAATTTTATAGGTGGTCTTTTTTTTATGATGAATCGGATCTTTGAATTGGTAAAAAAACCACATTGTTGAAGGCCCCTATTTCACAAAGTCTTTTTGGATCTAAAATTTACCTAACTTGTGTGCTTGCAGGAAGGGGTAATCATTTGAAACAACCCAAACTACTAACAAATCTTTGTTGCAGTACCTTGACAAGGATTTATTTTTATCTTTATTGTGTTCCTTGTTTTCATAGATTATCAAACACTTCAATTGGTGCAGTAAACTTGAACTAGTGTTTTTTGTGTCTTGGGCAATAGGCTCTTTTTGTTTCATCTTTAGAGGGTCTGTCTCCCCGTTTGGTCATTAAGACTACTAGTGAGGAGAGAACGACCCAAGTGGTAGTGAGGAAAAGCCATCCTCTTCCAAACCACTATAAACAACTGTAGGCATGGTGAAAACCATGGGTAACATGTGCTGATTAGTTCATGCCGACACTATGTATCCCCATAAACCTGTTTGATCAAATTTATTTGATCAGTTGCAGGGCGTAACCCCTACCAGCTAGGAGCCTTTTGTATTTATAGAGATGAAAGTGACACATGTATGGCCACACGAGCGGATGCCCTTACTAGCACCTTTTTGTTTTAGAAAGCCAAAATCCTTCTAGTTGTTGGGTCAGGAGGTCGAACCTCTGGAGCGACCCACACACATACGGTTCTTAGTAGAGATACAAAGTTCACCACAAGGATTTTTCATGGGGACTGATGCTTGGCTGCCCCGGAGAAGTGAGTGATGAGGGTGGAGCCAGTGGGGTCAAGCATCTAAGTATCCGCTCTAAATAGCGTAGCCTCGGGAGAAACCCCATGTGGGATCAACAACTATTGTCCTGGTCAACCATAAGAATTTTGCTTGTATTCTTTTGAACATTCAAACATTCAAGATCAAACATCAAAACATTGTGTCTTTTGTGTCTTCAAGTGTACGCAAAATAATTTTACATCAAACAACACATTTTTCTCTGAGTCATTTTGAGTCTAAACACTTGCAAACATTGAGTCATCATCAACATTGTGTCCTCTTGTCACGAAAAATAGTCAAAAATTCAGATTTGGTCACAACAAACAACTTCACAAATTAGAAAAATTTACAATCCAATAAACAAGAGCAATCAGTTTCAAAATTCTTGAGCTTCCTAGGTTATTTCTCTGGGTTTTCATCTAGCATTTAGCCTATATTTGGGTCTCACAAATTTCATCATTGTTTTACACCTTACATTACATTCACATTTGTCTAAACTTGAGTCAAAAGGTCACTTGCTTGTCCTCATCTTGCTTTGTCAACATACTACATACAACAACATTTTGCTAAGTGGTCCCCCATCAAGGTCTATCACCTTTGGGTCTCATTTGGTCTTACTTAGAGCCAAGGTCAACTTACCTCATCAAGAGAAACTATCATCTCTTTGGAAGCCACACCTACTCTACTACATACATACTTGGTCTTACACTTTGGACATTTCAAGTACAACTTAGATTCACTTACATTCCATCCAACTCTTGGTCTTCCATACTCTTTTCCATTTTCATCTAGTCTCAAACATCTTGGTCAATACCTAGTTCATGGTTGAAACCCGTTCCCAAAAATCTAGGAGAGAAACTAAAGAGGCTCAAGAGTCCGCAAACATGAGTTCCTATAAGTATGACAATGATGTATTTTTTAATTCTGATCATACCACATTACCTGACATGGATGCCTATAGAAACATTCCAAATGTTGAGAACATGGACACTATAAACAACAATGATACACACAATGACAACATGGACAACATTTCAGTACATTTAGCAGAAGTGGAAGACTCCATTATGGATCCCCGTTTTAATTGATTGGTTGAGGAAATAATGAGGAGAGATAGACAATATTTTCTACAAGTGATGGCACAAAGTGGAGCTAAGATCCCTCATAATTTTGACATGTCTCAAATAATGGAAAATCAACCTTTGCAACAACCTCACTTCAATATGGATCAAATGAGGCCTAATAGTGGAGGCAATAGAGGACCACAACTTGTGTCTGAATCACCATCATCTTTGTTTCAAAAACCTAAGGTCCCCCATACACATGATCAAGCATATGATACTCACCTTCGTAGACCATTATGGATGTCTTGTGCAGAAAAATATAATCAATCACATGCCAATGCTAAGGACCAACCACCAAAGCACTTGGATATCCAAAGGCATGTTCAAAATTTGGACACAAGGAAACCCCATGTCAAATCTGGGGGCAACACATTAGAAAAAACTCATGGCATGCCTATAGAGTATGGTATACATGAACAAAACATATATTTCATTCCTCATCATGACTCTATACCAAGTGGTCCTTATATGCAACATCATTATAGACCTCCTCCATATGAACATGTGTATGATCAATATCATCCATATATGCAACATGCTCCTCCTCCACCCGACGTCTCAAGCATGGGGTATGGTCCAAGAAGTCGGTCTCCACCTAAGAACAATTTGGAACAATAAATCAAGGACGTAAAAAAAAAAATGGAGGATATAAATGCACCAAAGCCAACTTACACAATGAGAGACATATGCCCCTATCCATTTGACAAAAGCATTCCAATGCCTCCATTTCCTACACTCTTTGTGACACCTAAGTTTGATAAGTACAGAGGAAAAGGGGATCCTAAGGCACATATAAGACATTTTTTCATAGCTTGCATTGAGGTAGTAGGAGAAGAGACATATTTGATGAGATTATTCCCTCAAAGCTTAGATGATCAAGCTATGGAATGGTTCTCCCAACTCCCACCTGGAATTAAGTCATGGGGTGACTTAGTAGAGGCATTTATCCAACATTTCTCATACAACATAGAGACAAAAATATCAGTCAATACTTTGTGCAACACCAAGCAAAAGGATGGAGAGTCTTTTTCATCATTTTTACAAAGATGGAGGAATCTAGCCAGTAGATGCTCTTGTGAAATTCCACAAAAATAAATGGTAGAGATGTTCACCTAGAATGTCCAGAGAGAAATTGGTTATAACCTGAGAAAAGCTTGCTTGTCCACTTTCAAGGACGTCATTCAAAAAGGCTTAGCAATAGAGAAGGTCCTAATTGAGCAAGGCATCATCAAAATATTCAAAGAAAACAAAAAGGACTATAAAGGAAAAGACAAGCCAAGATTTTGGAATAAAAACAAGAACACAGTAAATGATGGTGTTGTTGATGCCAATACAGTACAACCCAAAATTGTTTTTTCCAGATCAAGCTCTACAAAAAATCAAGTGAATACTCAAACAACTTCCAAATCATGAAGGAAGTACACCCCTTTGGGAGAATCACTAGAATCAGTTTTCAAGAAGCTATTGGCAAACAAAATAATAACAATTCTAGATTTTCCTCCATATGAGCCAAAGGTCAAACCAAATTGGTGGAATGATGATGAATATTGTGAATTTCATAAAAGAAAGGGACATAAAATAGGAAATTATCATCGACTGAAGAACATCATACAACATCTCATTGATAGAGGTGACATTGAGATTGAAGGACACTCATCCAATCAAGAGTTTAAAGAACCATTCCCAAAACATGACAAGGGAAAAGCTAAAGCCACAAATGAGCAGACCAACTATACAACAACATCCTATAACTATGATTCAACTGTCAATCACATTTCAATGGATAATTATGTCTCTACCATTATCATCAAGGACAAAATGCCTGAGAATTCTACCCAAAGACCAAAGATTGTCCTAAACCTCATTGGATCTTCTTCTGAACCAACCTCTGAATGTAATGTCACAACTCGTCGAGGTAAATTCACCTTGCAAGGTGCTCCAGCTAAAAACACCACTTCCTCATCAACCAAACCTGAGTACGATCTGGTAGAATAGTTAGGGAAGACACCTGTGCTTATCTCCATCCCTGAACTTTTACGCATATCCCCTACACATAAAGCCATTCTTGACAAAACTTTGAGAGACACTTCTATTCCTACGGATCTGAACATGGACCGATTTCAAGACATGGTGGGATACCTTTCCATTCCACATTCCCTTACATTCACTGAAGTTGAGGATGCCTCTATAAGCCAACCACATAATGCACCTTTACACATTGAAGCCTTCCTACACAAACATCGAATAAAATGAGTCCTGATAGATGGAGGAGTAGGTCTGAACATTTGTACATTGAACACTCTTAAACAATTGGGATATTCAGATAAAGTTGTGAATGCTACAAACAAAATTACCATCAAGGCACATGATGAGGAAGAGCATTCATCCAAGGGAACAATCACCTTACCTCTCAGAGTTGGGCCAGTTACAAAAGATGTGGTTTGTCAAGTTCTTGATCTAGATCTTACATACAACATATTGCTAGGACATCCATGGATTCATGAGATGAGTACAGTACCATCTACATATCATCGATGTATCAAGTTTCCACACAATGGAGTTGAATTGACCGTCAAAGCTGACCCAAATTCATTCATATATTGCAACAATCTATGACCTAGATCAGAAATAACAATCCCAATCAATCGAGAAGCTATTCCTTCATCAACATATGTGGATCCATAATCATTGAAAGCTTCTACATCCAAACAATTAGAGCTGAAAGAAAAATTCAAGATTAAAGACATGGGATGTGGTGAGTATATCTTTCATGTTGATCAACTCCCACTATCTCCTAAGGTATTTAGTCAACATGAACAATCTATAAACAATTTGCAATATCAAGGAATTGGGTGTGAACCACCTAGTGTTGTGGCTACTAAGTCCGAATGCAAATATCCTCTAGTGGTGCAAGCAACTATTGATATCAATAGTCCTAAGAGTGGTTCCAGTGAATAATCTATTGAGCATATTGCCAACCCTCTTGAGAACTCACATAACTTTACCATTTCATTCGTTCATTCCATTTCCACTCCGCTCCTAGACTTGGATCAACAAGAATTACAAAAGCCCTTACTCATTGGGGATCAAAAATCAAGTTTTGAAAAGAAAAATCTAAAAGCCAAAAATAAAGAAAAAGCCTTTAGTCCAAATCAAAATCAAAAGCTATTGGACTCTACAAAAATCAAAGTCAAGGATAAAAATTCTATGAAAGAAAAAGAACAAGAGTTGATCTCCTCTAATATCAAAATAACTGGGGGCAACAGTTCTAAAATTTCAAGTAAAAAAGAATACTTGTTGATCCTAAGTCTCCATCATGCTATCCTACTTTCACTTCTTTTTGCAATCATAAGCCTTCATAACTCATCCACTTGTTCCACACATCCATCCCCTTTTGGCGATACATCATGGACCTTTAATGGAACTTCCTCGAAGGACTTTGTTGTCAGGGATGCCCAAACTTCTTTAGGTGACACACATATGGGCAAACGTAGTTCACACATTAGTAATTCTATCTCAGTTCCTTTATCAAGGAAGATAGTCACTCAAGCTACACATCATTCAGTCAAGAAAAAATGCAGCTACAACCATAAGATAAAACCTCACATTTGATGTGGGTGACTTAGTTCTCAAAGAAAATACTAAAAATCAGCAAGATGGAGAGGAGAAGAGAGGAGAAGAGCAAGTTTGAACCAAGTTGGTTTGGTCCTTACATCATTACAACAACCTATGGATCCAGTGCATATCAACTCTCAACCACAGAGGGAAAACCTTTGGAGGATCCTATCAGCATCATGCACCTTCAAAATTTTTACACATAGCTCTTCAAAATATCCTAATTCAAAAATTAAAAAAAATAAAAATTACAAAAAAAACAAAAAATATCAAAAATACAAAAAAAATATAAAAAATAAAAAATTGTTACTTGGTGAAAACCTAGCAAATAGGTGCCTTGTGACACAATTTTTTTTTTTTTGAAAAAAGTAAAGAAAAACATTTCATCCAACGGTAAAAACCACTTTGGTGGCGCCCTGGGCAACTACCATGGTGAAAATCGGGTCACTCGTGTCATGTGTAGAGACATTGCTCCTCCCTCCTTCAGGATTCCATTTCATCATTTCACTTTGCACACACTCAAAACCTATTCATTCATAATAAAATTTACACATTCCCATCATGGCTTGTTATGATCTACCTAAGATTAGTTATACATCCATAATAAACATTTTTTTTCACCCCTTTTCATCCATAATAAGTCAGCTCCTATCTGTGGCTAAGGAAAATCCTATGTCTAGTGATGGGTGTGGAACTGAGAGCATCACATGTTCTAAGAAGTACAATTTCTTTCAATTTTCTTCAGTCTATCCATGCAAAATCTACAATAAAGTGACACTTGCATCACAATCCACAATAAAGTTTCATCTTCTCGGCAATAAAGTATCAGTTTCATGGATTCAGTTAGTTTTAGATGACACATCAGCAACAATGGGCTTCAACAAATCAAATCTTTCAACAGACTCAGACAACATTATGGTTCAGTGCTATCTATCCTTCTTGTGAAAGTAAACATTGTGACAAATAGACTTATACAAGTGACAAGAGACATTAAACTTGACGACTATAGTGGATGTTGGTGTCGAGTCTTGGTTTTCTTTTGATTTCATTTTTTTTTGGTGACATTGTTACTACTTATTAAGTTGCCATTAGTTTTATGAACAAAGTCATTCTATATACTTTAGTCGGTTACTACTATCGAAATATTCAGTCGGTAAGCACAGAGCAATCGGTTATAGAAGAAAGTAGTCATAGAGCCTAGTATTCACCGAGCTGTCTACCGAGTAACACTGTATGTCTAGCGAGCAGCAATAATGATACACCAAGTTGATATACACCAAGTGAAACATGTTACCAGATTCATTGAACCTAGACACTTATGAGGAAACGTGTTACAAGATCGAGGAACAAAGAATCGTTATCACATTGGAAATTGCACTTAAAGATTTTGTATGATTTTGAGGTCATCTATCCAATGGAATATTTTGTATAGTTATTGATGCCCTCCTAAATGGCACAATTGTTAGTTCTTGATCAATCAAAACAAAACACACAAGATGTTAACGTTAGTCAATCAAAAACTAAAACATGAAGGCATTCCAAAAGAGACACTAAAAGAAACATGCTAAATATATCTAATAAATAGAACAAATGATCATGAGACATCTCCAACTGCCTCTTAGCATGGCCTTAGTTTCTTCTCCCTTGTTCCTCTCCTCTCCAAGTTCCAAAATAGTGTAGCTCTCAGCAGCTTTTTGCACTATGGATGCTTATGGAGGATTGAGATTTGTATAATAGCTCCAAATATGAAATGAAAAGCTAATAGTAATGCTAAAATGATGTATTTTAACTAAAAAGACAAGATTTAGTTATGCTATGCTAAAATGCTCTCTAAAATGGCTATAGTCTAAATGCATACAAGTTTTCAGGATCTGGATTATGAAGGAATGGGCTCTATTTATAGGGAAAATGGAGCAATGGATGGCCAGGATTGAAAGGTTTAATCAAGGGTCAAGCTTGAAAGTTGGGGATCCATGTGCACAATTGGCACCAATAAAATAGTGACAAGTGTCAACACAGGATTGGGTTGAAAGAAAGGGGTTGGAGGCATTGAATGCCTGAGAAGACTTCATGGTTATCTAAAGGCTAAGTGTCAAGCCTAAATTAGGATTACCCACTGGATTAGGAGTTAATCCAAGGATAAACCTTTGTGCAAATGATTAAGAGATAATCATGGTCAAAGCATTAATGACCTGATGAGACCCTTGGGTTGGGTAGAGGTTGAGTCAAAACAAATGTTTTAACCATGTGGGAGAGTTGAATTAACCATTAATGGTTATTGGAGACTTTGGGGATTAAGTGGTTGAAAGTTGGAAGCTTTTAATGGTTTTCAAAGACTTTGGGGTTTTTGGTGGTTGAAGGTTGAAAACCTTCAATGGTTATCCAAGACTTTGGGCCATTTGAGAAGTGACTCCATTTTGCTTAGGAATGTGACAATAATTAGGGGATGGATTAGGCTAATTAGGAAGGGGTTTAGAAGAATCTAGAAGGGGATTAGATTTTGCAAGTGGATTTGGTGGGTGAGGGAAAATAGGATTTTATTGAAATAAAAATTCATTTATTTCAAAATGTGTGCAAGTTGCATTTGTAGGAAAATACAAGTGGGGTGGGGATAATGATTTAAATAAATGTTTTATTTAATTTATTTAAAAGAGGAATAGGGGGATTTAATTAAATAAATAGATTTTATTTAATTAATTGAATGGGAATTTGATTTAATGAATTAATTAAAATAAATTGAATAATTTATTTAATTAATAGAAGAATGTTTGGGGATGAATTAATTAAATATTAATTTAATTAATTGGTGGCTAGTGGATTTTTAATCAAATAAATATGAAATATTCGTTTAATTTAAAATGGACAGATTTATGTGACTACATTTGCCCCTCTTTGAGACGGTGCAGTTTATCGCATCGTTTCAAAGAAAGAAAAACTGGTGTGAAGAAATGCCCCATAAAATGTTAATTTAATGGGTGGTATGTTAATTTAATGGGTGGTATGCCCCCGCGAGAGATGGGCCGAAATTTTTTTGAAAAATCGGGCGATCTCTCGAAAAAGAATGAAAATTGGCGAGATGATAGAAGAGAAGAAGTTAGGTATATTGGTTAAAAATAGAAGAAATCGGGGGAAGCATGGAGAAATGAGGGGCTCGGGAAGTTCACGGGGACCACGGCGATGAGCGGGGCGAAGTTACGGTGACGGCGGGGGGTATAAATGGGGTGAAAGGGGGTAAAATAGGATCATTTGTGACCGCGACCAGTTGAAAACTATAGCTCTGACAGTGACATTTGGAGGAGCAACGAGGAGCGACGATGCCGTTTCCGATCACCGAGCACAGATTTGAGCGAGTCCGCCGGTACCAGCGCCCAGCCGACTATGGACCAGTGGTACGCAAATTCGAAAACCCACTTTTTATGCATTTTTGGTATGTTTTTAGCTAAGTCCAAGTTAAGTCGGAGCAAGAGCGCTGGAACTATGTTTTTAGCGCTGTTGCTCCATAAATTAGCGCTATTGTGCCGCAATAGCGTTTTTGTAGGCTAGTTGTAGCGCTTTTGTATGAATTTAGCGCTTTTGCAAGCAAGTTTGAGCGCTTTTGATAAATTAGCGCTACGGTAGGGTCAATTGAGCGCTATTGATGTTTAATAGCGCTATTGTATATTGGTTGTAGCGCTTTTGAGTAAATAGCGCTATGGTGTAGTTAATTGAGCGCTATTGTATTTTAATAGCGCTATTGTAGAGTGGTTTTAGCGCTTTTGTTTTTGTAGCACTATTGTAGGGCTGTGTGAGCGCTATTGATGTGGTTGTAGCGCTTTTGTTCAGAATGAGCGCTATTGTATATTAAATAGCGCTTTTGCTTTAGTATACAAAATGCCCCAGTTTCGGACAAAACAAATCTCCTGATGCCTAGCGATGGATGGATGACGAGGTGAAGTGGGAGTTGTTTTGAACCATAGCAGCCCGATGAGACTTAGGTCATTTGTTAGGAGAAATGCCTGTTGAAGTCTAGGCGGCCATGATTGCTTACCTGTTGAGACTCGAAGATACTTGATCAAAGTATCTGATGATAGTCTAGGTTTAAACTTAAGAAAGTTTGATAACAAAACAACTGATGGTGGTTTGATGAATGTTATGTGCAGGAGGACTTACGCGTGTTGCAGTTACGCGAGCGCCACCCCGCGACACAGGGGTTGCGAGATCGTTTGACTCAGATTGAGATTGATTGTATTGCGGCTACTGGGCTCTATGAGGTGATGCATATGCCCGTGATTCGGATGAATCACGGCCTGATTACAGCGTTAGCAGAGCGATGGCACAGTGAGACATGCACGTTCCATCTGGCTCAGGGCGAGATGACGGTGACTTTGGAGGACGTGTGGCGCATTCTGCGGATTCCGATTCGAGGGCGGCTAGTGACGTATGATCGATCCTGGGGGACAGTGTCTTGCCAGAGGATTTTTGATGAGGATGTATTCATTGATGATGGGTCGATTGCCTGGGAGGATATAGCGGCACTATATGAGCCCCTTCCAGCAGTTTTGTCAGGGATCGTGGGAGGACTTCTGTGTCCAGACAGGCGGTCACATGGATTGGCGGTCGGATGGGGACAGGTGATTAAGATGATGGTGACAGAGGGGACCCGATATGCCTGGGGGTCGTGCGTGCTAGCGCACATGTACCAGGAGTTGCATGAGGTGGTGTACAGAGAGCGGGGGTCTCTTGCAGTAGGCATGACGCTGCTGCATGTGTGGGCATGGGAGCACTTACCAGTGACTCGACCAGTGAGTCTGAGATTCCGAGCCGTAGACCAGCCCTATATGTTCATGTATAGCGGTATGATGAGCCAGCCCCACTTGGGGAAGCTAGAGTGGTGGAGACGAGCATTGGATGACCTAGATGCAGTGATCTGGCGGCCATACTTGGAGTGTGAGCCATGGGAGGATGATGCGGAGGCACTACCTTATGTCTTCATGACCCGATTCCTCATTGGGAGGACCTCTTATCACGTAGAGAGACAGGTGCCAGGACGGGTGATGAGGCAGTTTGGACGGCAGCAGGGTCTGCCGAGCGGATCGGGAGAGTATGCTCGAGTGATTCGAGAGCGGTATGCATGGGGTCCAGTGCTACCATATGATCAGGCACTGGCAGAGTTCCGTACACTGCAGGCGAGGCCATGGGATCTACGACCGAGGGTCGTTGATGCAGGGGTTACAGCAGAGTATACCCAGTATCGGGCGGCGCACCCGATCCGACGGATATCAGATCCAGCGGAGCCGATCCCAGCGTTTGAGGATGAGAGGGGACGAGGACGGAGAGGAGGAGGTCGAGGAGGAGGTGGTGGTGGAGGAGGAGGAGGAGGTGGTGGTGGTGGAGGAGGTGGAGGAGGGATGGGGATGCCGAGACAGCGGAGAGGGAGAGGGGGACTACCTCTGCAGATATCACAGGGACCTTTGATGCAGGGAGGAGTGCAGCTGAGTGGGAGGGGGATGGAGAGAGAGGTCCCGATGGATACAGGTGTGGCAGAGGGTGGTGCAGGGGAGTGTGGTGCAGGGGAGGGACCTAGTGGAGGGGGTGATACAGGTGCGGCAGCCATGGATATAGGGGAGGGAGCGACTGGAGATCTGCGGGAGCACATGATAGGTTATTTGCAGGCCCGGGTAGAGAGATTAGAGGCGGAGGTAGCAGCTAGAGATGTGCAGCTATTTGCACGTGAGTCAGAGCTGACAGTGGTGCTGCGGGAGAGAGATACGGCGGTGGAGAGTTTGGCGGAGCTGCAGGAGAGAGTCCGAGCAGGAGCACAGGGTCCATCAGGGGAGACTATGAGGCAGTTTGGGCGAGCGCAGGCCGAGATAGAGTACTGGCGAGGTTTATATGAGCAGGTTGTGCCATTCAGTCAGCGAGCTCTCAGTTATACCCAGATGCGGCAGACGAGATCCGAGCGATCACAGAGGATGCAGAGCAGTGGGGGAGTGATGGGTCCTTTGCGACGGGATAGATCAGGAGATGCAGGAGGGAGTGGGGGTTCGATGAGGCCTCCACGGAGAGATGGATCAGGTGGGGCAGGTACCAGTGGTGGAGTAGGTAGGGGTGGGGCAGGTACAGCATCTGGCCAGAGCGGCATCTGAGAGAGCATTTTTGCATACATGTATTGTATCATTGTCTATTTTTGGACTGTATCTTGGATGGCTCTTGGTAGCCGATTTTGTAAACTTCATTGTACTCTGATATATGAGATGATATATATGAGGAGATCCCATTTTGTGATGATATGCATGTGATGATGTATGGATGTTTATGCATGATGATGAGTTTATTGCTTAGATGTATATGTGTACATGTATGCATTTGATGAGATGTTTCTTTTATGCATGTTTTTATGATACTGACATATGAATGCAGGTTTATATGTGTATGATTTGTTTGATTTGTGATGTAATGCTTTATGTATGGAATGCCATGATGATATATGCTTATGCTTTGATGTGTGAACAGGATTTTTGATGTTTCCTATTGCAATGTAATGATGAGACGATTTATGTGACAATGTTAATGCAATGATTTGATGTATAAATATGCAGCTAGATGTGTGTTTTTAGATGAATGTAATATGGATAAACAAAATGTTTAAGTGCAAATGTTTATATGATAAATGCAGATGAATAAACAAATGTAAAGGACAAGTGTTTATATGATAATGCCTAAATGAATGCAGATGGATAAACAAATGTAAAGTACAAGTGTTTATATGATGATATTAAAAATGAATGTAGATGAATAAACAAATGTAAGGTACAAGTGTTTATAGGATGATATTAAAGTGAATGTAGATGAATAAACAAATGTAAGGTACAAGTGTTTATAGGATGATATTAAAGTGAATGTAGATGAATAAACAAATGTAAGGTACAAGTGTTTATATGATGATTTTAAAATGAATGTAGATGAAATAAACAAATGTAAAGTACAAGTGTTTATATGATGATTTTAAAATGAATGTAGATGAAATAAACAAATGTAAAGTACAAATGTTTATATGATAATGCCTACATGAATGAGTCTAAATGTTTTTTAAATATGTTGGTAAGTGCAAATGATAATGGGATGATATGATAACTAATGGGGATAATAATTGCACCTTAATGTTATGATAATAAATGCAATGTAAATGAATCCTAAAATGAACATTTATAAGATACTTAGTAATAAATGAATGCATCTTTTATCTATAAAGAAATGAATGCAAAGGATAAATGATGAGAAGTTTAATAAAAGGATAATGGATAATTGATATAAGATGAATGCTTATGCAATGATTTTAACACAATCAAAGACAATTTAATCCCATGAATGGATCTAATTATTGATGATTGATGCAATGATGAAAATGACTTTACTGCAACTAATGTCAATAATGAACTTATATGCAATGTTTATGTGTAAAAATGACATGAATGGACGTAATGCAAGATGCACCTAAATGCAAGGATGATATGATTATGAGGAATGCAAGGTTGTTTTAAGACTTTGCATAATGCATTGATGATGTATCAGAGTACTCAGTCGTGAGTGTATCCAAGACCATTTTTTTATTAGTCAGTTTTGCATGTAAAAGCCTACATATGAATGAATGAGTGGATGGGTGATATGCAACGGAATGCAAGATATAAACAGATGAGGTGAAATGATGATCCATAGTGCTCTATTTTCATCATTGAGCTTTAAAATGTTGGAAGAGAATACAAGCATCTTGACACAATGATTCAAGATGACCTGAGTATTTCTTTCATGGAGTTTAATATAGCAAGTTAATACAAACGACTTGATATAAGGGTCAAGTCGACCAGAGTATTGCTCGCGGAACAGACAAGGATTATCTCCTTTCGTGCATGACTTGGATCGTCCTCCTTGATCTTAGGCTTGATCAGATCCTGAGACAAGTACATACCGTACTAAAAAAATAAAACCTTTATCCAATTTGGAGGAAGAGGAATCAAAGGATGAGCATTGTACCTGCAACCAAACAGTATATATACATAAAGAATAAAGAATATGGATCCTTGGTAATGGTTCATGTTCATATGGTCGAGGTATACGCTGTAGTCAGCAAGCCGTAGTGATCTATGACTGCATTTTGCATAAGATCACGTAGCTTGGTGAACTTCCCACGTAGACACCATTAGTACCTGCCCCAGAACTTCATCGGAAATGATGCGCAAACAAAACAAAACAATGCTGAAAAGATCCCGATACAGATAAACAAACGATTGTACTCACAAATCAACCAAGTATTTGATAGCCTAACATAATTTTCTTGTCAAAGAAAATGTCATCTTGTCTTTGTTTTGGTAAGGAAGGATGCATCCTTGGTTAAAGACAGGTTTGGATTGTTGATGTCGATTGGTTTGGTGTGATTGGTAAATGGTCATTTGTGTGAGTAGTTTGTCAATGTTTGTTTTGCATCTGATTGGATGAATATGTACAAGGTGTTGTCATGTTTGTGTGTGATTTTTGATGGGTTTTTCGATGTTTTTGGATTTTGTGAGTCATTTTTGAATGTTTTTGTATTTTGCGAGACATTTTTGAATGTTTTTGTATTTTCTTCAGGACATTTTCTGAATGTTTTTGTATTTTCTTGATGATTGCTTGAATGAAGAGCGTAATGATATATAAGACAATGTAGAATCCACTTCCATTACGAGGGTAAGGGTATTGCCCCCAGTTTGTAGACCTGACTATGAAAAGGTGAAATGCTAGATGTATGTGTGCATGAATGTGATCGCAACGAGCCTAAAAGATATTGGAGCCATTGCCTTTACGAGTGGCGCCTGTTTGCCAGGTTTTCACCATCGTACTTACCCAAGGTGCCACCGGAGTGGTTGTTCAACGTTTGGATGCATGATTTTTCTTTACTTTTTTGAATGTTTTTGTATTTTCTGATATGTAGGGGAGCCTGATGCCTTGTACACCTTAGGTATAAAACCTTTTGAGGTGCATGCTGTTGATTGGATCTGCGAGCGGTTCTCCTTCTGGTGTAGCCAACTGATATGCCCCGGACCCGAACACAGCAGTGACAACATATGGGCCCAGCCAGTTTGATTCAAACTTACCTTGATGTTCTCTATTTGGTTGGTTGCGAGGATTTTCTCGAAGAACAAGATCACCTACCTCAAATGTACGAGATCTAACTCGGTGATTGTAACTTCTACTCATGCGCTGCTGATAGGCTTTTAGGTGATTGTATGCAGCTTGTCTTTTCTCATCAAGTAACTCTAAGTCCCGAAGGCGTGAGACTCTGTATGCTTCATCATCGATGAGATTATGCAAGGAAACTCGTAAGGATGGTATCTCGACCTCAATAGGCAAGATAGCTTCTGCACCATAGACCAATGAATAAGGAGTTGCACCTGTAGGGGTTCGAATGCTAGTTCGATATGCCCATAATGCTGGATTCAATTGAACATGCCAATCACGACCGGCATCATTGACTGTCTTCTTTAGGATTCTCAATATGTTTTTATTGGATGCTTCGGCCTGACCATTGCCTTGTGGGTAATAGGGAGTGGAAAAGCGGTGTTGGATATGAAATTTCTCACAAAGTTCACGGACATCCTGATTTTTGAAAGGGAGACCGTTATCTGTGACAATAGACATGGGTACACCATACCGGCAGATGATGTAATTGAGGATGAATGAGGCGATCTGCTTGCCGGTGACTTGGGTAAGTGGAACAGCTTCGATCCACTTGGTGAAATATTCGGTGGCAGTAATAATGAATTTATGGCCATTGGATGAAGATGGATGGATTTTACCCACAAGGTCAAGGCCCCATTGACAAAAAGGCCATGGTGTTGTGATTGGTTGTAGTTCCTGTGCTGGTGCATGTATCAGGTCACCGTGAACTTGACATTTCTTGCATTTCCTGACAAAGTAGTAGGAATCCTTTTCCATAGATGGCCAATAGTATCCAACTCGCATGATCTTCTTGGCTAGTGATGGACCACTTGAGTGAGTCCCGCAAATTCCTTCATGTACCTCTTCCAAAGCCTTTGTTATCTCATCTTGTTCCAGACATCGAAGGAGAGTACCATCAAGACTACGTCGGTATAGGGTTTCAGCAATAATGGTATATCGAGCAGTTTGGCGAATGAAGGTTTTACGTTGATTATTTGATTGGTTGGGAGGAAGGGTATGATCGCGAAGATAGGTGTAGAACTCACCATACCATGGGGATTCAAAACCAACAAGGCGACATATCATTTCAGATTCAGGGATATCATAAGCGGGGATCCAAAGTTGTTCTACCAAGAACTCGTAGCGTGTTGAATTTTGTGGAAGATCTAGGAGAGATGCGATGGTAGCCATGGCATCAGCAGCTCGATTCTGATCTCTTGGTATCTGCTCAAAAGTGATAGTAGTAAATGATGCCTTTAGATTGTCCACCATTTGCTTATATGGCATGAGTTTATCATCTTTGGTCTGATATTCATCTGTTGCTTGTCGAATGACTAGTTGGGAATCGCCATATACTTGAAGTTCTTTTAATTTCCATTGTATGGCTAGTCTGAGTCCTGTGATCAAAGCCTCATACTCTGCTATGTTGTTTGTGCATGGAAATGTGAGCCTGTAAGACTTCGGGATGCTATCACCTTGAGGTGTGATAAACAGAATGCCTGCCCCCGAGCCGTGCCTAGTGTATGAACCATCAAAATATAGTTTCCATGGTTGTGCTTCTGTGAGCATGAATATCTCTTCATCTGGAAAATTGGAAATGAGAGGATGATCGCCTATGAGAGGTGCATCGGCTAACTGATCTGCAATAACCTGACCTTTGATAGCTTTACGGTCCACATAGTCAATGTCAAATTCACTTAGAATCATCACCCATTTGGCCAAACGACCTGTCAATGCTGCTTTGCTGAGTAAGTACTTGAGTGGATCAATTTTTGCGATAAGTTGCACCTTGTGTGTTAACAGATAGTGCCGCAATTTAGTGGCTGCCAAGATTACTGCTAGGCAAGCTCACTCAATAGGTGTGTAATTGAGTTCATAGCCAACCAGTGTGCGAGAGATGTAGTAAACAGCACACTCTTTACCTTCTGCATTATGTTGTGCCAGTAGTACACCCAATGCTGTACTTGTTGCTGAGATATAGAGCAATAATGGTCTACTTGGATCTGGTGGCATCAGCAATGGTGGATTCATGAGATAGTCTTTAAGCGCCTGAAATGCTTGCTGGCATCTGTCATCCCATTGAAAGCGGATGTTCTTGTGTAGAAGGTGTGTGAATGGGTGACACTTATCAGCCAATTGTGCAATGAATCTGCGGATAGATTGAAGCCGTCCTTGTAGTGTTCTTAGCTGACTGATATTCTTTGGAGGTGGCATGTCCATTATTGCTTTAACCTTTGCTGGATCGACCTCAATGCCTTTGCTTGAGACAATGTATCCTAGAAGCTTCCCGGAGGTCACTCCGAAGACACATTTCTTTGGGTTGAGTCGAACATGGTATTGTTCCAGTCTATCAAAGATTTTATCTAAGATGTGAAGATGTCCTTCTCTAGTAAGTGATTTTGCTAGTAAATCATCCACATAATCTTCCATTATAGTATGCATCATGTCATGGAAGATGGTGGTCATTGCTCTTTGATAGGTCGCTCCTGCATTCTTTAGACCAAAAGGCATTACATTCCAGCAGTATGTGCCCCATGGACATGTGAAGGCTGTCTTATGTTGGTCCTCTGGTGCGATCTTTATTTGATTGTATCCCGAAAAGCCATCCATGAGTGAAAGCATGGCATGTCCTGCTGTCAAATCTACTATGATGTCGATATTTGGTAGAGGGAAGTCATCCTTAGGACATGCCTTATTCAGATCTCTAAAGTCTGTACAAATGCGGATGCCCCCTTTTGGTTTGCCAACTGGTACAATGTTGGAGATCCATTCTGCATAATCAATTGGTCTAATGAAACCAACATCCAGGAGTTTCTTGAGTTCTGTTTTGACTAGCACGGCAATCTGAGGATGCATCTTACGAAGCTTCTGCTTGACAGGTTTGGCTCCTTTTGCTACTGTGAGATGATGCATGACTAAATCAGGATCAAGCCCAGGCATGTCTGCATATGACCATGCAAAGTTGATCTGACGCTGTTGGAAGAATTCTATGAATTGAGGCTGTTCCTCTGTAGTGAGAAGAGATGCTAGATGTATGATATGAGGGTTTTCAGGAGTCCCCACATTGTATTCTTTGGTTTCCTCGATGAGAATCGTCGATCGTTCTTGTTGTGTACTAGCAGGGAGAATGTCAAACCCTTCATCCTCAGGCGCCTCAGAGAGGTTTTCACCGTTGGATACGCTCTTTCTTTTTACTTTTGTTGGATCAAACAGTGCCACAGTGTGGTTTTCACTGGAAGATCCATGTTTTAATGTTATATTTTTGCAGCTGAAGGGTTTGGCATCCGCCCCGAAGTATGCTGCGCTATTAAGTTCAATGGCGAATCCAGCTTTGTGATCCCCGCTTGGTAGGTTATCCCTTAATTCCAAAAAGTCAATGATAGCCTCATCGTTCTGGAAGAGGTCAAGACATGGGGGATTTGGTTGGTTCCATTCGATGAGTTCAGGGTGTATAATAGGCATTACTTCATCGATTAGATTAAGTGCGGGTGATGTATCAGTGAGGGTTAAGACGGTGTGGTGAAGGTCGTTGATAGTACTCTCCCTGTCAGAATCAGGCGTAGGATGAGACGTAGGGTCTGTGGAAGATGTTTCCAGCTCAGGTACCCAAGTGGTCTTTATCTGTGCTTCTCCGTAAACAGGGATGTCTTTGCGTGGCGGAGGTGGTGATGTGTCTTCCTCATCTGAAGTGTTAAGTTGCACTGAATCGAATTCCCACTCATGTGAGTCGGTCTCTGAATCACTTTCCAACATCCGATTGCTATACCATACTGGGATGTCTTTGGAGTTAAATACTGCAGGCGTGATTGGTTTATGTACTTTTGTGGTGATCGATGCTGTAGGAACTGTGATGGGGTTTAAAGGATTTGTTACTGGAAGTATTGGTAATGGTGACACAGTGGCTTCTGCTAGAACTACTGGCGCCATAAATGCTGCTGCGGGTTCTGATACAGTTGTTGCTGCTATGGGTGTTATTGACGGGATTACTGGTCCGTTTGGTGGGATGAGTGACATTGGTGATGGTGGAGTTGTGAGCCTTGAGGGGGCAGTGGGGATAGTGCTTGATGGTGCTTTGATTATGAAAGGTATCCTCTTTGTAGTAGGTGGGCAAAATGGTTTGCTGGGTTTTCCTTTGAATCTGAGTTTAGGAAGGATCTCTTTTTCAAAGCCAAGGCCTGTATTACCTTTGGGCTTGAATTCTGGCAACAGCGGTTCTTGTCGTCCTTGTTTGCAGGATCCCAAAGCACTTTGACCATCATACCCCATTCTTTGCATAATGAGGAGGCCTTTGCCATACTGTTCTGTAGGAAGCGTAACTCGCGGTTTATCAGTGGTAACGGGGTCTTTATAGATGCAGTCCGCTAGGTCCTCATCTTGTGTTTCTTCCTCTTGACTCTTTCCAAGGATGAAAGGCGTTAAGGCACATGCAGGCGTGATTAGTGGTTGCTGGAGCAACTGTTGTGGTTTACCATGTGTTCTTGGAGAAGTGGGCATTTGTCCCACACAAAAGAGCTGACTCAAGTTGTATTCTCCAGGACCTTCCTCTGCGACTTTCATCTTAAGCTTTTCTTGCTTGGGTATAGGGGTGTTCGAACTGGCAAGAGAGGCGGGATTTACATATGATGTGGAGGAAATGGCTTCCCTATTATTAGGAACAATAATTTCTGGTTGATGGCTGATATTATGGCAAAATGCAAAGGGATTTGCATCACCCAGGATTGTGATCTCTACACCGTTATGTGGGAACTTGATACATTGATGGTAGGTAGATGGAACGGCTTGCATGGCATGTATCCAAGGTCTCCCTAATAATAGATTATATGGCAGAGGAAGGTCCAGAACCTGACAAATGATGTGTTTTACCACAGGGCCAACCCGGATTGGTAGTACCACAGCTCCTTTGGATGAACGCTCTGCATCATCATAGGCTTTGATGGTGATCTTCTTGCGAGGATCCACTGATTCTACTGCATATCCCAATGCTGTGACCAACTGTAGTGTACAAATGTTTAGGCCTGCTCCATTATCGATCAAGACTCGCTTGATCCTGTGTTGGTTGACAAAGCCTTCAATGTGGAGTGAGGCGTTATGAGGTTGCTGGAAGGAAGAGTTATCACTTTCAGAAAAAGTGAGACAGGGTGATGACTTTAGACTTCCAACCATGGCTTGAAATTGGTCCGTGTTTAAGTTTGCAGGGACTGACGCCTCTTGGAGTGCTTGATCCAAGATTGTTTTATGAGAGGGTGACAGACGCAATAGTTCCAAGATGGATATAAGTGCAGGGGTTTTGTCTAATTGTTCCACAAGATTGTACTGCTTTGGGATGGAGGTAGTGCCTTGTGGAGCTGCCTTTATGGTGACCTTGCCACGACGTGTAACAACATTGCAATTTGAGGTGGGATTTTTGAAGGTGATAGTTGCAATTTGTTCACTGGCATCATACAGGTGATTGACAGTGTAATTATACGCAGCTTGTGTATAATCAGTGGTATCAGGACCTCGTCTGGACGTGGAAGGACCCCTTTGATCTTGCGATGGAAGTGGATTCTTGAACATCTGATGATCATTATTGGTCATTTTTGGGTCATGCCCTTCAATTTCAATTTCTCCTCGATCAATAAGATCTTGAATGAGATCTTTCAATCGATGACAATTACTTGTCTTATGTCCTCTTCCTTGATGGAACTCACAATGTTCAGTATCTCTCCACCATGCCGGTTTGACTTGAGGCTCATAATTTGATAACTTAGGTAGCGTGATCAAATTCTGAGAAATGAGTTGTCGCATCACTGTTTCAATGGGTTCCCCTAAGGGAGTGTATGTGCGTTTTTGTTTTTGTGGACGAGGTCTTGGTTCATCCTGAGATGTGATGCGACCTTGATTAGGAAGAACATTTGTGTTATTTTGAGGTGGAGGATTTTGTCCTGCAAACCGAACCACAGGTTGTGCATTTTGGACAGTCCGAGCATCCACAACCCCATCATTGACGATATTCTTATTCTTGTTCCAGAAGTTCGGTTTATCGCTATTGAAGCGCGGGCGAGGACCATCTTTGGGTTCATTAAAGATTTTGATGAGTCCTTTTTTGATGAGTGCCCGCTCACATTTTATACCCTTGGTGATCATATCGTTAAAAGAATCTGTGTCTTTGACATCCAGGTGAAATTCCATTTCTTCGTTTAAGTTGGAAATGAAAATTTCCACTAGTTCTCGTTCAGGTAACTGAAGAGAACGTCTGCTAGACATTTGGCGCCATCGTTGCAGGAATACTGAGAATAATTCACCTGGTTTTTGTTTGGTGTTGCATAGATCAGCCATGGTGATGTCACGTTCAATATTATAAGAGTAATGAGATAGGAACTTCTGGATGAGTTCCTCAAATGTTCTTATGCCACCTGGTAGTCGGGAAAACCATGATGTGGTTGTTCCTCCCAAGCTTTGGGGAAAAAGGCGCATTAAGTATGTGTCTTCATATGCAACTTCAAGACAAGCAGAATGAAATTCTCGGACATGATCACGGGGATCCCCCTTTCCTCTATATTTTTCAAATTTGGGTGTTTCGAACCCGCGTGGAAAGGGTGGCATATAAAGATTCCTATCAAACGGATAGGGACAGATGTCGTTAAGTGAAAATTGATTGGTCTTAACACCACTATGAAGTTGTTGGGCGAGATTCTCAACTTGTTGCCGCAACATCTCTATTTCGTTAGGAGGAGGAGGTGGTGGGTTACCTCGAGGGATGTTATATCTGATGTGGTCTCTACGCCTTTCCTCCTCATGGCGACTTTGTCTTTCTGATGCTTGTCTTAATTGGGCAAGATCAAAGTCTGAGGGGAGTTTGGCTCCTTCTTGAGCGAGTCTTAAAAAGTGAGCATCCGCATTGCTCCTTAATATTTCATCAAATAATCTGTTAAAATGAGGGTTATGCTGAACCCTTTCGATTGTTGAAGGAGTGGGAGTACTTGGGTTTTCGTCATTCACATTTCCTCCCAGTGCTTCTTGAAATTCATTGAGGTTGTCCTCTTCTTCCTCAATTTCTATTTCTCGCTGCCTTGATCGTGATCGGGTTTGAGCCATTTTGTTTGCAAGTTTGTTTTTGAAGTTGATTGAAGATGATGATGAGTGGTGATGAAGGATGGATGTTTTTAGTGGATTGGTGGTATGTAGGTCTCTAGCACTTTAAGATAGATGTAACCAAAATTCCTTCTTTGAATTGCTTGCTTGTTTTGATAAGTTTTGATGTGATAAGGTGTAGAGAAATCTGAGATGTGTTACAGATTTTGACTACCTAGTAATGAGAGGATTCACTCATGAACTAGTTTTAACCTGCGTAGATGTGTCTCTTAGGATGAGCTTATCCTAGATGTAGAAACAATCTAAAAGTGATGTGATGTGTTTGATTTCAAGCAATATCTAAAAAGAGAATTTGGGACAAGAACCTCTGAATGTTTTGAGAGTTTTGGGATGAATTGATGATGGAATGATAATGTATGAGTAAGATGATGGATGTTTTGTTTTCAACTTCAATAAAAACTTTGTGTCACAAATGGGACAAACTCTATCTCTTCCCTTTCGGGTGTTGGTGGCACTTCTCGAGCTGTGTTGTAGGTGATACAAATGTTTGGGAAGAATTTGGGGTTAATCTTTCCTCCTTGATTTTTGTGATAACTTAGAGCTCTATATTGCATAAAAGCTCTGCGGTTCAATGATTCTGAATCAAACTCGTTTGTTTTACCTTGAAGATAGAGACGCATGCGATGTAGAAAGACTCTATGGGAGACAAAGATTTGTCGATTGATATAGAAGAATTTCCTCCTTTTGATCAAAGCCTTTGAGCTTAGTGGTCTCCTTTTCAAGGTGATATTCTGATGACACTTCTTCTTTCGCAAGATGTGAAGAATGGTCATAAATTTTTGATTCTTTGTTTGTTTGTACCTTGTTTTTGATGTTTTTGGTTGTGTTGACAGATGTTGGATGAATACTTTGTTTTTGGGATTGATTTTCTGATTTTTCTTTGACAAGAAAACAAAGCAAGCACACAAACACAAGAATGTTGCCTCAAAAGGCACAAATGAGTATGGGTCTAGATCAACCCAATCCTTGGACTTGTTTTTGACCCTTCCTTTAGATTTATTTTAAGATGTATTTCCAAAGCCTGAAGTCGGCTCAATTTGCTCTAGGTCTGTAAAATGAACACACTTCAAACACTCTTTATCCCTATGGTCAAATGGCCAGTTGTGATAAATTTAGCCCACATCTTGATATTTCTTCGACTTTGGTACTACATACCTTATGAATCCCGCCGTGGCAAGTAAGGATGTGATATACTAAGTCTTGCACGAGCATAACAAATAGATGATCCCTATGATGGGGGAGTCACCACTTTTATCAAGCCACAAGTGACCTTTCAAAAAGCTATGTTTCTACTCAAGGAAATATGTATGGTGAGTATCTTGGGAGCAAAACCATCTATGCTCTTGCACTAAATTATACCTCAAATATCCTCAATCAATAGAACAGGTGGGCTACTACTTAAAGGTGTTTAGTCATGTTCGATGGCTTTGGACATAAGTTCATTCTGCAGTGACTCACTTAAGAGCCTTGTAACTGGTGGTGGGGCCCATTTGTCCTTTCGGCCAGTTACACTGTAGGAACAGCTATACCCAAGGCTACAGCTTTCGCTCTCACCTGATTTCTATAGCGGCTCGAAGGATTTACCGCTCGAGGT
The DNA here is from genome assembly GCF_030272615.1 of Cryptomeria japonica. Taxonomy (NCBI): domain Eukaryota; kingdom Viridiplantae; phylum Streptophyta; class Pinopsida; order Cupressales; family Cupressaceae; genus Cryptomeria; species Cryptomeria japonica. Next base: position 666,847,786 of record NC_081415.1, on the reverse strand, counting down.
CGTTCCCAAGAGTATCGATCCCTTGGCAGGCCTCTCTTAAAAAGATAAAATTTTGAGCGTTACTAACACTTTTCTCTTGCACCTAGGACCACGAGAGCCAAGGGAGAGGATAGTGTGTGTTAGAAGTAGGACCACTCGACTGACTTTTTGTGCACAAGCGTGCCAAACACGTAAAACACTTGTTCCTTTTAATCCAGCATTTGCAAATGTGATCTAACTATTTGGAGATGTTGCTCCAACAGCCATGGTGTTCTTTTTAACTTCAAAGCAATATGTTTTGTAATCTAGAAGTTGAAAGTCCTGGTCAACTTAATGAAAAACACGATTGCATGAAGGAAAATTTGTTTTTGCCAAAATAAAGACAAGTGGATTGTTCTTTTTACTGCACCAAAAAAATTTGAAGTGTGGATTGTGATTTTTAAGTCCCAATTGATGCAAGAAATAAAGTTTGTTTGGTTGATTTTAAGCACCAAAACAAAATGTATCCCTAACTAGAAAACAATGAAACTATTTTTTTTTTTTGTGTTTTTAAGTTCTTTTTAAGCACTAAATGAAAATTTTTTTGTGATTTTTGTTGTGTTGTTTTAACCTGCACAAAGAAAAGAAACAAGTTAATAAAATCGATGCTCAAAGGGGGGCTTCCACAAGCCTAATTTTTGATTTTTTTCGGTTACAAGTCCCTTTGGTCGACACTCTGTCGCAATAGCGCTATTCTGTGTTTTTTACAGAAGCGCTGACTAATACGAAAGCGCTAGTCTGCGTGAGCAGAAGCGCTAATTTACACAATAGCGCTTAAATAAAAGAAAATCCCGAGAATACAAAAGCGCTAGAATGGAGTCAAAAGCGCTGAAACGGTGACAATAGCGCTGGAATGTTGTTAATAGCGCTGAAACATTTTCAATAGCGCTACTTTAGGGTCAATAGCGCTAAAAGAAATTTTTCAATAGCGCTAAAACGCGTTCAATAGCGCCGAAGCGCGACCTGTGTGGCAATTTCAACAAGAAAAATGTTAATTTCAAAAAAAATCAATCAGAAGGTTGCGTGTTCGATTCACGTCGGGTTCACCAAATGATGCCCTCCTAAATGGCACAATTGTTAGTTCTTGATCAATCAAAACAAAACACACAAGATGTTAACGTTAGTCAATCAAAAACTAAAACATGAAGGCATTCCAAAAGAGACACTAAAAGAAACATGCTAAATATATCTAATAAATAGAACAAATGATCATGAGACATCTCCAACTGCCTCTTAGCATGGCCTTAGTTTCTTCTCCCTTGTTCCTCTCCTCTCCAAGTTCCAAAATAGTGTAGCTCTCAGCAGCTTTTTGCACTATGGATGCTTATGGAGGATTGAGATTTGTATAATAGCTCCAAATATGAAATGAAAAGCTAATAGTAATGCTAAAATGATGTATTTTAACTAAAAAGACAAGATTTAGTTATGCTATGCTAAAATGCTCTCTAAAATGGCTATAGTCTAAATGCATACAAGTTTTCAGGATCTGGATTATGAAGGAATGGGCTCTATTTATAGGGAAAATGGAGCAATGGATGGCCAGGATTGAAAGGTTTAATCAAGGGTCAAGCTTGAAAGTTGGGGATCCATGTGCACAATTGGCACCAATAAAATAGTGACAAGTGTCAACACAGGATTGGGTTGAAAGAAAGGGGTTGGAGGCATTGAATGCCTGAGAAGACTTCATGGTTATCTAAAGGCTAAGTGTCAAGCCTAAATTAGGATTACCCACTGGATTAGGAGTTAATCCAAGGATAAACCTTTGTGCAAATGATTAAGAGATAATCATGGTCAAAGCATTAATGACCTGATGAGACCCTTGGGTTGGGTAGAGGTTGAGTCAAAACAAATGTTTTAACCATGTGGGAGAGTTGAATTAACCATTAATGGTTATTGGAGACTTTGGGGATTAAGTGGTTGAAAGTTGGAAGCCTTTAATGGTTTTCAAAGACTTTGGGGTTTTTGGTGGTTGAAGGTTGAAAACCTTCAATGGTTATCCAAGACTTTGGGCCATTTGAGAAGTGACTCCATTTTGCTTAGGAATGTGACAATAATTAGGGGATGGATTAGGCTAATTAGGAAGGGGTTTAGAAGAATCTAGAAGGGGATTAGATTTTGCAAGTGGATTTGGTGGGTGAGGGAAAATAGGATTTTATTGAAATAAAAATTCATTTATTTCAAAATGTGTGCAAGTTGCATTTGTAGGAAAATACAAGTGGGGTGGGGATAATGATTTAAATAAATGTTTTATTTAATTTATTTAAAAGAGGAATAGGGGGATTTAATTAAATAAATAGATTTTATTTAATTAATTGAATGGGAATTTGATTTAATGAATTAATTAAAATAAATTGAATAATTTATTTAATTAATAGAAGAATGTTTGGGGATGAATTAATTAAATATTAATTTAATTAATTGGTGGCTAGTGGATTTTTAATCAAATAAATATGAAATATTCGTTTAATTTAAAATGGACAGATTTATGTGACTACAGTTATTCATTCGATAAATCATGTTTGTAAGATCGAAGCAATGAACTGGATCATCGACATAAGAGATCTATTTATATAGCATGGATTATGATCAGATAGAGATATAGAGGTATGTGTGTATGAGTGTGAAGACAAAAATATGTGAAAAGCAAAATCATGGGAAAGCACTGAGTATTGTGACTGTCAAAGACACAGAGGTCACCGAGAAGGATTTCAGAGAACAGTTTAGGAACAAAGTAAATAGAAGGGTTTACTGAGTTATCTTATGGGTTACCGAGGTATGCTATAAGCAAGGTAATCTCATTTTGAGCGCATAGAATCTGCTATAACATTTCAGATGTAAAGTTACAGATATTTGTAAAGATTTTATTGTAATATTTTGAGTTGTAAGAGAAACCTTTAACAGGGTAAAAGACTAACAAAGTCTATAAATTGTAAAGCCTTTAACTAGGTGCAACATTTAAAATAAATGTTGTAAAATCCTTTAGCAAGGTAGATCTAACGATCTCAATACTCCTAATAGAGTAAGCTATCAGAAATAGCTGAACATGTAGCTCTAACCGAGCAACCTTTATTATTGCAGTAGTGAAGTTGTGGGTGCCATCCCCACCGCAGTTTTTCTCTCTAACCAAGAGTTTTTGTGTAACCAAAATATATGTGTTATGGAGTGACTCATATATTATTGTTATTTATTTGTTTTAGCATTATATTATGTTTTAGGAGTTTTTGGTTTATGCATAATAATAAAGATATTCTTGAAGAAAGGATTTGAAGTACTGATTCACCCCTCCCCTATCAGTACATTAGCTTTCCATATTGGGCCTAACAATTGGTATCAGAGCTTGAATCTACAAAAAGGGTTTAACAGCCTAAAGAAAAAGATCTTATCAATGGAAGGCTATAAACAGTCTTGGAGAATTGTGTATTTGTAAGAAGAGTTGGATCATGCTAATCAAGTGATTGCAGACATGCAAAGACAAATACAAAAATCATTGAAAGTTAGAAGAAGATTGTCTGATGATTTGCAGGACTCTCAAAAACTGGTGGAACAGATTGAGACATCATCTGAGAATAGTATATCTGAAGAGACTGAAGAGATGATTGGAGAATTGAAAGAAAAGAACAAAGCACTGACTGATTAGCTAAAAGCAATGAAAAGAGGACATGAACATTTAAGCACACAGATGAATGAAAATCTTGACGCATTGACGACAGCTGAGGATAAAGTAAGAGATTTAGAAAGAGAAAAACAACAGCTTGAAGCATTAGTATTTGAAAAGAATGATGAAATCACTAGGATGACTAGAATACAAAGTAATCTTTCAGATCAATTGGGTTATGCACATCATGAAGCAAATATGAACGATAATGAGAATCAAGAATTGAAACTTGAATTATCAAGGTTGACCGATGAACTTGAGACAGAGAAGAAATCCAAGAAACACTGAAGAAGAGTTATGAAGCATCAAAGATGTTGGATGAGCAACTGAATACAAGAAGACCCAACAAAGATGCAGGACTTGGTTACAAAGGAAAAGACTCCACCGAGAAGGGAATCCACACTACTGAGAGAGGAGAATCATCAAAGCAAGCTGGAAACAAGAAGAACATCAAAGGAAAGAAACCTATTTGCAACTAATGTGGAAATCAAGGTCATACTGCCAACTTGTGCCAAATCAGAAAAGGTAAGCAACCGAATGTCATTAGGTCTAATGGTTATTGTTACAATTGCAATAAATATGGTCACACATCTAATCAATGTTGGACAAATTCTGTTAACAACTATCAGAAGGCAAAATTCAAAGGGTTTTGTAAAAACTACAATAGATATGGACATAGTACCGAGAAGTGTTCGTTTAAGCAAAAGAACTATATGTGGTCTGCACACTGAGCAAATGCTTACCGAACTCACATAGATCTTTACCGACAATACTCTGTAGTACCATGGGATTACAATACAAGGATATGGTGTGAATGTTGTGGAAGATATGGACATATAAGTGCCAACTGCTTTATAAGGTTTGGAATGAACAACCGAAGATTAGGGAGAAATCCTGGTATGGCATGTTTTCATTTTCATAAACTTGGACACTTAGCTAGAGATTGCAGAGATCAACCTAGAGGAGACACTGAGGAAATAAAAGGCAAATTACAGATGATTTGGAAAAAGAAGGAAATTATGTCAAATGAAGAAAGCACCTTATCTACCAAGTTAGGTGCACCAATTCCAAATTAATCGGTAAAGGTATGAAGGGACTGCATTCTCAAGGTTAAAACTTAAATAGTTCCTATTTTATCATGTACTTAATTTAAAATCTGCATAACTAAAGATGCATTAGGAAATTTAAAATTTTAACAAGTCTTTTGGAAGCCTGTCTAGTTGGTAAATACAAGAAGACTGGCTACTCAGTAAAAGCATAAAAAAAGGGAAGTGACACCGAGTGCATTTAATATTTTTTGACCTAATTGCATGAAGCCTGATAAGGTATAATGTGTACTTAAAGATTTTACGCAGTCATTTTTCACTCACCAAGTTTTCAGAAAGCAGAGCAAAGTGATACAAAGTTGATCAAACCACCTCCTGAGTAAATTTCAAGGTATTTACACATCGATGTCAAGCATTTCTTAGAGCTAGCTACCGAGAAATATCAGTTGTGATTATCTATTTTATATTTGTTTGCCATTTGAAAGTCTTCAAACCCTAAGAATCTTTTGTTAAGAGATTATCCAAAATTTGCAATGGCACCTAAGATCCAGAAGCCCGTTGTTGTTGAGAACATTGAAAAGCCCTCATTGAAATACTCTCTAACTCCCAAAGTAGCATCTGAATCGGATGACAAAACTGCATTTTCACTCATTCCAGATAGGGTTTTACTAGTTGAGGATGTTAGATTCTTCACTAAATGTTGTGTTGAGGAACTAGGTCATGTTGAAATCAAGGACACATATGATGAACTGTGTACCGATGGAAAATTGGATAGAAAATATGAACACATCAAAATCAAGGGATTGACCAAAGCCCTAGCCTATCCCCGTGTCTTCAAACCCCAATGGGTCAAGTTTGTTCTGAGCAGATTTCATGATGATTTCATGTGGTTAGAAGAGAAACCATTTAAAATCACCAAGGAAATCATTCATTTGATCACTGGTTATACTATTTTTGATCATGCCCGAGCTCAGAAAATGATATCACAGAAGGAATTGATCACTCTAGCCAGAGTTGAATCATATTACAGAGGACTAAAATTGAATAGTGTGACAGATGCAGAGCTGAAGTTTTCCATTAGAGTAATAGGTTATTGTTTCTTACAATTAGAAAGGGAAAACAGTGTACCCTGTGCAACAGTCGATTTAGCATGTAAAATTGTAAAGATAGGAATGAAAATTGATCTTTGTGAAGTATTGTTGAAAAACCTATTTAAGAATCTAAACACCATAAGGAAGCCGAAAAAGAGTAACTCGGCTAACACACTGAAGTTTGGATCACTGTTAGTATGCATGTTTTTCTATTTTGAGAAATTCTTTCCATCAGTCGGTAATATAGTTTGGGAGCTACACCGACCAATCACCCATCAAATCAATGACTTCATCAAAAAGCTAGGTGATAACTTTAATGATATTATGGATGATTATTTTAGCAAGTTTCAAGAAAAGATGCATAATAGATACAGAATTCCACCCAAGTTAGTAGAGAAATACAAAGATGATATATGTTTTGAAGTAGACACCCACTACCGCTATATCAATGTTGTGGAACCTAGAACTCAATCTTTGCCACCTATGGGTTATGAGATTGATTTTGACATCACACAACAATAGATAGATATTTTTCTTACATTACCAAGGCATGCTACCGAGCTGAGATACAGTACATATGAAGAAGTGAAAGAGAAAGTTAAGATGAGCATTGTAGTACCAAAGGCTACAAGGAAAGCAACAAAAATGATCAAGGCATTAACGAAGAAATTTGGAGAAGGTTCTTCCTCCACACCTGTCAAGGGTACTATAGTCATCACTGAGGAGGAATCTGAAGCCCAAGAGGCATCTATTACACCGAGCACCAAGTTTCCTAAAGGAAAAGTTTTGAAAAGAAAGAAACAGGATACATCATCACCGACTTCTTTAGTCAAGTGCTCAAACACAAGATCATCTATAGTGTCACCGAGTAAGAAACCAAAGAATGTTGCCACACCAAAGGTAACAAAAACATATAAGAAATCTACTCAGAGACTCATTTTGACAAAAGAGTCTAGTGACACCGAATTTGAAGACAAAAACAAATTTCGGATTGTCAAGAGTAAAAAGGTAAATGTACATAGTGTTGATAATTTTTGTACTAATCTGAAGCAATATGGTGGATTTGGAGAATTTAGATATGTTAAGTATGAATCTAGATCTGATGATGAAAAGAGACAAATTGAAGAAGTTGTCATCTGCACACTTTTGAAATTCTGATTGGTCCCATTGGAAGTATCTAAATCTCTTCCAAATGAATTATATTTGCATATTGATAACAGGTGGAAGTACACCATGGACTTAGAGAAACAGATGAGAGAAAGAAATCTGGTACATCTCTTTCCAGACATGTCAGTAGATGAGATCAATGAACATCTGAAAAAATCCCACAAAAACTTCCTAGTCAAGCAAAGAGCCTTAAAATTGATGAATGGCCTTTATTTGGATGTAGAGAATGAGACCAAGGAAAAGTGGTAGGAAATCTTTCGAATCAAGAATGCTGGTGAGCAAGATGAAGTTGAAATAGTTGATGTTATCGAGAAAGATCCTGATATCACCAAGCAAGACCCTACTGACACTATACAAATTGATGAGGATATCATGGACACTGAGGCACCAGAATAGGAAATGATAGAAGGGAATGTTTATGCTCAACTGGTTTCAAGTGAATCAGTTTTGGAACAATTTTAGCCCTATCTTCTAGTCACTCGGCCTATTTCAACTGAGGCCCCTCAAGATACTGAACAAGAAATAGAGGGTTACAAGTGTACAGAAGGAGAAATTGCTTCTCACGCCATAAGAGAATAGACCTCTCAAGCTCCTGCTAGCACTGAAAATGTTACAACTGAGACCCCAAGCACATAAGCACCGAAGGACACTACAGAGATTAAAGAAACTGACCAAAGTATTGCCTCTACTGAGCAACCTACTGAGGGTCAACAAGCCTCACAAGCCATTGTATTAGTTCAACCAGTGAAAGGTAAAGAAAAGAAAATGAAAAAGCATAGTTTCAAATTAGATTTGTCAAAACCAATAGTGTTGCCAAATGTAGATATATCCAAATTAAAAGGTCAAGCACTCATTGAATTCGGTGAACTATGCAAAGCCAAAGCCGAACAGGAAAAACAAATGGTTATTCAAAAGAAAAACAAAGTACTTCAGAAGGTGAAAGCACTCTTAACCGATATGCTACCTGAAGCTACAGTGACAACAGATGCCGCCATCCATGTTCAACTGGATGAAATCCTAACTAAAATAGAAACATCTGGAGTAGACACATCTGAATATTTGAGCAAGTTAAAGGACAAAGAGCTCACTGCAAAAATGATTGAAGAGGTACAGAAAGCTATTGCTATTGGAAAAATAAAACTTGTCAAATTTATTGCTAATTTGTCCCCTCAACTCAAGCACATTCTTTATTTATTTCAAAAACTCTGTACATTTTCTTTATTCATTAAGAATATCAAAAGTAAAACAGAAGTGATTGAGAAAGAGATCACCGCTCTTCAAATAAGTTGACCACTAAGTCAAATTCTATTCAGAATTTCTATACCAAGCTATAAAAGCTCATGGCTCAACAATTAGAACTAAGGAATGAAGAGCACCAAATAAGGATGGACAAAATGACTCTTCAGACACTATTCATTCCTCATCTTTCATCCATCCAAGAACAGATCAACAAGGCCACCTCCCTATTCACTCAGCAAGAGGGAAGCACCTTAAATGGACTAATTACACTTTTAGCTGACATTACAGCTTAGAATTCACTCATGGACAGTGTTAAGAATGCCCTCTCTACCACTCTCACTGATGCACGGACAAAGTATAAATCCATTTTTGACCAGTTGCCACTCTATATGGTGAAAATGGATAACAATAATAACAATATTGAAAGGCTAAATGAATTCAACCACAAAACCCTTGCCTAATAACAACAAAGATCCACCATAACATATGAAGATTACCTAAGACAATGCAAATCAAACAAAATCACAAAGATTATACCATCACATGTCCAATAGGGTTTTGATCTCTATTCTTCCTATCTCCATTGATCTTGCTTGATATATTTGCTCTCAGATTTTATGTGCACAAGAGCTCAACAAAGAACGGAATGTGGTTGCAAGTAGGATCGTAGTGTAGTCAAGTGCATAGAAAAATGATTAGGGTTTGATAATGAAGGAAGCATCTCCTTATATATAAGACACTATATGAAATGGAGGGATAAGATTGAGAGGTGTAAAAGGAGGTCGGCTATGATTAGAGGGCAGGTAGAAGAAATAATAAAATAATGAAAGGGGTAGGTAGTGTAGGAATTAAAAGATGAATGACATGTGTCATGAGTAGAAAAGGCTAATGAATGAATTAAATAAATAAAGATTTATTTAATTAATAGAAGAAGTGGGATCAATTAAATAAATAAGATATTTATTTAATTTAGGAAAAGGATAATTTAAATAAATAAATGTATTTATTTAAATGGGAAATAAGGCTAGAAGAGGATAAATGAATTAATTAAATAAATAAAGATTTATTTAATTAATAGAAGAATTAAACTTAGATAATTAAATAAATAAATAAAATATTTATTTAATTAAACATGACAATTTTGGGTGTCTACATTTTTCCCCTCTTTGAGACAATGCGGCTTGTCGCGTTGTTTCAAAGAAGATAAGATGAACTGATACAGAGTTACCCCAAGATGGGAATAATGTGCCCCCTCGAGAGATTGGATGAAAATGTTTGAAAAGATTGCAGACAATCTCTCGATAAGAAAGACAAGATAAAATGGACTGACCAGATAAAGTGACAGAGTCACGGGATAAAGAAGACTGACTCAAGAAACGAGGGCTAGGGCGAGGGTAGGCTATAATATAGACCACGGGCAAAATACATCCTCATTGTCATCCACACATCCACGAGAGCATAGTGCAGAGCGAAAATAGAGTAGTAGCAGTCAGCAGCGATGGCTTTCATTCATAGATTCAATCGCGTTCGCTGATTCTAGAGGCTAGCAGAGGCAGGAGAGCCAGTAAGTACCACAAAACCGCCTCATACTTTGATGCATTTATTGTTGTCATTAATGCATGGTAGATAGGGTAATAAATGTGCTTTAGGTTAGGGTCCAAAAAATGTCAAAAAAATGTTTAGGTGCGTCTGCGTTGGTGCCAGGCGCGTCTGTGTTTGTGCCAGGCGCATCTGTGGTGGAAAACGAGTCTGTGTTGAATGCGGCCGCGTCTGTGAGGTGCAGGCGCGTCTATGTAGCCCAGGGATGTCTGTGCAGAGCATAGGCACGTCTGTGTCTTTCAGGTGCATCTGTGTTTTTCAGGTGCATCTGTGCAGTCTTTAAGCGCGTTTATGTCCAAAAAATGTGAATTTGTGTCTTCTAGGTCAAATCGACAGTTTTGTGATGAACATACGCTGTTGATTGGATAAGTTGCTGAGAGGATACACTCAAGCAGGTCCTCTAGAGAAGACTAGGATAGATCAAGGCACTTTGTGATGAACAGTGAGTACCAAGATAGAGTACTTTGTAATGAACAGGGAGTACTAAAATATAAGCAGCACTTTGTGATGAACAGTGAGTGTGAATGTGAGTAGCACTTTGTGATGAATAGGGAGTGCCAAACATGTAGTACTTTGTGATGAACAAGGAGTACCACTAGGATAAATAGCAACACTTTGTGATGAACAGTGAGTTTCACTAGGATAGAAGCAACACTTTGTGATGAACAGGGAGTGTCACTAAGATAGAATACCATATGCATTTAGATTAAAAAAAGTAGCATTTTGTGATGAACAGTGAATGCCATTATGACTGACATGATTGATTTGCTTGACTGCAGGAGTATTTGCCAATGCTGGAGTTATGAGAGAGATTCCCATCGACACAGAAATTGTGACCTGAGTTGACACTTGAGGACCGAACTGCGATCGAGGCTATGAGATTGAGACATGTTTTGTATGTGCTTGAGTTTTGGGCAAACATGGGATTGCTGATTGCACTGGCAGAGAGGTGGCACTCCGAGACATGTACTTTTCATTTGCTGATGGGTGAGATGACAGTCACCCTAGAGGATATATACAGGATTTTGAGGATACCAATTGACGGGGAGCTGATTCTGTACGATCGAGATGGAGATAGAGAGGCCCTGAGATGAGTGTTCCAGAACCCAGGATTGGAGATGAGGGCAGGGCATGTGGCTTGGGACACTATGACTACTACAGGATTGGTGCTGCCAGGAGTGATAGGAGGAGCGATCAGTGGGTTCCTATGTCCTGATAGAGCGACACGAGGGTTGGTTGTGGGCTGGGGAGGAGCATTGGAGACACTGGTGACACAGCATGCCAAATATGCCTGGGGACCATGTGTGCTGACACACCTATACTATGAGCTGCATCTGTTTGTATACCACAGATCAGTGGGATTGGGCTGCGGGGTGACATTGTTGCAGGTGTGGGCTTATGAGCATCTGCCAATGATGAGACCGATACATTTCAGAGGTAGAGGTCACGGGCACAGTTTTGTTCACTTATATGATATGATCACGTCGCAGCCATGGATTGGTAGGTTAGAGCATTGGCGGTGGGTGATAGATGATATTGATGTGGTCATTTGGAGGCCATACCTGGGATGTGAGCAGTGGGAGGATGATGTGATAGAGCTACCCTACACCTTCCAGAGCAGGTACCTAATTGGGTGGATGCCCTATGTATTGGAGAGGGAGCTTGTAGATAGCGTTGGCAGGTAGTTTGGCAGGATCCAGAGGATGCCACGGGGCTCAGGCATGTATGCACGGATAGTCAGGGATTAGGTACAGTTTGGGCCCTTGCTATCATATGATCAGGTTGTGATGCAGCTAGTAGAGATGATGCCCCTACCCTGAGACATGTGGCCGGAGATCGAGGATGGCAGCATGGATGTCGAGTACACAACATATTGGGCCGAGCATCCATTCCCATGCCTGACGGATCTAGGAGAGTTATTTGAGGGAGATGGTGGTGGGGATGATGATGATGATGGAGCCGATGGGGGCAAAGGCCGACGGAGGATGAGGGGGGCAGTTGGAGAGAGGAGGGTTGCACCGTGGAGGGAGGGTGGAGAGGAGAGGCAGGCCCGGGTGGTGAGGGGTCACGGTGGATTGCCGCTATAGGTGTCAGTAGCACAGGGTCCCAGATAGGTATAGGTACAGGGATAGGTATAGGTACAGGCATAGGGGTAGGCACCCATACAGGGGGAGCCACAGGCAAAGCCACAGGGGGCAGAGGCAGAGGAGGATGAGCTAACTGAGCTGAGGGAGATCTACCAGAGACAAGCAGATGAGATCCAAGACCTAGAGAGGGAGAGGGATAGGCTTAGGAGGTGGCTCAGAGATACTGAGCGGGAGCGGGATCAGGCCATTCAACACTACACAGAGGCTGAGACAACACTGAGGGCTGGGAGACAGGCAATAGAGGATACAGGGGCTAGATATGCCTATGTTCTGTGAGTCGGGGAGGAGATTGCCTACTGGCGGGACCTCTATTATGGTGCAGTGCCAGCGGATCGGCAGGGAAGGAGCTTCCATAGACCATCACGGAAAACGACAACTACGGGAGGGAGCCGGAGGAGACAGGCATCTAGTGGTGGGGTTATGGGTCCTCCACCACCACTAGATAGAGGGGACATGAGGGATGATCCTGGGGCGGGTCCTGCGGGGGCTCAGATTCTGTTGAGGCTAGGCGGCTTCAAGGGAGGGAGTTCATCATAGCCTTAAAGGGCTCCCTATGTATCAGTATTGTACCATTTTTGTATGATGATGTAGACACCTTCGGGTGATTGTAGCCATATGTATTTTGACATCATTGTATCATGACACTTTTGATTATATATATGAGATGATTCATCTTTGCGGCAGCTATATGCATGTGTACCTATGTGATGAGATGTTCTTATGTGATGCTTATGATATGGATGCAAATATGTACATAATGCAATGCAATATTTTTGTTCTTTTATGTTTTAATATGTTATGCCTGATGTAAATGTGAATGTATGTAATGCAGATGAATATGAAAATGCAAATGTAAATTGTGCTAACAGGTATTGTGTGCAAGATGTGATGCAATTGTGATATCTATATGTATGTATGAGATGAGATATGTGGTAATGCAAGTGCAACTACATGAAATGCAAATTTTTTTGGTGTGTCATTATACTCAATCATATGATAGCAGGCTACGCGGACTCGAGAATGATGATGGAAGTCAATCGAGAAAAGGGGATGGAAGACAGAAGATATGAAAGTGAAAGAGCTTCTTGTGCATTATGATCATTGAGCTTTATTATGGCAAGTAGGTTATGACAATCGAGGCATATGTTCGACCTAGAAAGTCATTGTACCTGTTTGCATGGAGATAAGACAATCTCAAACAAGGAATGCCCCAGTTCACACTAGACTCACAATGTCCTCATATCCTTGGACAAGTCATAGCATTACTAAGAGACAATCCACAGACATCAAATAAAAATAGGTGATGATACCCCATCCTCGCCTTTCTAGTCAAAGACATCCTAGAAAAGCTAAAAGACATGTCACCAAAAAGATAAAATCAAAAGAAAACCAAGACTCGACACCAACATCCACTATAGTCCTCAAGTTTAGTGTCTCTTGTCACTTGTATAAGTCTTATTTGATTGTGGTCACAATGTTTACTTTCACAAAATGGATAGATAGCACTGAACCATATGTTGTCTGAGTCTGTTGAAAGATTTGATTTGTTGAAGCCCATTGTTGCTATTGTATCTCGTCTGAAACTGACTGAATCCATGAAACTAATACTTTATTGCAGAGAAGATGAAACTTTATTGCAAACTGGCGATGCAAATATTGCTTTATTGCAGATTGTGCATGGATAGACTGAAGGAAGCTGGAAGAAACTGTACTCCTCGAAACATGTGATGTTCTTAGTTCCACACCGATCACTAGACGTAGGATTTGCCTTAGCCACAGATAGGATCTGATTTATTATAGATGGAAAGGGAGGTGAAAAGGGAGGTTTATTATGAATGGCTAACCAATCTTGGGTAGATCAATAACAAGCCATGATGGGAATGGGTAAGTTTATTATGAATGAACTGGTTGTGAGTGTGTGCAAAGTGAAAGGATGAAAGTGAATCCTGAAGGAGGGAGGAGCAATGTCTCTACGCATGGCATTGGTGACCCAGTTTTCACCATGGTACTTGCCCAGGGTGCCACCGAAGTGGTTTTCACTGTTGGACGAAATTATTTCTCTCTAGTTTTTTCAATTTTTCAATGTTTTTTGTGTCACAAGGCACCTGTTTGCCATGTTTTCACCAAGTAACGAGTTTTTTTTTTTGTTTTATAATTTTTTTGTATTTTTGAATTAGGATACTTTGAAGAGCTATGTGTAGAACCTGCGAAGGTGCATGCTATTGATAGGATCCTCCAAAGGTTCATCGTCTGTAGTTGAGAGCTGATATGCCCCAGATCCATATGCTGCTGTAATGATGTAAGGACCAAGCCAATTTGGTTCGAACTTGCCCTTCTTCTCTCTATCTTGCTGATTCTTGGGGTTTTCTCTGAGAACCAAGTCACCTACCTCAAATGTATGAGGCTTGACCTTGTGATTATAGCTGCGACTCATTCATTGTTGGTAAGCCTTGAGATGATTAAAATTAGTTTATCTCTATTCATCTAGTAGTTCAAGTTCTTATAAGAAAGAGACCCTATAGTCTTCATCACTGATGATGTTTTGAAAAGAGACCCGTAAAGAGGGTAACTCAACCTCAATAGGCAAGATGGCTTCAGTGTCGTAGACAAGTGAATAGGGTGTAGCTCCTGTAGGTGTGCAGACACTTGTGTGGTAGGCCCAAAGTGCAGGATTAAGCTGGATATGCCAATTACGGCTAGCGTCGTCGACTATCTTCTTAAGGATTTTAAGGATTGTCTTATTAGACGCCTCAGCTTGACCATTACCTTGGGGGTAATATGGCATGGAGAAATGATGGGAGATATGGAAGCGGTCACAGAGTTCACGAACATCCTGATTTTTGAAGGGATGCCTGTTATCAGTGATAATGGAAATAGGAATATCGTATCGGCAAATGATATAGTTGAGGATGAACATAGCAATCTGTTTTCTAGTGACTTGTGTGAGAGACACGGCTTCAATCCATTTTGTGAAATACTCTATGGCAGTGATAATGAATTTATGACCATTGGAAGAAGGAGGGTGAATCTTGCCTATGAGATCGAGTCCCCACTGACAAAAGGGCCAAGGAGATACAATTGGTTGTAGTTCTTGTGCTGGTGCATGTATGAGGTCTCCATGAATTTGACATTGCTTACATTTCTTGACAAACTAATATGAGTCATTTTCCATATTGGGCCAGTAATATCCAGTCCTGATGAGTTTCTTGGCCAAGGTAGGACCACTAGCATGTGGACCACATATCCCTTCATGTACTTCTTGTAACACAATCTGAGCTTCGTCACTTTCTAAACATCTAAGAAGAGTGCCATCTAGACTTCACTGGTATAGGATATCAGCTAAAATGACATATCAAGAGGATTGGTCAATGAAAGTGCAACGTTGGTTATTTGATAGATCAGGAGGCAGGGTATTGTCGCGAAGGTATGTGAAAATGGAACCATATAACTGGGACTCAGGACCAACAACACATATCGTCTCAGTAGGAATGATCTCATATGAAGGAACCAAAAGGTTATCCACCAAGAACTCATAGCGGGTCTCATTTGGAGGTAGATTGATCAGTGAAGCAATTGTAGCCATGGCATCTGTGGTGCGATTCTGCTCTCTTGGTATCTGCTCAAAATCTATCTTTATGAAGTATTTTTTCAGGTTATCCACCATTTGTTTGTAAGACATTAATTTTTCATCTTTTGTTTGGTAATCATCAGTTGCTTGAGGGATGACAAGTTGAGAGTCCCCAAAAACATGAAGTTCTTGGATCTTCCACTGAATTGCAATCCGTAATCCAGTTGTTAATGCCTCATATTCTGCTATATTGTTAGTGCAAGGAAATGATAAGCGGTATGACTTTGGTATAGAATCCCCTTGAGGAGTTATAAAGAGGATGCCAACTCCTGCCCCATGCTATGTGTATGAGCCGTCGAAGTACAGTTGCCATGGCTTCGCATGTGACATTGTTAAAATGGATTCATCTGAAAATTCTGAACTTAGAGGAACATCATCAGTCATGGGAGCATCTACTAATTGATTTGCGATGGCTTGTCCTTTTATTGCTTTTCTGTCCAGATACTCAATATCGAATTCACTCAGGATCATTACCCACTTGGCTAGTCGCCTAGTGAGTGTTGCTTTATTGAGAAGGTATTTCAATGGATCGATTCTTGCAACCAACTTAGTTTTATGAGTGAGCATGTAATGTCATAATTTCTGTGAAGTAAAGACCATGACGAGACATGCACACTCGATTGGTGTGTAGTTTAGCTCATATCCCACCAATGTGCGACTGATATAGTATACTGCCTTTTCCTTGCCCTCAGCAATTTATTGTGCTAAGAGTGCCCCTAGTGCTGTTGGAGTAGCTGATATGTATAGTAAAAGAGGCTGATTTGGAATTGGTGGCATCAAAACTGGTGGATTCAGAAGATAATCTTTGAGTGTCTGGAAAGCCTCTTGACAGTTATCATCCCATTTGAATTTGATGTTTTTATGTAGCAAATGCTAAAAAGGATTACACTTATCTGCAAGTTGTGCTATGAATCTTCATATGGACTGGAGTCTGCCTTGTAAGGATCGAAGTTGACTGATATTTATTGGTGGTTGCATCTCTAGGATGGCCTTGACTTTTGCTGGATCAGCTTCGATTCCTCTTTTGGATACAATGAATCCTAGGAGCTTCCTAGAGGTTACTCCAAAGACACATTTCTTGGGGTTTAATCTTACTTTGTATTTTTCCAACTGATCAAAGATGACTGAAAGTATGTCCAAATGTGTATTTTTGTGTATTGATTTACCCAAGAGGTCATTGACATAATCTTCCACAGTTACGTGCATGAGATCATGAAAGATAGTAGTCATGGCTCTTTGATATGTAGCACCTGCATTTTTTAGCCCGAAGGGCATGACATTCCATCAGAAAGTTCCCCAAGGATAAGTGAATGATGTTTTGTGTTGATCCTCGAGCACGATCCTTATTTGATTATAACCAGAAAATCCATCCATCAATGCTAACATTTCATGACCTGCTATGAGATCAACAATCAAGTCAATATTTGGTAATGGGAAGTCATCCTTTGGACAAGCTTTGTTGATGTCCCTGAAATCTGTACATATTCTGATGCTATGATCTGGTTTACTGACAGGCACTATATTGGAGATCCATTCAGGATAGTCAATTGGGCGTATGAATCTGACATCCAATAATTTCTCAAGTTCTGCTTTGACTAGTAATGCCACTTGTGGATGCATTTTTCTTAATTTTTGTTTCACTGGCTTTGCCCCTGGTTTGACTATCAAATGATGCATTACCAAATCTGGATCTAATCCAGGCATATCAACATATGACCATGCAAAGTTGATTTGTCATTTTTTGAAGAAACTTATGAATTTTGACCTTTCAGACTCTGTCAACGATTAAGCCAGGAATATGTTGTGTGGAACCTCTTCTATACCAATGTTTGTTTTGATAGTCTCCTCTACCAACATGGATGACTTTTCCTCATATGATGTTGGGAGAATGTCGAGCCTTCCATCTTCAGGTGCCTCAGAGAGGTTTTCACCCTCAGATACGTCCTTTCTTTTTACTTTTTTGGGGTCAGACAACACCACAGTGTGGTTTTCGCCATAAGACCCTTGGTTTGTTCTTATTTTTACATTTTTGCGACTGGAAGATCCAACACCCTCACCAAAATATGCCATGTTGTTGAGTTCTATAATGTATCCCGCTTTATGGTCCCCAGGGGGAAGATCGTCTCGTATGCCAAGATAGTCAATAACAGCTTCGTCATTTTGGAATGTGTCAAACTATGCTAGTCCTTCATGATCCTAGTCAATGAGTTGATGGTGAACAAGGGGAAGGCCTTTAATGTCTTCGAAGTGAGCAGGGCTAAGAGTGAAGATGCAGTTATACTTAGGTATGTCAAGGTAATTATCGAGGTCATCGATGGCACTCTCCTCATCAGTCTCGATCATGAGTGAATCCAAATTATCATCACTAGTAGCGCATTCTGGGACAAGTGTTCTCATCCTATGTGATTTCAACCTAGAACCTTGAGACAAGGATTGTGTGGACTCCTCATGGGTTGTTCCTTGACCAACTTTGAACTTTTTATAAAATTCCTCTTCTTCTGTGGGTTCATCTGGCTCTCGGAATGTCTTGGTGAACTCATAGTCACTGGAGGATCTATATGAACCCCATTCCCATTCGTTGGAGTCTGTGGAATAGCGATCTTGTTGAATTTTGGCAGCTTTGATTTGTAAGGCTTCTTCTGTCCTTTGAGTGTGGACTTTGGAAGTCAAGAAACCAAGTCCCTTTGAGTGCTCCTTTTTGAAAGTCAATTTAGGTTGTAAAGGTTCAATGATGCCTTCCTTTCATAACCCAAGAGGGCTTTTTCCATCATACCCAAATTTTTGTAGAATCTTGAAGCCTGTGCCATATTTCTCAATGGTAGACTAATGTGATCTTGTGTGTCATCTTCAATGTCTTTGTAAAGCATTTTGTATAGGTCTTCCTCTTCCAGTTTGCCCCATCTTTGAAAGGTAGTAGGGTCGCATTTGAGTACCATGATGGATACTTGCTTGTTAGGATGTGGTCTTCCATATTCTTTTGGGGAACTCATGACTTGTCGTAAGTACATGGTCTGATTTAAAGTGTATTCCCCCATGCCTTTGTCCTAAAATTTGCCTTTAAGCTCACCTTATTTTGATGTCGAAGGTTTCAATGACTCAGGATCAATATATGCCGAAGAAGGAACAGCTTCACAATTACTGGGAATGATGGTCTCAATTTGTGATCTTAGGTTATTGCAATATATGAATGGATTAGGATCACCGTTAACTATTACCTCAACTCCATTGTGGGGAAACTTAATTCATTGGTGATATGTCGATGGGACTACCCTCATTTCATGAATCCAAGGATGTCCTAGCAATATGTTATAAGTGAGATCTAGATCTAGGACTTGACAAACCACATCCTTTGTAACTAGCCCAACTCTGAGAGGCAAGGTGACTGTGCCCTTGGATGAACGTTCTTCATCATCATATGCCTTGATGGTGATTTGATTTGTAGAATTCACAGCTTTATCAGAATATCCCAATTGTTTAATTGTGCTCAATGTACAAATGTTTAGACCTGCTCCTCCATCTATCAGGACTCGTTTTATTCGATGTTTGTGTATGAAGGCTTCAATGTGTAGTGATGCATTATGTGGCTGACTTACAGAGGCGTCATCAACTTCTGTGAAGGTAAGGGAATGTGGAATGGAAAGGTATCTCACCATGGCTTGAAACTGGTCCACGTTCAGATCAGTAGGAATGATAGTGTCTCTCAAGATTTTGTCAAGAATAGCTTTATGAGCGGGGGATATGCGTAAGAGCTCAAGGATGGAGATGAGCGCAGGTGTCTTCCCTAACTGTTCTACAAGGTCATACTCAGGTTTGGTTGATGAAGAAGTGTTTTTAGTTGAAGCACCTGGCAAAGTGATTTTACCTCGATGAGTTGTAACATGACATTCAGAGGTAGGTTCGGAAGAAGATCCAACACCTTTTAGGACAATCTTGGGTCTCTAAGTAGGATTCTCAAGGTTTTTGTCCTTGATGATAATAGTAGAGACATAATTATCCATCGAGATGTGATTGATGGTTGAATCATAGTTGTAAGATGCTTTGGTATAGTTGGTTTGATCATCTGTGGCTTTAGCTTTTCCCTTGTCATGCTTTGGGAACGGTTCCTTAAACATTTCATGTTCTTGATTGGATGAGTGTCCCTCTATCTCAATGTCACCTCTATCAATGAGATCTTGTACGATGTTCTTTAGTTGATGACAATTTCCTGTCTTATGACCCTTTCTCTTATGAAATTCACAATACTCATCATCATTCCACCAATTTGGTTTAACCTTTGGTTCATATGGAGGAAAATCTGGAACTGTGATTACCTTGTTTGCCACTAGCTTTTTGAAGACTGACTCAAGTGGTTCTCCCAATGGGGTGTACTTCCTTCACAATCTGGAAGTTGTTTGAGTATTCACTTGATTGTTTGTAGAACTTGATCCCGAAAAGATGAATTTGGGTCGCACTGTATTGGCATCAACAACACCATCATTGACCGTGTTCTTGTTTTTATTCCAAAATCTTGGCTTGTCTTTTCCTTTAAAGTCATCTTTGTTTTCCTTGAATATCTTAATGACTCCTTGTTCAATTAGGACCTTTTCTGTTGCTAAGCCTTTTTCAATGACATCCTTGAAGGTGGACAAACAAGCTTTCCTTAGATCATAGCCAATGTCTTTATTAACATTATGTGTGAACATCTCTACCATTTGTTTTTGTGGAATTTCACAAGAGCATTTGCTAGCTAGATTCCTCCATCTTTGTAAAAATGATGCAAAAGACTCTCCCTCTTTTTGCCTGGTGTTGCACAAAGTAGTGACTGATATGTCTGTCTCTATATTGTAGGAGAAATGTTGAATAAATTCCTCTGCTAAGTCACCCCATGACTTAATACTAGGTGGGAGTTGGGAGAACCATTCCATAGCTTGATCACCTAAGCTTTGTGGGAATAATCTCATCAAATATGTCTCTTTTGCTGCTACCTCAATGCAAGCTGTGAAAAGTTGTCTTATGTGTGCCTTAGGATCCCCTTTTCCTCTATACTTATCAAATTTAGGCGTCACAAAGTGTGTAGGAAATGGAGGCATTGGAATGCTCTTGTTGAATGGATAAGGACATATGTCTCTCATTGTGTATGTTGGCTTCGATGCATTTATGTCCTCCATTTTCTTTTATAAGTCCTTCATTTGTTGCTCCAAATTGCTCTTAGGTGGAGATCGACTTTATGAACCATACCCCATGTTTGAGGCACCAATTGGAGGAGGAGCATGTTGCATATATGGATGATATTGATCATACACATGTTCATATGGAGGAGGTCTATAGTGATGCTGCGTATATGGAGCACTTGGTATAGATTCATGTTGAGGAACACCATATCTATTTTGTGCATGTATACCATACTCTACAGGCATGTCATGTTCTAATGTGTTGCCCCAAAATTTGACGCGGGGTTTCCTCGTGTCCAAATTTTTAGCATGCCTTTGAATATCCAATTGCTTTGGTGGTTGATCCTTAGCTTGGGTATGTGATTGAGCATATCTTTCTGCATAAGACTTCCATAATGGTCTGCGAAGATGAGTATCATATGCTTGACCATGTGTATGTGTGACCTCTAGTTTTTGAAGCAAAGATGATGGTGATTCAGGTACCATATATGGTCCTCTATTTCCTCCACTATTAGGCCTCCTTTGATCCATGTTGGAGTGAGTTTGTTGCAAAGGTCGATTTTCCATTATTTGAGACATGTCAAAATCATGAGGTATCTTGGCTCCACTTTGTGCAATCATTTGTAAGAAGTATTGTCTATCCTTCCTCATTATTTCCTCAACCAACCGATTGAAATGGGGATTCATAATGGATTCTTCCACATCTACTGAATGTACTGAAAAGTTGTCCATATTGTCATTGTGGGTATCATTGTTGTTTGTAGTGCCCATGTTCTCAACATTTGGAATGTTTCTATAGACATCCATGTCAGGTAATGTGTTATGATCAGTATTGAAAAAGACATCATTGTCATACTCATAAACAATCATGTTTGCGGACTCTTGAGCCTCTTTAGTTTCTCTCCTAGATTTTTGAAGACGGGTTTCAACCATGAACTAGGTATTGACCAAGATGTGTGAGACTAGATGAAAATGGAAAAAGTATGGAAGACCAAGAGTTGGATGGAATGTAAGTGAATCTGAGGTGTACTTGCAATATCCAAAATGTAAGACCAAGTATGTATGTAGTAGAGTAGGTGTGAATTCCAAAGAGAGGATAGTTTCTCTTGATGAGGTAAGTTGACCTTGACTCTAAGTAAGACCAAATGAGACCCAAAGGTAAGAAACCTTGATGAGGGACCACTTAGCAAAGTATTGTTGTATGTAGTGTGTTGACAAAGTATAGTGAGGACAAGCAAGTGACCTTTTGACTCAAGTTTAGACAATTGTGAATGTAAAGTGAGATGTGAAGCAATGATGGACTGTGTGAGACCCAAAGACAGGTTGAATGCTAATTGAAACCTGGAAAAATAACCTAGGAAGCTCAAGAATTTTGAAACTGATTGTGTTTGTTTGCTGGACTGTAAATTTTTTTAAATTTTGAACACAGACATGCCTGTATACTTCACAGATGCGATTCCCTGACACAGATGTGGCTCTGTTCAACACAGACGTGCTTCTGAGATTTTTTTGCAAAATGCACTGTTGATTCTGGGAACACAGACACATTTCTGCCCTTCACAGATGCGGTTAGACAACACAAATGCTATTATGATAGATACAGATGCGTTTCTGCAAAAATTGTGCAATTTTTTCCAATCTGTGAAGTCATTTTGTTATGACCAAATCTGACTGTGTGACTGTTTTTCATGACAAGAGGACACAGTGTTGATGAAGACCCAATGTTTGTAAGTGTCTAGACTCAAAAATGACTCCAATAAAAAGTGTGTTGTTTGATGTAAAAATTGTTTTGCATACACTTGAAGACACAAAAGACACAATGTTTTGTTGTTTGGTCTTGAATGTTTGAATGTTTAAAATAAGTCAAGCACAATTCTTATGGCTGGCCAAGACAATAGTTGTTGATCCCACATGGGGTTTTACCCCCGAGGCTACGCTATTCAGAGCGGATACTTAGATGCTTGACCTCACTGGCTCCACCCTCGGCACTCACTTCTTGGGTCAGCCAAGCATCAGTCCCCACAAAAACTCCTCGTGGTGAACTTTGTATCTCTACTAAGAAGCGTATGTGTGTGGGCCGCTACCAGAGGTCTGACCTCCTACCCCAACAACTAGAAGGATTTGGGCTTTTAAAATAAAAAGGTGCTAGTAAGGGCATCTGCTCGTGTGGCCATACATGCAACACTTTCAGCTTTGTAAATACAAAAGGCTCCCAGCTGGTAGGGGTTACACCCTACAACTGATCAAATAAATTTGATCAAACGGGTTTATGGGGAGACATAGTGTCGGTATGAACTAATCAGCACACGTTATCCATAGTTTTCACCATGAATACATTTATTTATAGTGGTTTGGAAGAGGTGGGTTTTCCTCGCTACCACTTGGGTCGTTCTCTTCTCACTAGTAGTCCTAATGACCACACGGGAAGATAGGCCCTCTAAAGATTAAACAAAAAGAGCCTATTGCTCAAGACACAAAAGACAATGATTCAATTTTAATGCACCAATTGAAGTGTTTGCTAGTCTATGAAAACAAAGCACACAATAAAAATCCAAAAACCCTTGCCAAGGACCTGCAACAAAAAGTTGTTAGTAGTTTGGGTTGTTTCAAATAATCACCCCTTCTTGCAAGCACACAAGTTAGGTAAATTTTAAACCCAAAAGACTTTGTGAAAATAGGGGCCTTCAACCAAACAATTTTGCTTTCAAGACAAGTTGCACCAATTTCATTAGCTAGATCTAAAAATGTTAGCTCAAAATAGACCAGATCTGAAACCCTAAATGCAAAACTCAAAACTGAATCAATAAACCCAAAATTTGAAATCGGTGAACATAGACGCGATTACCCTCTACACAGATGCGGTTTTATGATGCAGACGCGGTTCTATGAGGCACAGACGTGGCTCAAAAACACAGACGTGGCTAATGAACACAGACGCGGCTAAAAACACCGTAGACGCGACTTTAGAACATAAACGCAATTTTTGAAACCTGCAAAATAAAATATTGTTGATAACACAGACGCGAATCCAAATGTCTCAGATGCGCCAGAAAATAAAAAACGAGATCCGAAGGTATGCGGATGCGAGAATATCAAAACGCTATCGAAAACGTCAGATCTGCAATTTCAAAAACACAAAATCTGCAACAAGGAGGTTAAATACAAAAAGGGACAAGAGTCGCACCGGGCGTGCCAAAATGTATATGGTGAAAATGGATAACAATAATAACAACATTGAAAGGCTAAATGAATTCAACCACAAAACCCTAGCCTAACAACAACAAAGATCCACCATAACATATGAAGATTACCTAAGACAATGCAAATCAAACGAAATCACAAAGATTATACCATCACATGTCCAATAGGGTTTTGATCTCCATTCTTCCTATCTCCATTGAGCTTGCTTGATATATTTCTCTCAAATTTTATGTGCACAAGAACTCAACAAAGAACGGAATGTGGTTGCAAGTAGGATCGTAGTGTAGTCAAGTGCATAGAAAAATGATTAGGGTTTGATAATGAAGGAAGCATCTCCTTATATAGAACACACTATATGAAATGGAGGGATAAGATTGAGAGGTGTAAAAGGAGGTCGGCTATGATTAGAGGGTAGGTAGAAGAAATAATAAAATAATGAAAGGGGTAGGTAGTGTAGGAACTAAGAGACGAATGACATGTGTCATGGGTAGAAAAGACTAATGAATGAATTAAATAAATAAATATTTATTTAATTAATAGAAGAAGTGGGATCAATTAAATAAATAAGATATTTATTTAATTTAGGAAAAGGATAATTTAAATAAATAAATGTATTTATTTAAATGAGAAATAAGGCTAGAAGAGGATAAATGAATTAATTAAATAAATAAAGATTTATTTAATTAATAGAAGAATTAAACTTAGATAATTAAATAAATAAATAAAATATTTATTTAATTAAACATGACAGTTTTGGGTGTCTACAGCCACCACCGAATGGTAACTAAATTTTGATGTTTGTCAAAAAGGGGGAGTATAGCATCAAAGTATCAAAGGGGGAGTGTAGTATACAGGGGAAGTATACTAAGCAGGACAGAGTATCTAGATGCACAACACTGACCAGTGATCATCAAGCAATGAACCAAACAGTAAATACAAAACATTGATCACCGAGCATGCATAATCAGAGTTATGTACAATATATTGATAAGGGGAGTATATCTAAATATACTATTTAATTGACAAATGTATATACTATCTATCTAGTCAAAATTTTGTAAGTATATAGATTTTTGAGTTATGACTTTGAAAGTAGTTTTGTCAAACATCTCAGCTAGTGTCAAAAGGGGAGATTGTTACTACTTATTAAGTTGTCATTAGTTTTATGAATAAATTAGTTTTATGAACAAAGTCATTCTATATACTTTAGTCGGTTACTACTACCAAAATATTCAGTCGGTAAGCATAGAGCAGTCAGTTATAGAAGAAAGTAGTCACAGAGCCTAGTATTCACCGAGCTGTCTATCGAGTAACACTATATGTCTACCGAGCAGCAATAATGATACACCAAGTTGATATACACTGAGTGAAATGTGTTACCAAATTCATTGAACCTAGACACTTATGAGGAAACGTGTTACAAGATCGAGGAACAAAGAACCGTTATCACATTGGAAATTGCACTTAAAGATTTTGTATGATTTTGAGGTCATCTATCCAATGAAATATTTTGTATAGTTATTCATTCAATAAATCATGTTTGTAAGATCAAAGCAATGAACCAGATCACCGACATAACAGATCTATTTATACAGCACAGATTGGGATTAGATAGAGATATAGAGGTATGTGTGTATGAGTGTGAAGACAAAAATATGTCAAAAACAAAATCATGGGAAAGCACTGAGTATTGTGACTATCAAAGACATAGAGGTCACCGAGAAGGATTTCAGAGAACAGTCAAGGAACAAAGTAAACAGAAGGGTTTACCGAGTTATCTTATGGGTTACCGAGGTATGCTATAAGCAAGGCAATCTCATTTTGAGCATATAGAATTTGCTATAACATTTTAGATGTAAAGTTGTAGATATTTGTAAAGAATTTATTGTAGTATTTTGAGTTGTAAGAGAAACCTTTAACAGGGTAAAAGACTCTAACAAAGTCTATAAATTGTAAAGCCTTTAACCAAGTGCAGGATTTAGAATAAATGTTGTAAAATCCTTTAGCAAGGTAGATCTAATGATCTCAATACTCCTAACAGGGTAAGCTATCAAAATAGTTGAACATGTAGCTCTAACCAAGCAACCTTTATTATTGCAGTAGTGAACTTGTGGGTGCCATCCCCACCATAGTTTTTCTCTCTAACCAAGAGTTTCTATGTAACCAAAATATATGTGTTATGGAGTGAATCATGTATGATTGTTATTTATTTGTTTTAGCATTATATTATGTTTTAGGAGTTTTTGGTTTATGCATAACAGTAAAGATATTCTTGAAGAAAGGATTTGAAGTAATGATTCACCCCTCCCCTCTCAGTACATTAGCTTTCCATATTGGGCCTAACAAACATGTCTTTTAGCTTTTCCGGGATGTCTCTGACTAGAGATTTTATCTCTAGGATGTCTTTGACTAGAAAGGCGAGGATGGGGTATCATCACCTATTTTTCTTTGTTGTCTGTAGATTGTCTCTTAGTAATTCTATGACTTGTCCAAGGATATGAGGACATTGTGAGTCTAGTATGAATTGGGACATTCCTTGTTTGCGACTATCTTATCTCCATGCAAATGGGTACAATGACTTTCTGGGTCAAACATATACCTCGATTGTCATAACCTACTTGCCATAATAAAGCTCAATGATGATAATGCACAAGAAGCTCTTTCACTTCCATATCTTCTATCTTCCATCCCCCTTTCTTGATTGACTTCCACCGTCCTTCCCGAGTCCGTGTAGCTTGCTATCACACGACCGAGTATAATGACACACCAAAAACAATTGCACCTACATTACCACATATTAGCATTTCATACATACATATAGATATTACAATTGCATCACATCCTGCACACAACACATGTTAGCACATTTTACATTCTCATCATGCATCTCATCATTTGCATTATCATATTCATCTGCATTTCATACATTCACATATGCATAATATATTAAAAACATAAAAGAACAAATATATTGCATTCCATAATATACATATTTTCATCCATATCATAACCATCACATAGAAACATACATCATGAAACATCTCATCACATAGGTATACATTCATATAGCTTCAGGAAAGATGAATCTCATATATATATATATAATCATAAGTGTCATGATACAATTATGTCAAAATTATATGGCTACAATCACCCGAAAGTGTCATCATACAAAACGGTACAAAAACTGATACATAGGGAGCCCTCTAAGGCTATGATGAACTCCCTCCATCAAAGCCGCCTGACCTCGACAGAGTCTGAGCCCTGGAAGGACCCACCCCAGGATCGTCTCTCATGTCCCCTCTATCTGGTGGTGGAGGACCCATGACCCCACCACTCGATGCCTGTCTCCTATCCCTCCCTCTAGTGGTCTTCACTGTCCGCGATGGTCTACGGAAGCTCCTAGCCCGCTGCTTTGGTGGCACCACTCCATAGTATAGGTCTTTCTAGTAACCTATCTCCTCCCCGACCCGTAGAACATAGGCATATCCAACCCTTGTGTCCTCTGTTGCCTGCTTCCCTATCCTTAGTGCTGTCTCAACCTCTGTATATTGTTGAATAGCCTGATCCCTCTCCTGCTCAGTGTCCCTCAGCTGTCTCCTAAGTCTAGTTGTATCTCTCTCCAGATCCTGGATCTCATCTACCTGTCCCTGGCATATCTCTCTCAAGGATAGTAGCTCATCCTCCTCCCCCATCCCACAACCAATCCTCATGTCATCCTATCTGGAAAGAGAAACCCACTGATCACTCCTGCTAGTACAATTGGTTGTGCTAATCATGTCTGTGTCATGGTATCCCAAGCCACGTGTCCAACCCTCATCTCCAATCCTGAATCATAGAACACTCGTCTTAGTGCATCCCTGTCTCCATCTCGATCGTAAGGAACTAACTCCCCAATGATTGGTATCTGCAATATCCTGTATACATCCTCTAAGGTGACTATCATCTCACCCATCGACAAATGAAACATACATGTCTATGAGTGCCATCTCTTAGCTAATGCAGTCAGCAATCCCAATTTCGCCGAAAACTCAGGCACATACAAAATATGTCACAGGCCCAACTACGACTCTCTCCTTGACTATCAGCTCTGCTCGCAAACTCTGAGTCGATGGGAATCTCTCCCTTGAATCCAACATTGGTAAGTCCTCCTGCAGTCAAGCAAATCAACTGTGTCAATCATAGTGGCATTCCCTGTTCATCACAAAATGTTGCTTTTTATCCTAGTGCTTATAGCTCTCTATCCTAGTGGCACTCCCTGATCATCACAAAGTGCTACTTTTTATCCTAGTGGTACTCCCTGTTCATCATAAAGTACTACTTTTTATCCTAGTAGCATTCCATGTTCATCACAAAGTGTTACTTTGATCCTATCTTTTAGGGCACCTACTTGAGTGTATCCTCTTGAGTAGCTTATCCAATTGACAATGTATGTTCTATCACAAAATTGTCAATTCCAGCCTAATCCAATTGGCAATGTATGTTCTATCACAAAATTGTCAATCTTTTTGGTACTCCCTGTTCATCACAAAGTGCCTTGATCTATCTTATCCTAGGGCCTCTACTTGAGTGTATCCTCTTGAGTAGTTTCCTAATTGGCAATGTATGTTCTATCACAGAATTGTCAATCCTAGCCCTATCTGCTATTCTAGTCTTCCCTAGAGGACCTGCTTGAGTGTATTCTCTCAGCAGCTTATCCAATTGACAGCGTATGTTTATCACAGAATTGCCGATTTGACCTTGAAGACATAAACATGCATTCATGACACAAACGCACCTAGCCTACCCAGACGTTGCTGGCACCAACATAGACATGCCTTACCATTTTTACCCTGCTTGACATCTTTTTTGCAACTTACCTAAAGAACATTTATTACACTACTTGACATGCATTTATGACAACAATTAATGCAACAAAGTACAAGGAGGTTTTGTGGTACTTACCGACTCTCCTGCATTTGTTGGCCTCTAAAATCGGCAAACGTGATCGAATCTATGAACCAATGCCATCGCTACTGACTGTTGTTGCTCTATGCTCTCTCTGCACTCTGATCTCTTAGATATGTGGATGACAATGAGGATGTTTTTCCCTCATAGTCTCTCTTATAGACTGCCCTAGTCCTAGCCCTAGCCCTAGTCTCTCATGTCAGTCTTCGTTATCCCGTGAGTTTGTCACTCTACCTATCCGGTTAGTCCATTCTACCCTTTATTTCTTATTAGAGATTGTCTGTGATCTTTTCAAACATTTTCATCCAATGTCTCGAGGGGGCATATCATTCCCATCTTGGAGCAACTTTGTATCAGTTCATCTTATCTTCTTTGAAACAACGCGACAAGCTACATTATCTCAAAGAGGGGTAAAATGTAGACAACTAAAATTGTCCTTCTAATTGAATAAATATCTTTATTTATTTAATTATTTTAAGCCTAATTCTTCTATTAATAGAATAAATATTTATTTATTTAATTAATTCATTTACTCTCTTCTATCCTTATTTCTCATTTAAATAAATACCTTTATTTATTTAAATTACCCTTTTCCTAAATTAAATAAATACTTTTATTTATTTAATTAATCCCACTTCCTCTATTAATTAAATGAATCTTTTATTTATTTAATTAATTCATTAACCTTTTCTACCTATGACACATGTCATTCATCTCTTAATTCCTACACTACCTACCCTCTCATTATTTTCTTATTTTCTCTACCTACCCTCTAATCATAGCCGACAATTTATCTTTTACACCTCTCAATCTTATCCCTTCGTTTCTTATAGTGTTTTCTATATAAGAGGATACTTCTCTCATTATCAACCCTAATCATTCAACTATTCAATTCTATTCAATCATTCTAATCAAGCCTTCAAGCAATCAACCCGATGAAACTATGCTTTCAAGCATTCATATGCGATCAAGCCTACTTGCAACCACATTTCCATTCTTTGTTGAGCTCTTGTGCACACATAAAATTTGAGAGCAAATATATCAAACAAAATCAATGGAGATAGGAAGAATGGAGATTCAAACCCTATTGGACATGTGATGGTATAATCTTTGTGATTTCATTTGATTTGCATTGTCCTAGGTAATCTTCATATGTTATGGTGGATCTTTGTTATTGTTAGGCTAAGGTTTTGTGGTTGAATTCATTTAGTCTTTTGATATTGTTATTATCCACTTTTCACCATAAACATATGCTATTTTGAGTAGTACATTATCATTGGATTTAACCATCCAATTGTAGTCAATGTGACTCCCATTTTGTGATTGAACAATGAGCTCTAGGGAGTTGGCCTTTCTGCTTGTGCAGACCCCATTTGTACACACATACTATCTGTAGTAGTATCATCTGATTGTGGGTAAGGTTTCCCACCGTGGTTTTTCCCCTTATAGAGTTTTCACGTACAAATATCTGTGTTATGTGTTGTGGATTTTATTTGTCTTTCTATTTCATGCATTAAACTTTACCGGTACTGTTATTAACTATTAAACTGTCTACTGACATTAAGTTTGGTTTATCGGCATTATACATTAAGTTTGGTTAAGTTATATTTGGGTTGAAATTAATAGACAACTAATTCACACCCCCCCCTCCCTCTCAGTTGCCTCCAAGTCCTAACAAGCAAAGATTAATAACAACAAATACTCATGTCTGGTGAGGAAATTATAATTGAAATGAATGCTCAACAAATTTTGATGTCCAATGTGGAAATTGCAATTGAAATGAATGCTCATAGAACTATTGTTTGTTTTCTTGGCAATACAATGCATCTTTTGGGTTATAAGAAACCTATAAGCTTTTGCAGTATCAAGCTAAAGTAAGAATAATGATGTGAGAATTCACAACAAAAAAGTGAAAATGTCAATAGTTAAACCCACATAAAATTATGTTTGATCTTTGGGTGATATCTTAGGAATCTATTATGGAATTTCTGATCTTGGGCAACTTTGCACTAACCCTTGTTTAGTTTTCTTGTTAAATTGTAACAATCATTTGTTGTCCTTTTGTGAGAAAAGAATTCACCCTCAATCTTAAGACTGTAATTAGGCTTGTAAACCACATTCTAAGGGTTTCTGCTTTGCTAAATTTGCTTGGGACTTGCACCCAACTTCATAGAGATGGCCTACATGCATAATAGTGCTTGAATCTCTGGCCATTATCATGGCAGTTGATTTGCCAAGCTACTAGACCATGAACTGCTAGTATTTAAGTTTATACTAAATGTTGATGGAGATTCATTAATGTAAAGTATCTAAAATAAAAGATACATCATGATGATTCTTAAGTGGGTCATTCAATTCT
Source organism: Cryptomeria japonica (assembly GCF_030272615.1). Taxonomy (NCBI): domain Eukaryota; kingdom Viridiplantae; phylum Streptophyta; class Pinopsida; order Cupressales; family Cupressaceae; genus Cryptomeria; species Cryptomeria japonica. The sequence continues at coordinate 666,816,539 of NC_081415.1, read as the reverse complement.
TTGTACACTATAATTTTGATTAAATTAGTAATTATTGAAAGTTATTCTTTAACAACATATAATGTGAAGCGACTGGAATATTGCTACTCTTTGTTTGAATAAAAAATACTTAAAATAGCTATCAATTTACTTTATGATATTTTCAAACACCGTGTTGTCATTTTGTACAAAGAAGGTAGAACCCTAAATTCAAAAGTTTGGAAAGGTCATTGCAACATAAAAATAATTTGATTAGTACTGCCCTTTTAGTGAGTGATGATCGGACACGCCTTTGGAGGTGGCCTAAGTTGTACTATAAAAGTGTCTTTTATTATAGTTTTAAGATTTTATTCCCAAGTGGAGTCAGCTTCATTGCCTATTGACTCAATAAATGACCTTTTCTGTTCTAAATAAAATGTATAAAAAATGCTCTCACGGTGGTCAAAAACTTCAACCATCATGCAAATTGTTCCCCCAATCTATTCCTGTTACTTTTCACCATGAAATTATCAAATCAATAAGGTAAACCAAATTTAGAGTAACTATACTACACTTTCATTAGAATTTGGTTTATAAGTTTGCCTCTTATTATTTTGGGGGCATTTAAGAATTTGGTATGTGAACCTATAAATTAATTAAAAGGGGAAATACAAAGGTTTGGGGCATTCCTGATGCTCTAGACTTGTTGCTTTTCCAAAAGAGATGAGACTTCATCTCATATGCAATGTACACCATTTCCATGTGTTCTCGTCTTTTAAAAACGTGAAAAGAGGTTTGATTTTTAAGATAACATCACTTATCCATTCAAAATATTGTGCAATGAGTATAAATTTTAAAAATGGGCATTGATTTGATGCGCTTATCATGAAATTGATGCAAATCCTTATGTTCTTCCAGGACTTTCAAAAAGGCTTTTGGAAATTCAGAAGGTGTGAGTGAAGAAACATGAATACAGTCTTATAACTGATATTAGTTTGATGAAAGCTACTACAAGTGCAACAACAAAGGCTAATTTTTGCTTCAATATCAATCCCAAATATAATTATCAACAATTAATAGCAACAGTGAGTTTGAGACAACTATGATTAGATATGGTATAGTGCAAGATTTCTATTATCTATGTATATCACTTTTTATTTAAAGTATAGTTTTGGGGATGGAGTTCAAAATGGTCTAGTTTAAGTGCATTTGTAGTAGAAATCAGTAACCTAAGTTCTATGAACATTTGCATAACATGTAAAGATGTTTATTTACAGTGACAACATTAAGCCTGCAAGAGAGCAACTTTAGTTTCTTGTATTTTTTCAATTTTTTTAGCCATGGAATTAGGAGGATGCAAAGTCAAAAAATGCAGACTAGGCTATTTTCCTAGATTGTATTCACAATCAGGAACACGGTAGATGTTACTAGGTGTCAGGGTTGTTTTTGTGCAAATGTACAATGGGTTGTGAACAGGCATATTAGTTCAACCTTTTCTTCCATTGAACCATCCAAATGAATTTAGCTAAGATTAAATCTGGAAATTGGATCTAGAGCTCTAAGTTGTGCAACTAAATTCCAGTGAGAGGACTCTGTCTAGCACTGCCTCAGTAGTTTATATGTTGCTACGTATTGGACTAATCAGTTTCTATTAGGAAACATCATGAATTGCTCAATTTAATTAAGCACAACTTTCTCTCAGTTTTGAGTGAAGAATTGCTTTATTCATCTGCAAGAATCTTGAAAATTCTAATGCCCTTTGAAGTTAGTATCTAGCTGCAACACGTCTGACAAAATCAGTTTCAGTTGTATTCTTTTCCAGTAAAAGTGATTTTTCTCTTTATGAAAAGTCCTAGTAAAGGGTTTGTTTTATAAGTTAGTTTCATTTAGATGAATTAGTTTATGTTGTTATATTTTATCAAATCTTTAGATATCCATTGTAATCAACATGTTTAAATGGGAAAGTGATATTATGTGGTTGTTTTCAGGTGATTTTAACAAAAGGAACTGGTCAAATTGTTAGAATAACTGTGATTTCACAAGGTGTGTTTTCTTAATGTTTTCATGCATTTATTGACTGCCAGTTTCTGGAGGCTATTGAAGTTATATGAATAGATTATTTAAGCTTAAACTTTATATCATAGTGGTATGCTTTTAGATGGGACGTGTCTTTGTTTGCATCAACATATCCAAATCATTGGTAGAAATAAATGTGTGACATTCCCTTATTTGTGTCATGTGAATAGGAACTCTGAGTAGTTAGGAACATCATTGTTTAAACTTGTAGTGAAATACAAATGGAGTTGATTAGATGTTTTCCTAATAATTTGTATTAAAATCCTTATCTTCTGTAATTTTTATGCGTAGCTAAGTATGAAAACTTAAATGATAACACACTCTTTTTTATTTAAATGTTTGAGAGATTTTCTTCCTACATATCCTCTTTCTCTTTGTTGGATTCATGGTACTTCTGCTTCCCATATTAATGCAGATATGTTTTGCACAAGACATTCTTCCATCTTTCACATGCTTACTGCGCAAGGTGGGTAATGAATTATTAATCTTTGTTCCTCGTTCAGATCTTTAAACATATCTAAATTTCTCTTTGTCTATATTCCACACTTCTAGGTATGCACATAGTTAAGAATGCTAATCATAGAAGCTATAAGATTTTAACATTTAGCCATGTGTGTATAGGGCCATATACATTATCTAAGAATGCTAATCATAGAACCTGTAAGATTTTAACATTTAGCCATGTGTGTATAGGGCCATATACATTTACAATGCAATGTTTCTTTTGTTCCTTAGAGTCTTCATTGTTAAGAAAAGTAAACAAATTCTTTCATGTTATGTTCGCTAGTCAAGGAGGTTTTAGTCTAAGAATCGGATAGCTAAAACAACTTTAAGGATGAAAAATCTTCTATTAAAAAAATTATTAAATAATGAAAAAAAATATTTTAATCAACTTAAAAGTCATCTACTTTTCATATTATCTTTATGTTTAAATAAATTATTTTTGAAATAGATAATACTAGATTGCGATTGTATTTGGATACAACTTATTTTCATTCAATCCATTTAGTAGAATAACTCACAAAATACATTGTTCTTAAATTAATTTATTTTAGATTTAACTCAACAAAATAAAATAGATATTAAACTCAAGTACATAGTTAATAAATAATGAGTACTTTTATGTTCGGGAGTAGAAAATTTGATGCAATCATTCTACTTCTAGTCTCATTAGAGTGTAATGCAAAACATTGAGACAAAAAAACACAACACAACACAATAATGAATCCTGAAATCCAAAAAGAATAAAAAGAAATATTTCTATTTGGCTTGGTTTTCGATTTGAATCATGTTCGTGTTACTAGTGAAAGTCAAAAGAAATTTGGAGATGGAGGTCCAACTAACTACAAGAATAGTCTTAGTTCTAGTTTGTTATGAGTAGTTATCATGTATAATGTTAATCATAGTGTGAAATTACATGTTTATACAAGCTATGACCAGTATATTTTTAATAGGGAACCCATCTTCATTAATTTTCTCAAAAGAAGTTTATATCAGGAATATGTGGCTAGTTTTAGAATAAAATATAGTTGGATTGGTGAAGTGTAATAGTATGCATTTCATTTTTTTTTTTTAATGTTTTAATAAAAAATGTAATGACCATTATATAGTAGTTAGTATTTATCTTGTAATGTTTATTTATTATATTTTTTAGGATAGTTATTCATTAGCAGGGTATAAGCATGGAGTTGTGTCATACTTTGGGCGAATTGAGGGTAGTCCGACCAGACTACACCCTAGCCGCATGGCACCAAAATGGCACCAGGAGTCCATCCAGACTCAGTTCGGTCAGACTCCCTTAGTTCAAATGAGTCTATTAAAAAAAAAAAAAAAAATTTATAGTTTGAAACAAGGGTAGTCCAGTCGGACTGAGTTCGACCAGACTATCCTATGTTTCATGTAATGTGGCAACAAAAAAGGTGAAAAACTCTGTACTTCTGAAACTTTTCACTTTTTCTCAATTTTTCTTCAAACAAAATATTTTTTTACAAAAAATTGAAAAAATACCCTTTTGTAGCGCTCGAAGTCACGAATCTAGACATATAATTTTTTTAGTATTTTGATTAATTTAATATTTTTTATTAATTAAACATTGCCAGTAGCTTTTTAGAGTTAAAAAAGAGGTTGATTAGAAATTAAAAACAAATATTAAATGATATTAAAAAAACTATTTTTCATGAGATGAGAGAATCTTCTCGAAAAAGATATATTTTTTTTTGGTTAATGATAAATTTAGTAGTCAAAAAGTGACGCTGAATGAAAACTGTCAAATTTATCTATGTTGGACTTCAAAATATTATAATGAGAAACATATACATCAAAATTAATTTTTTTTTTTAACATTGCATATATATGTTCTCTATTTGGGAAAAAAATAAGTCCATTTTTTTTTGTGATGTCGATTTGAACCCCTGATTTTCAGCATTTTTCAACAATGAAAAATCTATCTTTGAATCTATTAAAAAATTATCAATTTTTTTCCTAAAAATTTTCAAAATAAGAGATAAATTTCATTCATATTTCTACATTTGATCAGTTCACATCATTTCAAAATTCAATTTAGAAATGTCACTTTTATGCGGTCGAAGATAAATAGTTTTAGTTGTGTTGGTCGATTCCTTTATAAAAGTGTGACACAACATTGTGCATTTACCCAGCAATTTATTTTTCAATTAAGTAAATATTTTAAAATTGTTTAAATCGATTGGTAATCAATGAAATGTTAAGATTGAGTAAACATATTGAATTGAAATGATGAAAACAAAATCTAAAGATTTTTTCGTTTTGTTATGTATCAAATAAAAAGTTTCGTTTAGTTCTAATAGCTAAAAATTATTTGAATGCACATGATTTGTATTATAACAAATGAAAAATAAAAATTTGTAATAGTTCAATTATTCGAGGCATAATATTCAAACATGGTTGTAGCTTTAAGTATTGTGTTGAAGGTACTAGAAATAAATGTAAAAATAATTAGTTTGTCACACATTTGTAATTTGTAAGATGTGTTTAGTGGAAAGAAGAAAAATTGTGCCTTTCAATTTCTTTTTTATGTAATTTTTTTGTAGCATTGACTTATTCAATTACACTGTCCTAGCTTATTATAAAAGTCATTTACAGTTCAAACACTTATGATATGTATATGATTGTGAATTTGTCTTCTATGTATTCTTAGCATTATACTTATGCCACTATAGGAAAGACATTGCCCAATTATGGTGTTTTATCAAGATTCAATTATATAATATTTGAGTCAAACTCGTTGGCTTATAATTCAATTAAAGCTCATACAAACTCGTCTCTCATAAGAATGAATGGTCTACTTCATACTCATTGCATCTAGGTGATGCTCACACCTAAGTGAAGCAACAAGATTTCCTAAGAGGTCAACCATTAGAAAATACTACTCTAACTCAAGAACACTTAACCATGAACTTTCTTTCAAGTCTCATTCCCCACTCCATTCCACATTCTCATCTTGAGGCTTGATTCTTGTTTCGTCATTGTCTTTCCATCCATAGCTCTTGGGTTCATGAACTTTTGCTTCCCCTTCCATAATGGTATTCTTGAATCCCATTTCTCAAACCCCCAATGTTAGGGCTTCAAAAAACATAATGTTAGCATACAAAGAGGAAGCCACTCTTATGGCATTCCAACTCCTAATTCCCTAGTCCCTCTCACCATTGAATCATGGGGGCATGAAAATACTTGGATCCCCATGATATTGTACCCTCAACGTGCAAATTTTTTAGCTCTTAATTTTGATACTTGTGAGTATTTTTTGGCTCATCCCAAAGGGCACACATTTCCTTGAACCTCCACCATTAGGAATACCTTTTAATGGACCCTCATTGTTCAAATAAAGAGCTTCATCTACCATATCACACAATTAAGGACACCATTAATAACCTCATTTAACTGTACAGTTAATTTGGAGGGAAACTTTCAAACCCTACTATCACACATGGGACCCACACTAGATATGCCACAAGGACCTTTTATTCGATGGTGAAGCCTCAAACCTTGAAACAAATTACCCTTATACATTGTGGATAACATTAAGATAAATGTAATGATCATAAATATCATGTCACTACTTGGTCCATTATAATATATTTTTAATTTGTAGGAGTGAGAGACTCTACAAGTACAAGTCAAGGGCATGATCAAGTCAAGAAAAATCAAACAAAAATATTGTGTCATAAATACATTGAATTTAATTGACAATGTAATGTAGTGAAAATGGGATTCACAACTCTAAACATGTACAAACTAGGAATCAAACCAAATCCACCAAATACATTAGAGAGTTCAACCAATAGGTCCAACTAAAAAAACTTGGAAGAGCTAGGTACTCAATTGATTGATTCTCTTTTTGTGTTTGATTTATTGGAAATTGAATATGTAAGAGCTAGGATAAATGATGTAATATTAATAATAAATAATGTAAACAAAAAAATGTGGATTTAGAAATGAACTAACATATACAAAATTGGAAAGGGATTGTAGAGAGGAACCTATGCTTGATTTTGAGTTAAAACTAAATCAATACTGTAGCTAGGCACCCTAGTCTCGACAACCCTCGAGGTGCATAACAAGAATCTAGCCGGTCTAAGGAGCCTCCAAGCTACCTTTTGATCAAACCTCTAGCTAAAGTACCTAGACTATGGTGTTAGGAACCCCAGTCAAGGTGGATAGAGGTTCTAGTTGTTATTGTCCACCTCTTTTCTGATAAAATTTCTTGAGAAGTTCCATTTCTAGGTCATGAACGCTTTTGTATCTTCAAATTAAACCTGGAACCTATTTTTGAACATGTGCATGCACAAAAAGGAGAGGAAAATGGTGTTGGGTTGTGTAGGGGCTTACCTACTTAGCCAAACCCTAGGTTGGAATTAGCCCTATAGAAATGATGATTAAAAAGAGAACTTGCCCTTGCTGGACAAAGGCTAAATCTAAAATGAAATGCTTGAATTGAAATGTGAAGTTAAAAATGATTATACCTTTTGATGATGCAATGGTCCTAGGATAATTTCTCCAAGGTTTGATACAATAAAATAATAAATCATTACAAAATCCATAGTGAAAACATAATTGAAGATTCCTTGTTGTAGCTTGATTATCTGTAAACTCATATCTTCTCTTGAAGAGTAATAATTACTCTTGAAATAAAACTTTTGGATTAGAAAATGAATTAGGTATGATGTCTTATATAGGGTTATCAAGTTAAATTCACTTTTTGTCTAACTTACAATAGTCATATCCTAACTTTGAGGATATGTCAATAAATTTCAAGGCCGACCCATCATCCTCTCAAAATTTCAGCCAAAAAGCATTGAACAATGAAAACAGTTGTCACCATCCCAACGAAATAGGCCCAAGTTTGAAGGGAAGCGAGATAATAGGGCCATGTTATTGGATATGTAAATTATATTAGGAAATGATGACATTTAAGTTGAACAAAAAGTGCATTGAAATTTAAAATATAATAGAACCCATATAGACTTAAAATGATATAGAAAAAAAGACACACTTAAAATAAGGGTCCAAATAGGTGTGCATTGAAGCTTTAAAGTAAAATAGGACTCATATTGTTGAATTGAGGATTAATTGAAGGCAATAAATGGTACTAAAATTCTTAAAGGAATGGAAAAACTAAAATGAGTACTAAGGAGAGTGTGAAATTGGACTCATAATTAAAGGAGTACAATTTATTGCACTATAGACAATAACAAAATTTAAAAAGATTTTGTAATATTGTCAAAGCAAATATAAAGTATTGTTAAATTAAAATAAATAAAAATTATTTAGATAAATTTATATTATTTGTGTGATGCACAAAAATAGAATCAAATGATTAAGACCTAATCCCACTCTCATGTACACACAGTGGAATACGAAAGAGCCTAGGGAGATAGTTCACTTTGGCTGCTTCTTGTGAGGAAGAGAGAGCCATGAAATATCTCTTAGGGTTTGTATTCCTTTGCTGTAAATGAAGAGTAGATGTGCAAAATATGATGCAATGATCTACTATACTAGGAGATGAAGATAGATACAAGTTTAAGCTAAAAATGAAGATTCTGACATAACTGAAACTGAGAAATTGAGTACAGAGTAGGAAGGGGAATTCTGATATGTACCCGATGCTGAAATTTGGAGATGACTGTGCAGGACCAAGGCACTAGGCACCTTGGTCCTAGTTACTACAACTTGTTATGGTTCTGGGAATCAGGTCCTGAAGGTCTGATCTGATGAACTACCCACAAAAACTGAAAAAAATGAAGGGGACCAGGGCACCACGCCTTATTCCTGGACCAGGATGCCACACCCTTGTCCCTAGAAATGAGGATCTTCTTCTAAAGCTAATTCTATACCTATGTCTTCCATTGGTCTCGAAATTCGTGTGCTTGTCGAATTCCTGTACCTGCACCTGCAACTTGAAAAAAGGGTGTCTAGGTGGCTATTAGGGTTTTGCCTTAGTCAAACCCCTTGTTTTGGTAATTTCCACCTCCACAAATAGTCGATAATGTACTAAAAATGTGTGTGCAAAAATCTTGTGTGTATGCAAGATCCTAGATGAGCAAGAAAGTAAATCTAGAGTTCTACCCTACTCTTTGGAGAGAAAACCCTAAATGAATGTAAATGTAAATGTAAATTATTCAAATCACAAATGTAATAATGGATCTAAAGTATGAATATAAATCTGAAAATGAATATTATAAAGCTCATACAAAGACATGAAAATAACATGAAACCATACCAAACCCTAAGGGAGAGGTACAAGCCAATAATCAGTCGGTGATCTCCTATTATTCTTGAATGTCTTCAAAACTCATAAGGGATGTTGGAAATGATTTATGTAGTCTTTGTGAATACTTGATTTGTTGTTATAGACTACATATAACCTGCACTTTCGCTTCACAAGAGACTCCTTCAATCACTAGATCTTAGATCCTTCAAATGAGGAAATGAAGGCTTTATGTAGGAGACCCTTTTTTTTGAGTCATAGGCTGACATAGAAATAATTATTTTCGTTAATCTCTTGGATTTGAATATTAAAATTCTGCCAAAAAATTCTCCCAAAATTCAGAGAGAAAAAGTCGAGACCATGTTGGTACCAACATGGTCCAAACACACAGACTGATCAACTGGTGCAGGAGCACCTAGATGACCATATGCTTCTTTTTGGACATAATTGAGTCATTTTTAATTTAAATATGTAATAAGGTCAAAAAGTGACCATTATTTATGTAATAAATGCCCATGAGGTCATTCGGTGGTGTTTTGAGTCTTTAAAAAGTCATGTTGGCAAATATTGTCAAAATTGTGCTTATAGGGTTGAAGTGTGTCCAAGGCATAAAATGAGGTATTTTATCATGTAAGAAGTATATTTGAGTGTAATTGGATGTATTCATGATTCTTTTAAGTCATATAGGTCTCATTTTGGGTTTATAGTCAAGTTGCACAAAAATTGTCAAAATTAACAATGTTGTCAATGCAAAATTTGTAAAAAAGTGCATTCAAAAGTGGTTTGCGCATAGTTGGTTTTAAAAGGGTGGTTATGAAAATTTTAGGTATTTAAAAGCCTTTAAATATATTCATTTCCATGGCCAATTTCTGTTTGGACAATGTATTGAAGCATAATCAATAAAAACTTGAAATTTTCCCTACACTTTCACAGTTTTCTTATGTTTGATCTGCTGCACTTTTCAAAATGTAATCTTATTCATTTGATCCATAAACCTATTGGGAATGAAAGATAAATAAATCATTTAAATTTTGGTTTCAGTTTCATTAATTTTCACTTTTTTTTTATCAAGTTATTAAAGTTTTGGTGAAAACTATCACAAACCCTTGCTAGGGTAACCAATGACTTGAATAATATAATTTTTTCTCATCCCATAATTAAAAAACCATACCAATGGATGGTATGACCTTTTTAAATGTATATTTTTTTCTTTCCTTTTGATTCAGGGTTCCATGCACAAGTTGGCACATGCTAAAAGTGACAAAAAATCTGATTTTTGTGTCTTGGACTGAAAATGGCAGCAAGTTGGTGATATGTGGGTTGATATAAGTGCATGATTGGGCTACCGTACATTGGGTGAAGGATTGGAGAGATGTGAGGGGTTATTTCATACCCTAATCAAGTGTTTTTGGTCCTTTATTAGTCAAAATACTCACTATTTTTATGAGTGTCCTAAATCTGGGTATGTTGATGTCCTAATAAGCTAGTAACTTGAGATTTTGTGAATATGATGCAAATACAGGGTTTGGTGAGTGGATAAAACTTGAGAAATGTGTGTGGGGGTCTTTAGTAACCTTTTAAGGTGATAGGAAGCATTGGTGAGAGGATTTGACCCAAATTGTTATGACTGTCCTAAGCAAAGTTGTGGCTACCACAGTGAACTAGTGATATACTAGCAAGTTTTCTTTATGGTCTTTAGGGTGGAAGGGAGCGTGAAGGATGGTGATTTGACTATATTTAATAGTCTCTTCAAGGGTGTCTTGAAGTACCTTATTTTGGTGCATATCTACTTGGCATTGTATGATGTGATTATGGACAATTTGGAGTCTTAGTTGGAGATAGGTTTGAGAGAGTAGGTGTTTGAGGGTTTTGTGTGGTCTAGTTGTTGGAGAGACTCAATTTATCCTTAATCAAGTTAAATGGTCCTAGAATAATGATTTTAAATGATGGGATGAGTTTTTGGAGGGATGAAATTACTTTTGGGTTGTTGAAGCTTTATGATCACCTATTAACCTTGTGAGGGATCTTGAGAGTTTATGAGTACTCATCCATTTGAGTAGGTGAGTTGGGAGAAAGATATCCCTAGTGTGTTGTGTTGTTGGATGCTCTCCATCACCAAATTTTCACCAAATTTTTGGGAAAGCAAGATATTGTAATTTTAGAGTGAATTCCAAGAGTATATGGGAATTTGAGATGACTAGATGTGAGAAATCGGGTCTTGAAGGTTGAAATAAGACATAATTAGTGTATTTGATGAAATGATTAATTGGGAGAATAAAATAAAAAGGGGCACACTTAGGGTAAATGGCCCAGTTTTATGATATGTAGAGTGATGAAAGAAGACTTTATATTTAATTAAATTAATTAATACAATGCTTAAAGGGAAATTAAGATGCAAGATGCAGGTGCTAACCTAAGCGTGGAATTGTACCACTTAGTTAAGGGTGTACAATTTACGACGCTACATTTATCCCCCACTTTAGTGGTCATATGACACTACGTGCATATGCAAGATAAAGTATAGAAAAGTAAACATTCATGTAAAATGATATTTCCATAAGGTGTCAGATGATGCCCCCAGTGGTATCTGTAGTACATTGTTAGGAACCACACCCTACAAAACCACTTGCTAAAGATAAAATCACAAAATCACCTAGATAATTATTAAGGAAGTGATGAAATTCACAGGTAGCTATATGTTCCCCCTATGTCAACTTGCTAATGAAGTGAGGTGAAGTAGGGTATCATGTTTACCATAAATAATTGTGAAAAAAAGGTGATGACAAATGCTCACAATGAAGCTTGATACAAGATCAAAGCTCATCATGTTGTTGGCATGATTGACATAACCGATGCAGATGATGAATAGTGACTGAACCGGTAAAGGACTATTTGTGATGACATTGTGATGAAGAGATTTAGATTGCATGATCGGATGACTTTGATCAATTATTTGTGTTGTCATTGATGGCAACTGATGTTTACTATGTTGTATTTTGTCATCTAAGTTTTTTTTGGTCTACCGGAAATGCCTTACCGGTATTATAGACAATAAACTAGGAATTAGGACCTTAACTGGTAAACAAGAAATGTTTTTATTTGATCTGGCGATTGGTGATTATTGAAGTACCACGGTTTGGAATGTGAGCTTGTATCATTGTAATATGTAACTGACCAGAACCGCATCATGTTTTGGTTATCGAAAATCATGTTTATGATTTATGTTGTATTTTTGCTAGGATTTAAGAAGGATTTAAGGATCGGTAATGGTTTTTGGTTTGGTAGTGATCTACATAAAGTTCAAGTGTTGGTGATGGCGTGTCACAAACCACTTGAAGTGTTTGAAAGATGTTTTGGTGCGTTTGGAGAGTGAATTTCTTGGGAATATGTAAAGTTCTTATCAGAGTGTTCTAAGGGTTTGACTTTGTATCAAATTGAGATGTGATGATCATTCAATGGTTGTAATTAATTTGTAATTAATTGTAATGATCCATATGATGATCAATGATGATCTGTAATGAGTTGTAAGAGATATGTGATGATCTATGTTGTAAGTCTTAGGGTTTTGTAACCGACTAAGTTGAAAAGGTTATTTATGTCAGTGCAGTTGATGTTTGTTGTGTCAGTGGTTTTTAGAAAAGTGTGAAGTCAAACCAGAGTATGAGATCTCCTAGAGAGTAACAGATTTAGAGCTTAATTAGATCTGATCAAACAAGCAGTTAAGTGTTGTACCCAGATCATTCACTATCATTCTCTAACAATTGCAGCAGTCAAAATCCCTTAACCGGGTAGGTCCTAACATGCCTTACATTGTAATCCCTTAACCAGTTAGCTCAACATCTAAGTGTTAAATCCTATTGCGAGGTTGATCCTAACATGTCAAAGCTCCTAATAGGGCTCATCATCTAAATCCCTTAACTGGGTGACTCCTAACAGGGTATGTTCCTAATAGGGAATCATTATAAGCTTTTAACCGAGCTAGGCTCCTAATAGGGCACATTCCAAAAGAGTGCACAATTTTTGTGGGTTCCAATTCCCACCATAGTTTTTCCCTATTTGGGTTTCCACGTGAAGAACATGGTGTTCATATGGAGAATTTGTTTATGTGTTGTTATGTTTTACTTTCAATTTATGCATATTGATGAACACTTAATGAGTTGTTCTGATAAACTAGTTTAACAGTTGATTATCAGTGATTACCGATAATGGTAAAGATTTTATTATTGGTTTATGTTTTATTTGAAGAATTTCTATAAGTTCAAGTTTTGAGTTTGAAATTATTGTTAATACTGATTCACCTCCCCCCCCCCTCTCAGTATTAACCGAATCCTCTAAGATTAGCACATGGAACATTTGGTAAGAAAGAGAACTAAACCACATTCCAACACAATGAAGAGTGTGAGGATTGGAGTTCTCTAACACAAGATGAAGTATTAAGTGGAAGAATGCAGAGTTAGGGTTTAGAAAAGAATTACCTTTTAAATTGTCAAAAAGGAGGAAGAGATCATTATAAAAAAGACATCCACCTTTAAGAATAGAAGGGAATCTTTGATAAAGATAGAATCTTGAAAAAAAGGAGAAGGAAAATAAGAGTACACACCTTCTCCAATATTTAGGAAAAGAGGATTATTAGCAAAAGATTGTACACTTTCACTAAGGAGATATTGTTCATGAAAGATGCATCATTTCACAGAGAATGGGTCCTAAATAAGGAATTCCCATATTATATGCAAGAGATGACATAAAATGAAAAATGCAACTCCGCAAAGGAAAGGTGAATCATTGGAGAAATAATAGAAGATTGAAATATCACCCTTTCCCCCCCAAGAATAAAGGCAAGGACATCAAAGAGAGATCATTTATAAAAATACTCTCATAAGAGAAGGATATGTATCCTCATTAGGGATACACGTGTTCACAACATAGAATGGTTCCTTATAAAAGATACCACTCAATGAAGAAAAAAATAAACTTCGAACACCAAGGAAGAGGTCCCAATTAAGGATATGCACTTAAGATCCTCATTAAGGCTACTTGTTCCAATATAAGAGAGGGAATCCCTAATAGGAATATACACCTCTACAATCAATGAGAAATCCTTATAGAAGACAATACTTCAAAAAGGGGAAAATTTTGACCTTAAGGAGAGATGTTTGAAACCACTCTTGCCCCCCATACATAGAGACAAGAGATAGGACAAAAATAGGCTATTATGTTGCTTCCAAAGTATGATTGCACATGAAATTGTACCATCGTGAATGACAATGAGCCCCCAATAAGTGAGATACCAATGTCACATAATGATGAGAAACATCATAGCCACTAATTTTATTTGAATATATGATAGATTGGATGAAAAATTTGATTATGACATGTTAAATTCTCTACCATTTGTGAGATTAAAAATATGTATAAGATGATAAATATTGAAAAGTCTTGATCAAGAGATTAATCTAAGTCGTGTTCCTCTTGCACACAAGAAGACTTAGGAGAAGGACAAGTATAATTCATTAGGGCCTTATTTCTAAGAGAGAGAATATTAAAATGAATAGAAGATAAACCTCATAAGCGGAATTGGAAATTTCTTGAGGAGATTCATAAAGAGACTTGTCCATTGATACCAAAATTTCCTTATGAGAGGGATGAGTGTTGAGAGACATAGAGGATGATCTAATGGAGATGAGATCATCATCTCTACTAAATATAGTATTCACATTGATAGATTATCTTTTAGATGCTTTGGTGGGCTTTGAAGGATTATATCCAAGTCCAAATGAAGCCTCATGCATTTTATTTTCTAAAGGAACTTTAATTCCTTGTTCATTTGCACCACAATCATTGCCATTATATCCACTCTTAGTTAAAATGTGAAAATGTAGACCATAAATGGATTCCAAATCAGAAAGAGATGGTGGGGCCTCATAGGTCTTAGTGTTATATGAATTAGAGGAAGATTCTAAAGAATTGTTTGAATTAGAAGAAACCACAAAATTGTTACTTAGTTGTTTAGACAAAGTGGGTTGCTTTTTAGGTTCCTCCTTAGCTTTCTATTTCTCAAATTTAGATCCTTTCCAAGAAACCCTATATTCTCCCACAAAATTAGGGTTAAAGTATAGAGATCCCCAATCATCATCTGAGAGTACCCCTTCGGGAGAAAAGATATCTTTGGGAGAATATTCAGATTGAGTAGAATCCTTTTCAGTGTTCTTGGAATCACTGGAGGGAACACATGTATTCAAGAAAATAGATATATTTGAAGATGTAGGAGAATTGGAAGAAGGAATAGAAGTAGTTGAACAAGAAGAATTGGTTTGCAATGAGACTTGTAAATTATTATCAACATACAAAGTATACATCATGTTGTTGTAGATGAACTTGAAACTGCAATGAAGAGTCAAAGGGATAACTTGCATATTATGAAGCTAAGGTAGTCCTAATAGAATATTATAGGTGAGCTTATCAGGAATGGTATGTATAAGTGTAGGAAAAATAATAGGCCCCACCTTAATAGGCAAGGTTATAGTACCTAAAGAATATCTATCAACATTATCAAAGCTACTGATAGTAAGAGAGTTTGGTTTAATAAGAGATGTATCCACATTGATCTTATCTAAAAATTTAATGCTGCATGCATTAAGGCCAGAGCCATTGTCAAAAATAATCATAAGAGTATCATATTGATGTTGAATCTCAAGGGACGGAAACTCATCTTGTGTGAATACAATTTGAGCGTTAGGAGTTCTTATAGGATCAATCAAAGAAGCCATGTTATTAGGTGTCACTACGGGTGGGACATCTAAGTTCTTTAAAGAACCTTGTAGCATTTCATGTTACACGGATGAAGTTTGAATCAAATCCCAAAGAGATATCTGGGCAGGAGTAGCTTTAATTTGTTCAATAAGATCATACTACTTACTAAGAGTTTCTGGGATATGAGGTGATTGTGGAAGTAGGAAGAAAAGAAGGAATAACCTGAAGAGGACTAGGTTGCCTATTGTTTTGTGTATTATATGTGTGAGCAACCACATTGTAACTCTCTCAGGTGATTTGTTTATCATACTCATAAGG
Organism: Cryptomeria japonica; assembly: GCF_030272615.1. Taxonomy (NCBI): domain Eukaryota; kingdom Viridiplantae; phylum Streptophyta; class Pinopsida; order Cupressales; family Cupressaceae; genus Cryptomeria; species Cryptomeria japonica. Next base: position 666,800,692 of record NC_081415.1, on the reverse strand, counting down.
GCTCTTAGTAGGATGACCTCATTGCACAGTAATAACTGGTTTGTTAGGAGTGTGAAAGGAATCATCCCTATAACCACCTTAAACCACCAAGCGAGACTTCTTTAGAGGTTGATAATTTGGAGAAGGACTAACACCTTGAACTTTGAAGAAGGGTTTATTAGGTTTTTTATAACCATTCACATGTATCATATTGATCAAAGATGGTTTAGGATTATCAAACCCTTGTGACCTAAGATCATTTTCTCATTCCAATGTGTCCTTATGAATTTTAGAAGGATGAACATCACTCGTATGATAAAGATTATTGAAATAAGTGTTGATAGTCTCTTCTTGCATCAAAGTGTTATCATGGATGGGATCACTTTTGAGAGATAGACTGGAGGTAGGCATTAATGTTTCATCCTTAGAGGTAAAGTGTTAGTAGGAAACATCATATCATCCTCTATCACAAAAAGATTTATATGGGAGAGGTGCTCTCTAGGAGAAGGAACAACATTACTCTTCAAAGATTCATCCTTGAGAAGGAAAACTTGGAAGGAATTATTAACAATCTTTTCTTGAATTAGGGTATCCTCATGAGTAGGACCAAGTTTGGGAAAAGTGAGAGAATTAGGTATTAATGTGTCATCCTTGGAGGGAACTTTATTAAAATGAATAGAAGGTGAGGTCTTATTAAGGGAGTTGTCAATTATATCACCATTTTTTATCATAATGTCATCTTATTTGACCAAGGTATTCTTATGGGAGAGGGACATAGTATGAGAGTAATCAACATCATTCTCCAAAGGTCCACCCCAAAGAGGGAGATCATTTTGAGAGGTGTTAAAAATGTCTTTTCATGTGATGATGTCCCCATCATTAAGGCCAATTTTGGGAGAGGGAATGAAACTATTTAGTAATGCTCCATCCTTAAAAGGGAGAGCATAAAAACATGTATTTTGAAATTCATCCTCTTTCCTCAAAATATATTTAGTGGGATTTTTAGGAGAGAGAGCATTAAGAAAATAACTTATAATTTCATCTTCTTCTCTAAGGAATCTTTATGGGTAGGACGAGCTTTAGGATAAGGACAAGAATATATCATTAATGCTTCATCTTTAGTGGGAATTTTATTGAAATCAAAAGAGGGTCTGCTATCACTAGGAAAAGTAGAGATAATACCATCTTCTTACACCAAATTATCCTCATGGGGAAAGTGCTTCTTAGGAGGACCAAATTTAGGAGAAGATAAGTCAATGTCCATCAATACTTTTTCTCTAAGAGAAGAATCATGTAAGGAAGGTAAGGTGACATTAAGAAAGGTGTTTATGATATCATACTCCTCATGTGAGAGGCACATTTTAGGAGAATTATAAATATCATTCTTCAAATTGTCATGTTCACAACATGGGGTAGTTTAGAAGGAATTGGTAACAGCTCTTTTTTGCACTAAAATGTCCTCATGTATAGGAGGATATTTAAGAGAGGGGTAAATTTAAACAAGGGAATCCAACCTATTACCACATCTATGAAATGAATGCATTATGACAATAATTTTCCTTTTTCAAATAATAACATATGCAAAATAGAAAACAATGTTCAATTTTTACAACTACAAGAACTAGAAAGTGAGATCTATAAGTGCAAAGTGTTCCCAAATCAAGTATGAAATTATTGATCCAAATTAAGCAATCCACAAGTCCAATTTTGAATCTAAAAATTAGGGTTTCAATGCAACTGACCTCTAAATTTTTTAAATTTGCAAGGAAATCAAACTTGTAAATGAAAATTTAAATTTGAAATAGCATAAACACTCAGATCTAAGAACATAAATCAGAACCAAAGGTATTCAAGTCGAGTTCACCAAAATGTGATGCATAAAAATGGAATCGGATGACTAAGACCAAATCCCACTCTCATGTACATGCAGTGGAACATGAAAGAGCCTAGGGAGATAGTTCACTTTGGTTACTTCTTGTGAGGAAGAGAGAGCCATGAAATATCTATTAGGGTTTCTATTCCTTTGTTGTAAACGAAGAGTAAATGTGCAAAATATGATGCAATGATATACTATGCTAGGAGATGAACAAAGATACAAGTTTTAGCCAAAAATGTAGATTCTGACATAACTAAAACTAAGGAATTGAGAACGGAGAAGAGAGGGGAATTATAATATGTACTTGGTGCTGAAATTTGGAGCTGACTGTGGAAGACCAAGGCCCTAGGCACCTTGGTCCCAGATACTACAATATTGTGGTTTCAAGAATCAAGTCCTGAAGGTCTGATATGATGAACTACCCATAGAAACTGAAAAATGAAGGGGACCAGGGTGCCACACCCTATTCCTAGAATAGGATTCTATGCCCTGGTCATTGGAAACTAGGATCTACTTTTGAAGTTAAGTCTATACCCGTGTCTTCCATCAGTCCTGAAATTCATGTGTCCGTCGAATTCTTGTACCTACACCTACAACTTGAAAAAAGGGTGTCTAGGTGGCTATATAGGGTTTTTCCTTAGTAAGACCCCTTATTTTGGTGATTTCCACCTCCATAAATAGTTGATAATGTACTAAAAGTGTGTGTGCAAGAATCTTGTGTGTATGCAAGATCCTAGATGAACAAGAAAGTAAATCTAGAGTTCTACCCTATGCTTTGGAGATAAAACCCTAAATGAATGTAAATGTAAATGTAAATGTAAATGCTTCAAATCACAAATGCAATAATGGATCTACAGTATGAATATAAATCTGAAAATGAATGTTATGAAGCTCATACACATGCATGAAAATAACATGAAACCATACCAAACCCTAAGGGAGAGGTGTTAGAGTAAAAGGTATTACTTTACTTAATTAATCAAATCATATTGATTTAATAATTAAGTCGCATTTTATTTATTTCTCTTAAGCTAAATTTAGGAAGCTTTTTATCGGAATTATTATTTTAGTAATTCCTTTCTTTTATGCATGCATCCTTTAGGATTGCGTTAGAGTTTTTTGATCTCCTTTGTTAAGGATTGATTCCTTTGTATTCCCTTACATCTGATTATTATTATTGCGTATTTTTTCTCTAGGTTTTCAAAGCAATCTTTGTGTTTTGCGAGAATATTCCATTATTGTGACAGGTTATTTGCATACAGGTGTTCACTGGGTTCTCTGAAGTTGTATTTCACAACTTTAACAAGAGGTACAAGCCAATCATCATTCGGTGATCTCCTATTATTCTTCAATGTCTTCAAAGCTCCTAAGGGATGTTATAAATTCTTGAATACTTGATTTGTTTTTGTAGACTATATATAACCGCCACTTTCACTTCACAAGAGGCTCCCTCAATCACTAGATCTTAGATCCTTCGAATGAGGAAAGGAAGACTTTATGTAGGAGACCCTAAATTTGTTTTGAGTCATAGGCTGACTTAGAAATACTATTTTTTGCCAATCTCTTGGATTTGAATATTAAAATACTGCCAAAGCATGCTCCCAAGATTCAAAGAGAAAAAGTCGAGACCATGTTGGTACCAACATGGTTTGAACACACGGTCCGACCAACTTTTCACCAAATTTTTGGGAAGCAAGCTATTGTGATTTTAGAGAGAATTCAAAGAGAATATGGTAATTTGAGATGTCTAGATATGAGAAATTGATCCTTCAAGGTTAAAATAAGACATAATTAGGGTATTTGATGAAATGATTAATTGGGAGAATAAAATAAAAAGAGGAACACTTAGGGTAAAGGGCCCAATTTTATGATGTGTAGAGTGATGAAAAAATAATTTAGATTTAATTAAATTAATTAATCAAATGTTTAAAGGAAAATTAATATGCAAGATGCAAACACACTAAGGCGGGTGCTAACGTAAGCATGGAATTGTACCACCCAATTAAGGGTGTACAATTTACAATGCTACAATTTGTATTATAACAAATAGAAATAAAAAATTGTAATACTTCAATCATAGAAGACATAATTTTCTAACATGGTTGTAGCTTTAAGTAATGCGTTGAAGGTACTAGAAAGAAATGAAAAAATAATTAGTTTAAATCACATGTTTATAATTTGTAAGAAATGTTTCGTGGAAAGAAGCTCTATTGTACCATTTGATTTTTTTAATGCAAAGTTGTTTGTAGCATTGACTTATTCGATTGTATTGTCCTAGCCTATTATAAAAGTTATTTGTATTTTAAACTCTTGCACAATATGTAGATTTTTCTTCTATGTGTTTTATAATTGTACTTATGTTATTATAGAGAAAATATCTAACTATGGTGTTATATCAAGATTAAATTATAAATTTTTTTGAGTGAAACTCATTGGATCATATTTTAGTATTAATGGCTCACAATAACTCATCTTTCATGAGATTGAATGGTCCATTTAACACTCATTGAATCTAGGTGACACTTATATGAGTGAAGTAGCAATACTTCTTGAAATATCACCCATCTCAGTATTACTTTAACTCAAATGTACTTAACCATGGATTTTCTTTCAAATCTTACTCCCAATTACATCCCGCATTGAGCATCCATGAGCCTTGATTCTTGTTTCCTTATTTTCTTTCCATAAATATATCCTAGACCAACAAACCTTTACTTTTGGTGCAAGAGCACCTATCTATGAAGAAATGAACCAAGAACAAGATGATATTCTATTAGCCTAGAAGGAATGTAAGAAGACCCTATGGGTCCTTTTTTGCAATTCAATATCCTAGGAGTGTGACAAGTTTGTCCATGTTTGGGTCAAATTGTCAACTAGGGTCTTATAGAGAAAATTGAGTCAATAAGGGTCACAATGGTCTAAATTGAGGGACCAAGTGACCATAAGTCTATTTGAGTCATTTTTTATGTTTTAGAATCAAATGTAATAATTTTGGGGGACTATGATAGTTAGAAGTCTAAGTTGGTTGAATTATGCAAAAGTTATCATATTGTCAATTTGTTGTCATGATAATTTTACACTTTTTTGTAAGTTGTGATTCTCTAACGGCCAGTTCACTGTTAAAAATGGTTAGAGGAGGTTGTTTTCATTTGGGGTGACACCTTTAAGCACCCCAAACACCAAAAGATGTAAGTGTTTATATTTGATTGTTTTGGAGAAGGAAATTGAAGCAACAAAACTGTTGGAAACGTAGGAAGCCGTCTATTTTTTGTTGATTGCATACTGAAGGTGGATTGGCAAGAATGATCATTGCATAGATCCTGAACTAGATTGTTTTACCTTTATTTTTTATTTGGTGTGAAGCCTGAAAGTTATTGCTGCCCCGTTCTACAAGCAAATCTCTATCGGGTAGCCTAAAACCCTCAAACCCCTAGGGTTTGATTGTAATAATGGGTTTTGGCCTATCAAACCTAAGTTGAACACTGCCATTATAGGAGATGATAGGCCACTATATAATATGTCAATTCCAAGAGCCATTAAGAGGACACAATAGGGCAAAGAGGATGGAGAACTAACCCTAGGTCCGACATCTCTACATGACAGACCGGTTAGATGAGTGCAGTGCACGAGAATTGAGTGGTAGAGCACTGGAAAGGGGTTTGAATGTGGTAGAAGATAAATTTGGAGGTTGATATAAAATTTCATGTTCATTGATGGTCACCAATTAGGATAACCAAACCAGTTTGTAGAAGGCGTTCAGTCAAATAGGTCTAATAGCCCTATTAGGTTTGTTAGTGTAGTATTGGTTGGGATATCTGCAAGCTAATCTGGTATCAAAAATCAAGATATTGTTGAGAACTCCTAAAAGGGTATCTGAAAATATAATTTTTTTGCCTAGATCCTCGGGGAGTCAAAATTTATCACCTGATTCCTTCAAGTGGAGTCCTAATTGCAACAGGTTCTGTTTGTGGGCAAGTGAGTCAAAATTGATGTTCCAGTGAAATCTTGTTTCCTTTGTCTTAAGGTGTTGTGAGAACACCCCTCCAAGGGTTTTTATATTGAATTGGTCAAGTGGGCCTTTCAAACCCCTAAAGCCTAGTAGTATCCCACTCATGTATGCAAGGGTGTGTGTAGTCACACAAGACTTGAGAGTGTTAGTTGTTTGTAAGTGGATAGTTTGGAGCCTTTGAGTCTCTTAAGGAATTTTTTAGTGTCACCCAACCATTTATTGACTTGGTGTTGTGTAAGGATCTTTGGAAGTAGGGATTTGGTTGAGTTTGTGAGCCTTAGAGGTTGGTTGGTTCAAGGTTATCCTTCCAGTCTATTGTCTCCTCATCAGCTTTCCCTTCCGTCTTGGAATCTTTGCATATCATTTCTCACAACCTTAATGTCAAGCCTTCAACAACTATAATTCTACATATTTAGGAATGAAAAGGGGAATGAACAAGACTAAGCCCAAAATCCTCTTTCATCTAAACATTGGAAGATAAAGCCACTGCAGAAGAAATAGGACTAGCTAAACTTTTATCTAAGTGAGTAAATTGAACTACTAACACTATCTTATTCATAAAAGGAAACTCTACTAACATATACAAGAATAGAATGATGAATTAGAGTTACACCTATGTCTAAAAGCTAAACTAAAATTAGATGAAAAAGGTTTCCCAGAACACCAGATCTAGAAATGGGTCTCTAAGATAGTACATTGGCACTTTGATGAATTTTAGACTAGACTGGGAAGGCAAGGATTACCAAAACACCCTTGTCTAGGAAAATGGCACCCCAAATGCCCTTGTCCAAATGTTTTCTGATGAGATTTGGAAGGGTCCTTTCTCTTTAAATCCTAGTCATTTTTTCATTTTTCATCTTTGTCAAAAACCTATAGCTAAACTTGAATATTCATACAAGAGGAGATATTCCGTTGAATGAGATTTACCTAGGTCAAACTTTAGACTTGGAATTAACCCTATAATTGAATTGAAATTTAAATGGAAAGTGTGACTTGAAAGGGAACAGACTAGATCTGAAATTAAACTACTTGAATGCTTAATTAAAATTATTATACCTTCAATTGATGATGCAATGCTATTAGGAAACTTGTCCTCCATTTGTTGATGCAATACCATGATAAATCATCATAAAATCCATCATGAAATAATAATTTAAATATTATAGAAGTTGGCTTGTTGTACCTTGTTTCTCCTTGAATCATAGTTGCTCTTGGAATGATAACATAATTATGAGATGATAATGAGAGATAGGAATATGGTAATAGAAGATTATGAAATGAATTAGGAGTGATGCCTTATATAGGTATCTCAAAGTAAAATAACCTTTTGGCCAACTTAGAATTATCATATTTTTACATTGGAGATAATTTTGGAAATGGTAAGACTAACACATTATCCTTTCAATATTTTAGTCAAAAGCATTGGATAATGATTCCTTAGCATTGTCATCCAAAAAAAATAGGCCTATTTTTTTAGGGATGCAATATAATAGGGCCCTAATACTAGAAATATAATTTATATGAAATGTTATAAGGTGCATTGAACTTTGAAATGAAATAAGATCCATATAAGCTTGAAATGAAATAATTCTAAGGACACACTTAAAATAAAGGCCCAAATAATAAAGTGTTGATGTATTAAAGTGAAATAGGACACATAATATTGAATTAAATATTAAATTAAATCAATAAAGGTACTAAAATACATAAAGGAATGAGAAATAGTAAAATGGGTGCTAGTAGAGTGTGAAATTAGTCACCCTAATTAAAGGTGCAAAATTTATGACACTACATTTGGCCCCCACTTTAGTGGAATACGATCTATCATACTCAAGGTAAAGAAGAAATGAACAGGTAAAGAATTTGTGAGAAAGATAAGCTAGGGATAGGATAACACTAGGGGATGATCAAGCCCACAAGTATAGGATCCTATCAATCCATGCAAGTAACCTTCAAATATACACAAAGTAAACAATGTTAGTAATAAAATAAAAGGTGTGTCAGGTGAAAATGGAAGCGAGTAGTTTAGGACCTAACCACACTTACATCTAAATATTGGAATACAAAAGAAACTAAAAGAATGATCCTGTTTGACTAACTCTTATGAAAGAGAGTCAAGGGATACTTCTAGGGTTTCTATTCCTTTGATGCTATGAAAGGGAATATGCTAAGTGTGGGAAAATGCAAAACTATACTAATATGATGAATGAACGTAACTATAACAGTAGTGATACCAAACCAATAAAGTAATAGCCTGAGACAAAAAGTATAGATTTGATAATAAGGATTTGATATGTACTTGTGATCAGAAATTAAGCTTGATTTGGCAAGACTGGGGTGTTGTATTCCTTAGTCTGAGAAACTATGTTGATCTGCAAATTGGAATTCTGAACTTTGAGAGTGCCTAGGAGGTGTCTATGAAATGTACAACCAAATAAGGAGGACTATGGCATGGGGAGCCCTATTCTTGGAGGAATAGGGCATGGGGCACCCTAGTCCTCGAAAACCAAGTCCAATTTTTGATAATGTGTTTACACCTATTTGTTGAGGTCACTCAGAAATTGCTTACTTCAACGAAAACCTGTACTTGTGCCTGCAATCTGAAAAATGGTGTGTTTGTGGCTATATAGGGTTATGCTTTAGTTAAACCCCTTGTTTTGGTGATTTCCACCTCCACAAATAGCTAATGTTGTATTAAAAATGTGTGTACGCCCTAGGATCTCATGTGTTTGTAAGATTCTTATGAGTTAAATGAAAATTGGAGTTCTACCCTATGTTTTGAGTAAAAACCCTAAAATGAATGTTATGTGAATGCTTCAAATCAGAAATGCAATATGGATCTAAATAAATAATGTAAATATGAAAATCAATAATGTGTATATTTGAAACTCAATATACATATGAAAATAACCTAAAATCATACCAATCCTAAGGAAAAGGTATAAGCCAATCAACAGTTAGTGATTCCCCTTTTATTCTTCAATATCTCCTAAAACTTCCATGGCTGATAAAATGTTGATGAAGATTTGATTGATGAATGAATTTTCTGATTTATACTTCACACAAAAGTTTCTCTTTCACTTCACAAGGATCTCCTTCCAAATTGCTAGATTTTGATCCTCAAATGAGGAAAAGAAAGGCTTTATATATGAAACCCTAATTTTAAATTTGATAATAGGTCGACTTAGAATTGATAAAAATTGACACAAAGAGGTATTTTAACATTATTATACCACAAAATTAAGCTCTCAAAATTTGGGGAAAAAAGTTCAGGACCAGGTAGTATACTACTTGATTCGGCCAACTTTTATCTGATTTTCTAGGGATGCAAGATATAGTGATTCTCATGCTAGATAGAACATGGTGGTTCAATCCAAGATGTGTAGATATGCGAAAATTGACTTTAGAAATTGAAATTATGACATTATTAGGATTAATTTAAAATAAAATAATAAGGGGCAAACTAAGGGTTAAGGGCCCAATTTTATGATATGTGAATTGATGAGAGATGACTTTAGATTTAATTAAATTAATAATTAAATTCCTAAAGAAGCCCTATAAATGCAAGATGCAATAGGACACACTAAGGCGGGTGCTGACCAAAGCATGGAATTGGACAACCCTAATTAGGGGTGTACAACGTCTCATGATGCTACAAAAGGTTCCAATTCAACTAGTTGAAGATACCTCGATGTCAAAATACCTCAACCACTATATCATTCTCAACATGTTATTGCAAGAGGAAACGTATATTTATAGGAATAACAAGGATGTACACCAATTGAGGGTACAAGAAACCATAATCCAACACTAGAAAATTATGTTGTGCTATGGGTTCGTGGGGAAGAGAGAAAGAAGGAACATGGATTCCACTAGATAACAATCTATTTTATGTTGGATGATCCATGGAGGTGTTTGGTTTCATGAATGAAGCATGAGGATGCAACGACTTGTATAATACAAATGATAGAATTTAAAATGTCAGGTTTTAAGAATGAAACATGAGGACCCAACAATCTGTATAAGACAAATGATAGTTGATAAAGATTTCAACTAGGAGGCCACATATATGCCTCCCCCCTTAAGATATCAACATATTCCTATGTTGACATATTAAGGTAGAAAGAAAAGATAAGGCTAAAAACCTTCTATTGAATATCCCAGACAACTAAGAGGGAGGGTGAATCAGTTGTACCAATTAAATTTTTTTTACTTAATCCACAAAAAAAAGATCCAGCAAACAAAATTTTGATAAATTAACCATAAATAGATATAAGAATGGAAGAGAACACACATAAAACATACATAAGAACACCATATATATGCAGAAAACCTAAGAAGGGAAAAACCACGAAGAATCCTTATTCTCAATTATGAAATACCTATTAGGGTGACACCGGTTAAGGTGATTTTTACAAGGTTTGGTCACTACCAGAATGCTTAGTGCAAGTGGGCTCAGTACCCGGCTACAACCACCATAAAAATAAAGGCTCACTACTTGAAAGAAGAAGGGAAAAGAAAGAATCCACCACTGAAGTACAATTGCCACAATGCTACAATGCCGAAAGAAACCTTTGGCTCACTGCCTCCAATACCAAATAGAAATAGCAAACAATCTCACTACTCAACCACAACTCTTCACACCCTCCCACACTTTCATAAAAAGTAGATCTTCCTTTTCAATCCACTTGCTTCCATATGTTCTTCATTTGATCATCCTCAATTTATACTAATCTCTTAAATTAAGAATCTCTTCAAGTCAGCCAAGAAAATATATCACCGAAAACACAATTTGAAATAGGTCTATACTAAACATTCTCATGGTGGAAATGAATGAGAAGTGGACAACAACACAATGCAAAACATCGATCAAACAACACATTATCCATATGCCACAAATGTTGAAGCAAAATAAGAATCATTCAAGGTCAACTAGACTAAAAATGAAAACATTAGCAACCATGACTCTGAATCTCATCATCACGTTCTAAATCAAAATATCAAAGATCGATGCATTAATAACGAAAATCCAAAATCTCATCAATTGAACTGGAAATGCGAAGAAACACAGATCTCTACTAACTATACCAAAAACCATTATCATCACTTAACAAAGTTTCAGAGCTCAACTTTTGTAGCACCAAATCATAAGCATGACATCCCAAAGCAACTACCAACAACATATCAAAAACTTGTCACTACAATTGCAACATATCAGAAATGTGGAGCACAAACCACTCACTGAATCACATAATCAATATTTTGACATCAATGACAAACATACTAACAAATCATCAACTTCACATTTTCAACAATCTCCCCCTTTGTCATTGATGGCAACATTCATCAATGAAAAACATAAATCTCATCATTCAAAATCTCTCCCCTTAGAAAAATGACTATATTTATCCCCCTTTGACATCAAAGAGAAAGGTAAGCAACAACTCGGCTCGGAATCCACATAGCTACCCCTAAGAGGAAACCCTAAAACATTAGCCCAAACTAAAATATGCTTGAAGTTCCCTAGACTAATGCACTGCCAAATGCACTAGTTCAAACTAGGAAGGGATAATTGTTAGGATTCCCAAAGATACTGAGAGGGGAGAGGGTGAATCAATATCTAACCGGTTAAGTAATTTTCTGCACTTATTAAATGAAAAGCATTCCAAAACTGTGTACTGGTAAACCAAAATTAGTGCAGTAAATAAGAACAACAACCACAACATGAAAGACACACCATAACACAATATTTTTAACGAGGAAACCCAGTGTGGGAAAAACCTTGGTGGGATTTGTAACCCACAATATTCACTTACTGGCCAATAAGAGAATATTACTATTACTATAGGAGCCTGCACATGCAAGAAGGCCAAGTGCCTAGAGCTCACTGCTCAGTTACAAATGAAGTCTCACTGACTTACACAAATGGATTATACAAATTCAATGTCATGTACTGCTTCAAATCAACATCTGTTATGCCAAGTTCAGTATCAGTTTAAGCTCTGCAATAATCATAAACCCTTATCCAAAATCTGCCTTACAATTATCACATTAGGTCTGCAATATTCTAACCATGTCCATTACAAATAATCTACAAGATTTCATACTTATATGAGTCTTATTACAATCCACCATGTCGTCTTACAAAAAGATTTTACAATGAAATACAAAATACAATTAAACAAAATTCCTATTGGCCAGGGTGTTGGTAGTCAATCTTTTTCAGTGCCGGTGAACTGTATGTTGGTGTAGAGTCTATCGGTATCAAATGATTGTAAGGTTGCCATCAATGACAATACCTTCAATCACCTACAATTTCTCATTGGAGTGTGCATTTGCCAAAAATCTCCCCCTTTGGCATTGATGGCAACACTCATGAGAAAAATCCAAAAAGCGTCCAAAAATGTTGTCCAAAAAGAATTTGCCAAAACTTGTCAAAACTGTGTTACCAAAATGTGTGCTCCCCTTGAGCTGATGATATCTTCCTTCTGATCATTTTTCTCATCTCCACTACTCCCCCTTTGGCATCAATGACAAAGGTTGTCATTCAATGTCAATGGAGTGTGGTTCCTGCCTAGATCCTTGTAATCGGTGGGTTACAATTTGATAGATATCCACCAATGCAAAATTTTGACAGTCACTGAACTTTTTGTTGTCCTTTATTGCTGCTTCTGTTCTCTAAATTGTACCGGCGAGTATGTGCATTTTCTGTTCCGTTGTCTTAAGTCCTGGAACCAGAGCCTCAGAAATTTCTTTTCTTAAGGAAATGAGGTAATCCAGTTTAGGGCCTAGTTTGCATTTTAAATCCTTAGCCTTAGATTTTATTCTTTCTTTATCTGTTTCTAACTTTTCAATTTTCTCCTCAAGAACTGCAATTTTCTTTCCAACTACCAAAAATGAATCTGATGTTCCTATTATGTTGTCAGCAATATTGTTGATTTCCTTTTGTGCTTTGTTGATCTCTGAATCTATGTCCTATGTCAAAATGTCAGTTTTGCAAGTATCTCTGTACAGTTTCTTGAAATCCAAAATTGTTTCTCCTAATGCCGGTAATAAGGTTTCCAAATTTGCTCCTTATTCTTCTTCACTGTTTCCTCAAAGAATTTTTCTTTTTCCTTATTCATTTTCTCTTTGAATGTATCTTCATTTATCTGGTCTAGTGTTATTAGGTTGTCGGTTATACACTTAGACAATGTGTCTAATTGGCTCAAAGAATCTTTATTATCTATGTTACACTTTGGAGCTATCATCTTTAAAAATTGGTAAAGTGTCATCTATAGCCTTATAAGATTGTGTATTACACTCTATTATTTTATTTATTGAGTGCAAGAGTATCTCTGTTACATTTGTTGGCTTGAATTCAATCATTGATGTGCCAGATGACTGTCCAACTATTCTCACAATCTGTAGTCCGCTGGTTGTAGTGATAGCTTTGCTTTCCTCTTTCTCTGGAGGATCTGTTTGAGTTTGCATTTCCACTACTAGAGGCTTGAGATTTTCAGATGTAGCTGGTGGTACAGTCTGAGTAGGTACCTGTGAAGGAGCTTGTTGCTTTACCTGTTTCTCTATTTGTGCTTCAGATGATTTCACTGTAGTGTCCATTGTCGGTTTTTCTTTGTATACCTCAGTGATGTCTACTGTCGGTGACTCAGTTGGTTTTCTAGTTTTAGTAGTTGTTGGTGGCTCAGTAGATGCATCAGTATGCACATCTGTGGTCTTTGCCTTTCCAATATCCATGGGTTTATTTGATCCTTCAATTTTTTGTTGTTCCCCAATTCCAATGTTTTCAACTACAACATTTTCTATCGGTGGCTATATTGCCACATCCTTCTTGTCAGATGTTTCCTTATCTACCACAATATTGACTTCCTAAGTGTCAATGTTCATTGTGTATAAAACCTCAAAATCAGGATTTGTGTCCTCATGCGGTGTATCCATACTCTCTATTGTCGGTTGTGTGTCAATAGTTTCTACCGGTGGAGTATCAGAGAGAAGTGGGGGCAAGTTATCGGTTATCTTTAGGCTTGAAGGTCCACCTACCTTACCTTTCCCCTTATCCTATGCCGGTATGTGTTCTGCATTGATTAGATAGATGTCCATATCTTCCACAAACATAACATCTTACACTCATTCTGTAATTTTCTGAATTATGACCAACTTTATTGCATTTAGAGCATTGACCGATGGGTGTATTAGTGTTCTAATAATTTCTAGATCTACATTGATTTTCTCTATGACCATACGTGTTACAGTTAAAGCATTTCCCATTAAATTTGTAAGCATTAGGTTGTCTTATTGGTTTGCTTTGATCATGATTGTTTGCAATACCAGAGCTTTCACCAACTTCAAAGCCAAGGCCATTTGTATCTCCATTAGGTTTCTGATTCTTCAGCATGTCATCAAGTTCTTCTGAACTTTTCTTGAATTTCTCCTTGTTTTGATTTGCAGTAGCCAATTCATTTTCCAAGAAATCTTTCTGTCTCATGAGTTCAGTTTTATCATGTTCTAAGTGAATTAGATCTGTCTTTAGCATATCATTCTCATGACTGAGTCTTAGGTATTCATTTGCAGCATCATTGATTCTTCTAGTCAAGTCATCTTCATTCTTCTTTTGATTTTCAGTCTCTTTACAAAATCTCATACTCATATCCTGCATCTCACTCTTCATTGTACTATTTTCATGTCTCAGTTTGTTCACCAGATCATAAGAGTTTCCTTTTCATCATCATCATCATTCTGCATCTTTTCACAAAATTCTCTTTTATTTCCTGCAATAGTGAGATTCTCTTGAAGTCCTTGAATGATATCCTGTGCAGCCTTCAAATCATCTTCAAGTTTGATATTCTTCACTTTTTCTGCATCATAGTCTAAAAGAGCTATTTCTAGTTGCTTTCTTAGATTATCCATTTGTATCGGTATCAGAATCTTCCTCAAGTTGTTAGGCTTTTGAAAATAGAGGACCAGGCTCTGATACCAATTGTTAGGATTCCCAAAGATACTAAGAGGGGGGGGGGGGTGAATCAGTATCTAACTGGTTAAACAATTTTCTGAACTTATTAAATGAAAAACATTCCAAAACTGTGTACCGGTAAACCAAAATTAATGCAGTAAATAAGAACAACAACCACAAAATGAAAGACACACCATAACAAAATATTTTTAATGAGGAAACCCGGTGTGGGAAAAACCTCAGTGGGATTTATGACCCACAATATTCGCTTACTGGCCAATAAGAGAATATTATTGTTACAATAGGGTCCTGCACATGCAGGAAGGCCAAGTGCCTAGAGCTTACTGCTCAGTTACAAAAGAAGTCTCACTGACATACAAAAATGGATTATATAAATCCAATGTCATGTACTGCTTTAGATCAGCATCTGCTATGTCAGGTTTAGTACCAGTTTAAGCTTTACAATAATCATAAACCCTTATCCAAAATCTGCCTTACAATTCGCACATTAGGTCTACAATAATCTAGCCATGTCCATTACAAATAATCTACAAGATCTCATACTTATATGAGTCTTATTACAATCCGCCATGTCGGCTTACAAAAATATTTTACAATTAAATACAAAATACAATTAAACAAAATTCATGTCGGCCAGGGTGCCAGTGAACTATGTGCTGGTGTAGAGTCTGTCGGTATCATATGATTGTAAGGTTGCCGTCAATGATAATACCTTCAATCACCTACAATTTCTTATTGGAGTGTGCATTTTCCAACAATAATACCCCCAACTTCTATTGGAGACGTTGAAAAGTATCTTTGCACAAAGCCTTTGTAAAGATATTTGCAACTTTCTCTTTTGTAGGAACATATTCTAGCTTTACTTCATTGTCCAACACCTTCTCCCTTAAGAAGTGATACCAAATAGAGAAGTGGTTTTTTCTAGAATGTAGTACTTGATTCTTGGAGATATTTATCGCCCTTGTATTATCACACATGATTGAGATCAGTCTATCAAACATCACACCAATATCCTTTAATGTCTATTTCATTAAAAATATCCGAGTGCAACATAATGCGGTTGCAATGTACTCAGCTTCTGCAATTGATAAAGACACAAAATCCCACTTTTTACTTAACCAAGCAACTAATCATGAGCCAATAAAAAATGATCCACCACTAGTACTCTTTTTTTCATCAACACTTCCTACCCAATCTACATCAATATAAGCTTTTAGAGTAAAATTTGATCTTGTGGGATACTATGGGATACCATAGTCCAAAATCTTTTATACCTTTCAAATATCTGCATATCCTCTTTATTGTGACAACATGTGACTCTTTCAAATCTTGCTGAAATCTAGCTGCAAGACAAACATCATACATGATATCTAGTCTAGTAGCAATGAGGTATAGCAATCCTCCAATCATTGATATGTACTTGCTTGCATCAGTCTTAGGATAATTATCATCATTAGTCAACTTACATTTGGTTGTCATAGGGGTATATACTGACTTAGAATTCTCCAATCCATACTTTTTCAACAACTTTCTAAAATACTTTGATTGAGAGATAAAGATACCTTTACTATTCTAATTTACTTGCAATCCAAGAAAACATACAACTTACCAATCATAGACATTTTAAATTCCTTTTCCATTTCACCAGCAAAATTCTTTCACATGCCATCATTTCCTCCAAATATTATGTTATCCACATATACAACAATAATTAGGATATTTTCTAATTCAACTATTAAATAAAGATTACTATCAACAAACCCTTTTTGAAATCCTTGATTCAATAAATACTTGTCTAGCCTTCCACACCATGCTCTAGGTGTTTTCTTCAACTCATATAGTGTCATCTTCAATCTGCAAATAATATATGGATCATCAGACAACTCAATCCTTCTGGTTGTTCAATGTAGACTTCTTATTTTAGTTCCCCATTCAAAAATGTTGACTTTACATCCATCTAATAAACTTTGAAATATTTGCATTCTATTGTAAAGTAGAAAATTGGGAACCTTAGCCAAATTTGCCACTTACGAGAAAGGTGGGAACTTTACTAAGGTTCAATTTTCACTTGGGCCAAATTTGCCACTTACGAGAAAGATGGGAACTTTACTAAGGTTCAATTTTCACTTGGGGAAATTTACACTCAAAAGAGGGGGATGCATCTACTAGATCCAATCCTAAATGATGCAAGGACTGAATACTAAGTAGATTGATTTAGGTTGGAATGTGTTTGACCCTCTTTTGTAAGTTGAATAAGTAAAATGTTGGAAATGAAGATAAAGGATGCAAAAAAAGAGAGCTACAAATTTAGGATTCAGTCGTGCGCCTAGATTTGAGAAGTTTGAAATGATTCGGAGGTGCTCTACAAAATTGGACAAAAGTTTTAGGAACTGTGTGTCCAGACAAGGGCACCCCCAACTTGGTCCTCCAAACTTTCTGCATGCCAAAAAGGGTTTTTCTGTCTTTGCAAATAAAGCCTAATCCCAGAAGTATAACTATGCACTTGTTTCCTGCACACAGAAAGAAGAAAAAAGGGGTTGGGAATATGGTTTTTCCTAATTCAAATCCTGATTGGAATCAACCTTGAATGAAATACTGCAAAAACTTGAAATTAATGATGGAGAGGTATACCTTTAGATCTGCAATAGATGATGATGTTTTTCTTCTTAGATGTAATCAGATATGTTGTATGAAATGGCATGAACATGAAAAAACCCAAACACACACATGCTTGTAAATGAATGATGTAATGTTTCTCCAATGAATAGATGCAGAGTATGCATCCTTGAGAAATGCTAGTTGATGAATGTTTGATGCTTGAATGTAATCTTGTTTCCTTATGATCACTATCATGTTCTCATCTTATGATGATGGGTGGAAAATGAGAGGGGAAAATCTCCTTATATACTTGCCTATTGTCAAATATTTAATTTTTCGATAGAGGCCGACATAGGGGATTATTTCCCACTCATATTTGAGATAGGTCCCAAGATAGGTCCATTTTAGGGGATCCGAGGGTGCCATGCCCTAGTCCCAGTGGGGACCAGGTTGCCACATCCTGGTCTTGCCCTATTTTGGGGTAGGATCAAGGTGGCCATGCAAGGTGCAAAGTGAAAAATGAAGTTTAGCTCCATAAAAGAGGCATAAACAAGTCTCGATCAAGCATGGGGATGATATCAATAAGGTGAGGGCCCAAAATGTGGTCAAAATTGCAAGAGGTGCAATTTTAGGATGCTACAGCTGCAAAAGCCAAAAACCTAATAGCTTGCATTTGGGCAATAGGAGCATAAGTCTCTTCAAAATAAATTCCTTCAACCTAAGTGTAACCTTTGCATACTGTAAGAATTTGTCAAATATAGTCAAGATCTAGAGCATAATTAATAGCACAATAGAGAGACAAATGATTTGATGAGAATAAATTGTATTCTAATCAAGAGAAAAATGAGATCAACTGGACCATTAAAATTACATACAATGTAGATGAGCCTTCTTATAAAGGCAAGGCCATATAGATATGTGAGCACACAATCATGACATGTGGCTCAATGAGATACAAGGATAGGTAGGGATAGGTAGGAGAAATAATAAAAAATTCCACAAGAGGTGGATCCCACCAAAGGTGGAATGTAACAATAAGATAAGACCACAAAAGGTGGAATTTCTCCTACATGCATCATCCCTATGTGCAAACTGATAGTTCTGATACTTAATATAAGTATAGATCCAATAGCCAACAAGATGGGAGGGGGGGGGGGGGTGAATCATACAAACTTAATCATCCATAAAAACATCAGATTCAACCTCAGTAACATATATATTAGTCATATAACCAAAAACTATCAAACATGCAAACTCAAAAGCATATGAACAATATAAACCTCATAACACTAGATTTAACGTGGAAACCCAAATAGGGAAAAACCACTATGGGATTTCGGACCCACTAAGAAATATACTCTTCTAGAGTATGCTTGGTTAAAAGCAAATCCTATTAAAGATTACAAACACATTGCTAGATGTGACCCGGTTAAGGGATTTCCCTCAGAGTTGTTAGGATCTTCACTTTGTTAGAAGTGACCTTGTTAAAGGATTTCAAACAATCAATCAGAATGTCACCTTGTTAGAGGATTTACATATAAGACTGTTAAGTCCACTTGGTTAAGAGATTTCCTGTCACTTTCACAAAATAACACTAATACAATCTGTTTGCAACTTCACATCTAAAATGCTAAAGCAGATTCCTATTTGTTCAATATAATCTAGACATAGAACTAATCTTGTTTATCTGTTGGGCATCAATACTCTATTTTTCTAATAGGTCTTCAAGGTTTTGTGCTCGGTAATCACTATGTAGCATCCCTGTGCATACACTTTCCTGCATGCATTGTTTATCAACAGTTTCCTATTTATAAACAATCTTCTAACCACTTAATCTCCTTGATCACATTTCCCATGATCAAGCATAGCCATCAGATCGTCAATCTTGTCTAGGTTCATTGTATCTTTCGATCTGAAAATGTTTTACCCCGCCTTGAAACTTGCACATTCACCTTGGAACTTGTGTTAGGGTAATGCGGTTCAATCTGAGCTATAGATCTTCTTGCCAACTTTCCATTGCCTTAGATTCATTTAACAAACTTCTTCCATGGCTTGCCAATCATTGATCCACTCCAGCTCATCAACTTCTTTCATTAAGTATCACATGTAAACATTTAATGCATTCTGTTATAGCTCAGTTACAATTCAGTGAATACTAAACTTCACTCCGTAGACATTCTGTCTTCATTAACCGACTGCGATAACCTTAGGGTTTACCGACTAGGTTCTTTGCCTGATAACATAGTATAGTATTAACCTTTACGTTTTACAACATTTGTATGATGTTAAAACAATCTAAAACATCTAGATCTCATCATTGTCTAACTCGGTAGAGTTTCCCATTGAATAACTTATCCCCTTATTCATCATATTCTTTCCTATGTCTTTACTGACTTCTTTATAATCTTCATATCATACTTCTCAAGATATGGCAACATCATACTGAATTAGAAAATCAATTTCTTGACATCAATGACAAAATAATAATATCAAGATAGTAAAACATCTTTAATCAATTATGTCCATAAACATCAACAACCTTCTCAATATCCTTATTGAAATGTCAACAATCTTTCATTGTCTGTTATAATGTAATATTGCCAACAATCTCCCCTTTGGCATTGATGGCAAAACCAATTGATTTGACCTTTAAAAGATTCAGATTGCTGTCATTCTAAAATGCTTGAAATGCTCTCCCCCATTCATTAGACTTCTCTTCTGTTTCAATCTTTATTTCAATCTGTAGTCTTCTCTCAGTCTTCTCCCATATATTATTCTTCTCCCCCTTGGTAGGTCTTCTCCCCCTTAGGTCTTCTCTCCCTTAGGTAGGTCTTCTCCCCCTTTGACAACAATGCCAAAAAGAAAAAGAACTAAAACATAATTTCTTTCTGTAAGAAGTTATTGCCTGTTGTTGTGTATCAACTGAGTCTCGGTTAGAGCATTTGTCTTCAATTCTTGTTCCTTGTATCATTCTCTATATTATTCTAGTATTACTTCTAGTACACTTTTAGAAAAATATTCTAAAGTGTATCAATCCAGCATCAACTCCCCAAAAGATATTCAATAGAGTCATCGAAGTGATGCTTTCACCGAACTCAGTCAGTGAGTAAAAGATAGGGCTAGAACCCCTAACTTACTTCTGAGATATTCAAAAGTGTCCTTTAGTAGTGGCTTGGTGAAGATATCAGCTATTTGCTCCTTTGTGTTAACATATTCCAACACCACTTTCTTCTCTTGAGCTTCTTCTCTAAGATAATGATATTTGATAGATATGTGCTTTGTCTTAGAGCGCATAACAAGATTCTTTGAAATATTAATGGCACTAGTATTGTCATAGAATATAGTTATTGGCTCGGTAACTTTCTCATTTATACCTTCCAATAGTTGTTTGATCCATGCAATGTTGGTACAATTCAGTGCTACAGCAACATATTTAGCTTCAGCTGTTGACTGAGAAACACACCCTTGTTTCTTGCTAAGCCAACTCACTAGTCTTTCTCCTAAGAAGAAAGCTCCTCCACTTGTGCTTTTTCTGTCATCAATGTTGCCTGCCCAATCAACATTAGTATAAACTTTGAAATCAAAATCATTTCCTTTCTGATATACTAAGCCATAATCTTCAGTGTCTTTTAAGTATTTGAAAATTCTTTTGATTGCCGTCATGTGTATTTCCTTAGGATCTGCAGAGAATCTTGCAACAATACCTACTGCATGTGCTATATCTGGCCTGTTATGAACAACATATTGTAGTTTTCCAATCATGGGTCGGTAGAGTGTCTCATCAACAGATGCAGATTCATCATTCTTTGATAGTTTACAGTTGGTAGTCATAGGAGTACTTACTGGTTTGGAATCCTCCATTCCAAATTTCTTCAAGATTTCCTTTATGTACTTGGATTGAGTAATGAAAATCTCATTTTTCATTTGCAGTATCTGTAAACCTATAAAATACTTTATCTCACCAATTAATGACATCTCAAATTCTTTGCTCATTTCATTTCCAAAGTTCTTGCATAAAGAGTCATTTCCACAAAATATAATATCATCAACAAATATGGCTGAGATTAGTATTCCATTTTCATCATTCTTCATGTACATGTTGTTGTTCTCACTTGTCCTTATAAAACCAATCTTAGTCAAATAAGAGTGCAATCTCTCATACCATGCTCTAGGTGCTTGTTTCAGACTATATAAAGCTTCGTTCAATTTACATACCTGATATTTATTATTGTCTTCAACAAATCCTTCAGGTTGTTCAATGAAAACTTATTCTTCTAATATTCCATTCAGAAATGTAGATTTGACATCCATTTGATATATCTTGAAGTTTTTGAAAGCAGCATATGGCAACAATGTTCTTACTCCTTCAAGTCTAGCAACAGGTGCAAAAGTCTCACCATAATCAATTCCTTCTTCTTGGGCATAACCTTTGCAAACTAATCTTGCTTTGTTCTGAATGACCTCACCTTTTTCATTTAGCTTGTTTCTGAAGATCCACTTTGTATTGATTACATTTTTGTCCTTCGGTCTTGGGACTAGTGTCCATGTGTCATTCTTTTTTATTTGATCAATCTCTTTTGTCATAGCATTTATCCAATCTTCACTGTTAAATGCCTCTTTCACTATTCTCGGTTCAAATTTAGATATCAAACATGTGTTCTATCTCAGTTTGTTCCTTGTCATCACTGGATCATCCTTATCTCCTATAATCTGACTTGGTGCATGGTGCCTTCTGACATACTTGGCTAATACAAGCTCGGTAGGATCTGTATGATCTTCTTCATCACTCGGTAACTGGATATTTTCTTCATTTTCTTCAACAGTTATCACGGTAGGACTTCTCGGTTGCACATAGACAAATTCATCATAGTCTTCCAGTTCTTTGGAATTCCCTTCATTATTGCTTTCTGCAAATTCATCAATTTTCACATTTGCACTTTCTACTATTTTGTTAGATGATTTGACTAGACATTTAAATGCTTTGCTTCTAGAAGAATATCCTAGAAATGTTCCTTCTTCACTTTTTTGATCAAACTTGTCATTTCTATCATCTTTATGAACATAGCATTTACTTCCAAAGATCTTAAAATAACTTACATTAGGTTTCTTGCCATACTAGATTTCATAAGGTGTCTTCATAGTACCTTTCTTCAATTGAACTCGGTTCAAGGTGTAAACAGCTATGCTTATTGCTTCTCTCCAAAATGTTTGTGGAACCTTCTTCTCAATCATCAGTGTTCTAGCACAATCCACAATAGATCTATTTCTTCTTTTAGCTATTCCATTCTGATGTGGAGTTCAGAGACTTGTCTTTTAATACTATGATCATTGCAAAATAGGTTGAACTCATCAGATGTGAACTCTCCTCCTCTATCTGATCTAAGACATTTCAGTTGTCTTCCTGTTTCATTTTCAACTCTAGCCTTGTACCACTTAAACATTTGAAAAGCTTCTGATTTTTCTTTTAAAAACATTACTGACATCATCCTTGAATAATCATCCACAAATAATATGAAATACTTATCACCATAATAACTTTGAACTTTCATAGGACCACAAAGATCGGTGTGCACAAGATCTAAAATTTCCTTAGAAGTGTAGGACTTACTTGTAAAGCTTGATCTTGTCATTTTACCCATTTGGCATCCTCAGCACATAGCATTCTCAAGTTTTTCAAGACTTGGTAAACCTCTTACTCGGTGCTTCTTACTTACCTTGATCAAATTATCAAAATTAACATGACAAAACCTTTATGCCATAACCAGGTATTATCAATCTTTGCATGCAAACACTTATTGTGAGTTGAGTCAAGGTGAAATGTATTACCTTTTTTTTATGTCCCAGTAGCAGCTAACTTTCCATTCTTGTCATGAACTTTGACAATTCCTTTCTGAAATTCTATTCGGTAACCTGTGTTGTTTAGCTGTGCTACACTCAACAAATTATATTTCAAACCTTCAACCCAATAAACATCATTGCATCTTTCTTTATCAAGAAGTGTTATGGATCCTATACCTCTCACCGAACATGGTGCATCATTACCAAATCTAACATAGCCTCCATCATAATCTTCTAACATAACAAACTTGTGTTTATCTCCTGTCATATGATGTGAGCATCCACTATCTATAATCCAAGAATCATTAGTGTTTATGTGAGATATTAGGGCTTTTTCTTCATACCTTTCTTCATCTGATCCATCCTTAATAGCCACATAAACAAATTCCTCTATATCAGTCTCATCTAATTTATCATCATCAAATTCCTCATCAGCAATTAAGCATGTCTTTCTATCTCTTCTTCTGAAGTCTTGGTGTCCTTTGTAATGATTATTCTTTTGTCTATCATCTTGGTAATCTCTCTTTTCAGTGAAATCTTTGTCAAGATAGTTAGAAGCCATATGTCCAATCTTATCATAATTGAAACATTCCAAAGGTAGTTTTCCTTTATACTTACCTTTGCCTCTCGGTAACCTTTTGGCCAATAGTGCTTCAAACTCTTCTTGCTTTCTGATTTCTTCATATAGTTTGTGTACCTCCTCCATGTTCTTCCGAAATCTTTCACTTGCTCCACTGTGATCTCCTTCAGACTACTTATACTTTCTTTCATTGTAATCATTAGATTCATTCAGATGAAAGAACTAAATGCAGATTCAACTTTATTTACCGATTACCCACTGTTATCAAAATTACTTAACTCAAATGCATGTAGCTTACCAATAGTAGCATCCAAGGAAACTGGCATATTAGGTACAAACCTCAATTCATTGATTGCAGAGACTCTGATTGCATAGGCAGGTAGAAGGGTTCTTAACAACTTACTTGTCACATCCTTTTCTTCAATAGTTCCTCCTGCTCCTTTGATTTGATTTACAATCTGCTTTAGTCTTTTACTGTACTGGGTTATGTTCTCACCTTCATTCATCCTCATAGATTCGAGTTGTCCTCTTAAACTATCTACTTTTTCTCTTTGAACATGTTCATCTCCTCCATATATAGATATGAGCTTAGTCCACATTGTCTTTGCATCATTGCAGCCTTCTAGATCATTAAACTCTGAATCGGTCAATGCAGATGTTATTTCAATCATTTCTTGAATATGTTCTTGCTTCGCCTTTATTTCTTCCATAGTCAATGGATAGGTTCTCGGTGCAACAAAATCATTCTCCAGATAGTATATAGCATATTCTCCAACTCCTGATAGATGTAGCTTCATCCTTTTCTGCCATGTAGAAAAACTTGACTTATTCAGCTTACATGCATCCCTCTTATACATCTTTGGATCTTTAACTCAAGTGCCTTTAAACTTTCCTTTCGGAGTCCAAAGCTCTGATACCAATTGATAGTTCTGATACTTAATATAAGTATAGATCCAATAGCCAAAAAGATGAGAGGGGGGGTGAATCATACAAACTTAATCATCCATAAAAACATCAGATTCAACCTCGGTAACATATATATCAGTCATATAACCAAAAACTGTCAAACGTGCAAACTCAAAAGCATATGAACAATATAAACCTCATAACACCAGATTTAACGTGGAAACCCAAATAGGGAAAAACCACTGTGGGATTTTAGACCCACTAAGAAATAACTCTTCTAGAGTATGCTCAGTTAAAAGAAAATCCTATTAAAGATTACAAACACATTACTAGATGTGACCCAGTTAAGGGATTTCCCTCAAATCTGTTAGGATCTTCACTTTGTTAGAAGTGATCTTGTCAAAGGATTTCAAACACTCAATCAGAATGTCACCTTGTTAGAGGATTTACATATAAGACTATTAAGTCCACTCGATTAAGAGATTTCCTATCACTTTCACAAAATAACAGTAATACAATCTGTCTGCAACTTCACATCTAAAATGTTAAAGCAAATTCCTATTTGTTCAATACAATCTAGACATAGAACTAATCTTGTCTATCTGCTGGGCATTAATACTCTATTTTTCTAACAGGTCTTCAAGCTTCTGTGCTCGGTAATCACTGTGTAGCATCCCTGTGCATACACTTGCCCACATGCATTGTTTATCAACAGTTTCCTATTTATAAACAATCTTCTAACCGCTTAATCTCCTTGATCACATTTCCCATGATCAATCATAGCCATCAGATCTTCAATCTTGTCTAAGTTCATTGTATCTTTCGATCTGAAAATATTTTACCATGCCTTGGAACTTGTGTTAGGGTAATGCGGTTCAATCTGAGTTGTAGATCTTCTTGCCGACTTTCCATTGCCTTAGATTCATTTAACAAACTTCTTCCACAACTTGCCAATCATTGATCCGCTCCAGCTCATCAGCTTCTTTCATTAAATATCACATGTAAACATTTAATGCATTCTGTTATAGCTCGGTTACAATTCGGTGAATGCTAAACTTCACTCGATAGACATTCTGTCTTCATTAACTGACTGCGATAAACTTAGGGTTTACCAACTAGTTTCCTTGGGGTTTACTGACTATGTTCTTTGCCTGATAACATAGTATAGTATTAACCTTTACATTTTACAACATTTGTATGATGTTAAAACAATCTAAAACATCAAGATCTCATCATTGTCTGACTCGGTAGAGTTGTCCATTGAATAACTTATCCCCTTATTCATCATATTCTTTCCTGTGTCTTTACCGACTTCTTTATAATCTTCATATCATACTTCTCAAGATATGGCAACATCATATTGAATTTTAAAATCAATTTCTTGACATCAATGACAAAATAATAATATCAAGATAGTAAAACATCTTTAATCAATTATGTCCATAAACATCAACAACCTTCTCAATATCCTTATTGAAATGTCAACAATCTTTCATTGTCTATTATATTGTAATATTGCCAACACAAACTTCCCTAAGTGTCTCATATCCAAACTAATATGAAATGCATTACCCTAAGTCAACTTAAGTAAAGTGTAATTATGATACATAATCTACATTAAAATGCCCCCTTAAGTGCAACTTAGGGGAATGCAGAATTAAGTCAACAATGCAAGATGGGTCCCAACTACTAGGCCATGTTAGGTACCCATGTACAAATGCAAATGCAAGCAAACCAATGCAATCTCTCACAAATGGATAAGGAGAGAAAAACCCAATGAGAAAAAACTCCCCCCCCCCAAAAAAAATAAAATAAAAGAGAGATGAAAACTATACAAAAGAACTCTCAAAGAAGTATGAGAAGGACAAAACCCGATGTGAGGAAAAAGTCCCCCTCATAAGAGAAAAGAAGAGAGACCAAGTAGCCCCCCCTCAATGTAGAATCTACACCAATGGTAGAATCTTGAAATTGAATGAAGAAACTGATCCATGATTGTCGAACCACTTTACTCCCCTTAGGAAGAAACAAAACCAAAGGTGTGTCCATGAAGTCTCCTCAATTTTTAAGGTTAGATGTAGAAAAAGAACTCAAGATGTATGGAATCACTAAAAACTTCTCAAGTGTCCTCATGTTGATGCTGGAAGTTTCCCCCTCCAAATTAGGTGTATTGATCCACACTACTGAAAAAGGTACTCCAAGATCTAGTGGAGATGAATGT
This sequence comes from Cryptomeria japonica, assembly GCF_030272615.1. Classification (NCBI taxonomy): domain Eukaryota; kingdom Viridiplantae; phylum Streptophyta; class Pinopsida; order Cupressales; family Cupressaceae; genus Cryptomeria; species Cryptomeria japonica. The sequence goes on along the minus strand of NC_081415.1, from coordinate 666,773,717 downwards.
AGAACAAGATCCAAAGGCTCGTGTCTCCTCTAAGGATAAGGAGACCTCCTCCAAGTATTGTAAATAAGAAAACACAATCATGTCAACCTCAAAAGAATAATCATGTAGAGAATGAAAAAGAGGGTCAGAGTGTTCCATCACCAACAATCAAAGAAGGATCATCTTCATCAAAGAGAAGATGAATATCGTCAATGATGCCTCCCAAATCTGCAATGTAGGACTCCACAAACAAACCTGCAATATCTATCAAGTAGTCATCCCAATGAACTGAAGATGGAAGACAAGATATATCCTACTACACTGAATCATGAGAAAGAAAAATTGTTGCAACATCTGCATCATCAGGTGCAATAGGTGATGTGATATCAATAGGAGGAGATGAAATGCAAGCCTCAAGAATGGGGTCAGATGTGAGAATCCCCAAGTTCAAGTACCCAAAGTTCTCCTCGATAGCTAAATCACCATAAGAAGTGTGATGAACATATGAAGAATCATCCTCATTAATAGGAACAAAATCCACAAAGGAGTACAACCAAGATACATGATCCACCACCCCTGTAGAAATAATAGCTCTAGTCTCCAAGTCTCTAGTGATAACTAAATCAGGTGTGAACTCCATAGTTTTCCTTGTTGCCCCATGAGTGATTTGATAGATTGAAAGAAGATTGTTTTTCAAATGGGGTACACACAACATGTCATTGGAGTTATCCCCATTAGCAATACATCCTTTCCCAATCACATTCATATATGTATGATTTCTGATCAAAGTTGGTGGCATACTACAAGGCTCAAATGAAGAGAACATAGACTTTGAAGATGCCATTTGATGAGAAGCTCCTAAATCTAGAAGCCATCTCCCTGAATCATGACTTGTAGTAGCACAAAGAGCTTGTCCCTTACCTTTTGACTATGAGGAAGGGGAAGGAGATGAATCCTTCTTCTTGTAAGTGGATGGAAAATCAATGTTGTTCTTCTTGAGGATGTTGATCAATTCATCAATCTGCTTGGGGTGGCAATGATGCTCATCATGACCACTTTCCTTGCAATATGAACAAGAAAGCCTCTCCTTATATGATTTTCCCTTAGGTGAGGATGTATAATATTTTTATTATTGAGAGGAAGATTGTGCTTTATCTTGTTGTGTTGGAATCATTTCCTTGATTCTCTTGATTAACCACCAAATTCATAGACTTTGAAGACTTGAAAAACCCTATGCTCAACAGCTTAGATTGCTCTAACATCAACATTTATGTGTATGAATCAAATGAAGGTATTGTTGGCATTGTTTTGTCATTGATGTCAATCGGTATAGTCTGTCATAGGTAAGGAAAGTATGTCAACTAGTAATTGATGTGTTGACATGAAGAAGACAAATCAACCAAGTGAGTGGTTACCAACTGAAAAGCATATGATAAGTGTACAAGAAGGATGTACAGTTCATCGATATGCTATGTGAATGTAGAACAATATGATTCCCACCGGATGAAGATGTAGTCACCATGTGAAGAGATGACTGATAGTGAATGTACTCACACTAGATCACATGTGCCTGTTTCAAGGTATGTTGCACAAATAGGGAAGCCATATGAGTACATTGAAGGATACAGATGACAAGGATTCACTACCATCGATAAGTGGAGCTTATCTCCTATTATGCATAGTATGCATCATAGTTCTATGAGATAAGGAAGAAGAGGTAAAGACAGGTGTTTGAAGGCTGATATCGGATCTCCCAATGAATCAAAGGAATGGCTCAAGTGCATGAAATCAAGGATATGCACTGGACCGACAAAGAAGGCATGTTGAGTTGCCAGAACAGATGAAGAGTAATGATTTTTCCATCTTGACAAACTGAATGAGATGATGTCTGGTCTAATGATGAAGAAGGCAAAGTGGAGTAGCTGAAAATAGAGAATGCAACCGGCAAGTAGACGCCTTAGATGGAAACAACTCAAGGTTGATGACATGGTGTCATCAAGGCACCTACTGATAAATATGAGAACCAGTAAGAGAGAAAAGAGGCTAAGTGATGGAATCCTAATTGATGAGAATTTACATGCTATGGATAGGAATGTCTGGCACTGGTTAAGGTGTTCAGCTGACAATTTAGTAAAGTGCAAACATGAAGGGTAACTGATAAAGTGTGAGATACTAGTAGGGTTAGTGAACTGGTAGAAAAGAAGGACTAGTTGAGTGTTTGGTTGGTGATCCTTTCTGAATCGACATAGAGGTCCAAGCTAAGGTAGATGTCAACAAAGGTGCCACGTGGAGTCAAGGTGGCAGACATGCATATAGTGGTAGATGGAGGGTGCACCAATGAGGTTGTTACAGAGTTGGTCAACATTAATTATAGACCCTGTAAATCATGGGATGTGTTGCAGAGTAGTTGTAGAGGTGTGCGGCTTGAGGAAGGTCAAACAGAGGTAATTGATGGGATGCATTGATCAATGCAATGTGTCTAGGTGCATAATGAAATAGGTGAATCATACCATCAAACCATTTATGGTGATTGACACCAAAAGATGTGTCGACAGATTGAATGCAGGTTGCTAAACATGGAAGGCATGTACTAAAAGGCATGATGTTGGTATTTATGTACAGAAAATCATCTTTGAGACATGATTTGAGGAGATTTAATTGGATATGGTATGTCTCATTGGTCGAAGAAGAAACCCTAAGGTGCCAAGTTTGAATGTTGCTTTTGGAGGGAATGTCTGATCATAAATATGCAGGCTGAAGATAAAAGTTGTTGATGCCTTAGAGAGAGATGCTGTGAAGTCATGCACAAGGCCAAATAGAGAATTAGATGGAGTGTGACATCTACAGAGCATCATAAAGATCGAGCAGCATGGGGACAACCAGTAATAGGTTTTGGTGAAGGTTTAACCGGTGAGGTTAAAGCAACCGGCAAGATGCTAAATGACAGAGTGTTGTTGCATTTGAGAAGAGATCAATTAAGTACTCAACGAGTATCAGAAGAGAGACTGAGTGTGAGAGAAAATCAAGTTGAAAGAATCAACTGACAATAGTGAGGAACCGGTAGTCTGCAACTGAGTCTATGAGAGAAGTATACCGGTGGTGACTAAACTGGCGGAGAAGAGGCACAACAAATTGTAGAGAAGGGAATCTGAGGACCGACCTGAATCAAATGGTAGATATCTGACTGATTTATCAAGACTAGTGGTGGAGAGCAACAAAAAATTTGAGAGAAGGGACAACCAATGGAGAGAACCGATAGAGAAGGAGAAGAGGTTGAACCGATAAGGTTGCAGTAGTAAGAGGGTGAGAGAGAGAACCGACAGTGAACTAGATAGAAGATCCAGTAGAGAGATTTGAAGAAGAGTTACAAAATCCATTTGTAACAAGGCGATTAACTTGTAAATGATTATGTTTTGTATTGATTGAGTTGGAGCTCGGTGCAGGCGTTGTAGCTCCTTGGGTTGGTGCCCTAAATCAAGGGTTGGTACTCTGTGGGTTGGTGCCCTAAAATCAGGGATCAATGCTCCTTGGGTTGGTGCCCTAAACATTGTAATCAAAGATTGATTGTGAGGCTGGATTGGAGCAGTATTCTCCAATAGCATTTCTCACTGAGGTTTTTACCATCTTGGGTTTTCCTCATATATGATGTTGTTATGTGATATCCCTTGTGTGCGAATGCATTTGTGATTAGACTCCCCACTAATCGGTAAGTTTGCATTGAGTTAGATCTGATAACCAGTATACACACATAGGATAGTTAAAGGGAAAAGATTCAGAACCACTGATTCACCCCCATCTGAGTGGTGGGTTGTGTCTAACAGGCATAGGGAATGAACTACCCACTATCAAGAGATGAGTTTGGAAGCTAGAAACAAATTTTACATATTTTGATGGAAGCTTTTCCAAAAGGTTGTAGACCAATTGTGCGGCCTTCTTATCAATGTCACATTCCTTTAGTTGTGCTCTCAACTTATTTGTCTTGGTAACATAATCTTGGATTGTATCAAATTTATTGGGATACAACATGGCGAGATCATTATCAAGTTGATAGCCTCTAATCTCATCAGTTTCACCATACAATTTTCCCAAGACATCCCATGCATCCTTAATTGTTTTATATTTGTCAATGTGAAAGATGAGATCCTTTTATATATACTTCCTCAATGTTCCAATAGCCATAATGTTTTTAGTGAGCCATTCCATGTAATCATTAGGATTAGCTTTAGGATCAGTTGGTGCAGTTATAGCTCCATCAATACAATGAGTTAATCCATTTTCCATTAGCTTACTCCATACATCAATTTTCTATGAAGCATAGTTATGTGGAGTTAAAAGTGGAAATTGCACTAAGAAAAGAGAGGCACAATCACACAAGACACCCCCCCCCCAAAAAAATGATGATTTGGCACTTATACTGAGTGAGTGTACAATGGGCCACTTGCAAAAAATGGCAAGGTGAACTTTTGATTTCAAATTTCAAATTCTCTTAAATAGGATATAAGAAACTCCAACAAATATTGCAAGTGATCTAAACTGAGATCCAAGCAAAATACAAGTACCAAATAGGCCAAAATTGACCAAATATTAAAAGTATAATTTCTACTAAAAATGGTGAAAATATGATAGCACCATGTGAAAGTAGACAAAAAATTATGTACTTTCAAAAAAATGGCACCTAAAAAGGAGGTTGTATGAGACCGAACAAATCCTTTGAAGTTGCAAAATTGAGGATTAGATAGGTACAATTGTGAAAAACTGAAAAATTGTAAAAACATTGTCCACCAAAATTAAAAAATACCATCACCACTATGAAGAGCACGAAAAATTATCTCAAATAGTAAAGATTGCAGTAAAAAATGAGCTAAAATGAGCAAGTTATGAGCCTTCAAAGCTGGCCTACAAAACCAAAAAGCTCTTTGGAGAGGGGCAATTAAATTTTCAAAAAATGTTGAGGTCATCATTCACAAGGTTAAATTTTATGGTCGTCTAGCCATCACCAAAACTTCATCCCTGCCTACACAGATTTTCTTACAGTATAGATTTGACTTGGCAAAATGAAAAGTCGACATGCGGCATACGGATGATGAGTTGGCCGCTAACATGTTTTGCTAACTGGATGATGACGTGGCAGGAAGTGGCCACCTAGAATATGCCACATGTCAGTACAGAATCTTTCATGGAGTGATAACTATGCAAAACCATATAGTGATGTGACTGACAACGTGTCTACTGATAGATCGATGATTGGTCTTTGGTAGTGATTGTGTGGTCTAATCCATAAATGCCACGTGGCACTGTGTTGACAAAAAACACTGATGATGGTACACCAACTCTGTGCTTAGCTAGAAGGTAGCAGCAAGTAGTATTCTACAACGTGTTTTGTTTGCTGCATGTGTGGGCTATTAACTGCCTGCCATGTGGATCAAGGGTGTTGTCAGCAGTAGTGGACGATAGAGGTAGAATGCCAAAGGCTTCCAAATGGAGCAGTGGTTGGGGTGGTAGGAGGTATGATATCGATGAAGAAAGTGGACAGAGGAGGTAATAGGCTTCAGAGGAAGTGAGTGGAGCAACGTCCAGAGAAGAATAGGCAGCAACAAAGAGAAAAATGCCTAAGCAGAGGTGGCTCCAACTCACAGAATGTAGGTGGCCGGAAGTTGAGCATGTCGGGGAGGGAGTAGGGCCAATCGGTTAGATGGGAGGCTCTATGGTGATGGTCAGGAGTGGCAGTAGCTAGCATGAAGAAAAGTGTGACAGCAGGAGAAAAAATGTACAACCCTTGCCACAATAAATGCCAATACAAAACAACAAAGGGGGTCTGCGAACCCCCCAAACTAATATTTTTTATTGTTTCTGCAAACTAATATTTTTTTATTTTTTTCGCAAAATAATATTTCTACAATTATTTTAAAAAACTACGATTTTAATATATAAGGAATTTAAAATAAAAAATCCCAAAAAAAATTTAATAATTTTTTTATAACAAAAATCATACTGTACACCCAAATTGGACAAATTTTTCCTCCAAGGTCTGAAATTCACTTTCCACCAAATATAGGCAAATTTATACTCAAAATTCATGTAAATGACCTCTCGGACATGATGGTAAAGTTGAAATTGTCATAGGATGCCCCTAAAATGCGCATCCCCTAGATCCAAAAATAGAATGCTCCAAAATGTCTCCAAATAGACTACTCAATGAAGCCCCAATGGCTCTGATACCATGTAAGAATTTGTCAAATATAGCTAAGATCTAGAGCATAATGAATAGCACAATAGAGAGACAAAATATTTGATAAGAATAACCTTTATTCTAATCAAGAGGAAAATGAGATCAATTGGATAATTAAAATTACATAATATGTAGATGAGCCTACTTATAAAGGCAAGGTTATATGGATATGTGAGCACAAAATCATGACATGTGGCTCAATGAGATACAAGGGTAGGTAGGGGTAGGTAGGGGTAGGTAGCAGTAGGTAGGATAAATAATAAAATATTCCACAAGAGGTGGATCACCCACCAAAAGTGGAATGTAACAACAAGATAAGACCACAAAAGGTGGAATTTCTCCTACATTCATCATCCCTATGTGCACACTTCCCTAAGTTTATCATATCCAAACTACTATGAAATGCATTACCCTAAGTGAACTTAAGTAAAGTATAATTATGAGTTATAATTTACACCAACACATACTAATCTAGCTTTGTTTCTTACAACATGACCATTTTCATCTAGCGTAGTCTAGAACACCCACTTTTTTCTAGTAGCATTCTTATCTGCCAGTCTAGGCTAATTCCCAAGTCTGATTCTTCTCAATCTAATCTAACTCTTCCTCCATAGCCTTCATTCAATTCTGATCATTACATGCTTCTTCAACTATCTTAGGTTTAGCTTTAGAAAGTAAACACATTAGAACTTGTTCTTCAACAACTATACTTCTTGTAATTACACCTCTATTCTTATCTCCTGTGATTTTATTTTCAGAGTGATTCTTTTGAACATACCTCAAAGTTTTAGATATAGTTGTGGCAACAACCTGAGCTTCCTTCTATTTATCTTCTTCTCTTCTCTTCTCCTCTTCTTTGTCTATGAACTCATCAGATTCATATCCTGCTTGTATACCTGAGTCTTTAGAAATATTTTTGTCAACCTTCACATTTTCACTTTCAACAATTTTATTTAGTCTCTTGCTGTAACATCTATAAGCTTTGTAGAATATCCTAGGAATATACCTTCATCTGCTCTGCTATCAAACTTTCCAAGATTTCCTTCATCTCTTCGAATATAGCATTTTCTTCCAAAAAATTTGAAATACCTAACTAAAGGAATCACTCCATACCATAATGCATATGATGTCTTCCCATACTTCTTTCTGAATAGGACTTTGTTAAAGGTAAATATAGCAGTATGTATTGCTTCTCTCCAATACACTTCCAGTAGGTTTTCTTCTTTGATCATAGTTCTTCCTGCTTCTTGTATAGTCATTGTAATATCATAAAATTGTGACCCTGGCAATTTATGACCGCATTAAGGTCCTCATGCATGCAAACTCGAATCATCTATCCTGATCAAAGATCAAAGAGTGCTTGGCTTGCGAAAACAATTTCTTCCTTGACCTCCACATCCATTTGTCTGCACTCTACCCTAGAGAAAGGGGTAGGATAGGGGCGTAGTGCCCCTGTCCCCCCTTGGACAGGAGTGTGACACCCTTTTCCTCCCAAGATAGGGGTGTGACTCCCCTGTCCCTACCCTATTTTGGGGTAGGACCTTCCTAGAGCATGCATTGTGGGTTGTGCAGTGAGTGGGAAATCTCCCTGATGTCGGCCCGTGATGAAATTCAAATCCTCCAAACATGTATTTAACAGGGCATTCTCTCTCTCATTTGCATAGGCTCAATAGGTGGAATTTTGATAAGGTCATAAGCGATCAAGAGCATTCAAGCATTCTTTTCCAGCATTGAGCATTCTCAAGTCTCCCTTCAAGGCTAGGTGTTGCATTCAAGTCAAGGATTCAACCATTGAAGAGGAGATTGATTTCAACATACAATTCTATACAAGCATTTCTATCAACATTGCTACTACAACCTCATTGAGGTGATTTACAATTGAGTCTTTCATTTACATCTACTTGCAAGTACTTTCTTTCATTACTTGATTAATTCCAAAACTGGGATTTGACCTAAAGGAAAACCCCCAATCCCAACACATTTCCCTCTCTTTTCTATGTGTAGGTTGCAGGTGCATAAATATACTTTATAAATATACTTTCAGATTCAGGCTTTATTTGCAGAGGCAAAAAACCCCTTTTCATTTCATGGATTTTTCGGAGGACCGTGTATATTCCCGCCATGGTCCAAACAACTTTTTGTCAAATTCGTAGGGAGACTTCGTCTCCACATTTTATTGCTAAATCCAGGTGCATAACTTCATCCCATATTATGATCTTAAGTTATAATTGATTCTTTGTCACTTTGGTACTACATAATTCAATCAATTCCTTTCCAAATCAAACAAAGGAAGAAGGGATCATCCTAACATTCTTAATTCATTCAGAATTCAATCTATCATCTTTGTGTGGAGATTGAATCTAGTGAATTATCCCTTATCTTCCTAATGTAATGGTGAGAAGTGCTTGAAGGATAATCAATAGTGAAACTCTCATCTCTCTTCGAGGGAAAGGGTTAGTTTTCCTCTTGATCTATCATTCATCATTTTCCCACCATTACAGTAATGTTCATTATTTCCTCTGTGCTATTTTATTGAAGTATCCTAAGGCTAGACAAATGTCTCCTAATCCCATACTTTTTTATAAAAAGTATCAAATTCATCAGAAACAAACTCTCCTCCTCTATCTGATCTTTAAGTGCTTGATTCTTCTATTAGATTCATTTTCAACTCTATCTTTGAATATTTTAAACTTTTCTAATGCTTCTGACTTTTCTCTTAGAAATGGAACCCAAGTCATTCTAGAATGATCATAAATTAAGAGCATGAAATGCCTCTCACCTTGTAAACTCCTTGTTTTGGTCAGACCGCATAAGTCTATGTGTACCAAATCCAACAATCTGGTAGAAGTTTGTTCCTTTCCTCTGAATGTTCCCTTTGTCTATTTTTCCACTTGACATTCTTTGAAAATGTTGTTATCTAATTAAGTCAATCTCAGTAAATCTTTCATAGCTCTTGTCAAACTAATTTTTACCAAATTGTCAAAATTGATGACGCATCCTCCAGTACTATAGCCAACTTTCATTGATCTGAGATAATAAACAATGCCCTTTAGTGACTTACAATTGATACCGTTAGCAACAGAAAGAAGGAAAACTGAGAGGGGGGGTGAATCAGTTTTCATCGGATTAGATCAATTAAACACAATCTCAAATCTGATCAACTATAACAAAAAGAAAGATAACAACAATATACATAACACCAATATTTTTGGCATAGAAAACCCGGTGAAGGGAAAAACCACGGTGGGAACCTACCCACATTGAGATTATACTCTGTAGTAGTGTGTGTAAATATTACAATGGAGAATACACATGCATTCAGGAACATTTCCTATAGCTTACTGCTCAAAAAAATATGACCTAGAAGGCTCCAAACCTACAGGATGATTCACTACCTTACAAAAAGATTCGGACTACAATCCGAGAAGAATTAATTGCAAAAATAGCATATGCTAATTCCTGATGAGAGTTTTGGTTAAGCTCAAATGTCTTCCCTTCACCAATCTTTTCTCAACACACCACACCGAAAGATGAATTCACTTGTTCAGACATACACCACTCTTTGATAATGTAGACTCAACATCTACAACCAAATTACATGAATATTAAATCCATTTATACAAATCATCAACCTTGACTACAAGGTCAGCCAAACCCATAGCACCTAATTACAAAATTACATCACATGATACACAAATCAACCACCAGACCAATACAATGTCATAGACATCATAGTGATGCAGGAGCATCCCTGGTCCTTGGCAATCTTATATCAACCAAAAACATTTTTCTTTTTAGTTTGTTTTTTGTTTTGCAGTTTCAACATTTCTTTCTGCATTTTCTTGTATTTTCTTTCAAGATCTTGCGAAGCAAGATTTTGGTCAAAGACATAATCATCTACCTAATTCTTGAACTACAGAATGTTTGAATCTTTTTCTGGCCAACTATCGATTTTGGATTCCGAGACAGTTTTCTGGCTTAGAACTTCGGAACCGCTTGGACCTATTCTTCTATTGGCGAGCCTTGCGGATCCTTTATGTTGCATTCAGAGCCTTAGTTCATTGTTCCAACATTCCTTGGCATGTGGCCGACCTTCCTATTGATCCGCACTTCTTCCTATGGACTTTTCAAAGGATTCTCATTGGTGAATGCTAACTTGCTGGTTTTACATGTTTTATCATGTTCATCTTTGTTTGAACATGATGAACCAAGAATATCTATCTTGACATTAAGAGGTCTGGTATAGACCGAGACTATAACTGAGTATGCCTATAATCGGTCAGTGAGCCGAATCTTGTAGCCCCCATGTTGCTGACAAATTATAAATAATTTTTATGATATAATGAATCAGTTCTACATTTCCTCCATCATCTTGTCTTGCTTTTGTTGTGTTTTACGCTTGCTACATGGTCCAAATAGATCTCATCGAGGTCCCTCCTCACCGTGACTGGACCACGTAGTGTACACATCTAAAATTGTCCTGTCTAATTAAATAAATATCTTTATTTATTTAATTATTTTAGCCTAATTCTTCTATTAATTAAATAAATTCTTATTTATTTAAATTAATTCATTTATCCTCTTCTAGCCTTATTTCTCAGTTAAATAAATACATTTATTTATTTAAATTCCCCTTTTCCTAAATTAAATAAATATCTTATTTATTTAATTGTTCCCACTTCTTCTATTAATTAAATAAATCTTTATATATTTAAGTAATTCATTAACCTTTTCTACCCATGACACATGTCATTCATCTCTTAATTCTTACACTACCTACCCTCTCATTATTCTCTTATTTCCTCTACCTACCCTCTAATCCTAGCAGACCATCTACCTTTTACACCTTTTAATCGTATCCCTCCATTTCTTACAATGTCTTCTATATAAGATGATGCTTCTTTAATTATCAACCCTATTCAATTCAACTACTAATCAAAGCCCAACTACGCTTTCAAATTTTCATATGCGGTCAAGCCTACTTGCAACCATATTTTCGTTATTTGTTGAGCTCTTGTGCACACATAAAATCTGAGAGCAAATATATCAAGCAAGATCAATGGAGATAGGCAGAATGGAGATTCAAACCCTATTGGACATGTGATGGTATAATATTTGTGATTTCATTGATTTGCATTGTCTTAGGTAATCTTCATATGTTATGGTGGATTTTTGTTGTTGTTAGGCTAGGGTTTTGTGGTTGAATCTATTTAGTCTTTCAATATTGTTATTTCCATTTTTACCATAAAAATTTTGGCACACCCCGTAGGACATGGATTTTTGTTAGATATGTGTTTTTGGCAGGTTTTTCTAACCCTATATTGCTATTTTGTAAAATAATTTGGAGAATAACCTTGTGCAGCTAGGGTTTTGGGCACAAAATCAAGATCTTGGAGAGATTTGATCTGACCTCACAAACAACTTGGAATTTTTGCATCAAATTTTGTTTGCAGGTTTGAGACAGTATAAAGAGCTCACAATACAAAATTCAATTTTTTGGGGGCATATTTAAATTTTCTATGAATTTTTTTATATTTTTCATAAAAAATTAATTTTGAGAGAAAATGAGCTACTTTTTTTGTTTTTCTTATATTTTTGGAAATCTCTATGATACACAAGCTTTGTTCTTTGTGATTTTAATTTTGATGCAAAATATTTCCTCAAAAATTGGATCTTTAAAAATTAGGGTTTTTCATTATTTTGATCAGATCTCACAAACTGCTCTGAATTGTGATATCCACTTTTTTTGGCAGGTCAAGAACAGTATCTGAAATGCTAGGTAAAAAACTCAGATTTTTTAGATCATATTTGAATTTTCTATGAATTTTTTATGTATTCTCATAAAAAATTAATTTTAAGAGAAAATGAGATTTTCTTTTGGATTTTCTTACATTTTTTAAAATCTTTTAGAATTATACACAAGATTTGTTCTTTTTTATTTTAATTTTGATGCAAAAAAATTCCAAAAAAAATGGATTTTTAAAAGTTAGGGTTTTGCATTATTTTGATCATATCACACAAACTGTTAGGATTTTTTGTAAAAAAAAAATTATGCAGGTTTGGAAGGCTATCAAGAGTGTCCAGTAAACAATTCAGATTTTTTTGATCAATTTTGCATTTTCTATGAGTTTTTTATGATTTTTCATAAAAAATGAATTTTTGGAGCAAATTAGAAACTTTTTTGGATTTTCTTACATTTTTGGAAATGTCTTGAAATTTTACAAGTGTTATGTTTTTTATGATGCAAAATAACTTATAGAAAATCAGATCTTTGAATCTATCAAAAAAATGTCCTGTTGAAGGCCCCCATTTCACAAAGTCTTTTGGATCTAAAATTTACCTAACTTGTGTGCTTGCAGGAGGGGTATTATTGCAAAACTACTAACAAATTTTTGTTGCAAAATTTTGGCAAGGGTTCTTTATCTTTATTTTGTGCCTTGTTTTCATAGATTACAAAACACTTCAATTGGTGCACTAAAATTGAACTAGTATCTTTTGTGTGTTGAGCAATAGGCTCTTTTTGTTTAATTTCTAGAGGGCCTATCTCCCCGTGTGGTCATTAGGACTACTAGTGAGGAGAGAATGACCCAAGTGGTAGTGAGGAAAACCCACCTCTTCCAAACCACTATAAATAATTGTATCCATGGTGAAAGCCATGGGTAACGTGTGCTGATTAGTTCATACCGACACTATGTCTCCCCATAAACCCTTTTGATTGAATTTATTTGATTAGTTGTAGGGTGTAACCCCTATCGGCTAGGAACCTTCAGTATTTACAGAGCTAAAAGTGCCGCATGTATGGCCACACGAGTGGATGCCCTTACTAGCACCTTTTTGTTTTAGAAAGCCAAAATCCTTCTAGTTGTTGGGGTAGGAGGTCGGACCTTGTTGGCATTACAACAGAAAAGGAGGTTGTTGGCATTTCAATAAGGATATTGAGAAGCTTGTTGAAGATCATTGATATAACTGAAGAAGGATGATTACTATCTTAATAATATTATTTTGTCATTGATGTCAAGCAATTGATTTTCTGACTCAGAATGATGTTGCCATATCTTTAAAAGTATGTTTTGATAAAAATTAAGAGGTCGGTAAGTGACTCAAAAAGATTGTGATAATGAAGGGGAATAATAAGTTATTCAATGGGAAACTATTACCGAGTTAGAAAATGATGAGATCATGTTGTTTTGATTGTTTTGATATCCTACATATAATGTTTAATATTGTACTATATCACCAAGCAAAGAACCTAGTCAGTAAACCCTAAGGTTATCAATATCGGTTAAAGAAGGCAGAATGTCTACCAAGTGAAGTTCAGTATTTACCGAGTAACAACCAAGTTATAATAGATCGCATTGGATGGATAAAAGCATTATTTAATAAAGGATTCTGATGAGCTGGAGAAGAATAAATGATTGGTATGCCGCTCATGAATTATGTTGAGGATCGACGACATGGAAAATCAAAGAGGAAGATCTACAACACAGATTGAACTATAATAACCTAGCACAAGTTCCAAGGAAGGAATGCAAGTTCCAAGGCAAGGTAAAACATTTTTCAGATCGAAGGATACATTGAACCTAGTCAAGTTTGAAGATCTGATGGCTAAGATTGATCATGGGAAATGTGATCAAGGAGATTTAGCGGTTAGAGATTGTTTATAAATAAGGAATTGTTGATGAACAATGGATGCGGGCAAATGTATGCACAATGATGCTACAGTAATGTTTATCGAGCATAGAAGCTTGAAGATCTGATTGAAGAACAGATTGAGAAGCCCAACAAGGGACAAGATTGTTTTGAGCAAATAGAATCTGCTTTAGCATTTCAGATGTGAAGTTGCAAATATATTTTATTACTATTGTTTATTTTGTAAGTGACAGAAAATCTCTTAACCGAGTGGACTTAACAGTCTTATTTGTAAACCCTCTAGCAAGGTAATATTCTAAATGAGTGTTTGAAATCCTTTGACAAGGTCACTTCTAACAAAGTGCAAGACTCTAACAAGTCTAAGGGAAATCCCTTAACTGGGTCACATCTAGAAATGTGTTTGTAATCTTTAACAGGATTTTCTTTTAACCGAGCATACTCTAGAAGGGTATATTTCTTAGTGGGTCCGAAAACCCACAGTGGTTTTTCCCTATTTGGGTTTCCATATTAAATATGGTCTTATATGTGTTATGATATATAGTCTTAGTTACATATCATTAAAGGCTATCAAGGTTGAATCTGTTGAATATATTGGATTGAAAGTTTTTATGATTTACCGCCCCCCCCCCCCCTCTCATCTCAACTAAGAGACCTCTGGAGTGACCCACACACATACAATTCTTAGTAGAGACAAAGTTCACCATGGGGAGTTTTCATGGGGACTGATGCTTGGCTACCCTGGAGAAGTGAGTGCTGAGGGTGGAGCCAGTGGGGTCAAGCATCTAAGTATCCGCTCTAAATAGCATAGCCTCAAGGGAAAACCCATGTGGGATCAACAACTATTATCCTGGCCAGCCATAGGAATTGTGCTTGTCTTCTTTTGAGCATTCAAACATTCAAGATCAAACATCAAAACATTGTGTCTTTTGTGTCTTCAAGTGTATGCAAAGCATTTTTACATCAAACAACACACTTTCTTTTGAGTCATTTGTAAGGAAGCTAAGTAGCGGAAACAACTTCCTACACTAACCTTGAGAGGAGGGTAATGCAAAACTTTTTCAGATCATTACAGTAGTTATAGAAAATAGAAATAGATATAATAACATTCATACCACAACACAATGATTTACGTGGGGAAAACCCTTTCGGGAGAAAAACCCCACCCTCCAAAAGCAGCTCAATATTTTATTCAGCAATCAAAAACAGATTACAACATACTTGCAGAGCAAGCTCTTCGCAGGAGTAGCACTAATCAGAGATTCAGAGGCAACTCAATAGCCATAAGACTCTTACACACAACCTCTATCTCACACACCTCATAAATAGGAGATACAATATAGGAAACCGTCAAACAATATTACAAAACCATGGGCTAAAACCACCCAATAAGGTGTAGCCGACCTTATCTTCCTTCTAGATGCCCTATGACATGTTAAAGCACACATCAACATGTGTCGCTCCCTTTTACAGCTCATTTATGTATCCGATACAAATTATTTTTCTTATTTCAGGAGTACAAACTTTCGGAGGCCATAACTTGAGAACCGGGTGTCCGATTGACGAATCGTTTGAAGCGCCGGAAAGCTTGTGAAGTGCTCTATCACCTCGTAACCCGCTTCACCGGTTACGGCCACTTTTCAGGGCATTTAAGAGCCTCTAAAGTCCCCAAAATTAATTTTAAACATTTTATTGCACCCCTCCAAGATGAAAACTTTAATATCTTCAAAACTAGCTGTGACCTTGCGACGCAACTTTACCGGAATGCTTATCTAACCAACCAGAAGCTTTAGGGAGAGTTTCGCACCATTTCATGCTCAAATGAAAACTTACTATAAATAGTAACCTCGCATAAATGCAAGGTTGAGACACCATTTTGAGTCTAAACACTTGCAAACATAGAGTCCTCATCAATATTGTGTCCTCTTGTCATGAAAAATAGTCAAAATTTCAGATTTAGTCACAACAAACAACTTCAGAAATTGGAAAAATTTACAATCTAGCAAACAAGAGCAGCTAGTTTCAGACTTATTGAGCTTCCTAGGTTATCTCTCTGGGTTTTCATCTAGCATTCAACCTATCTTTGGGTTTCACAATTCCATTTTTTTTTAACACCTTGCATTACATTCACATTTGTCTAAACTTGAGTCAAAAGGTCACTTGCTTGTCCTCATCTTGCTTTATCAACACACTACATACAACAACACTTTTCTAAGTGGTCCCTCATCAAGGTCTATCACCTTTGGGTCTCATTTGGTCTTACTTAGAGTCAAGGTCAACTTACCTCATCAAGAGAAACTATCATCTCTCTGGAAGCCATACCTACTCTACTACATACATACTTCATCTTACACTTTGGACATTGCAAGTACACCTCATATTCATTTACATTCCATCCAACTCTTGTTCTTCCATACTCTTTCCATTTTCATCTAGTCTCACATCTTGGTCAATACCTAGTTCATGGTTGAAACCCATTCCCAAAAATCTAGGAGAGAAGCTAAAGAGGCTCAATAGTCCACAAACATGAGTGCCTATGAGTATGACAATGATGTCTTTTTCAATTCTGATCATACCACATTACTTGACATGGATGCCTATAGAAACATTCCAAATGTTGAGAAAATGGATAACACAAACAACAATGATACACACAATGATAATATGGACAACTTTTATGTACATCCAACAGAAGTGGAAGACTCCATTATGGATCCCCGTTTTAATCGATTGGTTGAGGAAATAATGAGGAGAGATAGACAATATTTCTTACAAGTGATGGCACAAAGTGGAGCCAAGATCCCTCATGATTTTGACATGTCTCAAATAATGGAAAATTGACCTATTCAAGAAACTCAAATCAACATGGATCAAAGGAGGCCTAATAGTGGAGGCAATAGAGGACCACATCTTGTGCCTGAATCGCCATCATCTTTGTTTCAAAAACCTAAGGTCCCACATACACATGGTCAAGCATAGGATACTCACCTTCACAGACCATTATGGAAGCCTTATGAAGAAAAATATACTCAGTCACATGCCAATTCTAAGGACCAGCCATCAAAGCAATTGGATATCCAAAGGTATGATCAAAATTTGGACACAAAGAAACCCCACATCAAATTTGGGGGCAACACATTAGAACAAACTCATGACATGCCTGTAGAGTATGGTATACATGGACAAAACAGATATTTCATTCCTCATCATGACTCTATACCAAGTGGTCCTTATACGCAACATCATTATAGACCTCCTCCATATGAACATGTGTATGATTAATATCATCCATATATGCAATATGCTCCACCCCCACCCGATGGCTCAGGCATGGGGTATGGTCCAAGAAGTTGGTCTCCACCTAAGAACAATTTGGAGCAGCAAATTAAGAACTTACAAAAGAAAATGGACATAAATACACCAAAGTCGGCTTACAGAATGAGAGACATATGTCCCTATCCATTTGAAAAAAGCATTCCAATGCCTCCTTTTACTACACATTTTTGTGACACCAAATTTTGATAAGTACAAAGGTAAAGGAGACCCTAAGGCACATATAAGACATTTTTTCACGGCTTTCATTGAGGTAGCAGTAGAAGAGACATATTTGATGAGAATATTCCCACAAAGCTTAGGTGATCAAGCTATGGAATGGTTCTCCCAACTCCCACCTGGAATTAAGTCTTAGGGAGATCTAGCGGAAGCTTTCATACAACATTTCTCATACAACATAGAGACAGATATATCAGTCACCACTTTGTGCATCACCAAGAAAAAGGATGGAGAATCTTTTTCATCATTTTTACAAAGATGGAGAAATCTAGCCAGTAGATGCTCTTGTGAAATTCCACAAAAACAAATAGTAGAGATGTTCACACAGAATGTCCATAGAGAAATTGGTTATGATCTAAGGAAAGCTTGCTTGTCCACTTTCAAGGACGTCAATAAAAAAGGCTTAGCAATAGAGAAGGTCCTAATTGAACAAGGAGTAATTAAAATATTCAAAGAAAACAAAGAGGACTTTAAAGGAAAAGACAAGCCAAGATTTTGGAATAAAAACAAGAACACAATCAATGATGGTGTTGATGCCAATACAATACGACCCAAAATCATTTTTTTTCTAGATCAAGCTCTAAAAACAATCAAGTGAATACTCAAACAACTTCAAAACCACAAAGGAAATACATCCCATTGGGAGAACCACTTAAATCAGCTTTCAAGAAGCTAGTGGCAAACAAGATAATAACAATTCCTGACAATCCTCCATATGAACCAAAGGTCAAACCAAATTGGTGGAATGATGATGAACATTGTGAGTATCACAAGAGAAAGGGACATAAAATAGGAAATTGTCATCAGCTGAAGAACATCATACAAGATCTTATTGATAAAGGTGACATTGAGATCAAAGGAGATTCATCAAATCAAGAACATGAGATGTTTAAGGAACCATTCCCAAAACATGACAAGGGAAAAGCCAAAGCCACAGATGAGTAGACCAACTATACCAGAGAATCCTTTAACTATGATTCAACTGTTAATCACATTTCGATGGACAATTATGTTTCTACCATTATCATAAAAGACAAAATGCCTAAAAATTCTACGCAAAGACCCAAGATTGTCCTAAAAGGAATTGGATCTTCTTCTGAACCTACCTCTGAATGTAATGTCACAACTCATCAAGGTAAGGTTACTTTGCAAGGTGCTCCATCTAAAACCACTGCTTCCTCATCAACCAAACCTAAGTATGACCTTGTAGAACAGTTAGGGAAGACACCCACGCTTATCTCCATCCTTGAGCTTTGACGCATATCCCCCGCACATAAAGCCATTCTTGACAAAACTTTGAGAGACACTTCTATCCCCACTTATCTGAATGTGTACCAGTTTCAAGCCATGGTAGGATACCTTTCCGTTGTGCATTCCCTTACATTCAACAAAGTTGACAATGCCTCTATGAGTGAACAACATAATGCACCTCTACATATTGAAGCCTTTATCTATAAACACCGAATAAAATGAGTCCTGATATATGGAGGAGACAGTCTCAGTATATGTATTTTGAATACTATTAAACAATTGGGATACTTGGATAAAGTTGTGAATGCTACAAAAAAAAACCATCAAGGCATATGACGATGAGGAGCGTTCATCTAAAGGCACAGTCACTTTACCTCTCAGAGTTGGACCAGTTACGAAGGATGTGGTTTTTCAAGTCCTTGATCTAGATCTCACATACAACATACTCTTGGGATGCCCATGGATTCATGAAATGAGAGTTTTTCCCTCAACATATCATCGATGTATCAAGTTCCCACACAATGGAGTTGAAGTGACCATTAAATCTATCCCAAACCCATTCATATATTGCAACAATCTGCGACCTAGATCAGAAATAACAATCCCAGTCAATCGAGAGGCTATTCCTTCATCAGCATATGTTGATCCTAAATCATTAAAACCTTCTACATCAAAGCAAGCAGAGCTAAAAGAAAAGTTCAAAGTTAAAGATCTAGGATGTGGTGAGTATATTTTTTATTGATCAACTCCCACTATCTCCTAAGGTATTCAGTCAACAGGAACAATCTACAAACAATTTGCAATGCCAAGAAATTTGGTGTGAACCACCTAGTGTTGTGGCTACTAAGTCTGAATGCAAATCTCCTCTAGTGGTGCAAGCAACTCTTGATATCAATAGTCCTAAGAGTGGTTCCAGCAAAGAATCTATTGAGCATATCACCAACCCTCTTGATAACTCACATAGATTTACCATATCATCCACTCATTCCATTTCTACTCCTCTCCCCGACTTGGATCAACAACAATTCCAAAAGCCCTTACTCATTGGGGATCACAAATCAAGCTTTGAAAAGAAAAATCTAAAAGTCAAAAACAAGGAAAAGTCCTTTAGTCCAAATCAAAATCAAAAGCTATTGGAATCTGCAAAAATAAAAGTCAAGGATAAAACTCGTATGAAGCAAAAAGAGAAAGAGATGATCTCCCCTAATATCAAAATAACTAGTGGCAAAAGTTCTAAAATTTCAAATCAAAAAACATACTTGTTGATCCTAAGTCTCCATCATGCCATGCTACTTTCACTTGTATTCGCAATCATAGGCCATCATAACTCATCCACTTGTTTCACCCATCCATTACCTTTTGGTGATACATCATGGACCTTTAATGGAGCTTCCTCGAAGGACTTTGTTGTCAAGGATGGCCAAACTTCTTTAGCTGAAATGCATATGGGCCTACGTAGTTCACACACTAGTAATTCTATCTCAATTCCTTTATCAAGGAAGATGGACACTCAAGATACACATCATTTAGTCAAGGAAAGACACAACTACAATCATAAGGTAAAGCCTCACATATTTGAGGTGGGTGACTTAGTTCTCAAAGAAAATCCTCAAAATCAGCAAGACAGAGAGAAGAAGGGCAAGTTCAAACCAAATTGGCTTGGTCATTACATCATTACAACAACCTATGGATCCTGTGCATATCAGTTGTCAACCACAAAGGGCAAACCTTTGGAGGATTCTATCAACAACATGCACCTTCATAGGTTTTACACATAGCTCTTCAGAGTATCCTAATTCACAAATACAAAACAAATCAAAAAAATCATTACTTGGTGAAAACTTGGCAAACAGGCACCTTGTGACACAAAAAAATTAAAAATTTGAAAAAAGTAAAGAGATAATTTCGTCCAACGGTGAAAACCACTTCGATGGCGCCCTAGGAAAGTACCATGGTGAAAACTGGGTCACCGGTGCCATGTGTAGAGACATTGCTCCTCCCTCCTTCAGGATTCCATTTCATCCTTTCACTTTACACACACTTATAGCCTATCCATCCGTAATAAACTTTACACATTCCCATCATGGCTTGTTATTGATCTACCTAAGATTGGTTAGCCATTCATAATAAAAAGAACTTCACTCATAACCCTTTCCATCCATAATAAATCAGCTCCTATTTGTGGCTAAGGTAAATCCTACGTGTAGTGATGGGTGTGGAACTGAGAGCATCACACATTCCAAGGAGTATAGTTTCTTCCAATCTTCTTTAGTCTACCTGCACACAATCCACAATAAAGTGACACTTGCATCACTGGTCCACAATAAAGTATTAGTTTCATGGATTCAGTCAGTTTTAGATGAGACACAACAACAACAATGGGCTTCAACAAATCAAGTCTTTCAACAGACTCAAACAACATATGGTTCAGTGCTATCTATCCTTTTGTCAAAGTAAACATTGTGACCACAATCAAATTGACTTATACAAGTGACATGAGACACTAAACTTGAGGACTACAGTGGATGTTGGTGTCGAGTCTTGGTTTTCTTTTGATTTTATCTTTTGGTGACATGTCTTTTAGCTTTTCCGGGATGTCTCTAACTAGAGATTCTATCTCCAGGATGTCTTTCACTAGAAAAGAGAGGATGGGGTATCGTCACCTATTTATTTTTCTTTGTTGTCTGTGGATTGTCTCTTAGTAATGCTATGACTTGTCTAAGGATATGAGGACACTGTGAGTCTAGTATGAACTGGGGCATTCCTTGTTTGCGGTTGTCTGATCTCCATACAAACAGGTATAATGACTTTCTATATCGAACCTATGTCTGGATTGTCATAACCTATTTTCCATAATAAATTCCAATTATGATAATGCACAAGAAGCTCTTTCATTTTCATATCTTCTACCTTTCATCCCCCTTTCTTGATTGACCTCCATCATCCTTCTTGAGTCCGTTTAGCCTACTATCATATGACTGAGTATAATGACACAACAAAAACATTTGCATGTCATGTATTTTGCACCTACATTACCACATATTCACATTTCATACATACATATAGATATCACAATTGCATCACATCCTACACACAACACATGTTAGCACATTTTATATTCTCATCATGTAAATAGTTATTTGTAGTATCATATTCATCTGTATTTCATACATTCACATTTGCATAGCATATTAAAAACATAAAAGAACAAAAATATTTCATTTCATCATGTACATATTTACATCCATATCATAAGCATCGCATAGAAACATACATCCATATCATATACATCACATAGGTACACATGCATATAGTTGCCACAAGGTTGAATCATCTCATATATATATATATATATATATATATATATATATATATATATATATATATATATATATATATATATATATATATATATATATATATATATATATATATATATATATATATATATATCTGAAAATCATAAGTGTCATGATACAATGATGTCAAAATCATATGGCTACAAAATCACCAGAAGGCGTCTACATCATCATATAAAATGGTACAAAACTGATACATAGGGAGCCTTCTAAGGCTATGATAAACTCCCTCCCTCAGAGCCGGCTAGCCTCAACGGAGTCTGAGCCCTAGAAGGACCCACCCTAGGATCATCTCTCCTACCCCCTATATCTGGTGGTGTTGGAGGACCCATGACACCAATGCTAGATGCCTGTCTCCTATCTCTCCCTCCAGTGGTTATCATCATCCGTGATGGTCTCCGAAAGCTCCTAGCTCGCTGATCTGGTGGTACCACTCCATAGTA
The DNA here is from genome assembly GCF_030272615.1 of Cryptomeria japonica. Lineage (NCBI taxonomy): Eukaryota > Viridiplantae > Streptophyta > Pinopsida > Cupressales > Cupressaceae > Cryptomeria > Cryptomeria japonica. The sequence continues at coordinate 666,751,257 of NC_081415.1, read as the reverse complement.
CAAGTCTCTCTAGTAGGCTATCTCCTTCCCTGCCCACAGAACATAGGCATATCTAGCCCCTCTGTCCTCTGCTACCTTCCTCCCTTCCCTCAGTGCTATCCCTGCCTTTGTTTAGTGTTGAATAGCCTGATCCCTCTCCTGCTCAATATCCCTCAGCTGTCTCTAGAGCCTAGTTGTCTCCCTCTCCAAATCCTGGATCTCATTTGCATGTCCTTGGAAGATCTCCCTCAAGGATAGTTACTCATCCTCATCCTCTTTCCCCTCACCCTGTCCCTGTGGTTTCTCTTGTCCCCATCCCTATTCCTATTTAGGAGCCTGTACCTATCTAGGAGCCTGTACATGTCTAGGAACCTGTGTTGCTGGCACTTGTAAAGTCAATCTTCATCTTTGCCCTCTCTGCCATTGTGCCTCACCTCCATCGTCGGCCTCTACCTCTTCTATCTCCACTATCATCTCCATCACCTCCACAATCTTCCACTATCAACTCCCCTGGATCCGTCAGCCATGGAAACACATGCTCTACCCAATATGCAGTATACTTTGCATCCATCCCTGCATCCTCTACATCTGCCCATATGTCCCAAGGCATGGGAACCATCTCTACCATCTATGTCACAACCTGATCATAAGAAAACAATGACCCCAAATGCACCTGATCCCTCATGGTCCGCACATACATCCCTGAACCCAGTGGCATCCATTGTATCCTACCGAACTACCTGCATACCCTATCTATCAACTACCTCTCAATAATATATGGTGTCTACCCAATTAGATACCTACTCCTGAACACATACATCAGCTCCACTGCATCGTCCTCCCACTCCTCACAATCTAAGTACAACCTCCATACCACACTGTCTATCTCGTCAATCACTCGATGATAATACTCTAGCCTCCCATCCATGGTTGGGAAGTAATCATATCATACAAATGCACATAACTGCACCCATGTCCCCTGCCTCTAAAGTGTATCAGATGTGGAACTGACAAATTCTCATACGCCCATACCTACAACAATTTCACTCTACACCCCAATCCCGTTGATCCATGATACACAAATTGATGCAACTCATAATACAAGTGTGCCAACAGACACAACCCCCATACAAACCTAGTGTGCTTAATCACCAATGTCTCCAAAGTCCTCCCCAATCCCACAGCCAACCCTCATGTCGCTCTGTCTGGACAGAGGAACCCACTGATAACTCCTGCCAAAACTGCTCATAGTGCCAATCATGTCTGTGTCATGGTGTCCCATGCCACATGTCCAACCCTTATCTTCTATTTTGGATCCTAAAACACTCATCTTAGTGCATCCTTGTCTCCCTCTCAATCGTAAGGAACTAACTCCCCATCAATCAGTATCCACAGTATCCTATACACATCCTCCAAGGTGACTATCATCTCACCCATCGACAAATGAAATGTACATGTCTCTGAGTTCCATCTCTCAGCTAAAGCAGTTAGCAATCCCATGTTCGCCTGAAACTCAAGCACATACAGAATATATTGCAAGCCCATAGTTTGAACTTCTTCTCTATCCTTGAGTGTTAGCTCTCGTCATAAAATCTGAGTCGAAGAGAATCTCTCTCGTGACTCCGACATCGGTAGGTCCTCATGTAGTTAAGCAAATCAACTATGTTAATCCTAGTGGCATTCCCTATTCATCACAAAGTGTTGCTTTCTATCTTAGTGCTTATGTCTATCATATGGAACTCTATCCTAGTGGTACTCCCTATTCATCACAAATTACTGCTTTCTATCCTAGTGGCATTCCCTATTCATCACAAAGTGCTACTCTTTTTAATACTCCATGTTCATTAGAAAGTACTACTTTCTACTCTAGTAGCATTCCCTGATCATCACAAAGTGTTTCTTTGATCCTATCTTTTAGGGCACCTACTTGAGTGTATCCTCCTGAGTAGCTTATCCAATTGACAATGTATGTTCTATCACAGAACTGTCAATTTTAGCCTAACCTAATTGGCAATGTATGTTCTATCACAGAATTGTCAATTTCTTTGGTACTCCTTGTTCATCACAAAGTGCCTCAATCTATCCTATTCTAGGGCCTCTTCTTCAGTGTATCCTCTTGAGTAGTTTCGTGATTGGCAACGTATGTTCTATCACAAAATTGTCAATCCTAACCCTATTTGTTATCCTATTCTTCCCTAGAGGACCTGTTTGAGTGTATCCTCTCAGTAGCTTATCCAATCGATAATGTATGTTTATCATAGAACTGTCAATTCAACCTTGAAGACATAAACAGACATTCATGACACAAACACGCTTACATACTTCACAAACGTGCTTGTCTTGCATAAACGTGCCTGAAAGACACAGGCACACTCACATTGAACACAAACGCTACTGGAATCGTAGACGCGCCTATCCAACCCAGACGCACCTTAACATTTTCCCCCCCACTTGAAATTTTTGAAACCTACCTAATGTGCATTTATTGCACTACCTAGCATGCATTTATGACAACAATTAATGCAACAAGGTACAAGGAGGTTTTGTGGTACTTACTGGCTCTCCTGCATCTATTGGCCTCTAAAATTGACAAACACAATCGAATCTACGCACCAATGCCATCGTTGTTGACTACTTTTTGCTTTCTCTGCACTCTGATCTCTTAGATGTGTGGATGACAATGAGGATGTTTTCCCTCGTAGTCTATCTTATAGACTACCCTAGCCCTAGTCTCATGTGTCAGTCTTCTTTATCCCATGACTCTGTCACTCTATCCTATCTTGTTAGTCCATTTTATCCTTTCTTTCTTATCGAGAGATTGTCTGCGATCTTTTAGACATTTTCATCCAATCTCTCAAGGGGGCATATCATTCCCATCTTGGGGCAACCTTGTATCAGTTCATCTTATCTTCTTTGAAACAATGCGACAAGTTGCATTGTCTCAAAGAGGGGAAAAATGTAGAGACCTAAAATTGTCCTGTCTAATTAAATAAATATCTTTATTTATTTAATTATTTTAGCCTAATTCTTCTATTAATTAATTAAATAAATTCTTATTTATTTAAATGAATTCATTTATCCTCTTCTAACCTTATTTCTCATTTAAATAAATACATTTATTTATTTAAATTCCTCTTTTCCTAAATTAAATAAATATCTTATTTTTTTAATTGTTCCCACTTCTTCTATGAATTAAATAAATCTTTATTTATTTAATTAATTCATTAACCTTTTCTACCCATGACACATGTCATTCATCTCTTAATTCTTACACTACCTACCCTCTCATTATTTTCTCATTTCCTCTACGTACCCTCTAATCCTAGCCGACCATCTATCTTTTACACCTCTTAAACTTATCCCTCCATTTCTTACAATGTCTTCTATATAAGATGATGCTTATTTTATTATCAACCCTATTCAATTCAACTACTAATCAAAGCCCAACTACACTTTCAAATTTTCATATGCGATCAAGCCTACTTGCAACCACATTTCCGTTCTTTGTTGAGATCTTGTGCACACATAAAATCTGAGAGTAAATATATCAAGAAAGATCAATGGAGATTCAAACCCTATTGGACATGTGATGGTATAATATTTGTGATTTCATTGATTTGCATTGTCTTAGGTAATCTTCATATGTTATGGTGGATCTTTGTTGTTGTTAGGCTAGGGTTTTGTGGTTGAATCTATTTAGTCTTTCAATATTGTTATTTCCTTTTTTACTATAAACACATAGCATGGACCTAAATCAGCTTCTTAAACACACCCCACCATCATAAATCTCACCAAGATTAACCGCAATATGTTACACCACCAAAATACCGCATAACACGAAGAATATCACCAGGCCAGGAAGATCATCAAGAACTCACACAATAATAAATGTGGACCATCAAAACAAATAGGACATGATTAGGAAACACCAACAAGAACATTAGAACCATTTCCAATAGCTGCACCAGCACCACTTATGTAAATCTCCATTGATCAACATGCTAACATTCAAAAACACTCAACAACAGCAACTCGGATAAGAAAGATATCTTCTAGAGAATCAAATTATAAACCATTTAAAATAAAGATACACATGAACATCCAAAACATTCTCCCAAATTTGCAGCACAAGATATGATCATACTGAAGCTCACAAGATCTAAAACCAAACTCTGCCATCCACTGAACAGAAAGACCAAACTTCAAACCAAATCAAATGATATGATCAATTAAACTTATGGATCACTAAAACCAATAAAAAATAAATTATTCTAGTATCCCAAATAGATAAACCTTCCAAATCAACTCACTGCAATCACCGAATCACCAAAACTTTTCTCTGCAACACTAAAACACAGGAATATGTTGACATTAATGACAACAACATATCCTAGCAACAACAATATCCAATAGATAAATATTTCTATTTGTCCTCTTTCATACAACAATAACAATTCCAGATCTCTTTTAGATCTCACAACCACCATCCAAAAAATAACATTATAACCATTTTTGCACATCTGTCCAACACTCAATAGATTATGATGTAATCCTTTCAGATAGTATACATTGTTAGTGTTATATTTTCCATCAAAAGTAATAGAACCTGTTCCAACAATCTGATAAGTTTGATCATCTCCAAATCTAAAAAAACCACCATCATACTTTTCAAGTGTTGCAAACTTACTTTTGTCACTAGTCATGTGATTTGAACATCCACTATCAATCGACCCTTCATTTTTATTTCTTCTAACATGAAATGTTGATGGAACAATTTCAACAACCTTAGACATCTCCTTATTATTGCTTGTTTTAGATTCATCTTTTTCAACCAAGAACAAATAATCACCATGTTCATAATCTGACACATCATCTAAAATACTATCATCATCCTTAACATAGTAGGCTTTTTTATCGAACTTTCCTTTGTTTTCCTTAAACTTTGGTTTTGTTCCTTTCTCCAAACATATAGATACATAATGACCAATCTTTTGACATTTAAAAGATTTAAAGGGTGAAATACCTTTATGTCGATTCCTCTCTTGAGATCTCTCACAAATTTAACTTCCATATCATCTTGAATGTAGTCAAGGTGTCATACAATTGTTCTCTGGTGAATTTTGATAGATAATAAATTTCTTCAATAGTTGAAATCTTGTCATTGTAGCATTCCAGTAAAGTCCTCATGATCTTCTCTATCACATCCTTATCACCCAAGGTACCTCCAAGATCTCTAATCTTGTTCATTGCACTATCAACATTATGAAAATAACTTGTTATGTCTTCACATTTTTCCATCCTTAAGTTCTCATATCTTCCTTTAGCAGTATGCATCTTAGCTAGCATAACTTTGTCATCTCCTCCATAGATGTTTTTCAACCTTTCCCAAACTTCATAAGTAATTTCCAATGCAACAACCTTCACCAATTCAGTTTTAGATAGGGCACTAAATATAGAAAACCTTGCCCGTTCATTTTCTTCATAGGTTTCAATCTCATCCAGGGTAGTAGGACTGTTTGTCGGCATCACATACATCTCCACAACTTTCCAAGCCTTGTAACTCAGAGAAATAAAGTATCCTCTCATCTTCACTCTCCAAAAACTATAGTTGGATCCTTCAAAGCCAGGGATATTGTCATGCCTAGAATTTCGGGCAAGAACGGGATAATTTTTTTTTTTTAATTCACATCTTTAATCATCAAATTGACAAAAATAATGTGCGATAACATGTCTTGTCTTAACTATGTTTAGAGTTAACTAGCTCAAGTAATCAAAAATAATTTAAATAATAGCAGAGTTCTAATTGAATAGTTTTATGAGCATCTTTAATTTACTTAACAATAATTAAATAGTAAATTAAACTAAGTCAACTAAAGGGTCGATCATAATTGCAAATGCATATCTCCCTTTAGCATTTAATCACATGCATCTATGTCTAGGAGAGTTAAAAATTAAACCCTTTTTCTCATTAAGTTACATTTAGAATTTAAATTCCCTAGTTGTTTAATTTCAAACATCTAAATTTATTTAATTAAAATTTAATAATAATCCACAGATTTCAATTTATAAATATCTCAACCCATTTAGATTCATAATTAAATATTAACTGCATTAAAATTTAATTCATAACATCTCAATATTATTAAGTTTTAAAAAAATAAATATTAACCTCGTTAATATTTAATTTATGACATGTCAATATTTTTAAATTTAAACAAAAAGAAATGAATATTAACCTCATTAATATTTATTTCATAAACATCATCACCTATATATATATATATATATATATTGCAATTACTAATATGATAATATAATAATATGATATCTATATATATATATATATATATACATACATATATATGTATATAATAATATATATTATATTCCCTAGGGTATTGCCCATGCAAACCCTAAACCTTTTTTTTTTAATTTATAAAATAAGGCTCTCCTTATTTTATTTTTCATCAACACATTTTTACCCTAGCCCTACCCGGGCTAGGGTTTTCTCTTTTTTTTTTCCTGCTTTGATTCAAGACTATGTAGGGTCGAATGGGTGGCGGTCATGGCAAATGGCAGAGGAAGGCGATGGAGGGCGGAGTTTTGAGAGGGCGGCGGTGAGCAGCACGGCCAAGGCCGCCCACTGTGCAATGCATAGTGTTCGGCCCGGCCGAGCCACTGTGCACTGCACAGTGGTTGGTCCGTCGTCCACTATGCATTGCACAGTGGGTTTGGCCCGGGCTAACCCCGACCCCAAAATCAAGTTTTATTTTATATTTTTATTTTTTAAAGTTTGCTAATTAAATTTTTTTTTTGTTTATTAAAAATATAATAAATTTTATATATATATTTTAATTGCATATTGGATCAAGGGTTTTTTTTTTTTTGTAAATATATAATGATACTACTATTTTGAAACATTTTTCAACAGATAAGTTATAGTCATCAGATTTAAATCAAAGTTTTTTTGTTTTTTTTCCTTAAATGCCAAGCAGCTAAAAATAAAATTAGATAGTTTTCCTAATCCTTACATTTATTTCCTTCAATTAAATGATTGATAACATTCCTTAAAAAGTTAAACAACAACTATATAAATAGGATATTCTCTAAATTTAATAAACTATTTAACTCTAGGTTTTATTTTCTGCAAATTAACAGAATAACAGATTTTTCAATAAATCTAAACAGCAACTATATAAATGACAGAGTCTAATAAGATGTATTCAGTAACTGCATTATCCTAGATTATTTGAATTAAACTTAGAGACATGCATGAGGAAATGAACTAAACACTTAATTTTCAAGTGACATGAATGCAATCATTAAAGTTTTAAGAACAATGCAAACGTAATACTCCACATAAATATTTCATTTTATTTTTTGCAACCAAATAATACTTAATAAAACAACGTATTTCCTTAAGGTATATTTAAAACACAATATAGTCAACTCTTACAGAGGACCTCTCATTTCTTTTAGATGAGGACCTTAAAACTAATAGTAACATTTCTTTTCGAAAATAAATACAGCATAGCTTTCCTTTACATTACTGCAACTTTAAAAAAAAAAAACATAATTTTCCATCTCCAAATTTTTTATTTCTATGACAAATAAAACCAACAACTTCTACGTGTCCTTTTCCTTTCTTCCAATAACCTGCAAATAATTCATAGGCTATGACCATGGAGTACTCACCTCCAAGCCTAGGCTAACCAGTAGCCACCCCTGAGCTCGGAGAACCAAGCCCTAGACAGGTAGCACACATGCAAACACAAAGGACAAGGAAAAAACACAATCTCAAACACAATCCCAACCCTGGCTACACTGCACCACACATTGTGATGTCTTTTCAAGGGTGGTAGTGGACCAAGTACCCTGAGGAGACTGCAAGTATGGTAAAATATATAGCCACCTCATGGCAAACCAAATACATCAAGTATAACAACCCCATATTCTTTATGCCCCCCAAGGCAGTCATGCCTTATTTCCCTCCTTATAACCCCCAATGCATAAACAAGCCATGCAACAAGGGTCACATAAAATCCCTTGTGATCACTCTCATAATGAGAGCCTCTCACTCGAGGGATGTCACTTCTACCACCCACAAGACCATCCTCTCTCCCAAGAGTAGGAGGTCTTTATTACTCCCAAAATACATACATTGCATAAGCACCAAACACCAAATAAATTTCCAAGAAATACATGCAAGAAAACTAGTCTTTTACACAAGCATTTCTTTCAAAACAACATGCAATAAGAAAACATTACAAGAAAGGTAGAACCAACCTTAAATTGCCCAAAGGTATGCTAGTTTTGTTGAGGATGAGCAGCCCAATTCCACAAGTCTTTTCTTTCTACCCTTAGCCAAATTCTCGATCCCAAATCTTTCTTTTTTCTTTTCAAAAATTCTTTGTCTCCAAAAATGGAGATTGGGTGATTACCCACTAATTTTCTAATTCTTGCTTAAGAAGCCCTTTCCAAGAGTTCTCACAAGTTTCTAAAAACTGAAAAGGAAGGTAAGGTAAAATGGGAAAGGGAACTCTCATTCGAAAAGGAAGGTTTACAACTTAGTTCAAGCCTTCTAATTTCAATTTTCGCACAACTTAGAAAAGTCACTTTTTAGGGTGTCTAAAAGGTCACATGGGAGTAGAAACTTGCCTAAAATTACCCTTAACCCTTAGGTATACCTTATGGGCTTTAGGAAACCCTATTAAACTACCTCTAGGTGTCCATTTAACCCTTTTTTAACCCTTCTGAAGTTTATTTTTGGGTCAAACCTATGTTGACCATCCCAAAGATTCTATACCCAAGGCATTTATGGAATCACATTACATTAATTGAAAAAGCTATAGTTAAACAATTCCCTCCAAGAGACAAATTTAAAAACTCAACATAAATCCACACGTGTCAAGTGACACAAAGAAAATACTTTTACAAAATTATACATGAAATCGTGTCTCTTGTTGGATTTAAATAAATCAATTAAATAACATTTAACGCACATGCATCATTTACTATTACGAATAAAATACGACACAAACGGGGTGTTGTCTCTCCAAATAGACAAACCCTGGTTTTACGAAAATACATAGGTCTAGGTTTGGTTCTCCATAATATTTCCATGGTCACATGGATAACTTCCTGCACATCTCAATTACACATTAGTAACTTCAAATAACCTCATATAATATAAAACACAAAAATAATATTACACATCAGACACTTGCATACAATTTACAATTGAACAATTTAATACATCTTATATCCAAGTAATTTCACATAATCAATTATCCTAATTCTCATAATTTTGATCCACACATAAAACATACATCCTATTTCTATCATCATAGTAAAATCCTGCAAATCCAATAACGACATATATTACCGCAAATTCATCCTATTCAAAAATCCTGTAGAGTTCTATATCATAAAGCATATAAATGAAGCATCAACATATAACAATGTTATCCAAATCATGGAATCATATAAGTTCTAAATCCATAATGCATAAAAATAAAGCATCCATAATAGTCTCAACATAAAACCACTGAAATGTTGGAATGAGTTGGGGTGGGGCCTCACACCCTCCCCGTCTAGGCATGAACTTCCTCCTGGAGTTCATCAAAAAGATGGGGCTACTCTGATCTCATACGTGCTGCATCCTCCCATGAAGTTGTAACCTCATCATAGCAAACCCACTAGACCCTAACCTAGTCCAGCATTTGGCGTGCCAAAATACGAATGGGCTCCAAAGCTAGCTGCCCGTCCGACTCCATCTACAAGGCATCCCAATCTAAAATATGAGACTCATCATAGATATATTTCCTCAAAACTGATACATGAAACACATCATGGATGTGTGACAGGCTAGGTGGCAATGCTAAATGGTAGGCAACCAGGCCTATCCTCTCAAGGATCTCAAAAGGTCCTACAAAGTGAGGTGCGAGCTTAGAACCCTTTCTGTAATGGATTGGACTATTATGCGGTCACACTCTCAAGAAAAATCTATCTCCAACCAAGTAACTATGATCTATCTTCTTCGCATCTACATATTTTTTCTATCTATCATGTGCCTCTCTCAGACATTGCCTAATCAAATCCACCTGCTGCTCCATATCTCGAACTATCTCAGGACCAATAGCAACTATGTCCTCTATGCGGTCCCAACTCAATGGAGTTCTACAAGGCCTGTCGTATAATGCCTAATAGGGTGGCATCCCCAAAGAAGTGTGATGCCCATTGTTATAGGCAAACTCCACTAAGGGAAGGTACTCTTCCCATCTAGTCTGATGATCCATGATGTACATGCGAAGTATATCCTCTAACACCTGATTAACCCTCTCTGTCTGACCATCCGTTTTCGGATGATAGGCTGTACTGAAATTGAGCTTAGTGCCCATGGCTGCTTGTAATGCCTTCCAAAAGGAAGAAGTGAAGAGAGAATCCCTATCAGAAATTATCTTGTGTGGAACGCCATGAAGTTTGACAATGTCTCGCAAGAACACTTGTGCCACTGCTGGTGCTATGAAAGTAGTCCGAACTGGTGAAAAGTGGGCCACTTTGGTCAACTTGTCAACTATCACCAAGATAGCATCATGGTGATGAGAATACATAGGAAGACCAATGATGAAATCCATGGATATATCATCCCACTTCCACTCTGGTATAGCATGAGACTGGAGCAACCCACCTGGATGGCAGTGCTCCACCTTGACTCTCTGACACTCGAGGCATCGGGCTACTAACTCAGCAATGACCTGTCGCATTCCTGGCCAATGATATAGCTGCCTCAAGTCAGCATGCATCTTCTTAACTCTGGGATGTGCTGCATAAGGAGCTCTATGAGCCTCCGTGACAATAAACTCTTGCAATCCCCTAGAAGAAGGTACATAGATGCACCCTCTATGGCATAGTAGTCCATTGGACTCCAAAGAATAATCCACATATTTCCCCTCTAGAGTAACCTGAGATTGTATCACCTGACAAACCTCTGCATACCATCCATCCTCTACTAAATGCTATAGTATATGGTCTCTTAAATCCATGCCCACAGATATGGTGTAAACCTTGTGACGTCTCCTACTCAAGGCATATGCAACTACGTTTTCCTTTCCTTTGATGTAGTGAATGTCAAAATCATATTCGCACAAGAACTCCATTCATCTCCTCTGACGTGCATTAAGGTTCGACTGAGTGAAAATGTACTGAACACTCTAATGGTCTAAATGTAGCTCGAAGTGATGACCCAAAAGGAAGTGTCTCCACCTCACAAGTGCATGCGCTACTGCTGCAAGCTCAAGGTCATGAGTAGGATAATTAAGTTCATGAATCTTAAGTTTCCTAGACTTGAAAGCTATAGCCCTACCATCCTACATAAGAACTACTCCTAAAGCATCTAGTGAAGCATCTGTACAAACCATGAAGTCAACTGAGGGATCTGGTACAACAAGGATAGGTGCGCTAGTGAGTGCCCTTTTGAGTTTTTGAAAGGCCTTCTCGCACTTCTCTGTCCACTCAAATTTCTTCCCTTTACGTTGAAGAGAAGTAATAGGATGTGTGACTCTGGAGAATCCCTCAACAAAACATCGGTAATAACCTGCTAAGCCCATGAAGCTCCTGACCTCTGTCACACTAGTTGATGCTGGCCAATCCATAATAGCCCTAATCTTTGATGGGTCAACTAAGATCCCATCACTGAAAATAATGTGCCCAAGGTACTTGACCTCTGATCGAAAAAAAGCACACTTTGACAAACTATCAAACAAATGATTATCCTGTAAACACTACAATACCTGTTTCAAGTGCTCCTCATGCTCCTTCTCATTCCGAGAATATATCAGTATATCATTGAGGAACACAATTACAAAGCAGTCTAGAAATGTGCAGAATACCCCATTCATGAGGCTCATAAAAACAACTGGAGCATTTGTAAGACCGAATGGAACCATGGTGAACTCATAGTGGCCATATCTAGTGCGAAATGCGGTCTTATGGATATCACTTTCCACTATTCTTAGCTGATGGTATCCTGACTTCAGATCAATTTTGGAAAAGACTTTGGCACCCTGAAGTTGGTCAAATAAATCATCAATTCTGGGCAAAGGATATTGGTTCTTGATGGTTACTTTATTTAATTGTCGATGATCCATGCATAATCAGAGAGATTTGTCCTTCTTCTTAACGAAGATGACTGGTGCACCCCAAGGGGATACACTAGGATGAATATGACCCTTCTCAAGGAGTTCCTCAAATTGTATTTTGAGCTCATTAAGCTCATTTGTGGTCATCCTATAAGGTGCTCTGAAAACTGGCTCGGCTCCTGGTATAAGGTCTATATGAAAGTCAATCTCTCTACGAGGCGGCATTCCAAGTAGCTCTGAAGGAAACACATGTGAATATCCCTTAAGGATAGGATGGTCATCAAGCAATGTTTCATTTTCTTCCTTTTCTCCTCTATCACTGATAGTGATAGCAAAAAGTTGACATCCCTTTCACATGCTCCACTTAAGCTGCATTGTGGAGATCATACGAAGAGACACGGATCTTTGAATCCCAGTGATAACTATGGGCGAACCATGATCATCCTCACACTCAATTTTCAGGCAACAATCCATCTTAGCTCTGTGGGCATAAAGCCAATCCATGCCAAGTACGATACCATAAGATCCAAGTGGTGTCACTCTAAGGTCTACTAAAGTGGTGGTCTTGCCAATCTACAGCTGACATGCCCTAACCTCTAATTCCACTGACACTCTAGCCCCTGAAGCTAACTCCACTTCCCAACTGACACCCTATCTATTTGCCACTAGCTCGCAATGCTCCACAACCAATAGAGATATAAAGGAGTTAGTAGCTCCTAAATCAAATAAAATAGATACATTGTTACCTTTGATCATACCTGCAGCCTCGATGACCATGGCCTAGTGCTCAACCCGACGGTTGTCAACCGCTGTGAATACTCTATGGGACCTGCCCATATCACCAACTGTCGGCTCTGAAGTGGCCATCCGTTAATTCCCTGCCATCTAACCCTGAGGGCAATCCGTCACCATATGCCCCATGGCTCCACATGTAAAGCAAGCACCTTGTGCTTGAAACTGGGCACCCTGAGGCCTAGAGAAAGCCTGTCCTCCTGTCCTGCTAGATCCGTTGTACCCACCCCTGGAGGACTATTGAGTCCTCGCCGGAGGTGTGTAAGGCACCTGCGCTCTCTGATCTCGCCCCTGACTCTGAGACTACTACTGCTTGGGCTTTGTACCCTACTGATACTGTGAAGGCTTCTGCTTTTGGTTCTGTTGTGATTGTTGCGGAGGAGGGGGTTTGGAGAACCCCTGTGAGTTTCAGTTATTTCCCTTCCAATGGAGTTTCTGAAATCCATAAGTCTGGGGTGTAGGGTTTCAGTTCTGAAACCGATCCCTAGTGTCCTATGGTTTGACTTGAATCTCCTCTGCTATCAATTCCTTCTCCACGGCAACCCAAAGGCTCTCTGGAGTGGACATCCTCACTGGCCCTGCTATACCGGCATTCAACCCTCTAATGAAGCGGTTGACGAGAATTTTCTCATCCTTTAGATAATCTACGTAAGGCAAGAGCTCAAAGAATTTTCTCTCGTATTGGGTCACTGATAAGCCCTTTTGTTGGAGGTCGTGAAACTCATCTATCTGACGTTGTCTAAAATGTTCTGATAGGTACCTCTCCCTGAACCTCTCTGTAAATATCTCCCAAGTGAGAGTATCAGGAACTAATCCACACTTGTACTCCTCCTGTCTCCACCATGTGGAGGTTGTTCCTCTCAATAGATGGACTGTGACACGTGCTTTTAGATTGCTCTCATAAGAGCACAATGCAAAGCACCTCTCATGGCTCAAAAGTCACGCCTCAACCTCTACCCCCAAAAGATGGTGGTTGGAGACGCATAACCTCCCTGATAAGATCCCCTGGATCCCGACGAGCTCTGTCAAAATAAACTGGCTCCACCACTGGAGGTGGTCCTAGTAGGTGCACAGACTCTGGCTCATTCCCACCCCGACTCTCTATAGGAATAGGAGGTGGACTCCTGCTCCATTCCCTATCAGCTGATCTATGACTCCCAAAGTTCTGATTTCTAACATGATGGTCCTCTACTGGAATCCTTTCTTGAACTATACCAATTAGGTTCTGGATTGCTTCTAAGAGGTTTCGGTTAGGATCATTTGTTTGTTCGGGAGGAGCCTCTGGGTTCTCTTCCGGAACCGATTCCTCTCTATCTACCTCTTTGCGTGCTATGTGTGCATGCCTAGGACCCCTTCCACACTTGCGAGCTTGTCGCGTAGTTGGAGGCATCCTAAGAGAAAAATAAAATAAAATAAATAAAATAACTAATTTCTTGTGGAAAAATATTTAATTAATTAAATTTAAATGTCCTAGAAAATCAATATAATAAAATTAATTAAATAATCTAAAGCGAAACGTAATGGAGAAAGGTTCATAGTGTTGGAAACCTTGCTCTGATACCAAAATGTCATACCCAGAATTTAGGGTAAGAATGGGATTAAAAAAAAATTTAAATTCACATCTTTAATCATTAAATTGACAAAAATAAAGTGCGATAACACGTCTTGTCTTAACTATGTTTAAAGTTAACTAACTCAAGTAATCAAAAATAATTTAACTAATAGCGGAGTTCTAATTGAATAGTTTTATGAGCATCTTTAATTTACTTAACAATAATTAAATAGTAAATTAAACTAAGTCAACTACAGGGTCGATCATAATTGCAAATGCATATCTTCCTATAGAGATTAATCACATGCATCTACGTCTAGGAGAGTTAAAAATTAAACCCTTTTGCCCATTAAGTTACATTTAAAATTTAAATTCCCTAGTTGTTTAATTTCAAACATCTAAATTTATTCAATTAAAATTTAATAATAATCCACAGATTTCAATTTATAAATATCTCAACCCATTTAGATTCACAATTAAATATTAACTGCATTAAAATTTAATTCATAACATATCTATATTATTAAGTTTTAAAAAAATAAATATTAACCTCGTTAATATTTAATTTATGACATCTCAATATTTTTAAATTTAAACAAAAAGAAATAAATATTAACCTCATTAATATTTATTTCATAAACATCTCCACTTATATATATATTATAATTACTAATATGATAATATAATAATATGATATCTATATATATATATATATATACATATACATATATATAATAATATAATATAATATATATATATATTCCCTAGGGTATTGCCCATGCAAACCCTAACCCTTTTTTTTTATTTATAAAATAAGGCTCTCCTTATTTATTTTTTCATCAACACATTTTTACCCTAGCTCTACCCAGGCTAGGGTTTTCTCTTTTTTTTTTCTTGCTTTGATTCGGGATTGTATAGGGCCGAATGGGTGGTGGTCATGGCAAATGGTGGAGGAATGGAGTGGAGGGCGGAGTTCTGAGAGGGCGGCGGTGAGCGGCACGACCAAGGCCGCCCACTGTGCAATGCACAGTGTTCGGCCCGACCGAGCCACTGTGCAGTGCACAATGGTCGGCCTCTGAGAGGGCGGCGGTGAGCGGCGCGACCAAGGTTGCCCACTGTGCAATGCACAATGCTCGGCCTAGCTGACCACTATGCACTGCACAGTGCTCGACCCACCGACCCACTGTGCATTGCACAGTGGGTTCGGCCTAGGCCGACCCCCGCCCTCCAAAAATCAAGTTTTTTTTTTTTTTTAAAGTTTGCTAATTAATTTTTTTTTTTGTTTATTAAAAATATAATAAATTATATATATATATATATATGTTTTAATATATATTTATATATATATATATATATATATATTTTAATTACATATTGGATCAAGAGTTTTTTTTTTTTTTTTGTAAATATATAATGATACTGCTATTTTGAAACATTTTTCAACAGATAAGTTATAGTCATCGAATTTAAATCAAAGTATATATATTTTTTTTATTTCTTAAATGCCAAGCAGCTAAAAATAAAATCAGATAGTTTTCTTAATCCTTAGATTTATTTCCTGCAATTAAATGATTGATAGCAATCCTTAAAAAGTTAAACAACAACTATATAAACATGATATTCTCTAAATTTAATAGACTATTTAACTCTAGGTTTTATTTTCTGCAAATTAACAGAATAACAGATTTTTCAGTAAATCTAAACAACAACTATATAAATGACAGATTCTAATAAGATGTATTCAGTAACTGCATTATCCTAGATTATTTGAATTAAACTTAGAGACATGCATGAGGAAATGAACTAAACACTTAATTTTCAAGTGACATGCATGAAATCATTAAAGTTTTAAGAACAATGCAAACGTAATACTCCACATAATTTTATTTTATTTTTTGCAACCAAATAATTCTTAATAACGTATTTCCTTAAGGTATATTTAAAACACAATATAGTCAACTCTTACAGAGGACCTCTCATTTCTTTTGAATGAGGACCTTAAAACTAATAGTAACATTTCTTTTCAAAAATAAATACAACATATTTAAAAAAAAAAAAAACATAATTTTCCATCTCCAAATCTTTTTTTTCTGTGACAAATAAAACCAACAACTTCTACGTGTCCTTTTCCTTTCTTCCAATAACCTGCAAATAATTCATAGGCTATGACCATGGAGTACTCACCTCCAAGCCTAGGCTAACCAGTAGCCACCCCCGAGCTCGGAGAACCAAGCCCTAGACAGGTAGCACACATGCAAACACAAAGGACAAGGAAAAAACACAATCTCAAACACAATCCCAACCCTGGCTACACTGCACCACACATTGTGATGTCTTTTCAAGGGTGGTAGTGGACCAAGTACCCTGAGGAGACTGCAAGTATGGTAAAATATATAGCCATCTCATGGCAAACCAAATACATCAAGTATAACAACCCCATATTCTTTATGCCCCCCAAGGCAGTCATGCCTTATTTCCCTCCTTATAACCCCCAATGCATAAATAAGCCATGCAGCAAGGGTCACATAAAATCCCTTGTGATCACTCTCATAATGAGAGCCTCTCACTCGAGGGCTATCACTTCTACCACCCACAAGACCATCCTCTCTCCCAAGAGTAGGAGGTCTTGATTACTCCCAAAACACATACATTGCATAAGCACCAAACACCAAATAAATTTCCAAGAAATACATGCAAGAAAACTAGTCTTTTACACAAGCATTTCTTTCAAAACAACATGCAATAAGAAAACATTACAAGAAAGGTAGAACCAACCTTAAATTGCCCAAAGGTATGCTAGTTTTGTTGAGGATGAGTAGCCCAATTCCACAAGTCTTTTCTTTCTACCCTTAGCCAAATTCTCAATCCCAAATCTATCTTTTTTCTTCTCAAAAATTCTTTGTCTCCAAAAATGGAGATTGGGTGATTACCCACTAATTTTTTAATTCTTTCTTAAGAAGCCCTTTGTGAGAGTTCTCACAAGTTTCTAAAACCTGAAAAGGAAGGTAAGGTAAAATGGGAAAGGGAACTCTCATTCGAAAAGGAAGGTTTCCAACTTAGTTCAAGCCTTCTAATTTCAATTTTCGCACAACTTAGAAAAGTCACTTTTTAGGGTGTCTAAAAGGTCACATGGGAGTAGAAACTTGCCTAAAATTACCCCCAACCCTTAGGTATACCTTATGGGCTTTAGGAAACCCTATTAAACTACCCCTAGGTGTCCATTTAAACCCTTTTTTAACCCCTCTAAAGTTTATTTTCGGGTCAAACCTATGTTGACCATCCCAAAGATTCTATACCCAAGGCATTTATGGAATCACATTACATTAATTGAAAAAGATATAGTTAAACAATTCCCTCCAAGAGACAAATTTAAAAACTCAACATAAATCCACAAGTGTCAAGTGACACAAAGAAAATACTTTTACAAAATTATACATGAAATCGTGTCTCTTGTTGGATTTAAATAAATCAATTAAATAACTTTTAACACACATGCATCATTTACTATTACGAATAAAATACGACACAAATGGGGTGTTGTCTCTCCAAATAGACAAACCCTAGTTTTACGAACATACATAGGTCTAGGTTTGGTTCTCCGTAATATTTCCATAGTCACATGGATAACTTCCTGCACATCTCAATTACACATTAGTAACTTCAAATAACCTCATATAATATAAAACAAAAGAATAATAGTACACATCAAACACTTGCATACAATTTACATTTGAACAATTTAATACATTTTATATCCAAGTAATTTCACATAAGCAATTATCCTAATTCTCATAATTTTGATCCACACATAAAACATACATCCTATTTCTATCATCATAGTAAAGTCCTGCAAATCCAATAATGACATATATTACCGCAAATTCATCCTATTCAAAAATCTTGTAGAGTTCTATATCATAAAGCATATAAATGAAGCATCAACATATAGCAATGTTATCCAAATCATGGAATCATATAAGTTCTAAATCCATAATGCATAAAAATAAAGCATCCATAATAGTCTCAACATAAAACCACTGAAATGCTCGAATGAGTCGGGGTGGGGCCTCACAGATATTCAATTTATGTGTCATCAGATTTTGTGAGAGCAATTAGTCTCACTTTCTAGGAACCAAAGTTCTGATACCAAATGTTGGATATCCCAAACAACTAAGAGGGGAGGTAAATTAGTTGTACCAATTAAAAATATTTTACTTAATCCATAAAAACAAATCTAGTAAACAAACTTCTAATCACTTAACTATAAACAAATATAAGCATGGAATAGCACACGCATAAAACATACACAAGAACACCATATATATGTGAAAATCCGAAGGAAGGAAAAATCACAAAGAATTTTAATTCTCAATTATGAAACACGTATTAGGGTGACACCAATTAAGGTGATTTTTACAAGGGTGGCTCACTTCTAGAGTGCTCAGTGTAGGTGGACTCACTACCCTACTACAACCACCAAAAAAAAGGACTCACTACCTGGAAGAAGAAGGAAAAAGAAAGAATTCACCATTGAAGCACAACTGCCACAACAATGTAATACCAAAAGAAACTTTTGGTGCACTAGCTCTGGTACCAAACAACAACAACACGCAATCTTACTACTTAACCAAAACTCTTCAAAACCTCCCACATGTTCATAGAAAATAGATATTCCTTTTCAATCCACTTGCTTCCATATGTTCTTAATTATGATCATCCTCAATTTATAATGATCTCTTGAATTAAAAATCTCTTCAAGTTGACCAAGAAAACAATTCACCAAAAACATAATTTCAAATAGGTCTACACTAAACATTCTTGCGGTAGAAAGGAATGAGAAGTGGACCACACCATAATGCAAAACATTGATCAAAACAACACTTTATTCATAAGCCACAAATGTCGAAGTCAAAAAGAATCATTCAAGGTCAACTGGACCCGAAGTGAACACATCAACAACCACAACTCTAGAGATCATCATCACATTCCAAATCAAGATAGATGCATGAATAACGTAAATCTAAAATCGCATCAATAGAAATGGAAATACGAAGAAACATGGAGCTCTACAAACTCTATTAGAAACCATCATCATCATTGAAAAACTTCTAGAGTAACAAATCATAAGCATGACATCCCAAAGAAACTTCCAACAACATATCAAAACCTCATGACTTTAATTGCAATATATTATAAATGTGAAGCACAAACCACTCACTAAATCACAAAATCAATATGTTGACATCAATGACACCCATAATGACATTCCATCAACTTTACATTTGCAACACCTTCATCACTAAATAGATTTCCTTTAAGAAACATCACTCCAAGCTAAAGAGGTATAACTCAATTGAAGAAAGAAGGAGATAGTTGTAAAACAAATATCTTGCAACAAGTCTAAAGGGAACATTTTGAGGTATGCATGATTGACAAAGGAGGAAGAGATCGTTTCCTTAAGATATCTAACTCTCTTAGGATCTTGAATAAAAATGACATCTTTGAACAATATCATAAGGATTAGGATCATACTTAAGTGTGTGGATTGCATATATATGAATTTGATTGTGTAGTGTAGAGTATAAGAAGGGACTTCTTTCATAACATGAATCCATAGTCTACCTAGAAGAATAATATAATTAAGATAATCTAAAATGACATGGTTTTAGCTTTACAGGTAAGTATGAATCAATGTCTACCTTGAACAATCTCCCCTTTATAATCTTCACTACAACTCTTAGTAACAATAATGAAGGAAAACTGGGGGGGTGAATCAGTTTTCACTGGATCTACAAACTTAATCACAAATAAAGATTTAATAAATTGTAGCAATAACAAAGACAAGAAAATTTATAACACAACACACAACATCAAGATTTTGACATGGAAAACCTGGTTAAGGGAAAAACCATGGTGGGAACCTACCCACAATAAAATGATACTCTGTAGTAGTATGTGTAAATATTACAATGGGGAATGCACATGCACTCAGGTACACTGCCTAGAGATCACTGCTCAAAAGATAATGAATCAGAAGGATACAACCCTCAGGGAAGTCTCACTAACTTACAACAAGATTCAGACTCCAATTTGGAAGGAATGAACTGGAGTAATAGCATCTCCAAATGCCTGATGACAGTTCCAGTTAAGCATAATTGTCGACTCTGCAACACCAATCTCTACTCAATACACCACACCAAAAGATGAATTCTTGTTTGCACATATTCCACTCTCTGATAAGGTAGACACAACCTCGACACCCAAATTATATGACAATATCACCTATTTATATAATTCATCAACCTTGGCAGCAAGGTCAACTAAGCCCTCAAATAACAATCACAAAATTACATCACACGATACAAAGATTTCCACCAGACCAATACAATGATATACATGACATAACATGGACCTAAATCAAATCTCCAAACATGCAACACCATTGAAAATCAAGCCAAAACCAACCGCAACACGCTACACCACTAGGAAAACTGTATAACATGAAGAACATCGCCAGTTCAGCAAAATCACCAAGAGATCACAAAACAATCAATGTGGATCATCAAAAAAAATAGGATACAATTAGGAAACACCAGCAAGCATGTTAGAATCATCAGCGACAACTTCACCAACACCACTTATCAAATCTTCATCTATCAACATCTGAAACTCAAGAACACTCAAACATCAACAACTGTCACGAAGAAAGATAACTTGTAGAGAATCAAATCATGAACCATCTAAAATGAAGATACACAAGCCCATCCCAAATAATCTCCCAAAGACTCAGCTCAAGATCTGATCACACTGGAATATATAGGAGGAAATATTAAACTCTACAAAGCATTGATAAAAAAAAAACTGCAAACCGAATCATATGCTATGATCAATTAAGATTCTTGGATCACCAAAACCAATATAGAAGAATATAATGATATTATAAATACTCCATACACCAAACCAAAACCCCAATAAACCAATTTGTAAGCACCAAAGAAATAAGTCATAGGAATATGTTAACATCAATGACAACAACATATCCTAGTAGCAGCAATGTCCAACAATCTCACCCTTTGGCATTGATGGCAACATATGAATATGAAAAACAATCAGTGCAAAGAAAGAAAAACATCTCCAATAGACTCCCCCTAAGATCAAGTAGATAAAATAGTTTTTCACTTGCTTTCTCTCCCCCTTTGACAGTGATGTTGAAGATCTAAAAATAGAAAACTCTACCTTTTAGATAAACAAGTCTTGATTCTCTCACTCATAAACAGATAACCAATCCAACATACTACTCCGCCAGAGGAGCAACACCAACTCATCAATCCAGATAAAAGGAGTAAGACTATGAAGTCCACCCGATTGATGCAACTCAATGCATCTAGTTCTCATCAAGGTGGTGGATGCCCCTAGCTTGTTTCTCAAATAGAGAAATGTATCTGCAGGCAAAGGCTTAGTGGAAATATCAACAATTTAATCCTTTGTGGACACAAATTCCAGCTTCACTTATTCTTCACTGACTTTTTCTCTCAAGTAATGATATTTGATTGACACATGTTTAGTCTTTAAATGTTGTACCGGATTATTTGACATGTTAATAGCACTAGAATTATCACAGTATATGATGGTAGACTCATCATAGATAACTCTAATATCCTTCAGCATTTTCTTCATCCAAACTACCCAAGTGTAGCTACCAACAGTAGCAATGTACTCAACTTTAGCAGTAAATAAGGATATTGAATCATGTTTCTTACTATCCCATAAAAATTATTTCTTATCCAAAAAGAAAGCACCACTAGAGGTACTCTTTTGTTCATCAACATCACCATCCCAATTAGCATCAGTGTAAGCACATAACATGAAATTATCATTCCTTGGATACCACAAATCATAATCCATAGTTCCCTTCAAGTATATGAATATTCTTTTTACAACATTGACAAGACTCTCTTTCAGATTAGCTTGATATCTAGCAGCCATGTACACAACATGCATAATGTGTGGCCTAGTCTGAGTAATATATAGTAGTCCACCAACCATAGATCTATCCAAACTCTAATTATCTTTCAGAGATTCATCATTTTTAGACAATTTCCAGCCAGTTACCATAGGAGTTCCAACCGGTTTGGATTCATCTAACCCAAAAGAATTTAGCAATTCCTTCACATATTTAGTTTGAGATAAAAATAACTTTTCCAATCTATGAAATCTGAAAACCTAAGAAAAATTTCATCTCTCCTATCATAGACATCTCAAATTCTTTCTGCATATCATCGACAAACTTCATACTCAAGTAATCATCTCCTCCAAAGATAATATCATCAACAAAGACTTCAACAATCATGATGTTATCATTCTCAATCTTAAAATATAGATTATTATCAACAGTCCCTTTATTAAATCCTAATTTCAACAAGTACTTATCCAATCTAGAATACCAGGCTCTAGGGGATTGTTTCAATCCATAAAGAGATCTCTTTAGATTACAAACCATGTCTCCATCATCTGATAATGAAAATACATCAAGTTTCTCAATGTAGACTTCTTCCTCAAGATCACCATTCAGAAAAGGTGACTTGACATTCATCTGATACACTTTGAAATATTTATAAACAACATATGCAAGCAATAGTCTAACAGCTTCAAGTCTAGCTACCAGAGAAAAATTATCCTCATGATCAATTCCTCCTTTTTGTGAATACCCTTTGCATACTAATCTTGCTTTATTTCTGACAACTTCACCAGCTTCATCCAATTTATTCTTGAATAACCATTTAGTATCAATCACATTCTTATCTTTAGGTCTAGGCACAAGCTCTCATGTCTTATTTTTTTCAATCTGATTCAACTCTTCCTACATAGCTCTTATCCAATTTTCATCTTTACAAGCCTCAACAACATCTTTAGGTTCACTTTTAGGAATCAAACATACCTTTTCAGTAGCTAGCCTTCTTCTAGTCATCACACCTTTATTTTTTATCTCCAATTATCTGATTTTCTAAATGATTCAATTTTACATACCTTGAAGTCTTTTGATTGTTCTAATTTTCAAGTTTCTGCACTTTTGCACCAACAACAACAACATCTGGATTAACTGTCTCTATTGTACCATTTTACTTCATTTCTTCAGTCTGAATAGGATTTAGAATAATGTGTTGACCATCATCATATATGTAAGCTCTAATTTCTTGTCCAAGGTTCTCATCTACCTTCACATTTGCACTTTCCACTATCTTTCTCAATCTCTTATTTTAGCACCGGTAGGCTTCTCTCTTTATTGAATATCCCGAGAAAATTCCTTCATCACTTCTTGCATCAAACTTTCATATGTCGTCATCTCTCTTGATATAACATTTGCTACCAAATATTCTGAAATATCTCACAATAGGAACATGACCAAACCTTAGCTCATAAGGAGTCTTACTGATGTCACCTTTAATATGAACTCATTTGAATGTGTAAACAATAGTGCTAATAACTTCTCTCAGACAGGTCTTCAGAATATTCCCTTCAATCAGCATAGTCCTTGCAGCATTCAATACAATCGTGTTCTTCCTTTCAATGACTCCATTCTGCTAAGGGGTTCTAGGAGCAAATAATTGTCTTCTAATTCCATGCTTCTCACATAATGAATTAAACTCACCGGAATAAAATTATCCTCCCTTGACATATCTCAGACATTTCACTTTCAATCTTGACTTAGTCTCAACCTTTTCTTTGAATATCTTGAACTTGTCTAATGCTTCAGATTTCTCCTTCAAAAAGACAACTCACATCATCCTAGAATAATCATCAATTAGCAACATAGAATATATGTCTCCCTGCACACTTCTAGCATTTGTAGGTCCACATAAGTCAGTATGCACAAAATATATCAATCCATTAGATGTATATTTTTTACTTACCCATTTGACATTCCTTACATACCGGATTAGCAGGCTTAAAAATCTTAGGTAGATCTCTAACAACTTGTGTAGAACTGATCTTAATCATTGAATCAAAATTAAAATGACAAATTCTCCTATGCCACAACCAACTTTCATCAATCTAAGCAATCAAATAACTTTTCTCACCAGCATTCAAATGAAAAATATTACCTTCAGTCTTAGTTCCAGATGCAATCTCTATACCAAAGGCATTTAGGATCTTGCATTTACCATTCTTGAATTTTAAATCATAACCTTTGTCAACCATTTGTCCAACACCTAAAATATTATGCTTCAAACCTTCAACATATAAGACATCATCAATTTTATGCTTACCATCAATGGAAATAGAACCTCGATCGCAGATCACACATGCTTTGTCATCTCCAAATCTTACTATTCCACCATCATACCTTTTCATACTCACAAATTTTCTTTTATCACCGGTCATATGATGTGAACAACCGTTGTCAATTACCCATTCATCTTTGCCTTCAACTTTAGTAGTTAAAGCTTTCTCCTCAATAGTGCAGCTTGTGGAATCAACAGGTACTGGTCTATCTTCTTTGATAGAAATAAATACAACTTCATCTCCTTCTAATTCTTCATTTGTAACACCTTTATCAGTAGCATAATAGCAGTTCTTATTATGCTTATACTTTTAGTTAGAATTGTAAGGCTTATCATTAGTATCATGCTTCTCATATCAATCATTTCTATCATGCTTATCAAAGTTATCATGCCTATCATACTTAGCCATTCTCTCCAGGCATCTAGAAAAAAAATGTCCTATCTTATTACAAGAAAAACATTTCAAGGGTAATTTTCCATCATACTTACTAGCTCCCTTAGGCAATCTTTGGGAAATCAATGCTTCAAGCTCATCCAATTCTCTTTCTCTCTCTTCCATCTCTCTCCTTTCTCTTTCATATCTAAATATTATGCATTCATCAGGATCATACTTATATTTTCTGAATACAGATGCTCTAAATGTTGTCTCAAACTTTCCATGTAATTCACCAAATTCGCTCACTTCAACTACATAAATCTTTCCAACTATCATATCTCTTGTTACTATAGTCACACTCTGGATCTCATCAATAGTAGCTACCTTATGTTTATAAGTAGGAGACAAAGATCTCAGCACCTTAGAAACAACTTCATCTTCTTCAAGGATTCCACCGGCACATTTGATACCTAGGAATTCACCTTAGTCATAAAGGTATTTATTTTATCATCTTCTCCCATCTTCAGTATCTCATATTTTCCTTTCAAGCACTACAACTTTGGAAATTTCAGTTGTTTATCTCCTTCATATGGGGTCTCAAGTTTCTCTCAGATCTCATGTGTAGTCTAAAGTCTCATTACATTAGTCATCTCTGAATTGGTCAGGGCACTCAACAATTCTTCTTTTGCTCTAATGTTATGTTCAGCTTCCTTGATCTCATTAGCAGTAACGGGTCCATTCAGAGAAGAAGAATGGGCATTCTTTGTAATCTTCCAGTAATCTTCTCCAAGGAAACTCAAGTGCACTTCCATCTGGTTCTTCTATATATCATAGTTACTTCCATCAAATCTCGGACTCTCCTTAAAGATAACCCCTCAAGCAATTAAGTTCCTTCAGGAGCATCTAGCTCTGATACCAATTGTTAGTAACATTAATGAAGGAAAACTGAGAGGAGGGGGGTAAATCAATTTTCACCAAATATACAAACCTAATCACAAATACAGATCTGATAATTACTGTAGACACCTAAAATTGTCATGTCTAATTAAATAAATATTTTATTTATTTAATTACTTTAAACAAATTCTTCTATTAATTAAATAAATCTTTATTTATTTAATTAATTCATTTATCCTCTTCTACCCTTATTTCTCATTTAAATAAATACATTTATTTATTTAAATTATCTCTTTTCCTAAATTAAATAAATATCTTATTTATTTAATTGATCCCACTTCCTCTATTAATTAAATAAATCTTTATTTATTTAATTAATTCATTAACCTTTTCTACTTATGACACATGTCATTCATCTCTTAATTCATACACTACCTACCCCTTTCATTATTTTATTATTTTCTCTACCTACCCTCTAATCATAGCCGACCTCCTTTTACACCTCTCAATCTTATCCCTCCATTTCATATTGTGTCTTCTATATAAGGAGATGCTTCCTTCATTATCAAACCCTAACTACCTAGCTAATGAATCAAGCTAACTACTACTTGGCATATGAGATCCTACTTGCAACCACATTCCATTCTTTGTCGAGCTCTTGTGCACATAAAATTTGAGAGCAAATATATCAAGCAAGATCAATGGAGATAGGAAGAATGGAGATCCAAACTCTATTGGACATGTGATGGTATAATCTTTGTGATTTCATTTGATTTGCATTGTCTTAGGTAATCTTCATATGTTATGGTAGATCTTTGTTGTTGTTAGGCTAGGGTTTTGTGGTTGAATCTATTTAGTCTTTCAATATTGTTGTATCCATTTTCACCATATACATTTTGGCACGCCCGGTGGGACTCTTGTCCCTTTTGCATTTAACATCCTTGTTGCAGATATTGTATTTTGAAGTTGTAGATCTGACATTTTTGACGGCATTTTGGTATTTTCGCATCTGTGTACTTTCGGATCACGTTTTTGGTTTTCTTCCATGTTTGCGACATCTTGGATCGCGTCTACATCCTCGACAGTATTTTATTTTTGCAGATTCTGGAAACCGCGTCTGTGTTCCTTAGTCGCGTCTATGGTGTTTTTAGATGTGTCTGTGTCCAGAAGTCACGTCTGCATTCTGAAACCACGTTTGTGTTTCACATAAGCGCGTCTGCGTTAGAGAGTCGTGTCTGTATCTGGGGTAACCGCGTCTATGTGGATTGATTTCATTTTTGGAGTTTATTGATTCGATTTTTAGTCATTTGGTTTTATTTTTATTTTTTTTAAGATCTGGATTATTTTGAGCTAACATTTGCAAATCTAGCTAATGAAATTGGTGCAGCTTGTATTGAAAGCAAAATCATTTTGTTGAAGGCCCCTATTTCCACAAAGTCTTTTGGATCTAAAATTTACCTAACTTGTGTGCTTGCAGGAAGGGGTGATCATTTGAAACAATCCAAACTACTAATAGATCTTTGTTGTAGGTCCTTGACAAGGGTTTTTTATTTTTATTATGTGCCTTGTTTTCATAGACTAGAAAACACTTCAATTGGTGCTCTAAAATAGAATCATTGTCTTTTGTGTCTTGAGCAATAGGCTCTTTTTGTTTAAATCTTTAGAGGGCCTATCTTCCCGTGTGGTTATTAGGACTACTAGTGAGAAGAGAACGACCCAAGTGGTAGCAAAAGAAAAACTATCTTCTTCCAAACCACTATAAATAACTCTATTCATGGTGAAAACTATGGATAACGTGTGCTGATTAGTTCATACCGACACTATGTCTCCCCATAAACCCATTTGATCAAATTTATTTGATCAGTTGTAGGGCGTAACCCCTACCAACTAGGAGACTTTTGTATTTACAGAGCTGAAAGTGCCACATGTATGGTCACACGAGCGGATGCCCTTACTAGCACCTTTTTGTTTTAGAAGCCCAAATCCTTCTAGTTCTTGGGGCAGGAGGTCGGACCTCTGGTAGCATCCCACACACATATAGTTCTTAGTAGAGATACAAAGTTCGCCACGGGGAGTTTTCGTGGGGACTGATGCTTGGCTGACCCAAGAAGTGAGTGTCGAGGGTGAAGCCAGTGAGGTCAAGCATCTAAGTATCCGCTCTGAATAGCATAGCCTTGGGGGTAAAGCCCCATGTGGGATCAACAACTATTATCTTGGCCAGCCATAAGAATTGTGCTTGACTTATTTTGAACAATCAAACATTCAAGACCAAACAGCAAAACATTGTGTCTTTTGTGTCTTCAAGTGTATGCAAAATAGTTTTATATCAAACAACACACTTTTCTTTGAGTCATTTTGTCCAGACACTTGCAAACATTGAGTCCTCATCAACACCGTGTCATCTTGTCACGAAAAAATAGTCAAACAATCAGATTTGGTCACAAAATAACTTCACAGATTAGAAAAAATTGCTCAAATTTTGCAGAAATGCGTCTGTGTCTAATATAACCACATCTGTGTTGTATAGCTGCATCTGTGAAGGGAAGCAACGTGTCTGTGTTCTCAGTATCAACATTGCATTTACAAAAATCTCAGAAACGCATTTGTGTTAAACAGAACCATGTCCGTGTCAGGAAATCACGTCTGTGTAGTATACAGGCACGTCTATGTTCAGTATTGAAAAACTTTTACAGTCCAGCAAACAAACACAGTTAGTTTCAAAATTCTTGAGCTTCCTAGGTTATTTCTCTAGGGTTTCATCTAGCATTCAACCTATCTTTGGGTCTCACACAGTCCATCATTGCTTTACACCTTACATTACATTCACATTTGTCTAAACTTGAGTCAAAACGTCACTTGCTTGTCCTCATCATACTTTGTCAACACATACAACAACATTTTGCTAAGTGGTCCCTCATCAAGGTCTATCACCTTTGGGTCTCATTTGGTCTTACTTAGAGTCAAGGTCAACTTACCTCATCAAGAGAAACTATCCTCTCTTTGGAAGCCACACCTACTCTACTACATACATACTTGGTCTTACACTTTGCTCATTGCAAGTAAACCTTAGATTCATTTACATTCCATCCAACTCTTGGTCTTCCATACTCTTTCCATTTTCATCTAGTCTCACACATCTTGGTCAATACCTAGTTCATGGTTGAAACCCATCTTCAAAAATCTAGGAGAGAAGCTAAAGAGGCTCAAGAGTCCACAAACATGAGTTCTTATGAGTATGACAATGATATCTTTTTCAATTCTGATCATACTACATTACCTGACATGGATGCCTATAGAAACAATCCAAATGTTGAGAACATGGACACTACAAACAACAATGATACACACAATGACAATATGGACAACATTTCAGTACATTTAGCAGAAGTGGAAGACACCATTATGAATACTCATTTTAATCGATTGGTTGAGGAAATAATGAGGAGAGATAGACAATACTTCTTACAAGTGATGGCACAAAGTGGAGCCAAGATACCTCATGATTTAGACATGTCTCAAATAATGGAACATAGACCTTTGCAACAATCTCACTCCAACATGGATCAAAAGAGGCAAAATAGTGGAGGCAATAGAGGACCACATATGGTGTCTGAATCACCATCATCTTTGTTTCAAAAACTAGAGGTCCCATACACACATGGTCAAGCATATGATACTCACCTTCACAGACCATTATGGAAGTCTTATGTAGAGAAATATGCTCAAACACATACCAATGCTAAGGATCAACCACCAAAGCAATTGGATATTCAAAGGCATGCTCAAAATTTGGACACAAGGAAACCCTGCGTCAAATTTTGGGGCAACACATTAGAACATGACATTCCTATAGAGTATCGTATACATGGACAAACCAGATATTTTGTTCCTCAACATGAATCTATACCAATTGGTCCATATACGCAGCATCATTATAGACCTCCTCCATATGAACATGTGTATGATCAATATCATCCATATATGCAGCATGGGGTATGGTCCAAGGAGTCGATCTCCACCTAAGAGCAATTTGGAGCAACAAATCAGGGACTTACAAAAGAAAATAGAGGACATAAATACACCGAAGCCAACATACATAATGAGAGACATATGTCCTTATCCATTTGATAAAAGCATTCCAATTTCTCCATTTCCTACACACTTTGTGATGCCTAAATTTGATAAGTACAGAGGCAAAGGGGATCCTAAGGCACACATAAGACAGTTTTTCATAGCTTGCATTGAGGTAGCTTCAGAAGAGACATATTTGATGAGATTATTCCCACAAAGCTTAGGTGATCGAGCTATGGAATGGTTCTCCCAACTTCCACCTGGAATTAAGTCTTGGGGTGACTTAGCAGAGGCATTTATCCAACATTTCTCATATAGCATAGAGATAGACATATCAGTCACTACCTTGTGCAACACCAAGCAAAAAGAGGGAGAATCTTTTGCATCATTTTTACAAAGATGGAGAAATCTAGCCAACAGATGCTCTTGTGAAATTCCACAAAAACAAATGGTAGAGATGTTCACCCAAAATGTTAACAAAGACATTGGTTATGATCTAAGGAAAGCTTGTTTGTCCACCTTCAAGGACATCATTGAAAAAGGCTTAGTGACAAAAAAGGTCCTAATTGAACAAGGAGTCATTAAGATATTCAAGAAAAACAAAGATGACTTTAAAGGAAAAGATAAGCCAAGATTTTGGAATAAAAACAAGAACACGGTCAATGATGGTGTTGTTGATGCCAATACAGTGCGACCCAAATTCATTTTTTCGGGATCAAGTTCTACAAACAATCAAGTGAACACTCAAACAACTTCTAGATCATGAAGGAAGTATACTCCATTAGGAGAACCACTTGAGTTAGTCTTCAAAATGGTAGTGGCAAACAAGGTAATCACAATTCTAGATTTTCCTCCATATGAGCCAAAGGTGAAACCAAATTGGTGGAATGATGATGAATATTGTGAATTTCATAAGAGCAAGGGTCATAAGATAGGAAATTGTCATCGACTGAAGAACATCATATAAGATCTCATTGATAGAGGTGACATTGAGATTGAAGGACACTCATCCAATCAAGAACATGAAATGTTTAAGGAACCATTCCCAAAGCATGACAAGGGAAAAGCTAAAGCCACAGATGACCAAACCAACTATACCAGAGCATCTTATAACTATGATTCAACCATCAATCACATTTCAATGGACAATTATGTCTCTACCATTATCATCAAGGACAAAACCCCTGAGAATTCTACCCAGAGATCCAAGATTGTTCTGAAAGGTGTTGGATCTTCTTCTGAACCTACCTCTGAATGTCATGTTACAACCCGTCAAGGTAAATTTACTTTGCAAGGTGCTCCAGCTAAAAACACCACTTCTTCATCAACCAAGCCTAAGTATGACCTTGTAGAATAGTTAGGAAAAAATCTCGTGCTTATTTCCATCCTTGAGCTTTTACGCATATCCCCCGAACATAAAGCTATTCTTGACAAAATCTTGAGAGACACTGTCGTTCCTATTGATCTGAACGTGGACCAGTTTCAAGCCATGGTGGGATACCTTTCCATTCCACACTCTCTTACATTCATAGAAGTTGATGATGCCTCTGTAAGTCAGCCACATAATGCACCATTACACAGTGAAGCCTTCATACACAAGCATCACATAAAATGAGTCCGGATAGATGGAGGAGCAGGTCTAAGCATTTGTACATTGAGCACTATTAAACAATTAGGATATTCTGATAAAGCTGTGAATTCTACAAACAAAATTACCATCAAAGCATATGATGATGAAGAGCATTCATCCAAGGGCACAGTTACCATACCTCTCAGAGTTGGGCTAGTTACAAAGGATGTGGTTTGTCAAGTGCTTGATTGTGATCTCACATACAACATATTGCTAGGATGTCCTTGGATTCATGAAATGAGGGTAGTCCTGTCTACATATCACCATTGCATTAAGTTTCCTCACAATGGAGTTGAAATAACAATTAATGGTGATCCTAATCCATTCATATATTGCAATAACTTGAGACCAAAAACTGAGACCATCATTCCCAGTAATCGCGAAGCTGTTCCTTCTTCTACGTACATTGATCCTGAATCATTAAAACCTTCGACATCAAAACAAGGTGAGCTTAAAAGGAAATTCCAGGACAAAGGCATGGGTGAATACACTTTGAATCAGACCATGTACTTATAACAAGTCATGAGTTCACCAAAAGAATATGGAAGACCACATCCTAATAAGCAGGTATCTATCATTACACTTGAATGGGATCCTACAATCTTCCAAAAATGGGGTGAACTGGAAGAGGAAGACTTATACAAAATGCTTTACAATGACCTTGCAAATGATACACAAGATCACATCAGTTTACCATGTGAGAAGTATGGCAAAGGGTTCAAGATTCTCCAAAAATTTGGGTATGATGGCAAAAGTCCTCTTGGGTTAAGAAAGGAAGGCATCATTGAACCTTTACAACCTGAATTGACATTAAAAAAGGAATGCTCCAAAGGACTTGGTTTCATGACTTCCAAGGTTCATACTCAAAAGACAGAAGAAGCATTACAAATCAAAGATGCCAAAATTCAACAAGAAAATCGCTATTCTACAGACTCCAATGAATGGGAATGGGGTTCAGACAAATCCTCTAGTGACTATGAGCTCACCGAGATATTCAAAGAACCTAGTGAACCAATAGAAGAAGAGGAATTTAATAGGAAATTCAAAGTTGGTCAAGAAACAACTCCAGAGGAACCCATACAGTCCCAGAATGCGCTACTAGTGATGATAATTTGGATTCGTTCATGATCGAGACTGATGAGGAGAGTGCCAATGATGACCTCGATAACTACCTCGACATACCAGAATATAACTACATCCTCACTCTTAGCCCCGCTAACTTTGAAGATATCAAAGGCCTTCCCCTTGTCCACCACCAACTCATTGACTGGGATCATGAAGGACCTGCACAATTCGACACATTCCAAAATGATGAAGCTTTTATTGACTATCTTGGCATACGAGATGATCTTCCCCTTGGGGACCATAAAGCGGGATACACTATAGAACTCAATAGTGTGGCATATTTCGGTGAGGGTGTCGGGCCTTCTAGTCACAAAAATATAAAAATAAAAACAAACCAAGGGTCTTATGGCGAAAACCACACTGTGGCACTGTCTGACCCCAAAAAAGTAAAAATAAAGGACGTATCTGAGGGCAAAAACCTCTCTAAGGCACCCGAAGATGGAAGGCTCGACATTCTTCTAGCATCATATGAGGAAAAGTCATCCATGTTGGTAGAGGAAACTATCAAAACAAACATTGGTACAGAAGAGATTCCACACAACATATTCCTGGCTCAATCTTTGACAGAGTCAGAAAGGTCAAAATTCATAAGTTTCTTCAAAGAACAACAAATCAACTTTGCATGGTCATACGCTGATATGCCTGGATTGGATCCAGATTTGGTAATGCATCATTTGACAGTTAAACCGAGGGCAAAACCAGTGAAACAGAAATTAAGAAAGATGCATCCACAAGTGGCATTACTAGTCAAAGCAGAACTTGAGAAATTATTGGATGTCAGATTCATATGCCCAATTGATTATCCTGAATGGATCTCCAACTTAGTGCCTATCAGTAAACCAGATCATAGTATTAGAATATGTACAGATTTCAGAGACATCAACAGAGCTTGTCCTAAGGATGATTTCCCGTTACCAAATATTGACTTGATTGTCGATCTCACAACAGGTCATGCGATGTTATCCTTGATGGATGGATTCTCTGGTTACATTCAAATAAAAATTGTATTCGAAGACCAGCACAAAACAACATTCACTTGTCCTTGGGGAACCTTCTGTTGGAATGTCATGCCCTTTGGGCTAAAAAATGCAGGTGCTACATATCAAAGAGCCATGACTACTATCTTTCATGATCTCATGCACGTTACTATGGAGGATTATGTTGATGACCTCCTGGGAAAATCACTCAATAGAGAATCACATTTAGACATACTTTCAGTCATCTTTGATCGGTTGGAAAAATATAAAGTAAGATTAAACCCCAAGAAATGTGTCTTTGGAGTAACCTCCGGGAAGCTCCTGAGATTCATTGTCTCAAAGAGAGGAATCGAAGAAGACCCAGCAAAAGTCAAGGCCATCCTAGAGATGCAGCCACCAAGAAATATCAGTCAACTTCAATCTTTGCAAGGGAGACTCCAGTCCATATGAAGTTTCATAGCAGATAAGTGCAATCCCTTTCAGCACTTGCTACATAAAAACATCAAACTCAAATGGGATGATAACTATCAACAGGCTTTCCAGATACTCAAAGAATATCTTCTGAATCTGCCAGTTTTGATGCTACCAATTCTAGATCAACCTTTATTACTATACATATCAGCTACGTCAACAACACTGGGGGCACTCTTAGCACAACAAGTTGCTGAGGGCAAAGAAAAGGCAGTATATTACATTAGTCGCACATTGGTGGGATATGAGCTAAACTACACACCAAATGAGCGCGCATGTCTCGCCGTGGTCTTTGCTTCATAGAAATTATGACATTACATGCTAACTCATAAGACTAAGTTGGTTGCAAGGATCAATCCATTGAAATACCTTCTCAATAAAGCAACACTTACTGGATGACTAGCCAAATGGGTGATGCTCCTGAGTGAATTCGACATTCAGTATGTGGACAGAAAAGCAATAAAAGGACAATCCATCATAGATCAATTGCAGATGCTCCCATGATAGATGATGTTCCTCTAATTTAAGAATTTCTAGATGAATCCATTTTAACAGTGTCACATGCAAAACCATGGCAATTATACTTTGACGGCTCATACACACAGCATGGGGCAGGAGCTGGCATCCTCTTTATAACTCCTCAAGGGGATTCTATACCAAAATCATACCGCTTATCATTTCCTTGCACTAATAACATAGCGGAATATGAGGCATTAACAACAAGATTATGAATTGCTATTCAGTGGAAGATCCAGGAAGTTCGTGTTTTTGGGGACTCTCAACTTGTAATATTTCAAGCAACTAATGATTACCAAACAAAGGATGGGAAATTAATGCCTTACAAAAGAATGGTGGATGACTTGAAACAACATTTCACAAAGATAGACTTTGAGCAGATACCAAGAGAGCAAAATCGAGTCGTAGATGCCATGGCTACAATTGCTTCACTGATCGATCTACCTCCGAATGAGACTCGCTATGAGTTCTTGGTGGATAACCTTTTGGTTCCCTCATATGAAATCACTCCTACTGAGATGATATGTGTTGTTGGTCCTGAGTCCCAGTTATATGGCTCCATTTTCACATACCTTCGTGACAATACCCTACCTCCTGATCTATCTAATAACCAACGTCGCACTTTCATTCATCAATCTTTTCGATATGTCATTCTAGCCGATATCCTATATCGTCGAGGTCTAGATGGCACTCTTCTTAGATGTTTAGAAAGTGACAAAGCTCAGATTGCGTTACATGAAGTACATGAAGGGATATGTGGTCCTACCTTGGCCAAGAAACTTATCAGGACTGGATATTACTAGCCCAATATGGAAAAAGATTCATATCAGTTTGTCAGGAAATGTAAGCAATGTCAATTTCATGGAGACCTCATCCATGCACCAGCACAAGAACTTCAACCAATTGTGACTCCTTAGCCCTTTTGTCAGTGGGGACTCGATCTCATAGGCAAGATTCCCCCTCCATCCTCCAATGGTCATAAATTCATTATCACTGCCACAAAGTATTTCACAAAATGGATCGAAGCCGTGCTTCTCACGCAAGTCACTAGAAAAAAAATTGCTACATTCATTCTCAACTATATCATTTGTCGATACGGTATTCCTGTTTCCATTATCATCGATAACGGGCATCCCTTCAAAAATTAGGATGTTCATGAACTCTGTGACCACTTCCATATTTCCCATCATTTCTCCACACCATATTACCCCCAAGGTAATGGTCAAGCTAAGGCATCTAATAAAACAATCCTTAAAATCTTAAAAAAGATAGTCGATGACACTGGCCGTAATTGGCATATCCAACTTAATCCCGCACTTTGGGCCTACCGCACAAGTGTCTGCACACCTACAGGAGCTACACCCTATTCACTTATCTATGGTGCTGAAGCTATCTTGCCTATTGAGGTTGATTTGCCCTCTTTACGAGTCTCTTTACGAAACATTATCAGTGATGAAGACTACAAGGTCTCTCGCTTACAAGAACTTGAACTATTGGATGAACGAAGACAAATTGCTTTTAATCATCTCAAGGCTTATCAACAACGAATGAGTCGTAGCTACAATCATAAAGTCAAGCCTCGCACATTTGAGGTAGGTGATTTGGTTCTCAGAGAAAACCCCTAAAATCAGCAAGACAGAGAGAAGAAGGGCAAGTTTGAACCAAACTGGCTTGGTCCTTACATCATTACAGCAGCATATGGATCTAGTACATATCAACTCTCAACCACAAAGGGTGAACCTTTGGAGGATCCTATCAATAGCATGCACCTTCGTAGGTTCTACACATAGCTCTTTGGAATATCCTAATTCAAAAATACAAAAATTTCAAAAAATACAAAAGAAAATCATAAAAACATAAAAATCGTTACTTGGTGAAAACCTGGCAAACAGGCGCCTTGTGACACAAAAAAACATTGAAAAATCAAAAAAAGTAAAGAAAAACATTTTCATCCAATGGTGAAAACCACTTTAGTGGCGCCCTGGGCAAGTACCATGGTGAAAATTGGGTCACCAGCGCCATGCGTAGAGACATTGCTCCTCCCTCCTTTAGGATTCACTTTCATCCTTTCACTTTGCACACACTCACAACCTATTCGTTCATAATAAACTTACCCATTCCCATCATGGCTTGTTATTGATCGACCCAAGATTGGTTCGCCATTCATAATAACCTTCATTTTCATCCCTTTCCATCCATAATAAATCAGCTCCTATCTGTGGCTAAGGCAAATCCTACGTCTAGTAATGGGTGTGGAACTAAGAGCATCACATGTTTCGAGGAGTAAAATTTCTTCCATCTTTCTTCAGTCTATCCACGTACAATCCACAATATAGTTTCTTCTTCTTTGCAATACGGTATCAGTTGCATGGATTCAGTCGGTTTCAGATGAGACACAACAGTAGGGCCTTAACAAATCAAATCTTTCAACAAACTCAGACAACATTATGGTTCAATGCTATCTATCCTTTTTGTGAAAGCAAACATTGTGAGCACAATCAAATAGACTTATACAAGTGACAAGAGACACTAAACTTGAGGACTACAATGGATGTTGGTGTTGAGTCTTGGTTTTCTTTTGATTTTATCTTTCTAGTGACATGTCTTTTAGCTTTTCCAGAATGTCTTTGACTAGAAAGGCGAGGATGGGGTATCATCACCTATTTTTCTTTGTTGTCTATGGATTGTCTCTTAGTAATGCTATGACTTGTCCAAGGATATGAGGACACTGTGAGTCTAGTATGAACTAGGGAATTCCATGTTTGTAACTGTCTTATCTCCATCCAAATGGGTAGAATGACTTTCTGGGTCGAACATATGCCTCGATTGTCATAACCTACTTGCCATAATAAAGCTCAATGATGATAACACACAAGAAGCTCTTTCACTTTCATATATTCTATCTTCCATCCCCATTTCTTGATTGACCTCCATCGTCCTTCTCAAGTCCGAGTAGCCTGCTATCACATGATTGAGTATAATGACACACCAAAAATATTTGCATTTCATGTATATTCACCTGCATTACCACATATAAGCATTTCATACATACATATAGATATCATACTTGCATCACATCTTGCACACAACACATATTAGCACATTTTACATTCTCATCATGTAAATAATCATTTGCATTATCATATTCATCTGCATTCCATACATTCACAATTGCATTGGCATAATATTTAAAACATAAAAGAAAAAAAATATTGCATTTCATCATGTACATATTTGCATCCATATCATAACCATCACATAGAAACATACATCATGAAACATCTCATTACATAGGTACACATGCATATAGCTGCCACAAAGATGAATCATCTCATATATATATATATATATATAAAGTGTCATGATACAATGACGTCAAAATCATATGGTTACAATCACCCGCAGGTGTCTACATCATCATACAAAAATGGTACAATATTGATACATAGGGAGCCCTCTACGGCTATGATGAACTCCCTCCCTCGGAGCCACCTGGCCTCGATAGAATCTGAGCTATGGAAGGACCTACCTGAGGATCATCCCTCCTACCCCCTCTATCTAGTGGTGGTGGAGGACCCATAACCCCACCGCTGGATGCTTGTCTCCTCTGGCTCCCTCCAATGGTTGTCGATGTACGTGATGGTCTCCGAAAGCTCCTGGCCCACTGATCTGGTGGCACTGTACCATAATATAGATCCCGCCAGTAGCCTATCTCCTCTCCTGCCCATAGAACATAGGCATATCCAGCCCTTGTGTCCTCTGTCGCCTGCCTCCCAGCCCTCAGTGTTGTCTCAGCCTCAGTGTAGCGCTATATAGCCTGGTCTCACTCCTGCTCAGTATCTTTGAGCTACCTCCTAAGTCTATCCCTCTCCCTCTCCAAGTCCTAAATCTCATCTTCCTATCCCTGGTAGATCTCCCTCAACTCAACCAGCTCATCCTCTTCCGCCTTGGCCCCCTGTGCCTATGCTTGTACCGGTGGCTGTACCTATACCTGCCTCTGTCCCTGTCCCTATCCCTGCACCTGTCTGGGACCCTGTGCTGCTGGCACCTATAGCGGCAATCCACCATGACCCCTCACCACCCAAGCATGTCTCTCCTCTCCCCCTTCCTCTGTGGCACCACCCTCCTCTCTCTGACTACACCCTGCCTCCTCTGTCAACCTCTCCCTCCACCATCTCCATCATTGTCACCATCCCCATCACTATCTCCATCTAGCGGCACTCCTGGATCTATCAGGTGTGGGAAGGGATGCTTAGCCCAATATGTCGTGTACTCTGCATCCATGCCGGCATCCTCGATCTCTGGCCATATATCCTAGGGTAAGGGCATCATCTCCACTAGCTGTGTAATAGCCTGATCATATGATAGCAATGGTCCAAAGTGTTCCTGATCCCTAACCGTCTGTGCATACATGCCTAAACCCCATGGCATTCGCTGGATTCTGCCAAATTGCCTGCCCACCCTGTCCACCAGCTGCCTCTCCAGTACATAGGGCATCCGCCGAATCAGATACCTGCTCCGGAAGGTGTAGGGTTGCTCTACTGCATCATCCTCCCACTACTTGCATCCCAGGTATGGCCTCCATATAACCATATCAATCTCATCTATAGCCAACCACCAGTACTCCAACCTACCAATTCGTGGTTGTGAGGTAATCATATCATACAAATGCATGAAACTGCGTCTATGACCTCTACCCCTAAAGCGTATAGGTTGTGTCACCAGTAGATACTCATAGGCCCACACCTATAACAATGTGACTCCGCAACCTAATCCCACGGATCCATGGTAAACAAACTGATGTAGCTCATAGTATAAGTGTGTCAGCACACACGGTCCCCAGGCATATCTGGTGTGTTGTGTCTCCAATGTGCTCCCCCAGCCCACAACCAACCCTTGTGTTGCTCTGTCTGGACATGAGAACCCACTGATCACTCCTCCTACCACTGCTGGTAGTGCTAATCTTGTCATGGTCATGGTATCCCATGCCACATGTCTTGCCCTCATCTCCAGTCCTGGATCTTAGAACACTCGTCTCAAGGCATCCCTGTCTCCCTCTCGATTGTATGGAATCAGCTCCCCATCGATCAGTATCTGTAGAATCCTGTACACATCCTCTAGGGTGATTGTCAGCTCACCCATCGACAAATGGAACGTGCACGTCTCTGAGTGCCATCTCTCAGCTAGCACAGTCAACAAACCCATGTTCGCCCGAAACTCAAGCACATACAGAATATGTCTCAATCCCATAGCCTCAATCGTAGCTCGGTCCTCGAATGTCAACTCAGGTCGCAACCTCTGAGTCGATGGGAATCTCTCCCATGACTCTAGCATAGGCAAATACTCCTGCAGTCAAGAAAATCAATCATGTCAGTCATAGTGGCATTCAAAGTTCATCACAAAATGCTACTTTTTATCTACATACATATGATACTCTATCCTAGTGACACTCACTGTTCATCACAAAGTGTTTCTTTTTATCCTAGTGGTACTCACTGTTCATCACAAAGTGTTGCTCACATTTGCACTCACTGTTCATCACAAAGTGCTGCTCACATTTGCACTCACTATTCATCACAAAGTGCTGCTCATATTTGTACTCCTTGTTCATCACAAAGTAATCTTTATGTCTTAGTACTCACTATTCATCACAAAGTGCCTCGACCTATCCTAGTCTTCCCTAGAGGACCTGCTTGAGGGTATCCTCTCAGCAGCTTATCCAATTGATAGCGTATGTTCATCACAGAACTGCTGATTTGACCTTGAAGATAGAAAAGCACTTCGAGACTGCATAAATGCGCCTGCTCTGCACAGACGTGCCTATGCTCTACACAGATGCGCCTCCCTTCCACATACATGCTTCAATTTCACATACATGCCTGCATGACAAAGACGTGACCGCATTCTACATAGATGCTTTTCCTAGCATAGATGCGCCTGGCACCAACGCAGACACGCCTAGCGAGCATAGACACGCCTAGTGAGCATAGATGCACCTGGCACCAACGCAGACGTGCCTAGACATTTTTGACATTTTTTTAGACCCTATACTAGTGCGCATTTATTACCCTATCTAGCATGCATTAATGACAACAATAAATGCAACAAAGTACAAAGAGGTTTTTTGGTACTTACTGGCTCTCCTGCCTCTATTGGCCTCTAGAATCGGCGAACGCGGTCGAATCTGTGAACGAAAGCCATCGCTGCTAACTGTTTCTTCTCTTTTCTCTCTCTGCACTCTAATCTCTTGGATGTGTGGATGACAATGAGGATGTTTTTCCCTCGTGGTCTATCTTATAGACTGTCCTAGTCCTAGCCCTAGCCCTCGTCTCCTGAGTCAGTCTTCTTTATTTCGTGACTCTGTCACTTTATCCAGTCAGACCATTCTAGCCTTTCTTTCTTTCTTATCGAGAGATTGTCTGCGATCTTTCCAAACATTTTCATCCAATCTCTCGAGGGAGCATATCATTCCCATCTTGGGGCAACTTTGTATCAGTTCATCTTATCTTCTTTGAAACAACACAACAAGTTGCATTGTCTCAAAGAGGGGCAAAATGTAGACACCTAAAATTGTCATGTCTAATTAAATAAATATTTTATTTATTTAATTACTTTAGCCAAATTCTTCTATTAATTAAATAAATCTTTATTTATTTAATTAATTCATTTATCCTCTTCTACCCTTATTTCTCATTTAAATAAATACATTTATTTATTTAAATTATCTCTTTTCCTAAATTAAATAAATATCTTATTTATTTAATTGATCCCACTTCCTCTATTAATTAAATAAATCTTTATTTATTTAATTAATTCATTAACCTTTTCTACTTATGACACATGTCATTCATCTCTTAATTCATACACTACCTACCCCTTTCATTATTTTATTATTTTCTCTACCTACCCTCTAATCATAGCTGACCTCCTTTTACACCTCTCAATCTTATCCCTCCATTTCATATTGTGTCTTCTATATAAGGAGATGCTTCCTTCATTATCAAACCCTAACTACCTAGCTAATGAATCAAGCTAACTACTACTTGGCATATGAGATCCTACTTGTAACCACATTCCATTCTTTGTCGAGCTCTTGTGCACATAAAATCTGAGAGCAAATATATCAAGCAAGATCAATGGAGATAGGAAGAATGGAGATCCAAACCATATTGGACATGTGATGGTATAATCTTTGTGATTTCATTTGATTTGCATTGTCTTAGGTAATCTTCATATGTTATGGTGGATCTTTGTTGTTGTTAGGCTAGGGTTTTGTGGTTGAATCTATTTAGTCTTTCAATATTGTTGTATCCATTTTCACCATATACAATTACAACAATAACAAAGATAATCAAACTAATAACACAACACACAACACCAAGATTTTGATGTAGAAAACCCGATTAAGGGAAAAACCATGGTGGGAACCTACCCACAATAAAATGATACTCTGCAGTATTATATGTAAATATTAAAATGGGGAATACACATGCACTCAAGCGCACTACCTAGATCTCACTTCTCAAAAGATAATGACCCAAAAGACTACAACCCTTAGGGAAGTCTCACTAACTTACAACAAGATTTGAACTACAATCTGGAAGGAATGAACTATAATAATAGTGTCTCCAAATGCCTGATGATAGTTCCAATTAAGCACAATTGTCTACTCTACAACACCAATATCTACTCAATACACCACACCAAAATATGAATTCTTGTTCGCACATATACCACTCTCTGATAAGGAAGACACAACCTTGACACCCAAATTACATGACAATATCACCTATTTATACAATTCATTGACCTTGAAAGCAAGGTTGGCTAAA
The DNA here is from genome assembly GCF_030272615.1 of Cryptomeria japonica. Lineage (NCBI taxonomy): Eukaryota > Viridiplantae > Streptophyta > Pinopsida > Cupressales > Cupressaceae > Cryptomeria > Cryptomeria japonica. The sequence continues at coordinate 666,708,616 of NC_081415.1, read as the reverse complement.
CCCTCAACTCAAAATTACAAAATTACATCACATGATACAAAGATCAACTACTAGACTAGTACAATGATATAATTGGCACAACATGGACCTAAATCAAATCTCCAAACACGCAACACCACCGAAATTCATACCAAAACCAATCGCAACACGCTACACCACCAAAAAAATAGTATAACACAAAAAACATCACCGGTTCAACAAAATCACCAAGAGCTCGCACAATGATCACTGTGGATCATAAAAACAAATAGGACACAATTAGGAAACACCAGCAAGCGTGTTAGAATCATCAAAGATAGCTGCACAAACACCACTTATCAAATCTTCATATGTCAACGTCTAAAAATCAAGAACACTCAAACAACAACAACTATCATGAAGAAAGATAACTTGCAGAGCACCAAATCACAAACCATCTGAAATTAAGATATTAAAGACCATCTTAAATAATCTCGTAAAGACTTAGCTCAAGATCTTATCACACCGAAACATATCAGAGTAATACTAAACTCTGCAAAGCACTAATAAAAAAAAAAACTACAAATCGGATCATATGCTATGATCAATTAAGCTTCCCGAATCACCAAAACCAATACAAAAGAATATAATAATACTATAAATACTCCATACACTAAACTAAAATCCTAATAAACCAATCTGCAAGCACCAGAGCAATAAATCACAAGAATATGTTGACATCAATGACAAAAACATATCCTAGCAGTAGCAATATCCAACAACAACCTGATAAACTTATAAATCACTGGAGGGCGAGGGCGGGGGTGGGAGTGAATCAATGACAACAAAAACAATAATAATTTAATCCCAAACTGGTAAAAACATTTAACTAGATTACTTAAGACTTTGCATGTAATCCAAATTGTTATAAAAGCATTCACAACAAGTAAAACATTCACCATAACACAAGTATTTATACATGGAAACCCCAACTAGGAAAAATGGTGCAGGAGCACCCTTTCAAGCTCTCCCTCCTTTTTTTATTGGTGTTATGCTTCTTATGAAGCCATTATACATAAAATAATGAGCCATGTGCTCATAGGTCCTAGTTAGGGTTCTAGTGGAGATCTTAGGGGTCATAAGTCAAGATTGTGATTCTCTTGAAAATGCAGGGTATGTGTGTCTTTGAAGTGTTTAGGGGTCCTTTCTAACATGGTGGTGTCCTTAGGTTGGCCCAATGTGGGTCTAGGAGTCATAAAAAGCAACATTGGGAAAGTTGCTCAAAAGTTGCAAAAGTCACATGCAACTTTTAAAAGTTGTCAAGCAACTTTTCCACCATGATGTCAAATTCTTTAGGTTAGCGTGGAAAACCCTAGTATGGGCACATAGATCGAGGTATAGGTAGTATAAGTACTTGCAAACCCTAAATGAATGGGTTGGACGTTAGACACTGTATGGCCTAAGCAAAAAGACCAGTCTGAGACTATAAAACTGTTACCAGTCAGTTTGAATGAAGCAACCAAGCAAGTTAATGGATTGAGAAACATCCAAAACTATGTGGAATGTTTTTCATGGTGTAAATAATTTAATTTCAAGCAATTAGTTTAGGTTTTTATTTGCAGATTGAGTGTGTTTGTAAATAGTCCAGTTTTGGATAGGATTGTGTAAATGGCTGCATAACTCCATTCCCCGTTGTGGAACCACCATGAAACCATGGGAAATGAGATTAAAGACCTTGTACCATACTGAAAAACAAGAAAGGCCCTTAAAAAATGTAGGAAGGCCAAGCAAAGACCCACTCCTATGCGAGACTGGACAGTGCCCGGTTAGGAGAGGTCAAATTGCAGAGGTCTTGGAGAGCAAGGTTGATTAATGGAGAGTGCATCCTTTGGATGAGGTATAAAGGAGTGAGTGAAGCATCATTGGTGAGAAGCAGGAGCCTCCACCAATCCAAACAAGGTGGCTAAAACTCAAAACACTCACTATGACCCAGACAGACCCTAGAAACCCTCACAAAACCCTTTAAAACCCCAAAATTAGCCCTAGGCACTATACGGCCACTTGGAGGCCCAAAACCTAGAAAATCCTTGAGCCCTTGCCAATTGAATAGTATTCCATTTTAGGAGTTAGGGTTTTTTATGCATCATTTGTGAGAGGGAGCCCTAGAAGACCGGGTAGGAGGTCTAATTGGTCCTAATCCTTGTAGCCCTATTTGAAGGCAAAAACCCAAATTTGTGAAATCGGTAAGGGGTTAGAATCTTGAAACCTCTTGGGGGCACATGAATGGGTGGATAGACCATGAAATGGACCTGAAAAAACCTTGCTAAGACCTTGGAAGGTGTGGAACAAGATTAGCCCTTATTAGCCATAGTAAGGGGTTTTGAGTCTCATGAGTAGGTGAGACCTTAGGAGCAACATAGCAACTCCTTGGTGGGTGGATTGGGCAAGGTCAGGGGATTATTCAAGCAAAAGAAGTCCTAGAAACCCTAGGGTGTGAGGAGAACACTAGGAGATCCAAGGAAAGGATCCAAGAGCATAGACTAGGTTATTCTATCCCATACCCCATCCCATCAAAAAACCATGGTGAGATGGAACTCACAAGTTAACTATCTGCAGAAATAGGTAACTGATCGGTTAAGGTCTATGAATTTCTTTGTTAGGATCAGATCTTGTTGAAGAGCCCAAGCCCTATTAGGAGCTATACCTAGTTAAAGGTAGCCTCAGTAGAGGATTTAGATCCAAGTTAATGAATCACCTTGTTAGAGGATTTATACAAAGAAGCTTGTCAAAGCTTACCCGATTAGGGGATTTAACTGTTGTAGTGATTAAAAAACAACAGGGTGGTATGGTCTAGGAATAGCACATTCTGCTTATTTAGAACCTTTCCTGCTCACTCATTACTGCATCTCCAACATACTCTGCAACTCCTTAAAAAAATCACATCAACTCTAACTCATAACATCACTTGTATCTTGCATATTAAAATAACTCATTACAATATCTTTTTATAGACATTAGATTTCATGTGGGCTCCTGAACCTCAACATAATTTCCTAGGCTTAGTGAGTCTAGACAATTTTCCTTGACACATCACAAATCACCGCAAAAAATGTTGGTTGGTGGTAACACATCATGACCGATGATAACTCATCACACAATCTAGAAAACCAGTTGGAACACCGATAGCGGTTGAGTGTTGACCACTTCCAACTCACAGGCCGATTGTCTCCATTCACCTCCTTCTCTCCTTCTACTGCATCTCAAAACTAGTGATAGTGGAATTGACCAAAATTGATTGTCTTAACTGCATATACTGATTTAGGCACCTTCAAGCCAGATAGACTTACTCTATACATATGATACTAGTTTACAATATAAAGATTTAATAGTATTACTAGTTTGACCTAACGAAGACAATCAAAACATATGTGTGCCATCAATGACAACACACAAATTCATCCAATACAAAGATAATAATCATGCCAACACAACCTCAATCAAGCTTGACTTCATTCCATGCTCTTGCGGTAACTCTTTTCATCTTGATGCAAGGAGAATGTCTCCCAATTGAAACTTGTGAAGAGGTGGAATGTTCAACTGATCTATCTACCCCTCATATGTTGGTATATATAATAGTTGTGGGGTTACCACTAGCTCAAATTGTATTTGTAGACCTAATAGGTCTTTAAAGGACTCAAATGATTCCTTTCAACATTTATTCCATTGAATAAGCCTCTTGCTTCTTATCTATCTATGAAGTCATATTTTGAATATCCTCTATAATATCATTGAGCCTTGTTAGAATTTTTATCTTACTTCTCCTCTCTACCATTAACATTTACTACATTGTCCTTCTCCCTTTCGTCTTCTCCTCTAACATCAATATTTTCCTTAGCACCTATATTCAATTTAGCACTAGTCTCCCCTACATTTCTAGTATTCTCTAGAACCTCTTTCTCTACACCTTTATTAGTATTGTCTAGAGGAGTGATACTCTCCTCATTTATTTATTTTCCATCTTGTGAGTCATAATTATACTTCACTAGAGGAGTCACCTTGCTCTATTTAGCATTTTCAATCTTCTTGCCAATATCTATCAATGGAGGATAAAAATAGATACTTTAATACCTTGTATATTGGAGAGATCCTCTAGATAATTGTCACCTAGAAGATCACAGTCTTCTGCTACTACTTTTTCCTTTCATTTCCTTCAAAAAAAATCTTATCTCTTTAGTTTCCTTCTATATTTCCTCTTTGTCTTCACCTCCTAATATCATAAGGGTATTTATCCTATGTTTTGACCTTAACTCTTGTGTATGTCTCTAAAAAAAAATTGTTTACTCTTCTGTAGATAAAGTCAATCCAACTTGTAACAGTTCTTGTTCTCTCAGCATTGCATCAATATTTGCAACTTCATATTTCTTCTCTATCAAATATTTGTAAGGAACTCCAAAAGTTGATTAGAAATATCACTTAAAGTTAAATTGCACTTCATCATATACATGATAACTTTCTCGATAATCTCCAAATTGTGCAATGTCACATCAAGATATAGTTTAAGTTGTTCTTTCAAGGTTCTATGATATTTAATTGCATTTAGAATTACATATACTTTGTAATTTTCTTCCTTGGGGGATTTCAAAGGAGTCTTCTTTGATTTATTTTCTTCTCCTTTTAATTTTCCTTTCGCTTTGTCTTTCCTCTTAGAAATTCCTTTTTCTTCACCCAAACTTGTTTTATTTTATCTTCTTTTCAATTCAAAACCCTTCATTTCTTCTTCTCCATCTTCATTATCTTCTTCATCAATGTTAACCACCTTTATCTTATCCCTTTTTTCTTGTTGTTTCTTCCTTGACTTTTTCTTCTCTATAGGAGCCTCAAGCTTCTCTAGTACAATAGTTGTATATATTTTTTCTTGGTAGAGTTTGTGTAATAATGGAAGGTGTAGGAAGTGTAGTAGCAATATAAATAGACCTTCATGTTCTCTTAGGTGCTTGGGGTTATTGTGGAACATCTATAGCAACCTCAGATGCCTTGACAATACTCCTAGATGATACTCCAAACTTTTTCTCCAAATCACTCTTCATCTTCTCAAACTTTTCATCCATAAATTCTTCTTGATTATAATATTTGATATCATGTTCCCAACCTTTTCTCATTGGGTTACTTAGGCTTGTTAACCAAAATGTTATCATAAGGCACCCACTTAGGTCTAAAGACCTCATATGGAAACTTGGGAATCCATGATGTCCTAATCTAAAAAACATCCACATAGCAATTATCTTTGTCAACCATAATGTGATTACTTCTTTATATGCTTCAACTACCTTGGTCATTATTCTATACCTCATACTCATCTCATCATGAAAGGTTTTGAAAAATCCCCAATAGGCCGCATTACTGGCATTTTCGTTTGGAAAGCCCAACACATGTTCTCTGATTTGTGAACCTCTTGACACATCTATTCTCCAAGCAGTCTTCCCAACACCAATAAATTCACTTAATAAATAAAGAATGTTTCAAATTATTAAAGAGCCATACTTAAATAGATGCTTTGTCCCCTTGGTCTTGTGTAAATTCTCCATTAGATGTTGTCTTATAAGTTCACAAAGATTAAATTATTTACCTTAATTTACCATTTGATAAACTTGATATATATGGTAGTTTCAAATGTGGAACCCTGTCTGTTGGTAAAGTAAATTTAATAAGCAATGCCCATAGAGGCATACTAGACTCCCAAATCAGAAATACCATAAATTGTAACTATCATCTTATCAAACATGGCCCAAGTTAACCTTGTAACTAAATCCTTCTTCATATATTTCAATGCAATAACTTCTCCAGTAGAACAAAATCTTGTCACTACCCTAATAATAATAGCCTCTTTAGTGATCATGTAGGGTTTATCCAACCAGATGAATTCTTCAAGTATGCGACTCAAAACAATGCAAATCATATCTTCATAAAATATGGTAAAACAACTCTAGATATTTAATTGGCCATCTAACAAATTGTCTACCAACTTAACACAAATTGGCCATCCAACAAATTGTCTACCCTAATTTTTTCCATTTTTACATGATCGTACTCTTCCAAGTGCACATGAATATGGATATGGCACATCCTCAGTGTGGATAACATTAATGGGCATGTGAGAAAATTTATTGCTAGTTTCATTTGAATTGGTTTGTACAGACGCTCCTTAAATAAAGGACTAATTTTATCTACAATGTTCATAACCCTAGGAGTAACCATTTTCAACTTTTAAAATTAAATAGTGCTAAGAGGGATTTTTCAAAGACTTAAATATTCAATTTAGACCATACTTTGAATACTTTTGACTAGCAATGAATACCATGCATTAAGTGGTATTATTTTATTTTTTTTGATAGGTAAAAGGCCAAAGCCGAAAATTTTATTAATCACTAATAAAATTTACAACACTCCAGTCGTGTGGGTGCCGGTAGGAAAGAGTGGAGGTGAGAAAACCTTCGGCCTTGTCTGGGACTATTATGATTCCCAAAGATACTGGGGGGGGGGGGTAAATCAGTATCTAACCGGTAATAATATTTTCTTAACTTATGACATGAAAAAAATACTAAAATAGTGTACCGGTAAACCAAAAATAATGCAGCGAATAAGAATAACAACCACAACATGTAAAGCACACCATAACACAATATTTTAATGAGGAAACCTAGTGTGGGAAAAACCTCGATAGGATTTGTGACCCACAATATTCTCTTACTGGCCAATAGGGGCCTGCACATGTAGGAAGGCCAAGTGCCTAGAGCTCACTGCTCAATTACAAATGAAGTCACACTGACTTACAAAAATGGATTATATAAATCCAATGTCTTGTACTGCTTCAAATCAGCATCTGCTATGCCAAATTTAGTACCGGTTTAAGCTCTACTATATACATAAACCCTTAACCTAATAATTCACACATTAGGTCTGCTATCCTCCTTACATCAATCACTTCTATCCTATCATAAAATGATCTACAATGATCTTATATATATATGAGTCATATTACAATCTGCCATGTTGGCTTACAAAATATATTACAATTAATTACAAAATATGTTTATACAAAATTCCTGTCGGCGAGGGTGTCGGTATTCTTCCTTTTCGGTGCTGGTGAACTATATGTCGGTGTAGTGTCTGTCGGTGCTAGTATCAGTGTCTTCCTGCCGGTATCATATGATTGTAAGGTTTCCATCAATGACAATACATTCAATCACCTACAATTTCTCATTGGAGTGTGCATTTGCCAACAATCTCCCCCTTTGGCATTGATGGCAACACATGAGAAAAATAAAAAAGTGTTCAAAAAGATGTCCAAAAATAGTCTTCCAAAATTTGTCTTACCAAAACTGTATGTGCCCAAAACTATGTGCTCCCCTTGAGCTGATGATGTCCTTTTCTGATCATTTTTCTCATCACACTACTCCCCCTTTGACATCAATGGCAAAGGTTGCCATTCGCTATCAGTGGAGTGTGGTTCCTACCTGGATTTTTGTTGTAGCCGGTGGGTTACAATCTGAAATATATCTGCCAAAACCATATTTAAGCTATCACTGAATCTTTTGTTGTCCTGTAATGCCTCTTGTGTTCTTTGAACTATACCGATGAGTATGTGCATTTTCTCTTTCGTTGTCTTAAGTCCGGGAACCAGAGCCTTAGATATTTCTTTTCTCAAAGAAATGAGGTAATCTAGTTTGGGACCAAGTTTACATTTTAAGCTCTTTGCTTTATCCTTTACTCTCCCTTTGTCCTTCTCTAACTTCTCAATTTTCTCTTCTAGATCTGTAATTTTCTTTTGTATCTCCAAAAATGAATCGGATGTACCTATTAGATTGTCAACAATATTGTTTATTTCAGTTTGAGTTTTTCTGATTTCTGAGTCTATATCCCATGTCAAGATATCTGTTTTGCAAGTATCCATGTATATTTTCTTAAAATCCAAAATTGTCTCTCCTAGTTCCGATAATAAGGTGTTCATTTTCTCCTTATTCTCCTTCACAATTTCCTCAAAGAATTTATCTTTTTCCTTAATCATTTTCTCCTTAAATGTGTTCTCATTTATTTGATCAACCATCAAAATGTTGTCAGTGATGAATTTAGACAATGTGTCTAGTTGACCTAAAGAATCCTTGTTATCTACAATGCACTTTGGTGCAATCAATTTAAGAATAAGAATTGTATCATCAATAGCCTTATAGGCTTGTGCATTGCACTCTATAATTTTCTTTATTGAATCCAATAAGACCTATGTTACATTTGTAGGTGAGAATTCTGCTATGGAAGTACCAGATGTCTGCCCAACCATTCTTACAATATCCATACTACCAGTTGTAGTAATCACCTTGCTGGATTCGACCTCTGGTAGGTCAATCTATGTTTGCATATCTACAAACAAAGGTTTAGGCTTTTCACTTTTGGCCGGTGGCACTGTCTCTGTCTGAACCTGTTTCTATTCTGGTTTCTCCATCTGTACCTCTGTACTGTCTATTGCCAGTTCTCCTGATGTTTTTCTAGTGATGTCCTCTGTCGGTTATTCTGTAGGTTTTTTTGTACTTATGTTTACAATGTCATTTACCTCAACCTCAACATCTACAGATGGTGACTCAGTAGTCACTTCTTCCTTCTTATCCTCAGTGGTTTCTTTGTCAACCACAACATTTACTTCTTGTGTGTATATATTTATAGTGTACAAAATTTTGGACTCAGGATTAGTATCCTCTAGTGGAGTTTGCATACTCTTAGTGGCTATTTGATTGTCAGTAGTTACTACCGGTGGAGTATCCAAAGGAGGTGGGGTTAAGTTAACAGTTATCTTTAGGCTTGGAGGTCCACCTACCTTACCTTTTCCTTTATCCTTGTCCTTTTGGTATACCTTGATGGTTTTCGGTCTAAGTAGCTCTTCTTGTTTTTCCTTTTCTACAAAGAATATATCCCATTGGTCTACAGTTTCTTTTGTTACCTCTTTTACTCTTCCTGCCATCAGTGCTTCATGTCAGTGAGTAGTGGAAAATATTGTCCAATTTGCTTCAGTGATTAGTTTGTCTATCTCATCAGTTGAGTTAACTGGATGCACTGCAAGTAATTTTTCAATTTTTATTTTCTTATCTAGCTCAACAATGGCTAACCTTCTAGCTTCTAGCCTTCTATATAAATCATTTGGTGTTTCATTAACAATTTCCATCAAAAATTTCTTGTATATATCCAAGTGTAGAATTACAGTGTTCTCTATGCTTTCTTTGTCATTAGCAAATAGTGCGTTATGCAGTTTTCTGATGTTTTTCAATTTACCATCCTCTGTTATTTCATTAAGAAGTTTATCTAGTGGAGTAATATCTTGTTTCATATCCCATTTCAGTTACCCAGATAGTTCTAGGGACAACTGCCTCCATCCAGATTTCATCTTTCTTGATTACAAAACAAATTCTTTCTGATATTTATCTATAATAGCCTGTGACAATTTTATTCTTGTTTTCATTTGAGCCTTTAGTGCTTGAAAGTATTTGTTTATGTTTTTCTCTTTGTTTTCTCCCATGTTGTTTAAAAAATCCAATAGTTTCTTTCCTACCGGTATATCAAAGCCAAAATATCTTCTACCAATACCGGGTACTTGCTTAGTAATGTACAACATTAAGCAAACAAGAAAATCTCCAAATCTAAAGGTTCCTTTCTTATCTCCCTTAATCTTCTTTATATTATCTATCAATTCATCTTTGAGCCATTCACACACATCTACTCTAGCATTATTATTTACCATGTCATATGCACTTTTGATACATAGGCTAGAAACTGAGTTCAACCTATTTGCATGTGTAGCTTTGTAACCTAATATCATACTGATAAATCTGACATTGATATCCTTTACATCATTTACCCTTAGAGACCTTTTGCCAAAAGTTGCACCGGTTAGTTTTATCACTGTGTCATTTGAGACCTTCTTTGTTCTGTCAGGCCTGCTACCGGTGGAAGGTAACTCTGTTACTGCTTTTACTTCTTCTTTGGTGATCTTATGGATGGAATCCAACCAAAATAATTTGCCATGGACTCTGCTTAGAACTATTCTTATCACATCTTCGAAAAAATCAAGAATGCTAAGAATATCCACAAAGCCTAGGGTTTCTACTACCTTGTGTTCCGGCTTGACATTTCCAGATTCATCACAAATCACAGTCTTATACATGTTCTTGATCTCATCATCACCTAATTCCTCTATATGACAATGTATGTGTATCCTAGGGTCTTCAGCATATACTACTCCCTTATGAATTTGAGAGATTGCACCTATGTTATCATTTTTGTTCACTATTTTGGGAACAAGCTTGAAAACGGGTCTAGGGCACTTGATAACCTCAATAACAGTAGGGTTTGCAATAAATTCAGGAGTGGATGAAGAAGCCATAGTTATAAATACCTCAATCTGCCTTAAGGATAAATGCTTGAATGAATTGCTTCACTTTTTTGCTAAGTATGTCTTCGCTTGAAAATTTTTGCACTCTCAAAGATATGAATGCTCAGTGAATGAAAAAAGAGCCAAAACACTTGCTTTATAATGTTCTTTTCTCCAACTACCACATTAAATGCTTGCCAATTAAGTCATAAGTTAACTCATCTATTAGTAAAATAAGTAATTCAACTTCTCACCATCAATCGAGGGTATATTAGCATGTTTGTCAGTTTCTTGCTAAACCCCTAAAGGATTTTCCTTTAGTTAGATGAAGAGTCTCCTCTTGGTGGAGTGTTACTCTATTCTACCGGTGGAGGAGTATTCCCATCAACATTTTGATCTGACTTTCTGATCCATTGTTTTGAGAATTTTTACTTTACCTCTTCAACCTTTTCTTTACCTTTCAAGCTAGGACCTTTGTTATTTACCAGTGCTGCCTTACTTGTACAAAATTTTGCAATATGTCCAATTTTGTTACAAGCATAACAAGTCACATTATTTTTCTGAATAGCTTTTCCATATCCTATGCCAGTATGTGTTCTAGATTGATTAGATAGGTGTCCAAATCTTCCACAGACATAACATCTTACATTCATTCTGCAATTTTCTGAATTATGACCTACTTTGTTGCATTTAGACCATTGACCAGTGGGTGTATTAGTGTTCTAATATTTTAGATCTACACAGACTTTATCTATGACCATACTTGTTACAATTAAAGCATTTCCCATTGAATTTGTAAGCATTAGGTTGTCTTACCGATTTACTATGATCATGTTTGTTTGTAGTACCAGAGCTTTCACCAACTTCAAAGCCAAGGCCATTTGTATCACCATTAGGTTTCTGATTCTTCAACATGTCAACAAGTTCCTCTGAATTTTTCTTGCATTTATCCTTGAGTTGATTTGTAGCAGTCAGTTCATTTTCCAAGATTCTTTTTTATCTCATGAGTTCAGTTTTGTCATTTTGTGTGTGCATCAAATATGTCTTCAACATATCATTTTCATGACTAAGTCTTGTGTTTTCATTTCCAACATCATTTAGTCTTATAGTGAAGTCATCTTCATTCTTCTTCTTATCTTCAATTTCTTTACAAAATCTCATAGTCATATCTTGCATCTCATTCTTCATTGTACAGTTATCTTGTCTTAGTTGGTTCACCAAATCATTAAGAGTTTCCTTTTCCTCTTCTTCATTCTGCATCTTCTCACAAAGTTCTCTTCTTTTATTCCTTGCTATAGTGAAATTTTCTTGAAGTCCTCGAATAATATCCTGTGCAGCCTTCAGATCATCTTCAAGTTTGATATTCTTCACCTTTTTTGCATGATAGTCTGAAAGAGATGTTTCCAATTGCTTTCTCAAGTTTTCCATCTCTACTAGTGTCAAGATCTTCCTCAAGCTGTTAGGATTTTGAAAATAGAGGACTAGGCTCTGATACCAATTGTTAGGATTCCCAAAGATACTAAGAGGGGTGATGAATTAGTATCTAACCGGTAATAAGATTTTCTTAACTTATGACATGAAAAATATACTAAAACTATGTATCGGTAAACCGGAAATAATGCAACAAATAAGAATAACAACCACAATATGTAAAGCACACCATAACACAATATTTTAACGAGGAAACCCAGTGTGGGAAAAACCTCGATGGGATTCATGTGGGAAAAACCTCGATGGGATTCGTGAACCACAATATTCGCTTACTGGCCAATAAGGGAATATTACCATTTACAATAGGGGCCTCCACATGCAGGAAGGCCAAGTGCCTAGAGCTCGCTGCTCAATTACAAATGAAGTCACACTGACTTACAAAAATGGATTATACAAATCTAATGTCTTGTACTGCTTAAGATCGACATCTGCTATGCCAGATTCAGTACCGGTTTAAGCTTTGCTATATACATAAACCCTTAACCTAATAATTCACACATTAGGTCTGTTATCCTCCTTACATCAATCGCTTCTATCCTATCACAAAATGATCTACAATAATCTTATATATATATATATGAGTCATATTACAAGCCACCATGTCGGCTTAAAAAATATTTTACAATTAATTACAAAATATGTTTATACAAAATTCCTGTCGGCCAGGGAGTCAATATTCTTCCTTTTCGGTGCCAGTGAACTGTATGCTAATGTAGTGTTTGTCGGTGTCGGTATCAGTGTCTACCTGTCAGTATCACATGATTATAAGGTTTCCATGAATGACAATACCTTCAATCATGAATATGTATATGTATATGTATGTATGCACGTATGTATGTATGTATGTACATACGTATGTATGTATATGTGTATGTATGTATGCATGAATGCATGCATATATATATATATATATATATATTTATTTATTTATTTGTGTGTGTACAAATGTATACATATATATATACACATATACACATACACACATACATACACACATACATATGCATATATATATAGTTGTGTGATTATTGTTTTATTTATCAAAATTTATTGTTTAGTTTATATGTGTGTGTGCGCGCTTGTAAACTAAACAATAAATTTTGATAAATAAAACAGTAATTATATTATTAAATACTTACTCATAATTACATAAAAATATATATAAATAAACATGCATACATTTGCATATTTGTACACGTGTATGTATGTGTCATGTCTATATATATTTGTTCACAATAAAACATTCATAAAATATATACATATATCCATAGATATATTTATTTTACACATGAACATATGTGTTTCTCCTCTAACACGTACTTTTTGCTCTTATTATAGAAACATCCAAACAATAAAATTATCAAAATTGCTATGACGATCTCAAGTCCTATGCACTCTAACTCGATAATTAATTGGCATTAGGGTTTATGTTGACTTTAACCAAAACAAGGATAAAGACCTAGAACCAAAGACCAAAGTACTTACTCGAACTCACTATAAATTTAGTGCACAATGGGCTCAAGGTGACATCAACACAATTCCCACTTGTCTATGTTTCTCTCCCAAATGATACTCTATGTGGTCTTTCGATGAAGTTGGATTAATGACCTCTTCTCCTACATAGCATTTGGTCAATTCAAACAAGTGATTAGACCATATCCATATTTAGAGTTAGATGGGTAAAATTTATCATGCATAATCTAATATACATTCAAATAAGGATTTTAAAACTATATCATTGCAACTTAAAGACCATAATATATTAATTTCGACATCTCATCTTGTCATTAACAAACATATGTTCATACTCATAGAAATTACTAACCATTTACCATGATAGTTAAAATTAAAGTTTCTAGAATTGGAATGAAATACTATGTAAAATTTGAGGATGTGACGACAACATAGATCTATCAAACACTTCACAATCCTCTGCAAGAGGATAATTTGTTTAATAAAACAAGTCAGACAACTTGGTATTATCAACTTATCATGTTCACAACACCTTAGACTAATATGATAGATGTTTCAACATCTTTGGTTTTGAAGGAATCTGAAAATTTGTAGATATAGCTCCCCTGAATTAAGATATCTTTCACTTTAGTATCTAGAAGAACCATCTACACCATCCTGAGGTACAAATTCATCCTTTGCCTCATTATCTTTATTTTCTTTTGATTTCTTAACCCACATATTTTCCATCTCCTTCTTTATTTGTGTTAGATAAACAACCTTCTTCTGTGGAATATAAGAATTGACATTCTTTCCTCTAAACAAATTAGCAATATGTCCCTATTTGCTACAATTATAACATGTAATGCCATGTTGCAGAGGATTTCCACTCCTTGTATTATATTTGCAATTAGTTTCCTTATGACCAAACTTGTTGCATGTATAGTGGCAACCACTGAAAGATTGAGTATTCCTAGCATAGCTCACATTTATGAAACCATTACTAATTACTCTATTTTGTCATTCATTTGCCTTATGACCATATTTGTTGCATGCATCTAGCACTAACCATTAAAGGGTTGAGGCCTAGAGGTTTAAAATGAGTTCATGATCATCCTACTCCTACATTCATAATTATCTCTGGAACAGAAGATGAAACTACTTATGGATTCATTTAAGGATCCTTTAGCTCATATAGAAAAGAAAGTAGAAGAGGAATATTTAAGGAAATTCAATGATAGAAGAAAAATGAAATTTTTCATAGGTGTGCTAATGCACATACTTTGTTGTAGAAGAGTATAAAGAAATTTAAGAATACTGTTGATGAAGCGGCTATAGGATGTACCAATTTTGTCTAGGGTGGCTAGACTACACTAAAAGTAGCAAAGTGCAGATTGACTCAATTGAGTCATAGATCTTTCAATTAGTTGGTGTATACTATCTTCAAAAAGAAAAAGATGGCTCCATCAAGGTTCAAATTGAACAACTTCATGTGCAAATATCCTTATTGCAAGAGCAAAGAGACCAAATCAAGAGGATATTTTGTATAATGAGGGAGGTGATAGAGCTAAGGTTGGCTTCTTTGGTCAACATTTTGGGAGAAGTGGATCAGGTAGAACAAGAAATGAATGTCTTAGATCATATAGATATTGTCAAGGATTTACATTTCATTTTGAATGTCAAAATCAGATCTTCCTTAGCAAAAGCTACATGGGATACTGCTCTAGTTGAATTCAACATCAAGTGTAAAAGAATATCATGCCTTCCAAAATGGTACAGATAAGATAGACTTTGGTCATACATTTTTTCAGTTTTGCATGTACAATTGAAGACTTTTGTATATAGTATTGTTAGAGGGATCTCTATCAAAGTCGAAGAATTTTGAGTTAATGCACATTTTTAGGGGGAGCATGTATAGTATTGCTTTAGTTGGCATAGATATTATGCCTTTTTCCCTTGATTTCAAAGGGGGAGAGATAGTTGACAAATACTACTGGAGAGATAATAGTGAAAGGGGGAGAGATTGTATGTATTTGGTTGCTTGTTAGAAGGGGATTTTGTAGAATTTGTATAGATGCTTGTAGTGTGTTGCCATCAATGACAGATGTCTAACAATATGTGTTGTCATTGGTGTCAACCTGATGTCTGGCAATATGTGTTTTCATCAAGTTAAATAAATAGAGTATGAGTTGTGTTCATTGGTGAACTAGATAATGCATATTGCAGCTATGCCAGTTCAGATGATGTGTGTTGGTGAGGCATATTAAGGGAGTAATTATGCCATGTCAAATTGGTCAAAGACATAGAAGGAAATTCAGAGGTTCACTAGATGAAAATATCAGTCCAAAATATATGGTATGTACCGGTTCACATGATTCATGATATGTTTATTTGATGTAGTCACTATGGTTGATATTTACAAGCTCAAGCAGTTGATTGGGTGAGGTTTTGGTCTAGCTCCATAGTTGGCTGAATTAAGAAAAGTGTATAAGCGTTAAAATGGTGCTTTCTCCTATGTTTATGGACTGGTATCTCGCTTTGAATTTTATTGCATTACATCCTTTGGTTGTGTGGCTCAGTATTTAAGATTTGTTATGTGTCATATGTAAACTATCAAGTTTTAAAGTTATAATATTTTCTATAGAAAAATTTATGATTTGAACTTCAAATCATAGTCTATCAGAATAAAGTAGTTGGGAAGATGTTAAGAATGGTGTATTGGATCAGAGATATGATTTTTAGGTATGTTGGTGCTTTTGTGCATCGTATTTACTATGTTGATGTCATATAGTCTATCTGAGCTGCACAATGTTTACCTATTCAGTGATGATGTTTTTTTGCACTAGCACTTAATGATTGATTACTTCTAAATATTTTGTAGAGAGGTTGTATATGGTCTCTGGTACTTCCATCTTGGTCCACTTAGTTTTGAGTCTCTCACTAATGGTAAGAAGGAAAACAGTTAGCAATCTTGACAGTGGTGTTCATATTTGGTCAGCTTGGTATGTTCCTTCAATTGCAATTGATCGTGGCCTAATTCATTTGCTTTGAGGATGTGGTATGACACGTTTGAAGTTTAGGTTGAGTGTTTCTTGATCTACAACATTTTTTGTGATGATGGAGAATACATTTGAGACCGACCTATGCTATTTCACATATTTCATTTATTTGGTCCAATTGAGTTGACCTAATTGATGTTTTGGGGTATTGTAGGGGATATATAAGAATGAATAAATCATTTTTGTTGATGTATGATTTGATGTGTTGTCCTCGATTTTGGTGTAGCCTAAATCATGAGGAAACCCTACAAAACTTGTCCATTTCGTACCTCATGGGCTTTGGGAGAGGCTAATCGACCTTGTCGATTAATCATTTTTTTATTTATTTTTTTCACATCTTTTCATTTAGGCCTTTTTGATTTTTTAAGTTTTCTTCGTTTAACTGACAAGTTGGGTTTTAAAACCCAACATGTCAGTCAGTTGAGTCAACTCATCAAACTTTAAAGTCCGATGTGCTAGTTGGCCTAACATGAAGTTTAGTTTTTAAACCCCGACCTGTAGTTATGTTGAACTAGCAAGTCGGGTTTTAAACCCCGACCTGCCAGGGTCTTATGCCGACAAGTCGGACTTTAAACCCTAGCCTGTCAACATGAGTTGCTTTTATTGCAACTTGTGTTTATATTTTAGTTATTTTTAAATTCATTTTGGGTAGTCTTTTTGTAATTTTGGGTTGTTGTTTTCTCCTATCAAGGTGATTTGGCTCTTCTTTTCCTCTCCTCGCGTGCATTTAGTGATTTGCAACTCAGATCTATTCTTTTTTCCATCATTCTCACACGTGTCAGGTAGGGTTTTCTTCTTTCATTTTTGTTTTGCGTCGATTTTTTTATGTTTCCTAGGGTTTCATGGTTTTCATTGGAGTTCCTCATTTTGTTTTTGTTTCCTATTAGTTGGAGGTATGTCGGGGTTTCAAACCTCAACACTCCTTCCTTTCTTGCTAAACCATCTTTGTTGGGTTTTCAAAATTTGAGGTTTGTTTTTCTTTTCCGTTTGTTTATCCTTGCCCTTTCGGCTCTTACATGTCAATCTTCAAAACCCGACATGAGGATAGTTCTTCCCTCAACTTACATGTCAATTTTTGAAGCCCAACATGTAAGTTAACCAATATGTGAAAATATTCTACTCACATGTTGGGGTTTGAAACCCGACATGTAAGGATGTAGTTTTTCCAAGTTGCATGTCAGGTTTCAAACCCTGACATGCAAGTCGGCCCATGTTCATAATCACAATTCCCATATCGGGGTTTGAAACCCAACATGTGAGGATGTAATTTCCTCAAGTCGCATGTTGGGTTTCAAACCCCAAAATGCGAGCTTTATTTTTGCACTTGCAACTAATAGGTCATGGTTTGAAACCTGGCCTGCCAGTCAATTTTGTTTCACTGACACGTCGGGTTTTAAACCCCGACCTATCAAATATTTATTATTTCTTTTATGCTAGCATGTTGTGATTTAAAACCCGACATGCTAGTATTTTGCCTTTGCAACTAGCAAGTCGGATTTTAAACCCCGACCTGCCAGTTTTAAAGTTTATCCTTTTTAGCCAGTTTTAACTAATTTTTTCTTCTTGTTAGATTCTAGATCTCCAATTTGTTCTTTTGATGATGAATATTGTTTATGGGCCTTCCAAACATGTTCTTTGTAGCATTTTTTCAAATGTCCAAGCCATCCACGAGCAAGTCGAAGGCCTCTCCCAATCACACAGAACCATCACCTAGAAAACCTGTGTACAAAAAGATGAAGTACAAGTATGATAAGTACTTGAATACGTTCCCTGAAAGCTCGGTGGACTCCAATGTGGCAGAGATTAGAGATACTGAAATCGGGCATGTGGATATAAAATATTTTGAAAACAAAAGCAAGAAGGCTTCATCTCATATGACAAATTTGATGAGGCCAGAATTGCACAAGTATGCATATTTTCCTATTGCAGGTCATGATCCATAATTTGTATTGGCTATGGTAGAAAAATTTGACCTGAACACTCGTCAAGTGAAAGATGCTGACAAGAATGTTGTAATGACACTTGATGGTGTATTTTTCAACAGTCTTTTCAAGGGTCTAAAGGAAGTTGAAGTTGTTGATATAACCATGGATAGTGCACAAGCATATTATGATAAGCACATAGATAAGTGTAAAAAAAAAATTAACATTGTGTTTTTATCTACTCCACGTGACTCAATTGTCACCAGATGGCCTAAGTACTTTCATAGAAGTGATTTCAATGAAGAGTACAAAGGCATAGCTACAATGCTTGCACAAGTTAGAGTTTTGAGAGATTCCCACTACTTCCAGGAGTGGATGTGTTACTACATGAAGGTCATTAGAAAGCGAACAACCAAGATTGATTGGGGAGAGAAAATCAGTGATGCTCTCTATATTCAGCTAAAGGAAGTCAAAACATCATTGAAATTTTATATGACTTCATATCTTGTGTATGCAGCCCCCTTAATGAGGTAGTATCCAGGATTGTCTACCAAAGAAGATAGGAGGTTGTTACATATTTGGGATTATTAATGATCAGTTAACCATCAATAATCAGGGATCTCATTTCCAAAGAGTCAATTATGCTATCTTCGCAGTGTGGAGATGTTTGTTCAACAAGAATCTACACAAGGAGAGAATTTCAGAAGAAGCATATGACTTGGTGTCTTATTTAGGTTGTGTGTTCTTACAATTTCCTATTTTTACATATATATGTATTGGATGCTTGACAGGTGAACCATTCATGTTGCCTCGATATCCATTGAATAATATTGTCCTCATGGAATTTTATTGTCAATCGATACATGTATATGCCAGACAAGCTTTTGCTCATAAGATAAGTCTCAAATGGCATGTCTATTGGTCGATACTCAGTTCTTACCATGCCCAAGGCCAAGAATATGGAGAATGAAATGTTATGGGTCACAATGAGGAGGTTCAAAGCTCAAGAGAACTTTGATTTTCGCAACATGAGAGGCAAAATCAAGAGAAGTTATGTGCATGTACATAGGATTGAGGATGTTTGGGAAGATTGTAAAAGTGATCAAGATGTAAGAAGGATGGACTATAGTCATCTTACATTGGAGAAAATAGAGAATTTGGACTTGGCTAAGATTCTAGATACTATGGAAGATACAAATGATATAGTGGACCCTATCTACTATGAGTGAAAAATTGTTGATACTCCCTTACCTTTAATTCAATGGTCAAAGAAAGAAAGGAAATCAATTGTAAATATATGTGTGCCTATTATGGCTAATAAAGCCCAATGGCTATTGAAAAAGGGAAACCGGATGAAATCACTTCCTGTTAGTTCCGATGAAGAAGATAATAATGGTCCAGTGTGGAAGACTTCAGAATTAAAAACCAAGAATAAAGAGGATGCTCAGGAACCCCCACCACCGGTTTCACTAGTAAAATCAAAGGAAAAGGCACCAAAATTCAAGTTCACACTTAAAGGCCCAAAGAAAGGGGAATCCTCCTCCATAGTTGTGCAATAGGAATCAACCCAAATGTCTGATCAAAGTAAGGAATAAGAAAAAGAACAAGAAGAGGGAGAAATTACTCATGTTGGAGAAGAACAAGAACAAGCAGAAAGTTCTACTTTTACTACCTCTCACACATCATCACCTATTCATGTTGAGATTCATTATATTGACTCTGATTCTGATGAAGAAGTGCAAGAACATGATGAAATGAGAGAATATATTGAGTTGGATGATGAACAAGGTCAAGAAGGGGGCAATGAAGAATTTGTTACTCTTTCTAGCCTTCCTAGATTTGATGACATTCCAACTTCCATGATTGAGTCATCAATCTTGGATTTTAAGGAGGTCATGGAACGGGTTACTGGGGAGCAATAGGTAGTAAATCTTCCTACTTCTACAGCCATGACAGAAACTCCACCTTTGGTGAGAACAATTGTCATTCCTGCAACAACTTATGTTATTACATCAACACCACTAGTAGATACAACAATTGGGATAGTTAATGCTTACCAACTTCTATGCCACTGCAGCCACCAGTATCAATTTCTACAATTCCAGTTGTGACTACTTCTATGATTCCTATTACTACAATGGCCTTGGTACAAATGGGACCATCAGCAACATCAATATCTTGAATTTAATGACCTACTACTTTGCATGTAGTTACCCAAGTGGAGGTAACTACTTCAACCACACAATCAGTCTTACCTCTTGGTTGGACATAGTGGCACTAAAAAGGAAGAAGCAAGTTGTCTCACCAAATTACTTCGACTTCGAATAGTTATCTCCTTGGAATGCAAAGGTTACCAAAAAGCCAAAGACAATATCAAGGGTGGTGGTTGACCCTATAAGTAAAGAAAATATGTCGAAGTGGTTGTGTCAGCTGTAGGTAAAACCAAAGATAATATTAACTGGCAGATTATAAAATTCAAATTGTTGAGCTTGTGGAAGAAACTCATGAGAGCATGAAGTGGGATGCAAGAGCTGAAAATGAGCCTAGCATGAGAAGACTTGATGAAGAATGTGTGGAAAAGTTGAATTTGAAGGAAAAGTGTGAACAACTAGAACCAATGTTCTTATCAAAGTGACCCAAACCTCTCAACAGGTAGAACTAATTGTTTCATTCATCGATATAGAAGCACTCAAAAGAATGGAACAAGTGGGGGTTAAGGGTTGAGTGGTGGATCAATGGATTGAAAGATTGAAATCTGAAGGCTCCCTCCTCCTAGATTCAACAATCAAGCTATTGAAAGACTTTGAAATCATGCAATGTCAAATACAAGGAATCAAAACCATTTTCACGCAAGAGATAGATAAAAATGAAAAGAATTTGTAGTTGTGGAGAAAGATGGAGGACTTCAACATTGATATCCTTGTAGAGAATAGAGTGCTAGAAACAAGAGAAAAGTATGTTTAAATTTTGTCTCTACTAACACATAGGATGAATTGATCAAGCATATGGTCACAGATCTTGAAGGTAAGATTAAGGGTTGTGATAATAATATTGATCAAATTTCAGCAAGAATAGTTGATATCCCTTGCTTCTTATATGGTAAGGATAATCAGCAGTTGGTCACAAGAGATACCATCATCCAGGAATTCCACTCTCTAATCTCACGTTGGGAAGAGCAAGATTTCACTCTGAACACTTTTGACAAGCTTCTTGAAATATAAGTTGGTTTAGAGTTGCTTGCCTCTTTCCTCAAGGATGGAAAGAAGCAGCATGTGAAGACCGGAGATGCTATATTCCGAATCAATGCTATATCAAGTTCCATCGCCCTACCAGATGAAGTTGAGATGAAATCCATCTTGGATAAATTTGAAGAATTTAAATCCAATGAGGAGGAGAAAGTGTTGGCATATGTGCCAAGTATGTCGTCATTGATGTCAATACGATGAAGAGTGAACTGATATATTTAAGTATGCACTTGCAAGAGAACCGGTATATGTGAAAAAGTGAAGCGGTATGTTTGTCCAAGTGAACCGGTATATGTGAAAATGTGAACCGGTATATGTGAACGAGTGAAGCGGTATGTTTTTCCAAGAGAACGGGCATGTTGGAATGTGAACCGGTATATGGAATGTTTTGTATCAAGGTTTCATATGGTATGACTACTGGTTGGTAGTCTTAGCTTCAGGGTTTCCAATTGAAGTGATCTATGCCTATGTGTTTCAACTGATGACAATGTGTGTTGTGCTAGCATTATAATGAAGAATAGATTATGTTGCCATGTCAGCTCTGTGCGCATGAAGGAGATTGATCCTATCTGCCTCAGGAATGTGTGAAGTCTCTACAAACGGTGGAGAACATGTGATGGATTATTGCCTCCAAGATGCAGTGAAGAACGAATGATAGAGAACGTCTTGAGATCTATTCAAGATTGTTGTATTCAAAGCAAAGTGTTCAATGGTCAGGATTGAACTGATGAATTACTTAGCCTAAATATTTAGGGTTTAGGGTTTATGCTACCGACCTATCTGTTTCCTATAAGGTCGATGTAGTTTTTCATGTTGAGGTTGTTGGCAAATGTTGTGTGTGTATCTAAGTGCAAAGATACATGATTCTTGCGAGACCAGATATGAGAATAGATACCTACAGAGTGTGAGTGCAGAAGGAAGGAACTGAAGTAGATCTGCATTGGCATTGAGTGTTGTTACCAGATCATTGCAATACCTATTGACCTCTAACCAATTCAATAGTTGGAAAATCCCTTAACATGGTAGCTTTAACCAGCTTGTTGTAAATCCTTTAATAAGGTGACTCAAAATCATTGAGTTCTAAAAAAATCCTCTAACAAGGTAACCTTTAACTGGGTTTAACCCTTAACCAAGTATGTTGGCCATCCCTTAACTGGGTGATCCGTAGCAGGATCAGTTCCTAACAGAACCCATTGTAGTTTTTAACTGAACTAGGCTCCTAAAAGAGCAAACTTCAAAAGGGTTCAAAGAACAGCTTGGGGGTATTCATCCCTACTGTGGTTTTTCCTAGTTGGGTTTCCATGTGAAAAATATGTGCGTTATGTGTGCTGCTTTTCATATGATGCTTTGGTATTCTCTGTTAAGCGGTAAAGCATGTTGAACCAGTAAGTCTTTACATTCCTGTTAAAGTATTACTAGTGTATGCATATAGGTGAAGTGGAAATAAGATGTTAGATTGTGTGGAAAGATGAGTTACCGGTTTATGTCTTTCTCTATGCTTAACCGATAGTAATTTGGTTTAGACTAGTGTTATTGCTTGCTAGTCAAAGGGCAGGGTTCTCAGTCTAACCGGTTCAGGAGAAACTATTTTTATCAACACTGATTCACACCCCCCCCTCTCAGTACCAGTTTGGTACTAACTGGTCATCATTGATTTATCAATTGGTATCATAGCTTCCTCCAGGTCCTCTGTGTTGTAAGATTAACCGCTTGAGGTAAAGATCCTACTCTAATGATGAAGAGGAAAGGTCCAAAGTTCAACAGAGACAACTTTAAAATATGGAAGGACGGAATGAAGATATACGTCAGAAGCATGGGTGCTCAACATTGGATCTATGTTGAGAATGCTTATGTTATCCCTACCGGTACTCTCATCGATGACCAAAAGAGAGAGATTTGGCAGAATGGGCAAGTCATGGAAGCCCTAATTAGTAGTTTATCTGACATTGAGTTTATTGATGTTCAAGACAAAGAGAATCCCAAAGAAGTATGGGATGCCCTTTAGAATGTCTATGGCGATGATGAGCATGTGAAATAAGCTAAGGAAGAAAGCCTTAGGGGAAAGTTTGAAGACACGCAGATGGTTGAAGGAGAGACCATTCAACAATATGGAATAAGAATCAAAACTATTGTTGGTGATATCAAGAGTGCAGGTGGTAAAATGGAAGATTCCACTGTTGTTAGAAAAGTTTTGGGATCCTTATTACCGGTCTATGCAATAAGGGTTGTTGCTATTCAAGAGTTGAGGTCTGTAGACAAGACAAACGTATCCCTAGACTCCATCATTGCAAATTTAATAGCTTATGAGATAAATAGTTATGATGGTAGTATCCAGAAGACAAAATTAGCCTTCAGAGCATCTGCTGCACCATCTAGAAAAGGAAAAGAAGCTAGAACCAGTGGTGAACCAAGACAAAGTAGAGAAATGGATGATGAGGAGATCTTGATGGAATTTGAAGCTCTTCTTGCCAAGAGACTTCCCAAGGGAACTAGTAAATATAGAGGTAAGCTTCCTTTGAAATGATTTTCTTATAACCAGATAGGACATATTGTTGTAAACTGCCCTAATGGTGACAACAAGGATAAACTGGAGAGGTTCAAGAAGTTCAAAGGAGGAAACCAAAGAAACTATTTTGTACCAGTTGATGAAGGTGTCACTGATGAGGAATCAAAAGATGAAGAAAATGAAGATATTGTGTTTATAGCAGTCATGGAAGATGTGTCAGACAAGAAGGCTCTTGTCTCCCGCTTTGATAATTCCAATGAGTGGATTATTGACAGTGGCTATTCTCACCATATGACTGGTAACCAGAGTAAGTTTCTATCTCTGGAAGAGTATGATGGTGGTGTGGTTTGTTTTGGTAATGATGCACCATGTATGGTAAAAGGCAGAGGGTCCATCTCTCTAAATGGAAGAAGCAGTGCTGACAATGTGTATTGGGTAGAAGGTCTAAGGAAAAACCTTTTGAGTGTTACTCAACTGAATGATAATGGACTCACTCTGGAATTAAAAAATGAAGTGTGTAAAATCAAAGGAAAGAGTGGTGAACTAATGGCTATCGACATGTAGACCAAAGGTAACCTATTTAAACTAAATGCTAATGTCAATACATGTCTTATGGCTAAGTTTGAGGATAGTTGGATATGGCATAGGAGACTCTGCCATGTAAACTTCATAAATATTGTGAAGGCCAGTACGATTAAGGCAGTTAGAGGATTGTCTATGCTGAGCAAACTAGAAAATCCTTTGTGCAGAGAGTGTCAACTGGGGAAAATGTCTTCCTCAACCTTCAAAGGTAAACCTTTCACTGTAGACAATTTACTTGATCTTGTGCATACTGATTTGTGTGGTCCTATGAAAACTAGGAGTGTGCAGGGAGATAGGTATTTTATGATTCTTACTTATGATTGCTCAAGAATGATGTGGGTCACATTCTTGAAGGAAAAATCTGAAGCTTTTGAAATGTTCAAATCCTTCAGAGCACTTGTAGAAAAAGAAAGTGGTAAGAGGATTAAGTGCTTAAGAACCAATCAAGGAGGAGAATTCACTTCTGGTGAATTCAACCAATACTGTGAAGAGAATGGCATCAAGAGGCAAATTTTTGCCCATGGACTCCATAACAGAATGGCCTAGCAGAAAGAAACAACCAGACTGTGGTTGAAGCAGCTAGAACTATGTTGATCTAAGGAAAGGTTGCTCACACTTTTTGGAGAGAAGCGGCGAGCACTGCAGTCTACACAATGAACCGGGTACTCATCAAAAAGGGTAAGGACAAAACACCTTATGAGTATTGGACTGGTAAGACACTAGTGGTAAGCTACTTTAGAGTGTTTGGTAATAGATGCTATATCAAGAGGAGTGAACATCAGAGCAAGTTTGATGATAAATGTGATGAGGGAATATTCCTAGGGTATTCCACAAAGAGAAAAGCTCTCAAATGTTTCAACAATAGGACTCAAAGAATTGTTGAAAGCATCAATGTTAGAATTGATGAAACCTCTGAGAAATCTGAGGAAACTAGCAATGAGCAAGTAGGAGATGAACCGGCGGTAACCTTCTGGGAACCAGTTACAAAACAGCCAAGCACCAGTAATAGTGTTCCTACACCGGTGGTTGCTGATGCTGATGAAGATGAGGATGAAAAAGAAAAAAAAGAGGAAACAACTAAGATCATCCCTAGGTATGTAAAGTTGAATCATGATCCAAAGTAGATCATAGGAGACAAGGATGCAGAAAATATTACAAGAAGAAAGATCAGAGAAAACTCTTGCATGATCTTTGAATTTGAGCCTAAAACATTCAGAGAGGCACATAAAGATGAAGACTAGATCAAGGCAATGGAAGAGGAACTTGACCAGGTAGAAAAGAATGGTACATGGTCATTGGTACCCAGATCAGAGCATTAAAATGTCATTGGCACCAAATGGGTTTCAAAAATAAGTTGAATGAAGATGGCTCAGTGGTTATAAATAAAGCCAGATTGGTGTGTAAAGGATATGCCCAAGAAGAAGGAGAAGAATATGGAGAAACCTTTTCTCCAGTAGCTAGATTGGAAGGAGGTTGTATGCTTCTTGCATATGCAGCATTCAAGGGATTCAAGGTATATCAAATGGATGTAAATTCTGCATTTTTGAATGGAAACTAGAAGAGGAAGTGTATATAGAGCAACCAGATGGGTTTTCCCTATCAGAAGACGGTGACATGGTGTGTAGGCTACATAAGGCCTTGTATGGACTAAAGCAGGCACCTAGAGCATGGTATGAACACTTGCACTCCCATCTTGTGAAAATTGAATTTGAGAGAACAAGTGAGGATAGTAATATCTACCTAAAGTCAGAAGGAGATCAGATTCTGATCTGTGAGGTATTTGTTGATGACATAATCTTTGGAGGAGACAAGATGAGTCATGATTTTGCAGATGAGATGAAAAAGGAGTTTGAGATGTCACTTATAAGGGAGATTAAGTTCTTCATTGGACTATAGATTCAACAGATGAAAGATGGAATCTTTATCACTCAGTCCAAATATGTCAAAGAGGTGTTGAAGACCTTTGGCATGGAAGACAACAAACTAGTTGCTACATTGATGGTGACCGGTTGTAAATTATCCAAAGAGGATGACTTAGGGTTAGTAAATGAGAAGGAATACTGATCAATGATTGGTAGAATGCACTATGTAGTACATAGTAGACAAGACGTTGCACATGTAGTGGGCATTGCTGCACGGTTCCAAAAAAGCCCAAGAGAATCCCACTTGGTAGCAGTCAAGCGGATTCTGAGATATTTGAAGGGAACTATTGACTATGGATTATGGTATCCATATAGTAATGATTTCAACCTGAAAGTGTTTACAGATGCTAACTGGGCTGGTAATGTGGACAGTCAGAAGAGCACAACCGGTGGTGCATTCTTTCTTGGTGGAAGAATAGTCTCATGGATGAGTAAGAAACAGAGTTGTATCTCTCAGTCTACAGTAGAAGCAGAGTATGTTGTAGCATTTATGAACTGCACCTAGACAATTTCGATGAAGCATGTATTAAATGGCTTCAAAGTTCATGTATCTGAATTGGAAAATATATTTTGTGACAACACAAGTGTGAGTAACATCTCCAAGAATCCGGTTTTACATTCTAGAACCAAGCACTTTGAGCTTAAGTATAATTTCTTAAGGGAAAAGGTTCAGAACAAATAAGTACTAGAACATGTTTCCAATAAGGAGCAGTTAGCAGACATATTCACCAAGCCTCTACCGAAGGCTACTTTTACCTATTTGAGAGGTGAATTAGGGATGCTTCCCCTTCAAGAGGTGAACTAAAGGTGTGTGCTCCACATCAGTGATGACTTACATTGATATATTTTTCTCAGGATTGGTGTGTTGAAGGATGCTACTCCTTAGGGGGAGCAGCATAGTAGATCATAGATGTTTATGCCTTCACTTTGGCATTGTTGTCAAAGGGGGAGAATATGTGAAGCAGAGAAGATATCTATCGTATTGGGGGAGAACATGTAAAGCTCAGAGATATCTTTGTATATTGCCATCAATGCCAAAGGGGGAGATTGTTGGCATATGTGCAAAGTATGTTGTCATTGATGTCAATACAATGAAGAGTGAACCGGTATATTGAAGTATGCACTTGCAAGGGAACCGGTATATGTGAAAAAGTGAAGCCATATGTTTGTCCAAGTGAATCAGTATGTTGAAATGTGAACTGATATATGTGAAAATGTGAACCGGTATATGTAAACAAGTGAAGCGGTATGTTTGTCCAAGAGAACTGGTATGTTGGAATGTGAACTAGTATATGGAATGTTTTGTATCAAAGTTTCATATGGTATGACTATCGGTTGGTAGTCTTAGCTTCAAGGTTTTCGATTGAAGTGTTCTATGCCTATGTGATTCAACCGATGACATTTTGTGCTAGCATTGTAATGAAGAATAGATTGTGTTGCTACGTTAGCTCTATGCGCGTCAAGGATCTTGCATGAAGGAGATTGATCCTATCTACCTCAGGAATGTGTGAAGTCTCTGAAAATGGTGGAGAACACGTGATGGGTTATTGCCTCCAAGATGCAGTGAAGAATGAATGATAGAGAACGTCTTGAGATCTGTTAAAGAATGTTGTATTCAAAGCAAAGTGTTCAATGGTCAGGATTGAACCGACTAAATTGCTTAACCTAAATATTTAGGGTTTAGGGTTTATGCTACCAACCTATCTATTTCCTATAATGTCGATGTTTTTTTTCATGTTGAGGTTGTTGGCAAATGTTGTATGTGTATCTAAGTGCAAAGATATGTGATTCTTGCCAGACCAGATATGAGAATAGATACCTACAGAGTGTGAGTGCAGAAGGAAGGAACTGAAGTGGATCTGCATTGGCTTTGAGTGTTGTTACCAGATCATTGTAATACCAGTTGACCTCTAACCACTTCAACAGTTGGAAAATCCCTTAACAGGGTAGCTTTAACTGGCTTGCTGTAAATCCTTTAACAGGGTGACTCAAAATCATTGAGTTCTAAAAAAATCCTCTAACAAGGTAACCTTTAACCGGGTATGTTAGCCATCCCTTAACCGGGTGATCCCTAGCAGGATCAGTTCTTAACAGAACCTATTGTAAAGTCTTTAACCAGACTAGGCTCCTAATAGAGAGGACTTCAAAAGGGTTCAAAGAATAGCTTGTGGGTATTCATCCCCACCATGGTTTTTCTCAGTTGGGTTTCCACGTGAAAAGTTATGTGTGATGTTTTTCATATGATGCTTTGTTATTCTTTGTTAAGTAGTAAAGCATGTTGAACCAGTAAGTCTTTACATTCCTATTAAAGCATTACTAGTGTATGCATATGGGTGAAGTGGAAATAAGATGTTAGATTGTGTGGAAAGCTGAGTTACCAGTTTATGTCTTTCTCTATGCTTAACCGGTAGCAATCTCGTTTAGACCGTTGTTATTGCTTTCTAGTCAAAGGGCAGGGTTCTCAGTCTAATCGGTTTAGGAGAAACTATTTTTATCAGTACTGATTCACCCCCCCCCCCCTCTCAATACCGGTTTGGTACTAACTAGACATCATTGATTTATCAGAAAGATGAATAAAGTGTACCCTTTTTTACACTGTTTTTTCATGTAGATGCATTTTTTAATGTAGTTGCATTTTTAGATGTTGTAAGTTTTCTCATAGCTGCATGTTCCCTTTATGTTGTAGTTGTAGTCAAGTGGGACTGTGCAGTTGAATTAGTCAACTGTGCCCACCTTTTTCTCCTTTTCTCTCCTATATATAAAGGAGCCTCATTTGTAAATATTTATCTTTTATTATGCTAAGCAAGACTCTACTGAATTTTTGCCTCAACTAAGACTTTGAGCTTTTTGTTACGAAGATTCAATCAAGCAAATAACGAAAGCAATTCCATTTGATCTCAAACTTTGTGTTGCGTCAATGATTCTTTATATGAGTTAATGTTCCTATGTCCATTGCTTATATATGTTCTTTAATTCCTTGATATTGGTGATATTGTTTAATGTTAGTAATAGATCTTTCCAATTGTGATAAGTAGACTTTGTGCTATTTGCATATTTGGGAAATTTTCTAATGATAAGTGATTAGTGGTAGGCTTTGTATAGTTTATATTACTTGTAGTTTTAAGGGATTGGGAAATTATACTTGAAGACTTTGTGCTGCAAGTTAAATTTATTATCACTTGTAATCATTAGCTTAGTTAGAATTGCATTCAAGAAAGACTTTGTGCTTCTTGATTGTAAGTTTAGTTTGTTCATTTCTTTATGTATCAAAAGTGATAGAGAATTGTAACAAAGTGGAGGGAGAATACATAAACTCTGAAAGAGAGTTTTATGCCCAAAACTTACCCATAGATTTTAGTTTCTTGTTAATTATAGAATAATTTTCAAAGGGAACCTCCCCTTGCTGAGATGAGAGATTAATTTCTCAACATAGTTGTGTGTGAATTATATATTTTGTCGTTGGTATGCTAGTGACAAAATATTCACCCAACAATGTGAAGTTTTTGAAATGTGAAAAA
Organism: Cryptomeria japonica; assembly: GCF_030272615.1. Lineage (NCBI taxonomy): Eukaryota > Viridiplantae > Streptophyta > Pinopsida > Cupressales > Cupressaceae > Cryptomeria > Cryptomeria japonica. The sequence continues at coordinate 666,678,547 of NC_081415.1, read as the reverse complement.
TAGGTAAGTAATACATCATATTATTATGAAGTGTGCAAAATAAGTGTGAAAGAATACTTGGGATACAAAGAGAACTGGACTTTCAGCATTTGTCAAATGCTTCATCCACCACAGTTCACATAATTCTTTTGTTGTAATCTCAATGTATCTTTCTCTAGAGAAGTGATCTTTAGATTGCTAGCCTGCAAGTTCAATCAAAGAGCAATGAGCTTCCTTGGTAGTGAGCCTAAAACAAACTTTGTTATAACTCATTTCATATATTGTGAGTTGATCCTCACTCTAGATTTCCCCTCCTTGGATTTTCCATGAAAAAATATTGGTGTTCTTGTGTTGTGGATGTTAAGTTTCATTATTTACTTTTGCTAATATGATTTGAAGGTTTAAAAGTTAATGAATGGTTAAAATTTGATTTATGTTGATTCACCCCAGGCCTCCTCACCCTCTCAACATCTAAAGATAGAACTATAGTTTGTAGAGTTATCTCAATGAAGTGACCTTCAATGACTTCCCTTTGAAAAGTATGAACCACAAAACTTACAATATCCTCGAACCTTGGGATAAAGGTAGGGGATCTATCTTAGACAATAATAATCATCTCTATCACACACTCCCTTGCCACCAACCCAGATAACAAGGTAAATATATGTAGCTAACATCAAGATTAACATGGATCTCAAATGCAATGGCACCTATTTATTTTTTAGATATTGTAACATGTGCACTTCATAATAGAATATCCCTATACCCTAAATTTGTTGAAATATGATGAAAAACATCTTTATATAACCTTTTTTTGAACATGCTCAAAATAATTTTGATAACCATCCTCTCACACTCTTACTAAAATTTCTTTCAAAGTTTTTCCTAATGACTAGGGGTTGTGGGTTTGTGAAAATTTCTTAATATTTTTTATATCTTGATCAATTCTTGTAAATAAGTTTAAATAACTCCTTTGAAAAAGTTGAAAGAAAAAGATAAATGTCTAGAATTGGAAAATGGTTCTTACGAGCTTTAATCAAAGGTCGTAAGAGGAATCCTCAAAAATCCAAATGGAAAGTGGAGGACATGGATCACGTGGACATTTTAATAAAATATAAAAGAAGTCCCTATCACATGATGATAGAAAAGGATTTAATCTAAGGATATTTAACTGAAACCCACCTTCATTTGAACCCAATATGTTTTATAATGTATCTTTTTTCACAATTTTCTTTTTGACCTACAAATGAACAAACTGTTATTCTCGTACCTTAATATAGAGAATGTGGTTATTGACATAATTACTCTTGACCCATGGCCATCTATACCTCATTGGTAAGGAATTTTACCTCTAATCATGTGTTAATACCCACATCTTATAAACAATATCCTATAAGAATCCCTTCTTATTTTTCACTAAAAATGTGTGTTCTTTTCCATGTTCATTTTTTCAAACAATTGGTAAACCTTTGATATTAAAGGTATTTGATTTTGCAGATTTATATATTTAGTTGGCATGAAATGCATTACAATTATGTAATAAATCATGAGTAATATCTCCCATACTATGATAGTTGTAAATCAACAATATATTATATCAACTTTCAAACTTTTATTTGCAAACAATACTAGAAATTTATAGAGATTTATGAGTTTAATTATGACTTTTATATTACATATATAAAAATGTCACATTCTTCTTATAGCATGGATTAATCCTGGAACAGATTGCAGCCACCTATGAGTGTTGGAAAAGCTCGACAATAATTATTTGACCACTCTTAGTGTTGAAATGTGGCGATTGATCAACAAAGTATTGTACACTCAGCATGTATCCTCGTCGGGGTCCAGGGGCGGGCTGAGCCTCGGGGAGGGGTTTAGGGGTGGCAGCCCCCAAGAAAAGTAGGGGTTCGAGGGCGAGAGCCCCCGAGAAAAAAAAATTTGCCATTTTTTCGTTGATGAAAACTGACATTGTAATAAAACCCTAAAAAGGATGACTTTGTTTGTTGCCCTAAAAACGCATGTTATAAGCGATTGGGATGCTTAAGGCATTGTAAGGTTGATGTACTATTTTTGCTGGATAATAAGAAAGATTGGACGACTGTGTATGGTGGACGTAACCCATTCTGGGTGAACCACATTAAATCTCTATGTTATCTGTGTCTTGTTTTATTTCTTTATTTTTTGTATTTAAATTTGCATATAATTGTTAGTTCATATTTGCTTCGGATCTGCTTGAAACCCTAACAATTGGTATCAGAGTGAGGTTTTCTGTAAATTGGCAAGACTTTCAGATTTGAGTAGGAGCAATGGAGGATTCCAAATTCAAGGTCGAAAAGTTTAACGGCCAGAATTATCAGTTATGGAAAATGCAGATGGAGGATTACCTGTATCAAAAGGATTTGTGGTGGCCATTGGAAGGAAAGGCAAGAAAGCAACCACAATGTCAGATGAAGAATGGGACATTTTAGATAGAAAGGCACTGGGATCCATTCAATTGTGCCTTGCGCCGTCTGTAGCATTCAATATAACAGAAGCAAAAATGGTCATAGATTTGATGGCGACATTGGCTAAGCTGTATGAGAAACCCTCGGCTTTGAATAAGGTATTTCTTATGAAGCGTTTGTTTAATTTGAAAATGAGTAAGGGAGGATCTATAGCGGAGCACTTAAATGAATTTAATACAATTACCAGTCAATTGTCTTCGGTAAAAATTACCTTTGCAGAAGAGGTTAGGGCTCTCTTGATTTTATGTTCTTTGCCAAAAAGCTGGAATAGCTTGGTTATGGCTGTAAGTAACTCTATCTCTGGCAAAAATACTTTGGTATTTGATGATATTGTTGGTGTTATCCTAAGCGAGGAAATGTGAAGGAAAAGCATAGGTGAGACTCCAACATCATCGGGTAGTGTTTTGAATGTGGAGAACAGAGGAAGATCAAAGGAAAGAGGAAAAGGCCCTTAGAATGAGAAGTCATGAGGGAAGTCAAAGAAAGGACGCTCTCAATGTAGAGGAAAGAAAGATTGTTGGTACTGCAGAAAGCCTAGTCATCTAAAGAAAGACTGCTGGTCTCAAAAAAACAAAGAAGGAGACAAAAATGAAAATGACAGTAAGGAAGCTAATATTGCAAGTAATACTTTACAAGATGCTTTAATCTTATGTTTGGATAATGTTAATGATTCCTGGGTAATAGATTCTAGGGCTTCATTTCATGCTACACCCCATAGAAAATATTTTCTAGATTATGTTCAAGGTGATTTTGGACAGGTATATTTGGGTGATGATGAGCCCTGTCAAATTGTTGGAAAAGGAAAGATAAAGATCAAGTTGCAGAATGGAAATGACTAGTTTCTGCAGGAGGTAAGACATGTTCCTAATTTAAGAAGAAATTTAATTTCTACAGGGCAACTAGGTAGTGAAGGTTGCATAGTTACCTTCTCAAACAATATCTGGAAGGTCAGTAAAGGATCATTAGTAGTAGCTAAAGGTGCGAAGGTAGGCACATTATATCTGTGTACTAGTAACACTTATTCTACCTTAGCTGCTACAGATAAAGTTACTGCAGGGACAACAACAATAAATGTTGCAAGAACAGATTCGATAATGTGGCACCATAGGCTTGGGCACATGAGAGAGAAAGGGATGAAAATCCTTCACTCCAAAAATCTATTGCCAAGACTAAAGAAGATTGATTTAGAGTTCTGTGAAAACTGTGTTTATGGTAAACAGAAAAGAGTCAGATTTCTCAAGGTTGGGAAAGAGAAGAAGAGTGAGAAGTTAGAGCTTGTACATTCAGATGTATGGGGACCGGCTCAGGTATCATCTCTTGGTGGCTCTTGTTATTATGTTATTTTTATTGATGACTCAACCAAAAAAACATGGGTATGTTTCCTAAAACAAAAATCAGATGTTTTTGAAACTTTTAAGAAATGGAAAGCTTTGGTTGAGAATGAGACAGGAAAAAAGTTGAAGTGTCTTAGATCGGATAATGGAGGTGAGTATTGCAGCAAAGCATTTGAAGATTACTGCTCCTTAAATGGGATTCGAAAGTAGAAGATAGTTCTAGGAACTCCACAGGAAAATGGTGTGTTAGAGAGAATGAATAGGACTATCATGGAACACGTGAGGAGAATGAGATTGCATGTTGGATTCCCCTTACATTTTTGGGCAGATGTTGTACATACTGTTGTCTATTTGATAAATAGAGGACCTTCAACCCCTTTGGATGGTGGTATTCCAGAGGAGGCATGGACTGGTAAAAAGGTAAATTATTCTTTTCTAAAAACTTTTGGTTGTGAAGCTTTTGTCCATGTTGATAAAGAAAATAGAACCAAGCTTGATGCTAAATCTCAAAAATGTACCTTCATTGGATATGGGATAGATGAATATGGCTGTCGGTTATGGGATTTTGAAAATAAGAAAATAATTAGAAGTAGAGATGTTATATTCAATGAGAAGGTTATGTATAAAGAACAGATGCAGGAAAAGAAGCATGAATAGGACAAACAAGAATATGTGGTGTTGGATGAGATTCCTGAAAATGAAATGCCACAGGTACCTGATGCTCAGCAACAACAGATTGTCCCACAAACTCTTGCAAGTGTTAGACATTCTACAAGGACAAGTAGACCCCCTCAAAGATTTTCTCCTTCTTTGTATTCTATTTTATTAATAGATTCTGGTGAACCAAAAGAATATGAAGAAGCAATGCATGTGGATGCCAAACAACAGTGGGAGCTAGGCATGAAAGAGGAGATGGACTCCTTGATGAAAAATAAGACTTGTGACTTAGTCCCTTTACCTGCAGAAAAAAGAGCCTTGCCTAACAAATAGGTTTATTGGCTGAAGGAGGAGGAAGGAGGTCAGAAAAGATATAAGGCCAGACTTGTGGTAAAAGGTTTTGCATAGAAAAAGGGTATAGATTATGATGAAATATTTTCTCCAGTTGTAAAAATGACTTCAATTAGAACTGTACTTATTCTTGTGGCTGCAGATGATTTATATCTTGAACAATTAGATGTCAAAATAGCTTTTCTCCATGGAGATTTGGAGGAGGAAATTTACATGTTGCAACCATAGGGATATGAGGTCAAAGGTAAGGAGAACTTGGTGTGTAGGTTGAAGAAAACTCTGTATGGCCTAAAGCAAGCACCCCAACAATGGTATTTAAAATTTGATAACTTCATGGTTGAACACGGTTATCATAGATGTCATTCCGATCATTGTTTATATTTTAAGAGATTGGATAATGGCAGTTATATTATCCTGTTGCTTTATGTTGATGACATGCTTGTTGTTGGTTCTAACATGGAACACATAAATGATCTTAAATAGCAATTAGCTAGGTCATTTTCTATGAAGGATTTAGGTGCAGCTAAGAAAATTCTCGGTATGAGGATTACACGGGACAGGATAAATAGAACCTTGAATTTGTCCCAAAGTGAGTATATAAAGAAGGTGTTGAAAAGATTTAACATGCAGGATGCGAAAGTAGTTAGTACACCTTTGGCTAGTTATTTCAAATTGACTAAGGAGATGTGCCCAAAGGCACAGGAAGAGGTTAATAAAATGTCTAACATCCCTTATTCATCAGCTGTTGACAGTCTGATGTATGCAATGGTATGCACAAGGCCAGATATTGCACGTGTAATGGGAGTTGTGAGTAGGTTTATGAGTAATCCGGGTATGGAACATTGGAATGTTGTGAAATGGATTCTTCGATATTTGAAAGGAACTACTACGAAGACATTATGTTTCAAAGGATCTAATGTTGCTTTGAGTGGATTTGTTGATTCTGATCTGGCGGGTGATATTGATTCATGGAGGAGTACTACAGGGTATGTTTTTACTATAGGGGGAACTGCAGTGAGTTGGATTTCTAGGCTGCAAAAGGTTGTTGCACTTTCAACCACTGAAGCTGAGTATGTTGCTGCTACAGAAGCCAGCAAGGAGATGATTTGGTTACAATGTTTTCTGGAGGAATTGGGTCAAACATAGGAGGATCACCCATTGTATACTGATAGCCAGAGTGTCATTCATCTTGTGAAGAACTCTGCTTTTCATTCAAGGACAAAGCACATTTAGCTCAGGTACCACTTCATCCAGACTGTTTTGGAGGAGGGTCAGTTACGGCTTGTGAAGATTCACACAAGTGAAAATCCTGTCGATATGTTCACAAAGGCAGTTCCACAGGAGAAGCTAATTTCTTCATTAGTTTCTGTTGGTCTTCTTGATTGATAATTGTGTAATTTATACCAGTCGAGTCCTAGTGTTTTATCCAACAGATGTTGCATGTACAGTGGTGTCGTGTAGTATCACTCTCCAAGTGGGAGATTGTTCAGTGTGGAGCCTGATCAGTCTCCGAGTGGGAGATTGTTGAAATGTGGTGATTGATCAGCAAAGTACTATACACTCAGCATGTATCCTTGCCGGGGTTCGGGGGCGAGAGCCCCCGAGAAAAAAAAATTTGTCATTTTTTCATTGATGAAAACCGACATTGTAATAAAACCCTAAAAAGGCTGACTTTGTTTGTTTCCCTAAAAATGCATGTTATAAGTGGTTGGGATGCTTAAGGCATTGTAAGGTTGATGTACTATTTTTGCTGGATAATAAGAAAGATTGGACAACTGTGCATGGTGGACGTAACCCATTCTGGGTGAACCACGTTAAATCTCTGTGTTATCTGTGTCCTGTTTTATTTCTTTATCTTTTGTATTTAAATTTGCATATAATTGTTAGTTCATATTTTCTTTGGATCTGCTTGAAACCCTAACACTTAGGCCCAAAATCAAACCCTTACACCACTGTTGTAGTTAATTGACCTTGCAGAATGATTAACTTCAATCTTTCCTTTCAGTTTTGTTCATTATGGATCTAATACAATCTATATAGGAATATTTGAGTATTAAATCACAAATTAGATAGTACAAGCATGTAGATATTAGACAAATGAAACTCAAAAAAACCTTATAAACTCTCCTTATCTTGGTGACCAAATAGAAGTGCTAGGGTATGTTGAATCACCTTTTTTCTAGCTCACACCGACCTAATTTAGGATGGGTGGAAATGAGGAAAATCCCTCATACCTATTAGGATTAATGATAGTCCCAAAGATACTGAGAGGGGGGGTGAATTAGTATCTAACCGATTGACAAAATATTTAACCTTATTAAGTATTTTGCATTCCAAAATATTGTACTGGTAAATAAGAGTTAATGCAGTAAATAGGAACAATAAAGACAACATAGAAAACACACCATAACACAAGATGTTTAATGAGGAAACCTGGTGTGGGAAAAACCTCGGTGGGATTTGTGGCCCACAATATTCACTCACTGGCCAATGAAAAAATATTAATTACAATGAGGGGCCTAAACATGCAGGAAGGCCAACTTCCTAGAGCTCACTGCTCAATCTACAAAATAGAAGTCTCACTGACTTACAAAATGGATTATGAAAATCCAATACAATGTACTACTTCAAATCAGCATCAACTATGCCAAGTTTAGTACCAGTTTAAGCTCATACTATAACCATAAACCTTATACAAAATCCACCCTATGCATTCACATATATCTTCCTTATTATTCGCTCATTCCTATCTCATCTCATCTCCTATTCCATCCTCTCTACCAAAATGATTTACAAGATCTCATACATATATGAGTCTATTACAATATGCCATTTTGGCTTTACAAAAGATAATTACAATTAAATACAATAAACCAAAATTTATTTCTATTGGTTGGGGTGTCGGTATGCATTGTTGCCACTATCGGTGAAGTGTCTTTTAGTGCCAGCATTTGTCGGTGTCGGTGCCTGCTGGTGGTGTACCAGATGAATGTCACGTGGTTACCTGAAGGTTTCTAGTAGGTTGCCATTAATGACAACACCATCATTTCTCACTAGAGTGTAGAATGCCAACAATCCCCCCCTTTGGCATTGATGGCAACACTCATGAAAAAAATCAAAAAACTATTTCCAAAAAGTGAAGTCCAAAAATTTACCAAAAATATGTGCTCCCCCTGAGCAGATGATCTCCTCTGAATAGCCATTTTTCTTTGTCCACTACTCCCCCTTTGACATCAATGGCAAATGTTGTCAAAAATTATCAAACGAGTGCAAAATTTCACCTTAAGGTTTGTAACCGGTTGGTTACAATCTGAAATATATCAGCCAAAACCAAATTTAAACTCTGCATGAATCTATTGCTATCATTCACAGTTGCCTTAGTTTGATGGATCATGTCGGTGAGATGATAGATATGCTCCCCTGGTGATCTTTCTCCTTGAATTAATGCCTTAGAGATCTCATTTCTCAGAGAGATAAGGTTATCCAGTTTAGGACTAAGTTTATACTTCAGCTCTCTGGCATTTGCCTTGATCCTTGCTTTTTCCTTCTCAAATTTCTCCAAATTTTCCTCAAATCATGCTATTTCCTGCTCAATAACTGATATAGGTTCAGATGAACCAATGATGTTGTTAGCTATATCATCAATTTCTTTCTGTACTCTGCTTATCTCTTTTTCAATGTCCTGGGCCAATAGATGTGGCTTGCATGTTTCTCTGTATAGTTCTTTATACTCCAAAATTGTTGTATTCAGTGCTGGTAAAAGTGTGTTAATATGCTCAGTGCACTTATTTATTGTCTCCTCAAAGAATTTTTCCTTTCCTTTTTCCATTTTCTCTTTGAATATATCATCATTTACCTTATCCACTGTTATTATATTTCCAGCAATAAATTTAGACAATGTGTCTAACTAACCTAAAGAATCCCTTACATTATCTACATTGCATTTTGGTGCAATCATCTTAAGAATAGGTATTGTATCATCAATTGCCTTGTAGGCCAATGCATTACAATCAGTTATCTTCTTAATTGAGTCCAGAAGTACCTCTGTTACATTAGTAGGTCTGAATTTGGATGCCTGACCAACTGCCTTTATTATATCAGTGCTTCAAGTATTTTTTACCATTTTGCTTGTATCAACCTTCGGTGGATCATTTTGAGTTTATGTTTCAACCTGTAGTGGTTTGGGTTTCTCAATGATTACCTGTTTTACTATCTTAGCATGTACATGTGCCTCTATCGATTGCTCCATTGGTTTCTCTATGTTATTAGCTGTCGGTATCTTTGTCTCTGTCGGTTTCTCAGTGCCAGCATCTAAACTGCCAGTATTCATTCCACTATCCAAAGGTTTCTCTATATGCTTTGTTTTCTCTGTATGCATTTCAGCCTCAACATTTTATGTCAATTTCTCAGCAATGTTTCCACTGCTGACAATATCATCTTGTACCTCTATGTTGTCCTTGTCCACAATAATGTTCACTTCCTGAGTATCAACATTCATGGTGAATAGAATTTATGATTCAGGGTTAGTGTCATCATGTGTTATGTCCACATTTTTAGTAGTCGATGTATCATCAGTATGTACCAGTGTAGTATCCAAGGGTGGTGATAAGTTGTTAGTTATTTTGATTTTTGGTATTCTACCAACTTTACCTTTCCCTATTTCCTTGTCCTTCTGATAAACTTTAAATATTTTCTTCGGTTGGTTTAATTCTTCCTATTTTTCCCTTTCTACAAAAAAGATATCCCATTTGTCAATTGTTTCCTCTGTAATTTTATTAACTCTACTAGCCATTAAGATCACTTGTCGGTGACCACTAGCAAAAACTGATCTGTTAGCTTCACAAATTAATTCATCAATCTCCTCTTTCAAGTTAATTGGATGTACAGCTAGAAGTTTTTCAACCTTAAGTTTCTTGTCCAACTCCATTACTGCAATCCTCTTTGTATCTAACCTTTTGTATAGATCATTTGGAAAGTCATCTACAACTTCAATTAAGACTTTCTTGTAAATGTCCAGATGTAGAATAATATTATTTTCAACACTTTCCTTTTCTGAATTAGTGAATGTGTTATACAGCTTGCCCACATTTGCCAAGTTACCGTCATTAGTGATTTCATTCAGTAAATTATCCAAAGGTGGTATAACTTGTTTTTGTTTCTTCTTGGGTGTTAACTTCTTTGTCAGTTGTCTTATTGCTTGTTGCTTCTTTCTCAGAGATCTTTTTTTCTTGGGTGGAGGAGAAGGTACCGATGAAGGTTTTCTCTTCCTATCATCTCTCTTAAATTTAGCAGGTATCTCATTGTGAGATGATGTGCCAACCGGTCACATATGTGCCTCTAGTTGCAATCCTTTTAGTTCACTTTCCTTTATTCCAGTAAGGTTCATAACATTTTCTTTTATTTCCTTTACTTGTTTTGATGCACTCCTTATGTACTTTTATCTTTTCTTTCTTTGTTTCATTGTTTGTACATCACTCTCAATTGTTTATGCAGTACCAAACACTTTTTCCATTGGTTCTCTAGGTGCTTCTAACGGGGCTTTAGCATAAGTCTCAATACTATTCACATCAGCCTCATACCCCATTTCAGTTACCCATACAGTTCTAGGAAGAACTGCTTCCATCCATATCTCATCTTTCTTAATCACAAAACAGATTTCCTTATCATATTTATCTACTATACTTTGTGGTAGTCTCTCTCTTGTTTTCATTTTGGCTTGGAAAGATTTGAAATATTCATTTATATTATTTTCCCTAGCAGTACCCATGCCGGTGAAGGCTTCTTGCAATTGTTTTCCTACCAGTATGTCATATCCAAAATCTTTATGTCCAAAACCAGGAATTTGTTTTGAGAATACAACATAAGGCATACCAAAAGATTACCAAAATGAAATGTCCCTTTCTTGTCTCCTTTTATCTTTTTCAAATTATCAACTAGTTCATCCTTTAGCCATTCACACACATCTATTTTTGCATTGTTATTTACCATATCATAAGCACTTTTAATTCAAAGACTAGAAACTGAGTTAAGTTGGTTTGCATGTGTGGTCTTATAGCCTAAAATCATACTTATGAATATCACATTGATATCCTTGATGTCATTTACTCTCAGAGATCTACTATCAGATGTTGCTCCAGTTAAGGTCATGACTATGTTGTTAGGTACCTTCTTTGTCTTGTATGGTCTGCTGTCGGTAAAGGGTAAACCTATCACTTCCCTAATTGCTTGTTGGGTGAATTTGTAAACTGAATCTAACCAAATAAATTCTTCATGTGCCCTACTTAGGACAATTCTCACTACCCCCTCCACAAATTCAGGGATGTTCAAGATTTCTACAAAACCTAAAGTCTCAATAACCTTGTGCTCAGGTTTGACATTTCCATTTTCATCACAAATTATAGTTTTAAACATCTTTAACACTTCCATAGAACCTAATTCTTCAATATTGCAGTGAATATAAATTCTAGGGTCTTTAGCATAAGCTACACCTGTAGGAATTTTTGAGAATGCACCTATGGAATCATCTTGCTTAGCTATCTCGAGAATAATTTTGAAAATGGGCCTAGGGCATTTTATAATTTCCACAACAGTAGGGTTTGCAATAAATTCAGGAGTAGAAGAGGAAGCCATTTGAAAAATACCTTAAGTTGCCTGATAATGTTTGAGTGCTTGAAATAAATCGCTTCACTTCTTCACCTTGAATGCCTTTGCTCATATTTTTGTGCTCTCTGCTAGTTTGAATGCTTGATGATTCAAAAATGAAGGAAAACTGATGATTTATAATGAAATTTCATTCAACAATCGCAATAAATGCTCGCCGGTTAAGTGAAAACTTAACACATCTGGCGGTAAAGAATAAATCTATCTTCTCACCATCTACCGAGGGTAATCTACATGATATTCAACTTGCTGCAATACCCCCAAAGGGTTACTTCTCAGTTGGATGAAGAATTTTCTGCCGGTGGAGTAATACTTTGTTCTATCAGTGAAGAAATAGACTCATCAACATTTTGATTTGTCTTTCTAATCCATTGTTTCAAAAATTATTTCTTTACCTCATCAACCTTCTCTTTGCCTTTCAAATTGGATCCTTTATTGTTTGACGGTGAATTCTTGCTTCTACAAAATTTTGCAATATGTCCAATTTTTTTACAAGCATAACAAGTCACATTATTCTTCTGAATAGCCTTTCCATATCCTATGTCAATTTGTGTCTGCATTGATTAGATAAGTGCCCAAATCTTCCACAAACATAACATCTTACATTCATTTTGTAGTTTTCTGAATTATGACCATTTTGTTGCATTTGGAACATTGATCGGTGGGTGCATTAATGTTCTGATTGTTTCTAGATCTACATTGATTTTCTCTATGACCAAACTTGTTACAGTTAAATAATTTCCCATTGAATTTGTAAGCATTAGGTTGTCTTAACAGTTTACTGTGATCATGATTGTTTGCAGTACCAGAACTTTAACCGACTTCAAATCTAAGTCCATTAGTATCTCCATTTGGTTTATGACTTTTCAGCATATCATCAAGTTCTTCTGAACTTTTTTTGAATTTCTCTTTGTTTTGATTTGCAGTAGCCAACTCATTTTCCAGAATTCTCATTAGCCTCATAAGTTCAGTTTTATCATGTTGCATGTGAATCAAATTTGTCTTTAACATATCATTTTCATGATTGAGTCTTAGATTTTCATTTCCAGCATCATTGAGTCTCCTATTCAAGTCATCTTCATTCTTCTTTTTGTCTTCAATGTCTTTATAAAATCTCATAGTCATATCTTGCATTTCATTCCTCATAGTCATGTTTTCTTGTCTCATCTTGTTAACAAGCTCATTAAGAGTTCATTTTCATCATTGTCATTCTACATCTTCTCATGAAGTTCTTTTCTTTTATTTCTAGCAATAGTAAGATTCTCCTGAAGTCCTTGAATGAATTCCTGTGCAGTCCTCAGATAATCTTCAAGTTTGATATTCTTCAACTTCTCTAAATCATAGTTTACAAGAGCTCCTTCCAATTGCTTTCTTAACTTCTCCATCTGTATCGGTGTTAGAATCTTTCTCAAGTTGTTAGGCTTTTGAAAATAGAGGACCACGCTCTAATACCAATTTTTAGGAATAATGATAGTCCCAAAGATACTGAGAGGGGGGGTGAATCAGTATCTAACCGATTAACAGGATATTTAACCTTATTAAGTATTTTGCATTCCAAAATAGTCTACCGGTAAATAAGAGTTAATGCAGTAAACAAGAACAATAAAGACATCATAGAAAACACACCATAACACAAGATGTTTAACAAGGAAACCCGATGTGGGAAAAACCTCAGTGGGATTTGTGACCCACAATATTCACTCGTTGGCCAATGAATAAATATTACTTACAATGAGGGGCTTGCACATGCAGGAAGGCCAACTATCTAGAGCTCATTGCTCAATCTACAAAATAGAAGTCTCACTGACTTACAAAATGATTATGAAAATCCAATACAATGTACTGCTTCAAATCAGCATCAACTATGCTAGGTTCAATACCGGTTTAACCTCATACTATAACCATAAACCTTATACAAAATCTGCCCTATGCATTCACATATATCTTCCTTATTATTTGTTCATTCCTATCTCATCTCATCTACTATTCTATCCTCTCTATTAAAATGATTTACAAGATCTCATACATATATGAGTCTATTACAATATGCCATGCCAACATTACAAAATCCAATTACAATTAAATACAAAAATCAAAAGTTTATTCCTATCGGCTAGGGTGCAGGTATGCATTGTTGATGTTGTCGGTGAAGTATTTGTCGGTGCAAGTACCTATTGGTGGTTTACCAGATGAATGCTAGGTGGTTACCTGAAGGTTGCCAATAGGTTGCCAGTAGGTTTCCATCAATGACAACACCATCATTTCTCACTAGAGTGTAGAATGCCAACAATACCAAGGGTATAATGCAAGTCAATGAAGGAATTTACACCCAGCTCCTCACTCAAAACCCATGACCAACAACAATATGGGTGCCTAGTAATAGGGGTTGATAAAAAAATATCTCCTTAATATATTCACCCATCTCATACAAAATTTAGTCAAAGGCTTAAATCCTCTCAAAAATTAAAAAATGTGTCTTCCATGAAGACACAAATTTCTAAAATTGGCAACCTAAAATAATTTAATCTTTGAAACTTCAAACTAGCAAATAAGCTCAATATAAATTCTAAAAGTTCATTCTAAATTAAATCTACCAATAGATAAAATTGGGTTTCCCTTCAATCCACATAAAAATTCAAAGGTTTTCATCCTAAGGCATGTCGAACTTGTAAACACAAGCTCTCCAAAAAAATCTTGAAACACTAGTCAAGAATGAATCCCAAATGACTTGCTTCATCTCCTTTTAAGGGCCCCACTAAATCTTCAAAAAAATCTAAGTTTAACTTCACAAGTTAAATAAAGTGATTTTATAATATTGTTTGTTTTTTATTTGAATCACTTAAGTAAATTAATTAAATAAATTGATATTTTTAATTTAACTTATTGGGACCATTTGAAAATTATTAATTTAATTTAATTTCTCCTCTTATATTCCCCACCTTGGTCTATGGAATAAAAATAAACTAGATGACCTTGATCGATGATCACTCAAAAAAGGGGACATCATAGTCCTCCCTACCTAAAGATTGCTTATCCCCAAACAATTTGTACTTGCCAAGACCAATTTATAGGATCCTATATTAATCTTATGGATGTTCCACCATGCATTTTCTACTCCACTTTGATACAATTGAAATCATCAACTCTATCTACATGCATAACCATGTGAAGCAGTCTAACAATCATACAAATCTTGGGATCCCAAGCCTTAGAATAATCATCACTTAAACCCCTAGTGTTGTAGTGGTAATCTCATGCACACAAACCCAAGTAATCTATAAAAATCAATGTGAGGCCTGATTATTTTATGATCAATGTCATAGAATAACCACCTTCATCAATGTATAATATGAAAACCCTTGAACCAACTCTGAAAATTCTCCCGCTTACTCCAAATTGATGGAATCATACCATCCCGATAGACTAGAGATATGATATACTTGACAATTGAAAATTAATAAATGATGAATTACAAGTTCAAATTTGGGAACGCACAATGTTTCATTTGATAACCATCTCAAAGGAGTGTCTTCTAATGTGATGACAAATAGTGTTGTCTTCATGAAGCAAGAATTAGCAAATCCATTATGGAATGTCAAACCTTTTGTGTACCTTGGATCTATAAATACTACCTCATACTTGGTTGTGAAATATTGAGTATCAACCTAATAATGCACCTTAGTAAAGTATCTTGCATGGAACTTCTCTATCACCTTATGATCACCAGGATCATACAAAGATAATAGATTGATGTTTACACTCATAGAATCCACATGTTCTTCATCCCTTTCAATGGTGTCATCATAGATCCCATTTACACCTTATAAGTTTGGATGTTCATCATTAGTTGTTGATCCTTAAAGTGTATTACTCTTAAAAAAGCCTTCATTTCCTACCATAGCATCTCTCTCATGGATGAAAACCACACTTTCATGTGAAAACTGATACTCAAAATTCAAGAATTCATCACTATGAATTTTATAAACCTCTTCAACAATTTGTAGGATATCCAAAATCCTTGTATTCGCTTCTTATTTCTTAGGTGTGGCTGCAATAGATGATTGATTTTTTAATTTGTATGATGAAAAGTGAGCCAAACCTAGCTAAAAGGAAAAGTTCATCAACCTCTTTCTCCTTGTCTTCAATAAACTTGATAATATGATCTCTATCAAAGAGAAATTGCAAGCAATCAAATATCATAATTTCTAATTCCCCTTGATTGTGCACAATTGTATAAGAGTGACTCCACCTATGATGTAGGAGCATCTCTGGTCGATGAGCAATCTTGCATCAACCAAAAATATGTGTTTTACTTTTCTTCAGTTTTGTGTTGCAGCTTCTTTGTTTATTCTGGCATTCTCTAATATTTGTTTATTTTTTGTTGCGGATTAGATTCATGGATTCCAAATGTGTTCTTATTCATTATTCTATATTTTCAATTCATTTGGATTCTTTTCCAGCAAGTTATCACTTTTGGATTGTCTGTTTCTTGGTTCTCAGAGCAGTTTTGAACTTAATGGCTAGCTCGAGATTTCTCCTTGTGCGGAGCAATTTCTTAGCTCGCAGATTTGTTTGGTACCATGTTAGATGTTCCTTGGCCCTTGGCCAACCTTTCTTGGTAGTCCACACTTCATTTTTTCTCTTGGTGAATGATATCTTTACATTTTGGGGCCAAACTATTTTACACGTTTCATTTCTCTGTTTTGGAGAATGTAATCTTTTGCGGCCGACCTAGATATGTTCCAAGTGATATATATATATATATATATATATATATATATATATATATATATATATATATATGCTTAGATTTATGGTGATCAAAATACTAATATTAAAGTAAAAAAGCTAACATACCAATGAAACTTTTGAGTGCAAAGGCTAACTAATTTAAACTAGTTTAAATAAGTTAACTTCCCAAGATGTGTCTCATTGTTCTCTATCTCACAAGATCCCTTAGGTCAATAGTTTTCTCTCATATCATTGAGCAAATGACTTATGAATGAAAACTCCAAGAATGAGTGATAAAATGATCTATGTGCATGAATGTATCTAAGATCTATATGATATGTTGATGATGATTAAGATATGATACTAAGCTATGATTATGATAAAGTTATGGTAAAGGTATTAACAAACTATACTAACATGATATACTAACATGGATGTGCTATGATATGAAATGCTTATAAATGCTAAAAAAATCATTCTAACAAAGAGAGGCTAAATACTTGATACAATTAGACTATAGTGTAGATGCAAAAAAATATGGATATGGTTTATGAAGAGATGGGCTCTATTTATAGAAAAAATAGGGAAACAGATGGTTAAGATTGAGAAATATTAACAAGGGCTAGGATTGAAAGTTACTCAATCCATGTTTATAATTTTTTCCAATGAAATGATGACAATTGTCAACAAGAGGTGTCTTGACAAGAGATGCAAGAGGTACTAAATGCCTAAGAAGACATTGGGGTCAACCTAGGAGGGTGTTGTTAGGGTTAATTAGGATTTACCTGTGGATAAAGCTTTTACCCAAAGGGCAAATTATTGTGCAAGGGTTAATAAAATAACTAGGGTCAAAGAAATGAGAGTTTGATAAGACCCATGGGTTAAATGAGGGTTAGGTTAGAGAGAAAGTGTCTAACCATGAGGGAAGGTTGAATTAACCATTAATGGTTTGGAAGACTTTGGAGACAAATTTGTAAGAGCCTTATAAATTTGGGGAACTCAACAAGTTAACTTGTTGAAGAGATAAAGTCTTAAATGCATTTAGAAGACTTTCTTCCAAATTTGATAAGTGACTTCCCCAAATTTAGGGATCTGGTATGATTGGGAGAATTAAGGCTAGTTAAGTGGGATTAGGGGGATTGTAGAAGAATGTTTATGATGCAAGTGGGAAATGCAGGAGAATGCAAATGGGAGGAAATAGGATTTTAATTAAAATAAAAATGTTTTATTTCAACTAAAATGGATGCAACTTGCAATTGTAGGAAAATGCAAGTGGGGGCGGGGGGTGTTTATAAATAAATTTGATTTATTTATATGCAAGGATGATTTTAATTAAATGTAAATTTAATTAAAATGGTGAAAAGGGGATTTAATTGAATAAAGTGGTTTATTTTATTAAAGGTTAGAAAGTGGTTAGAGGAATTTAATTAAATAAATTGAATAATTCATTTAATCAAATGGACGAAAAATGGAGAAATTAATTAAATGGGATTTAATTAATAGGGGGATGTGGTTTAAATAAATATTAAATATTTATTCAACTAGATGGTCAGATGTATACGTCTACATATATATATTGATGTAATTGATCTTTAGTTGGCGGGGGGGGGGGGGGGGGGGGGGCAGATGTAGAGGTAGATAAGAAGAAATGTGATAATTTAGTTTCATGGTCTATAATTTGCATATCCAGATAATTGTAATCCGGAATGTATGATGTAATTGGTCCTACAAGAATGTTTTAATTTCCAGATGTTGCTAGTTAATTTATGATGAATATGTGATGTTGTGAATGTCTCTAATTATATTTTCTATGTTTTGTGTTTGTGCTTTTGTTGTGTTACTCTTCCTGCATGATCCAGGTTGTTCTCTTTGAGCGCTCTCTGGACCATGGTTGTGTCAAATGGTATCAGAGTTGGTTGCGAACTTTGAGGCATTCCTTAGACTGAACGGGTCATCTATTTGAGGCAAGTTGTTGTTAGTGTAGGTTTTTTATATTTATTTTTCCTACACATTATTAAGCATACTTAGGTTATATTAGGATGGTTTATGTGAGGACGCATGGCATAGTCCTACATTCACATGTGTCATTCACACCCACATTTGGGTTGTTGAATGTCACACCCTCTTTTGGACTCATTTTTCACCTCCTCAACCATTTATTTGTCCCTACCTAAGTTGGTTTGCCACATGTTTGTCCCCACCTGAGTTGGTTTGCCACATATTTCACCTTTTCCAAGTAGGCACAACTCCCACCTAATTTGGTATTTTGGGAGCTATTATTCCTCTTGGAATTATACACCCATATTTTTCTATATAACCAGCACTCACATGTCCCTTATGTGGAATTCAGAGCTAACTCAGATGAGTTCATATCAACTCAATCAGTACAAGGGGGTGTTGATCATTATTATATCATTTGGAGTGTGATAATATAATTATTTTGTTATTGCACCATATTTCAACATTTCATCCTCTTTGTTGCTCTCATGTAGAAGGTTGATCTTGGTTTTGCAGGTGATCCTACGAGATTGAGTCCATAAGTGACTCTGACATGTTATCAGAGCTTCCAGATTTGCAAGCCCCTTCTCAAATTTGGGAGACATTCAACATTAATTTTTTGTTGGGTGTATTTTTAGCTGAAGAGGACATCATGATCGAGTCTAGAAGGATGAACAGATGAATTTTGATATAAGATACTCCATAATTTGGTGCAAATCAAATTCGAGGCAAAAATTCTACCCCCTTGCCTAATATGGTACGAATATGAATTTTGCTGAAAAAAAATAATATTTTTCCCACATTTTTAAAATATATATTATTATGTCGTAGGTTTTTTAATTATTATAAAAAAAATGGGGACCTTTTCTTATAAAGGCTTATTTTTATATTGTAAAGTTTTGAAAAAAAAATTATATAATTTAAAAAAAAAAAATTAAAAATATATATATTTGAAGGTACCCGACAGGGTACACTGTCCTTATCAGGCCCTCTGTACCCGTAGGGTACTGTAGGGTACCCAAGAGAGGCCCTCTATATCCCTTGAGAAATCCATAGCCCTCATGGGACCATGTGTGGGTGTTTGAAGCCCTCTCAGGACCCTAAGTGGGGATTTCATGTGGCTCGGCCCTCCACACGACCCCATTTTTTTATAAAAAAATTAAAATTTTAAAAGTTAATTTAAAATATAAAAATAAATAAAAAATTTGGCTTCTATACTAGACCTACAACCTCGGCCTTTGTGCACATGTCTCTCACCTCCGCTACATTCAGCGATGATTTTGGCAAAGGATCAATTTAGTTGGTCATGGTCTATATTTTAGAGGAAGTTTAAAATAATTTGGCAAATTTATACATTTGGTTGGTGGTTCAACCAATTTTGGTGGTCTTTCCAATATAGTGGTAGTTTTCCAAATTTGGTGGAGCTATTTTCAAATTGAAGACCCCCTTACGGTTGGGATTTTGTGTTTGACATCTCAACTTAAAATTGTCCGTTCTCAACCATACAGAGGTATTTTTTTCGAGAATTTGTTTTTGATTTGGGGCAGAATTTTGCGATCTCTGTAGTGGTAGAATCAATTTTCTCTCAAGTGATCCGAATTTTCCATAAATCAATTTTTCTTATCAGATCTGAAGGGCAATCCCAATTTTTCAACTTCAAACGAACATAGCTTTCAGATACGACCTCGGATCAAGGTGCTTCTTTTTTTGAAAGTTGATATTTTTCCAAGAACTATCCATTGGATCTATTTTATGTTGTAATTTTGACATTCTATTGTACTTTCAGTATTTGGGTCCAATTTTGGACATTGTAAAACAATAGAAAAACTTCAAAATTGTAAACGCATTGATTTATAAAGTGCCACCATCATATTTTTCTAGGGGGGATCATTGATTTAGTGAATTTTGGGGGGGTGATCTTGTGTGTATTGTTTTAATTTCTTGTGTTTTGTGTTATTACAATGGGGAAAACTCAAATTGAACTCCTAACTCCATATAATTATGAAACATGGAAAAAATCAGCATGGAATTATCTAAGGGAAAAAGGTTGCACTGGCTATGTCAAAGAAACTATTCCTGTACCTACTGATGCTAATTCTCTTCAAGCATGGGAGATCAATCGTGAGAGAGCTCTTGGTTACATTTGTTCACTAGTCTCTTTTGATTTACAATTGCATCTTGAATCAAGCAAGACACCTAAGGAGGCTTGAGAGACACTTGAAAATTTGTATGGTAAAACTAATAAGATTAGGGGTTATTAGATTGATAATGATCTGATGAATCTTGATCAAAAAATTGTCAACAACATCCAAGACTATATCTCCAAGATAAAGCAACTAAGAACATAGTTATCAAATTGCAATTACTAAGGAGGATTTACAATTGCTTTTGAATGTGTTATCCAAGCTTGGTCCTGAGTATTTTGTTTGTTTCTAGCTTTCATACCAACTAGGTTTCTATGGGAACTACATATGTTCAACCCACTTTTGATGCATTTTCAGATCTTCTAGTCCAAGAGAAGGTGAAGATAATTAAAATGGGTATCATCAAGACTTCCAAGTCACAAGCATTGATTGCTAGTGAACCCAAGGTATAGAAAGAATCAGGGAATCATGATTAGAAACAAAAGAAGAAAAAGAACATATTACAGAAAGAATCTGAGTCCTCTTCCTCAAAAAAGGAATCATCTAAAAAGGAGAAGTCCACTTGTGCATATTGCAAGAAATCTGGGCATGATGGACATCAATATTATTTAAAACAAATTGATGAGTTGAAGCATCTTTTGACAAAGAATAAAATCAATCTACCATCAACTATGTCAAAGGATTCATCATCTTAATCTACTTCAAATTCAGAGAAACAAAAGGGGAAAGCACTTGTTGCAATGGAATATTCTAAGTCAGAGAGATGGATCCTTGATTCTGGAGCTTCACATCTCATGGCTTCAACACAGAATATGTTCTCTTCAATTCAAACATGTTCATCACCAAACATTTTGATGGCTAACAACACATATATGTGTGTTTGTGGGTAAGGGTCTATTAACATAGATGAAGGATCATTCAATGATATTCTTTGTGTGCCCTCATTGTTAAGAAATATCATTTCTATCTCTTAGATCACACATGGTCGAGAAGGAAAAAGCTTTGACTTCACTCCAAATTCTGTGATTATTTGGGATTTTCATATCAGAGACATTGTTGTAGTTGGGAGGTAGATCATCAATCTCGAGTATGCACCTTCTCATATTTTTCTTCTATTGTTCCTTTGGCTAACGTACACACTCAGGCATCTAGTGTGGACACTTTTGAGGAGATTTAGTATGGTCATGTTTTTCAATTTTTATGGTTGTATTTTCATGTTTTAGCGTGTAGGACTAGGTATTTAACGCATATGCAATGAACAATAGCACATATAAACCCTAGGGTTAGGTTTTAGCGCATAGGATTGATAGTCTAGCACATAGATTAGATTTAGCGCATATGCAACACATAGTAGCACATTGGATTTGTTAGTTAGCACATAGGATAGGTTAGCACATAGGTCAATCGGGATAGCGCAATGGAGGTCGGTTTTAGCACATAGTCCCATTTTAGCGCATGGACTATTTTCTCTAGCACATTGAATGGAAAGTTTAGCACATGTTGGGCATATTAGTGCTTTTGATGTCTTTTTTAGCATGTAGAGCGAAAAAGTGTTAGTTGGTTAAGTTGACTTTTGATGTTGAATAATTTTTAAATTGATGTGAGGGATGTGTGTAAATTATTTTTATGTTGATATGGGTCTGATAGAGTTATTTTTGCCTGATATGGGTCTTTGGATCAAATTTCCTGATATGTTGCTCTGATATGGTGCACCGATATGAGTCATGATATGGATTACTGATATGGGTCGTTGTTTTGATATGAGTCATGATATTAAGCACTGATATGGGGAAATGATATGGTTCACTATTGTGTTTCACTAGTATGGATCAATGATATGGGATACTGGGATATGTTGCTTGAATATGAATTTTCAAAATAAATTTCCTAATATGCTTCTCTGATATGGGATTCTCTGATATGTTGTTCTGATATGTTGTTCTGATATGTTTTGTTGATAGGTTATTCTGATATGGGATACTGATATGGATTACCGATATATTGCTGATATTAGATACTGATATGGATTATCGATATGGAATCACCGATATGTTGCCAATATGATGCTCTCTGATATGGATATTTAAAATTATTGATGATATGATGCTCGTGACTGTGATATGATTCACTTATATGTTTCTGATTGACCTTGATATGATTCACTAATATGTTTCTGATTGACCTTGATATGATGCTCTTAATATGATTCACTGATATGTATCTGATTGACCTTCATATGATGCTCTTGATATTACATTTTTAATGTAATTGATTGAGTTGTTTTGTATTGATAAAATTGATCGTATCGATAATTGATGGTGGATATGTTATGATTTACAATCGGTACTAGGTGTGCTACAGTCTCAAGAGAGATTCTTGAAGCCATGGGGACTGATCCCATGACTTACATAGGCAGAGAGAGATATTATTGAGAGATATGGATTATCATCCCTTTTGGACATGCTTCGGTATACCATTAACCAGGGTTTGTTGATAGCTATGGCAGAGAGGTGGCATAGTAGTGCAGGAGCACCCCATCAAACCCTTCCTGATGATAAGATAGACTATTAGAAGGGTGGCTAAGGCATTAAACATGTCTTTAGGATGTTTTGTATAGGTCTTCAATCATGCATTATATGTTTGTAATAAAGAACCCCATCTTGTGAGCCAAACTCCTATTTTGGCATTTCTATGAGCCAATTAGGAATTTTGGAAAATAGGGGATCAAATGTGTTAATTTCATGTGTTTTAAGATATTTTAGGAGGGTGTGAGCTAGACCCAAGGCTTAGGAGGTAAAAGATGACATTTTGACAACTTTTGCAAAAGTTGTCAAAAGTTGTCATGAGCAACTTTTTGCATTTTTGATATTTCAAAGTTTCCCAATAGCTCTAACCTCTTTGATTTCAGTTGAGAGAAGTTGTAGAGAATTATTTTAACCTTGTGGATCCAATTCCCAAGGATTAGTTGTACGGAGGAGAGTTTGATGCCAACAAATCAATAAAAATTCTGAATTTTTCCTGCATTTCTAGAGTTTTCATCCGTGGTACGGTTCTGTACAGATTGGTATCTAGTCCAAATGTCATGAATAAGTTTAAGGGGTGAGTTAAATTTTTTTTTTCTTTGGTTTGGAACCTTGATTGTATATAGTGCTCCAGATATTCAAATTTTTTTGTAGGTACCTAGAAAACCAGGGTTTACCTTAGGTTTTCATCCTTCCAAGGCCATATCTTGTACTTCCCCAGTCTGAGACTCATGAGATTTGGTGGAAGAAAAGTATGGTCATTTTATTCTAGGATGCTAAGAGTATTTTGTAGTGAAAGAAAGGAATAAGTGTGTTTGAGGTGATCTTAGGCAGACATCTCTATGTGGCTACCTAGACCTTGAACAGATAGATCACCTTTGTGTGCAACTGGCGATAATTCTAGGTGTGTAACACTGGAATACCTCATTATTTATGGTCCCTCACATACCAAAGGGATTTTAGTTAACTGGTTCACTCATCTAAGCATAGTTGCTTCACAAAAGAGGCCTAATTAGCCCTTTAGGACAGTCAATATCCTACCAGCTTAGAACCTTATTTTGTAGACCCTGATCCTTCCTTTTGGGGATTTGTGTAACTCCCAAAAGGGTGTCTGAATCCATAATTTTTTTGCCTATGTGTATGAAATAATCTGGAATTAAGTCCCCATCACCCGCTAAATAGGGCTACAAGCCACTAGGCCTAATTGAGTGAGTTTACAAACGAATGAGCATGAAATATTACAATTGGTACTTTGTCTAACTTTGAGTAGTCTTGTATGACCCAAAAATGGTACACAAATTATTTGTATCCCTTGAATGCATCAAGGAATGTGTTGTTGAAAGATACCCCTTTTGAGTAGGTATGGGTCTTGAGGATTGTATGAAGTTCTACCTAATGCTATAGAGCCTTGTCTTGAGACGATCCCATTCTTGGTTTGGGGGGTCAATGTCTTGCATTGAGGTGTTTGACAGGTAACAAGAAGGGCTCTGCATCAAGTGGTATCAGAGCTAGTAACGGCTTTGGTAAATAGACAGAGGATTGAGAGATGTCAGAAGGACAAGAGGAAGAAGTCCCTAGAGGACCAATCACCAACCTGGAATTGGCAAAGATTGTGAGAGAGCAGGCCACTGCTTGCAAGGTAATGCAGAGGGAGCTTGAGAGGTTGAGAGGCAAAGTAGATGGGAAGGAATATGGAGGTACCAGTAGTGGTGATGAAGGGGATGAGGATGAGATCCCTATACCAGAGGAAGAGGCAATTCTTCCTGACTAGAGGCACTTCCTTAATGCCCTCAAATCCATGGAGAGGAGAACCATGGATCAGAAGATTGATTTGCCAACTTTTTTGGGGAAGATGAAACCAGAAGTTGTGATGGATTGGATAGACTCCCTATCTAGTGTCTTTGAGTGTGAAGACATTCTAGGACACCAGAAGGTGAAGATTGATAAGTCCAAGTTGAAGGGAGAAGCCATAACTTGGTGAAACTTTGTCCAAGAAGAAAGAGAGAAGGACAATAAGCCCAATATAGTTTCTTGGAAGAGGAAGGTTGCCTTAATTAAAGAGGCCTATGTACCCAAAGACTGTGAAATACAACTCCATAAGAGGAGACAAAATCTCAAGCAAAAAGAAATGGATGTGAACTCATATAAAGAGGAGTTCCAAAGGCTATGTATGAAGTCTAAAACAAAAGAGGAAGAGAGTGAGAAAGTTTCCCAGTACCTAAATGGACTAAGGTACAACATTCAGGAAGATTTGGACCTTCTTAGACCGGATATCGTTGGTAGATCCCATCAACTTGCTATCAAGGTGCAAGAGAAGATCAAAAGGACACGAGAATAGAATAATAAAGGAAGAGGAAGATAGCAGAGGGGTGGAAGTAATTTCTTTAGAAGCAAAGGAAATGGCTTTGGAAATCAAAGTGAAACTAGTCAAGAAAGCACTAAAGGAGAGAGTAGTTCTAATAACAATGGAGGATACAATCAGAGAGGTAACTTCAGAGGAAGAAGATCACCATTTAGAGGGAGATCTCAAGGTAGAGGTCCAATTAGATGTTATAACTGCAATCAAGAAGGACACATGGCTAATAGATGCCCGGAGAAGCCTACTAGCTCCATAGGGGAAAGAAGAAGTAATTTGATTTTAGAGGGGGACTGCCAAAGTGTGGCAAGTGCAAATACATATCAAAGTGTCAATACCCCTGACAATTATGGATACCCTGAAAGAGGTGAAGCTTTGATGATCAGAAGAGTAGTGACCACTATGAAGATGTCTGATAGAGAACCCCAACAGAGGAAGTCTATATTCAAGACCACTTGCAAAGTCAGTGGAAAGGTATGTAAGGTCTTAATAGACTCTGGTTCAACTGAGAACTTTGTGTCCCTAGAGATGGTAGAAAAGCTAAAGTTGAGGAGACTACCTCACCCTTGCCCCTACAAGGTCTCATGGCTCACACAAGGACAACAAGCTATTGTGGAAGAGTAGGCTTGGGTAGAATTCCAGATTGGAACCTATAGAGATAAGTTGATGTTTGATATTGCAAAGATGGATGCTTGTCATCTCCTATTTGGGAGACCATGGTAGTTTGACTTGAAGGCACAACATGATGGTGCTAGGAACACATATTCCATCACCAAGGATGGTAAAGTGATTGAGTTGCTACCTTTAATGGAGGATGATGAGGAGACCAAACAAAAGGAGGTCAAGGTGTTGATATTAGGAGGGAATCAATTCATGAAGAACATGGTAGATGAAGATATGGTTTGTTATGCCCTTATCCCTATTCCAACAGTAACCAAGGTGGAGAAGTCTGAGGATAAGAAAGAGGATAGATTGAAATTGATTTACCCTGCAGTGCAGTAGCTACTAGACAAATAAAAGGGTGTCATCTCTGATGGCATACCAAGGTCACTACCTCCCATGAGGGATATAAACCATTGTATATAACTTATACCTAGATCCACATTGCCTAATAAAGTAGCATACAAGCTCACACCGGATCAGGATATTGAGATGATAAAATAGGTTGAAGAATTGTTGGAATCCAGATTGGTTGGAAAAAGTTTGAGCCCATGTGTAGTCCCTGTGGTCTTGGCACCTAAAAAGGAAGGCACTTGGAGGCTTTGTACTAACTCAAGAGCTATCAAGAAGATTACTATCAGGTATAGGTTTCCAATGCCTAGGATTGAGGATTTGTTAGATTATTTGGGGGTGATATTTTACAAAAATTGATTTGAAGAGTGGCTATCATCAGATTAGGATTAGGCCGAGAGATGAGTGGAAGACTTCCTTTAAAACAAATGAGGGTTTGTATGAGGGGAAATTCATGCCCTTTGGCTTATCCAATGCCCCTAGTACCTTCATGAGGTTAATGAATAAAGTCTTGAGGGATTTCATAGGGAAATTTCCAATAGTCTACCTAGTTGACTATTGGCAAATGCACACTCCAATGAGACATTGTAGGTGATTGAAGGTTTTGTCATTGATGGCAACCTTACAATCCTATGACACCGGCAAGGCAATCCACTAGCACTAGAAAATTTAGATTCTACACCGGCACACAGACCACCGGCACCGGCAGTGAAAGGAAGCATACCGGCACAGAAGCTGCCGAGAATTTTGTTAATAATTTATTTTGTTTATTATTATAAAATCATTGTAAGTCGACTTGGCAAGTTGTAAAATGACTCTTATATATAAGAGAGTTCATTGTAGGTATTATGAAATTATGGAGGAATGTAATTAGGTAAATTAAGGCAGACCATTATGTGAATTATAGGTTAAGGGTTTATGTAAGAAGTAGAGCTATAAACCGGTACTGGATCTGGCATAGTAGATGTTATTTTGAAGCGGTACAAGACATTGGATTTGTATAATCCATTTTGTAAGTCAGTGAGACTTCCCATTTTGTAATTCAGCAGTGAGCTCTAGGCACTTGGCCTTCCTGCATGTGCAAGCCCCTCTTGTAGCAGTAATATTCTCTCATTGGCCAGTAAGTGAATATTGTGGGTCACAAATCTCACTGAGGTTTTTCCCACACCGGGTTTCCTCGTTAAACTATTATGTTATGGTGTGTTTTTCATGTGGTTGCTTTTGTCTTTGTTTATTGCATTACTTTTTGTTTATTAGTATACAGTATTAATATGCTCTACATGTTTTAAGTCAAGAAAATCTACCAACTGGTTAGATACTAATTCACACCCCCCCCACTCTCAGTATCTGTGGGAATCCTAACAATGATATCCTAGTTTTTAGTCAAACCAAACAAGAACATCTAAAACATATAGATGTTAGGCACAATATGGAAAGCTAATGTATTGAGAGGGGAGGGGTGAATTAGTACTCCAAAACATTTCTTGAATAATAACCCTACTATTATGCATAAGCAGAATAGTGCAGTAACATAAAATAAAGTTAAAACAAACATATAACAATCATACATGATTCACTCCATAACACATATATTTTGGTTACGCAGAAACTCTTGGTTAGAGAGAAAAAATGCAGTGGGGATGGCACCCACAACTTCACTACTTCAATAATAAAGAATGCTCAGTTAGAGCTACATTTAGCTATTTCTGATAGCTTACCCTGTTAGGAGTAACAAGATCTGTTAGATCTACCTTGTTAAAGGATTTTATGACATTTATTCTGAATGTTGCACCTGGTTAGAGGCTTTACAATTTATAGACTTGGTTAGAGTCTTTTACCCTGTTAAAGGTTTCTCTTTCAACTTCACAATATTACAATAAAATCATTACAAACATCTGCAACTTTACATCTGAAATGTTATAGCAGATTCTATAAGCTCAGGATAAGATTACCTTGCTTATAGCATACCTCGATAACCCATATAGTAAGTCAGTAAACCCTTCTGTTTACTCTGTTCTTCGACTATTCTCTAAAAAACTTCTCGGTGACCTTTGTGTCTCTGTAGTAGTCTTCCTTCATGCATACATACACTTCAATAATGTTGTATATATAGATCTCTTAAAATGGTGATCCAATTCATTGCTTCGATCTTACAAACAAGATTTCTTGAATGAATAACTAAACAAAATATTTCATTGGTTAGATTGACCTTGCAATCATACAGAATCTTCTAGTGCAATTTCCAATGTAATAACGGTTAGATGTACCTCAATCTTGTAACACGTTTTCATATGCATGTTCAGGTTCAATGTATCTGGTAACACGTTTCACTTGGTGAATATGAACTTAGTGTGTTAACTTTACTGCTTGGTAGCCATAAAAAGATACTCGGTAAACAACTTGGTGTATACTGTGTTCTGTGACTGCTTTCTTCTGTAACCGACTAGACTGTGCATACCGACTTCTCTGTTTATACTGACTTCATGATTCAGTAGTGCTAACCGACTAGAATATATAGTATGACTTTGAATATAAAAAACTAATGGCAACTTGATAAGTAGTAACAATCTCCCCTTTTGACATTAGTTGAGATGTTTGACAAAAACTACTTTCAAAGTCATAACTCAAAAATCTATATACTTTGCAAAATGAGTACACTTGACAATATATACAATAGTCAATGAAATAGTATATGCAGATATACTCCACTTATCATTATTTTGTATATAACTCAGACTTTGCATGCTCGATTCTGTTATGTGCTTGTGTGCTCTGCTTGCTCTACATACTCTGCTCGGTATACTCCCCTGTATACAATACTCAAAACTGTATTACCAAAACTGTATCACTCTCCAAATATAGTATATTACTCCCCTTTTTTGAGAAACATCAAAAAACTTAATTTCCATCCGGGGGCGGTAACTGATCAAAAATAGATTTATACTTGTTCCAAGCATCGGTGGGTGCGACTGAGAGTGCATCCTTTACACTTTCCATTAAAGAATTGTGTGCTTGAATATCAACCAATAGTGATATTAAGCCATCAAGAGTCCTTTCCTCTTGTGTAGTAGATAGGCGTGTAGCTTGGTTAATCTTCTCTTGAACTGATGAGAGATGAGGAAGGAATAATGTCTGGAGGGTCATTATATCCATCCTGATCTTATGCTCTTCATTTCTGAGTTCTAACTATTGAGCCATGAGCTGTTGAAGCTTAGTATAAAAATTTTGAACTGAATTAGGCTCGATGGTCAACTTAGTTGAGAGATCGGTGATCTCTTTCTCAATTGCATCAATTTTATTCTTGACATCTTTAATGAATAAAGAAAATGTACAAATTTTCTGAAATAAATAAAGAATATGCTTGAGCTGAGGGGACAACTCAGAAATGAATTTGACAAGCTTTACTTTCCCTATAGCAAGAGCTTTTTGTACCTCTTCTATCATCTTTGCAGTAAGCTCTTTATCTTTTAGCTTGATCAAGTACTTAGATGCATCAACTCCAGATGTTTCTATTTGAGTAAGGAGTTTATCCAGTTGAATGTGGATGGCTGCATCGGTTGACATTGTTGCTAAAGGTAGCATATCTGTTAGTAGTGTCTTTACCTTCTGTAGTACTTTATTCTTCTTTTGAATGGCCAATTGTTTTTCTTGTTTGGCCTTTTCTTTGCATAGTTCACTGAAATCAATAAGTGCTTGCCCTTTTAATTTTGAGATATCCACATTGGGAAACACTATCGGTTTAGTTAAATCAACTTTGAAACTATGCTTTCTCACCTTCTTCTCTTTACCTTTGGTCGGTTGCACCAAGACAAGTGCTTGTGAGGCTTGCTGACCCTCGGTAGGTTGTTCGGTAGATGCAACACTGTGGTCGGTTCCTGTAGCCGTTGTGGTGTCCTTTGGTGTCTCGGTACTAGGGGTCTCAGCTGTAACATTTTCAGTGCTTGACGGTGCTTGAGACATCTGATCTTTAGTTGTATCTTTTACTACTTCAGACTTGTGACCTTCGGTGCCTTGTTCTGTATCCTTAGGAGCTTCGATAGAGACAAGTGGCTTGACCAGCGGATAAGGCTAAACTTGTTCTAAGACAAATTCACTAGATACAAGTTTTGCATAGGTAGTGCCTTCTATCATTTCCTGCTCTAGTGCTTCTGCATCCATGACATCTTCATCAAATTGAATAGTGTCACTCGGGTCTTGCTTGGTAGCATCAGGACCTTGCTCGGTGACATCAGGATCTTGCTCAATGACATCAACAATTTCAACTTGAGATTGTTCACTGACATCCTTTATTTTGAATATATCCTACCATTTAGCTTTTGTCTCCTTTTCCACATCAATGTATAGCCCATTCATCAATTTTAAGGCTCTCTATTTGACAGGAAATTTAGAATTGTATGTTGTCAAATGTTCTTTAATTTCTGCTACAGACATATCAGGAAATAGATGGACTAGACTTCTTTCTCTTATTTTTTTCTCTGAGTCCATTGCATATTTCCATCTATTATCAATATGTAAGTATAATTCACTCGGAAGTGACATTACTAGTTCTAATGGAGCTAGCCGAAACTTTAGAAGTGTGCAGATGATAGCTTCTTCAATCTGTCGCTTCTCATCATTATTCCTAGTCTCATACTTGACATATCTAAATCTTGCAAATCCACCATATTCTTTAAGATTGGCACAAAAGTTTTCAACAAAATGAATATTTACCTTCTTGCTTTTTACAATCTGAAATTTGTTTACATCATCGGATTCTGTATCACTAGACTTTTTTGCTAGAATGATTCTCCAAGTAGATTTCTTGTAGGTATTGGTTACCTTGGGTGCAGTAACACTCTTTTGTTTCTTACTCGATGATGCAGTTGATGCTCTAGTGTTAGGTCTCTTTGTTGGTGGAGTTGGTAGGCCTTTGAAATGTCCTATTTCTTTCTTTTCAAAACTTTACCCTTTTGCAACTCGATACTTAATGTTATTGCTACCTCTTGAGCTTCTGATTCCTCTTTGGTAATGGCAAGAGTGCCTTTGACAGGTGTAGAGGAGGATTCTTCTCCGAATTTCTTAGATAAAACATTTATCATCTTTGTAGCCTTTCTTGTAGCCTTGGGTACTACAATGCTCATTTTTACTTTTTCTTTCACCTCTTCATAAGTTCCATATCTTAGTTCGGTAGCATGCCTTGGCAATGAAAGATAGGCATCAATTTGTTGTTGTGTGATATCATAGTCAATCTCATAATATATCATCCTTATATTTCTCTACCAATTGTGGTGGAATCCAGTACCTATTGTGCATCTTCTCTTGAAATTTGCTGAAATAGTCATCCATGATATCATTGAAATTATCTCCCAATTTCTTGATAAAATCATTGATTTGATGCTCCCAAACTACTTTACTGACTGAGGGAAAGAACTTCTCAAAGTAGAAAAATATGCATACAAGAAGTGAAACAAACTTTAGTGTGTTTGCCGAGTTGTTCTTCTTCGACTTCCTTATTGTGTTCAGGTTCTCAAACAAGTTCTTCAGTAGCACTTCATATAAATCTACTTTCATTCCCTTTTTCACTATTTTATAGGCTAAGTCAACTACGGCACATGGTACACTATTTTCCCTTGTTGATTGGAAGAAACAGTAACCAATTACTCTAATTGCAAACTTAAGTTTTGCATCAGTGACATTGTTCAATTTCAGTCCTCAGTAATCAGATTCTACTCTAGTTAGACTGATTAACTCCTTCTATGATATCATTTTCTATGCTTGTGCATGATCATAGATAGGATACCCGGTGATCACATGAATGATTTCCTTGGTGATTTTGAATGGTTGCTCCTCTAGCCACATAAAATCATCATGAACTCTGCTTAAAACAAACTTAACCCACTAGGGTTTGAACACAAAGGGATACGCTAGGGCTTTAGTTAATCCCTTGATTTTGATATGCTCATACTTGCTATCCATTTTGCCATCAGTACAAAGTTCATCATATGTGTCACTAATATCAACATGACCGAGTTCTTCAACACGGCATTTGGTGAAGAATCTAACATCTTTGACTAACAAGACTCGATCCGGGATGAGTGAAAATGTAGTTTTGTCATCCGGTTCAGAGGCGACTTTAGGAGTCAAAGAGTACTTCAGCGAGGGCTTCTCCACATTCTTGACAACTACGGGATCTTGGATCTTGGGTGCCATTGTAGATTTCAGGTAAAAACTTAGCAAACTATCCTTAGGGTTTGACGGTTTACAAATGACAGATGCTTCACACTCGATAGATAATAGCAATTTGACAAGATCAGAAACCAACTTAATAGTGTGATGAGATTTGATGTAAATACCTTGAAATTTGCTCTGAATGAAGTTTGATCGCCTTGATTTGCTCTGCTCTGCTCTCTTGAAAACTTGGTGAATGAAAATGACCACGAAAATACCTTTAAGTACACAAAATACCTTATCGGGCTTTGTGTGAGTTAGGTCAAAACATTGAATGCACTTGATTCACCTTTAACTGATTTACTCCTTTTTTCATTTTAATCGAGTAACCAAATTTCCTTCATTTACCGACTTGACAGGCTTCCTATATACACCGACTTGACAGGTTTCCTGTAAAGTACTTTTGATAGAATTTCAAACTTACTAATGCATCTTAACTATGCAGATTTTGAATTTTGTACATAATAGAATAGGAACTGTTATGATTTAACCTTTAGAGAATGCAGTCCCTTCATACCTTTTCTGATTAATTTGGAATACGTGCACCTAACTCGGTAGGTAAGGTGCTTTCTTCATCTGACATGATTTCCTTCTTTTTCCAAATCATCTTAAATTTTTCTTTTATCTCTTCAGTGTCTCTTCTAGGTTGATCTCTGCAATCTCCAACTAAATGTCCAGCTTTGTGACAATGAAAACATGCCATACCAGGATTTCTCCATGATCTTCGATTGTTCATTCCAAACCTTATAAAATAGTTGGCACTAATGTGTCCCTATCTTCCACAACATTCACACCATATCCTTGTATTGTAATCACATGGTACTGCTGCATATTGTCAGTAAGGATCTGTGTGAGTTCGGTAACCTCTAGTGTTTGCTTGGTGTGGACACTGCATGTAGTTTTTTTGCTTAGACCAGCACTTCTCGATACTATGTCCATATCTATTGTAGTTTCTACAAAACCCTTTGAATTTTGCCTTCTGATAGTTGTTAATAGACTTTGTCCTATATTGATTAGATGTGTGACCATATTTATTGCAATTGTAACAATATCCATTGGACTTAGTGATATTTGGTTGCTTACCTTTTCTAATCTGGCATATGTTGGCAGTATGACCTTGATTTCCACAATAGCAGCAAATAGGCTTCTTCCTTTTGATTTTATTCTTGTTTCTAGCTGGCTTTGATGATTCTCCTCTCTCAGTAGTATGAATTCCTTTCTCAGTTGATTCTTTTCCTTTGTAACCGAGTCTTATGCATCATAACTCTTCTTCAATGTTTCTTTGGATTTCTTCTCTGTTTCAAGTTCATCAGTCAACCTTGATACTTCAAGTTTTAATGCTTGATTTTCATCATTCTTTAGAATTGCTTCATGATGTGCATAACCTAGTTGATCTGTCATATTTTGTTGAATCCCAGTTAACCTTATGATTTCATCAGTCTTATTAGATACTAAGACTTCAAGTTGTTGTTTCTCTCTTTGTAGATCTCTTGCTTTATCCTCTGCTGTCCTCAATGCATCTAGATTTTCAGTCATCTATGTACTGAAATGTTCATGTTCTCTTTTCATTGCTTTTAGTTGATCAGCCAATGCTTTGTTCTTTTCTTTCAACACTCCAATCATTTCTTCAGTTTCTTCAGATATATTGTTCTCAGATGATGTCTCAATTTGTTCCACTAACTCTTGAGAATCCTGCAAGTCATCAGATAATCTTCTTCTTACTTTCAGAGATTTTTGCATTTGCCTTTGCATGTCTGCAATCACTTGATTTGCATGATCCAGCGCTTCTTACAGATACACAATCCTCTGAGATTGTTTATAGCCTTCCATTGAGAAGATCTTTCTCTTTAGGTAGTTAAACCCTTTTCCAAGATTCAAGCTCTGATACCAATTATTAGGCCCAATATGGAAAGCTAATGTACTAAGAGGGGAGGGGTGAATCAGTACTCCAAAACCTTTCTTGAATAATAACCTTACTATTATGCATAAACAGAATAGTACAGTAACATAAAATAAAGTTAAAACAAATAGATAACAATCATACATGATTCACTCCATAACACATATATTTTGGTTACGTAGAAACTCTTGGTTAGAGAGAAAAACTGCAGTGGGGACAGCACCCACAACTTCACTACTTCAATAATAAAGAATGCTTGGTTAGAGCTACATTTACCTATTTCTGATAGCTTACCCTGTTAGGAGTAACAAGATCTATTAGATCTACCTTGTTAAAGGATTTTACAACATTTATTCTGAATGTTGCACCTGGTTAGAGGCTTTACAATTTATAGACTTGGTTAGAGTCTTTTACCCTGTTAAAGGTTTCTCTTTCAACTTCACAATATTACAATAAAATCATTACAAACATCTACAACTTTACATCTAAAATGTTATAGCAGATTCTATGTGCTCGGGATAAGATTACCTTGCTTATAGCATACTTCGGTAACCCATATAGTAACTCGATAAACCCTTTTGTTTACTCTATTCTTTGACTTTTCTCTGAAAACCTTCTCGGTGACCTCTATGTCTCTGTAACAGTCTTCCTTCATGCATACATACACTTCAATAATGTTGTATATATAGATCTCTTAAAATGGTGATCCAATTCATTGCTTCGATCTTACAAATAAGATTCCTTGAATGAATAACTAAACAAAATATTTCATTGGTTAGATTGACCTTGCAATCATACAGAATCTTCTAGTGCAATTTCCAATGTAATAATAGTTAGATGTGCCTTGATCTTGTAACACGTTTTCATATGCATGTCTAGGTTCAATGTATCTGGTAACATGTTTCACTCGGTGAATATCAACTCGGTGTGTTAACTTTATTGCTCGGTAGCCATAAAAAGATACTTGGTAAACAACTCAATGTATACTATGTTTTGTGACTGCTTTCTTCTGTAACCGACTAGACTATGCATATCGACTTCTCTATTTATACCGACTTCATGATTCGGTAGTGCTAATCGACTAGAATATATAGTATGACTTTGAATATAAAAAACTAATGGCAACTTGATAAGTAGTAACAATAGACATGGTCCTAAGAAGATTGTATGAAGAGCAACTGATGATCAACTTGGAAAAGTGTTTCTTTATTTAGGAAGAGATCATTTACTTGGGATTTGTAATCTCATATGGTGAATTGAAAATGGATCAAGAAAAGGTGAGTGCCATATTGTCTTAGCCTACACCTAGGACAATGAATGATGTCAGAAGTTTCCATGGCTTAGCTACCTTATATAGGAAGTTTATAAGGGGATTTAGCCATATTTGTGCTCCTATGCTTGATACCATAAAATGAGGACAAAAGTGTAGGTTCAATTGGATAGAAGAAGCAAATAACTCTTTTGAAACATTGAAGAGAAAAGTTGCAAAACTGTCAGTCCTTGCCCTACCTGATACCAACAAAATCTTTCAAGTAGAATGTGATGCTAGTCATATGGCTATTAGAGCAGTACTTAGTCAAGAGGGAAGACCTATTTCTTTCTTGAGTGAGAAGTTGAATGAGGCAAAGAGAAGATATTCATCCTATGACCTAGAGATGTATGCTCTAGTCCAATCATTGAAAAAGTAGAGACACTACTTGCTACCAAAAGAATTCATAGTTTTCACAGACAATCAGGCCCTCGGCTTCATAAATAGTCAATAAAAGTTGAATCATCGGCACATGAAATGGGTAGAGACCCTACAAGATTTCACTTTCATCCTTAAGCACAAGAAAGGAGTCAAGAATAAGGTGGTAGATGCTTTGAGAAGAAGAGTCCTAACTACAAATCAGATTCAGTTGGAGAGTGTTGGGATAGACTCTTTGAAATCTATGTATGAGGGAGATGAAGATTTTGGAGAGGCCTATAAGGTATGTGCTTTATTTGATGAATAGTTTCATGTTGATTATTCTGAATTTCTGATTCAAAATAGATTGTTGTTTAAGGGTGCACAACTATGTATACCCAAATGCTCCATGAGATTGAATATAATTAAGGAAAAACATTGTGGAGCAATGGCAGGCCATTTTGGTCTTGACAAGATACTAGATCTGGTGAAGAGACACTATTTTTGGCCCAAACTACAGACAGATGTCAGGAGATTTGTGGAAACATGTGTAATCTACCAAAAGGCAAAGGGAAAGTCCACCAATGCAGGCTTATACCAGCCTTTACCCATACCTTCAAGACCATGGGAAAGCATAAGCATGGATTTTGTTTTAGGATTGCCTAGGACAAGGAAAGGATATGATAGTGTTTCTGTAGTAGTGGATAGGTTTAGTAAGATGGCACATTTATTAACATGCAAAACCACTTGTGATGCTTCTTATGTAGCAGACTTGTTCTTTAAGGAAATTGTCAAGATACATGGGTTACCTCTGACTATAGTTTCTAATAGGGATGTGAAGTTCATTGGTCACTTCTGGAGGACCCTTTGGAAGAAGGTTGGAATAAATTTATCCTTCTCCTCAGTGTATCATCCCCAAATGGATGGCCAAATTGAAGTTGTAAATAGGTCACTAGGAAATCTATTAAGATGTTTGACAAGATAGCATGGAGAAAGGTGGGATGGTATATTGTCTCAGGAAGAATTATCCTACAATGACATAGTGAATAGGAGTACCGGTAAGTCACCTTTCCAAATTGTGTATGGTATCCACCCAAGGGGTGTGATGGAGTTGAGAGAGCTACCTCAAGGAGAAACCATTAGTGCAGATAGAGAAACCTTTGCTACTTCCATAAAAGAAATCCATGACCAAGTTAGGACTTATCTTCAACAATCTGTAGAGAAATATAAGGCTCATGTTGACAAAAGAAGAGGGATGTTCAGTTTGATGTAGGAGACTTGGTGTGGATTCACTTGAAGAAGGAAAGACTTCCAAATGGTAGATATACAAAACTAATGCAAAGAAAGATTGGCCCCTGCCAAATCTTAAAGAAATGTGGCTCAAATTCCTATGAACTTCAACTACCATCTGACCTTGGTTTTTCACCTATCTTTAATGTTTGTGACTTAACTCTATAAATATAGTGTTGATGCAGGCGAAGACACAATTAAGGTTGTTGCTGATGATGATGTTTCCAAACATGAACCACCATAGTTGCATAAAATCCTAGACACTAAGGTTGCAAAAGAAACTAGGAATAAAACTTATATGGAGTATTTAGTGGCTTGGAAAGGGCAACCTAGTTCTCAAGTAGTATGGATGACTAAACAATAGATTAAAGCTTATGGTGCAGACCTGCAGACTCTCATCTCAAGTGGAATTGAGATTTCTTCTTCCGAGGAGTATGGTGCAAGAGCACCCCATGAAACCCTTCCTCATGATAAGACAGACTCTTAGAAGGGTGTCTAATGCATTAAACATGTCTTAGGATGTTTTTAATAGGTCTTTAATTATGCATTATATGTTTGTAATAAGGAACTCCATCTTGTGAGCCAAACTCCTATTTTGGCATTTCTATGAGCCAATTAGGAATTTTGGACAATAGGGGATCAAATTTACTAATTTCATGTGTTTTAAGATGTTTTAGGAGGGTGTTAACTAGACCCAAGACTTAGGAGGCAAAAGAAGACATTCTGACAACTTTTCCAAAAGTTGTCAAAAGTTGTCATGAGCAACTTTTATGCACTTTTTGCATTTTTGATATTTCAATTTTTCCCGACGGCTCTAACCTCTTGGATTTCAGTTGAGAGAAGTTGTATAGAAGTATTTTCACCTTGTGGATCCAATTCCCAAGGATTAGTTGTACGGAGGAGAGTTTGATGCCAACAAAGCAATAAAAATTCTGAGTTTTTCCTGCAATTCTGGCATTTTCATCCGTGCTACGGTTTTGTACGGATTGGTATCTAGTCCAAATTTTGTGAATAAGTTTAAAGGGTGAGTTAAATTTTTTTTGTCTTTGGTTTGGAACCTTGATTGTATATAGTGCTCTAGATATTCAAGTTTTGTTGTAGGTACCCAGAAAACCATGGTTTACCTTAAGTTTTCATCCTTCCAAGGCCATATCTTGTACTTCCCCAGTCTAAGACTCATGGGATTTGGTGGAAGACAAGTATGTTCATTTTATTCTAGGATTATAAGAGGATTTTTTAGTGAAATCAAGGAAGAAGTGTGTTTTAGGCAATCTTAGGTAGGCATCTCTATGTGGCTACCTAGACCTTGAACAAATAGATCACCTTTGTGTGCAACTAGCGATGATTCTAGGTGTGTTACCTTGGAATCCCTCATTATTTATGGTTCCTCACCTTCTCAAGGGGTTTTAGTTAACCGATTCACTCATCTAAGCATAGTTGCTTCACAAAAGAGGCCTAATTAGCCCTTTAGGACAGTCAATATCCTATCGACTTAGACCCTTATTTTGTAGACCCTGATCCTTCCTTTTAGGGATTTGTGTAACTTTAAAAAGGGTATCTAAATCCATAATTATTTTCCCTATGTGTTTGGAATAATCTGGACTTAAGTCCCCATTACTCGCTAAATAGGGCTACAAGCCACTAGACCTAATTGAGTGAGTTTACAAAGGAATGAGCATGAAATACTACAACTAGTGCTTTGTCTGACTTTGAGTAGTCTTGTATGACCCAAAAATGGTACAAAAATGATTTATAGCCCTTGAATGCATCAAGGAATGTGTTGTTGCAAGATACCCCTTTTGAGTAGGTATGGGTCTTGAGGATTGTATGAGGTTTTACTTAATGTTGTAGAGCCTTGTCTTGAGAGGATCCCATTATTGGTTTGGGGGGTCAGTGTCTTGCATTGAGGTGTTTGAAAGGTAACAAGAAGGGCTCTACATCACATAATGACACCAGCACCTTCCATCTAGTGACAGGGGAGATGACGATGACGAATGAGGATTGCTACAGGATCCTGTAAATTCTGGTGGTAGTAGACCCTATGAGCAGACTGAGGAGGGTTGTACAAAGATCTATGTCAGGTCTTTCAAGATGAGTAGATCTATGGTTATGAGATCCCTTGGTAGGAAATAGCAGACATATATACTCCTCTACCATC
Source organism: Cryptomeria japonica (assembly GCF_030272615.1). Classification (NCBI taxonomy): domain Eukaryota; kingdom Viridiplantae; phylum Streptophyta; class Pinopsida; order Cupressales; family Cupressaceae; genus Cryptomeria; species Cryptomeria japonica. The sequence continues at coordinate 666,639,076 of NC_081415.1, read as the reverse complement.
TGTACTGGAAGGTTTCATTGGTGGTTTATTATGTCTCGACTGTAGGTCAAAGGGACTAGCAGTGGGATGGGGTTTGGTTGTTGAGGACATGGTGACATAGTGGAGGAGGTTTGCATGGGGGTCATATATGTTTGCCCACTTATACAGGGAGATATGTTAGGTTGTGTATCAGGGATACACTAGTCTATCAGCATGAGTCACATTATTACATGTGTGGGCCTGGGAGCATATAGCGGTGACACAACCACTTGTAGATAGAGATAGACTAGCTGGCCAACCTTATGCATATGGATATATAGGTGTAGTTGTCCAGCGAAAGCTGAGAAAACTATAGTACTGGTAGAAGGATTTGGATGATAAAGATATAGTCATCTGGAGACTGTATATGGATCGAAAGGTATGGGTGGAGGATGGGCTAGAGATTTCCTATATATATATATATGTCTAGGTATTTGATCGGGTGGACACCCTTTATTATTGAGATATTTTTGCATAGTTGGGTCTATAGATAGTATGGGCGATAGTAGGGGATACAATATGGAGCCTTTTTATATGCTCATTGTCAGTAGGATGTATCTGAGTGGGGGCCTACCATTGATAGTGTTGCAGCAGTGGTCGAGTATATGAGTTTAGCAGGCCAGATGTGGGATTATTTAGCCGGAGTGGTAGATGCGGGTATGATGAAGTACTATGCATACTAGATTGCACATGTCACGGTCCATTTATCTGATCTAGAAGAGCCAATGCCTACTTTTCAGATGATGATGAGGGAGATGATGGGGGTGGTGGTAGAGGTGATGGTAGATGTGGTCGTCTTGTGTCAGGTGCAGTTGGAGGTAGGAGTCCTACATAGAGGAGGAGATCAAACATTCTTCATCCACCAGCTCCTCGAATAGGGATAGGTGCAGCAAGGACTTCCTCTCAAGTGCGGGCTCTACATATCTTCATGTAGAAGTTGTAGGCACAAGTTTTAATGCAACAACAATAGATTGACTAGCTTCAAACCAAGAGAGATACTGTGGTAGAGCATTAGGGATGAGCAGAGGCCCTTTTTGACAGATTGGATAGAGCAGTCATAGGCACCCCTCCCAAAAACACACTAAAGGAGATACAATACTCAGCCAACGAGGCTAAGTATTACCAGCGTTTATATGAGGATCTAATCCCTTGAGAGTGGAGATCACCTAGTTACATTGCAGTTGCATATGCGTGATCTGAACGCAATCATTCTAGGATGGAGAGCAGAGGTGTGACGGGACTAGTACAATACAATCCTCCTAGTGGTGACCCAAGATCGAGGACATCTTTTGCGAGACCTTTTGCCTCTATAGATAGTCATACTTGATTGTCTCATTTTGTGATATAGATCATCTTTGATGTACTCATAGACAGACATGATATTCAGTTGTATATGTTGACCTTGTTTTGAGATTATATGAGATATGATAGCAATTTTATCTTGATCCACATTGTGATGTTCTATGATGATGATTGATGTGACGAGTTCTATCGTATGATTCTTTATGATGTTCATGATGATCGCATGATCATTTTATGGATGTTATGATGTGGTTTTATGATGATAATTTGTAGATGTATTGAGCACATGATGATGTATGGATGCAAATTTTTTTCTTGATGGAATTTGTATATGCATGTTTTTATGATGCGATGATGTATGGATGAAATGGATGTTATTTATATGATGATGGTTATCTATATGTTTTGAAGGTGATATATGCTTACCTGACAAAAAATGTCAATATGATGATGATTTGTGTTTTTATATGATAAATGCATTTATGTGATGGGTACATGATACACATAGAATGTGATGATGATAATGATGATAAATGCAACTAAATGTATGACTGAATGCAACTAAATACACCAATGATCCATTTAATTGTGTCTCCTTGTCATTCCTTTTAGCCAATTGTTTGTGCTCTTTTTGTCATCATTGCACTTTTTAAATGTTGGAAGTTAGTACAAACATCAATGGTATAATTGAACCATGATGCCCTAAGTATAACTTACATGAGTTTTGATATTGGAAAATGACACAAGCGTCGAGGTATAATTGAACCAAGACGACCTGAGTGTTGTTTGTGTAAATAGACAAGAGTTAACCATTTTTATGTGGAAAATGTGAAATGTCTTCAATGATATGTTTCCAATCATGTCTTGAGACAAATTTGCATCATATGAATTATTGTCTCACGGATAGAAAACCAAATAAAATATCAAACTCCTTTGTTTCTTCTCTAGCTCAATGTATCCTTGAGTTGCTTAGGAGATCGAATATTTCAAAAATCAACATACAAATAGTCAAACTTCATGCTAAGTGTTAAATAAATCATGATTCAGAATAGATCATCCATCGTGTTTTGTTTTGTGTTGATTTGGACAATGATTTTGATTTTAAGTCTGACGGTTAGTTTTGACATTTGTCGTCGTGGTATTCTTAGATCCTCGTTTGTGATGCGTTTTGTCTATTTGATTAAAACTAAAGTGGAAAGCCCCCACTGAGATCAGTATTTTTCCCCCAACTATGGAAACTTCTTTCGATGTGGATATATACATTGATCACCAAGCCATGGTGAGAGATTTATGCGGATAACTATTCGGATAATCAAGGATAGTGACTACGCTAAGTGTGTCCATGATATTGTTGTGTTTACAAAAGATTTTTGATGGGCATAGGCTTAGTGTGAAAGGATGAAAAAAGATATGATATGGGTACATACAGATGGAAGAGATGTTCTATCACAAATAGCATCTATTGCAAGGTTTTCACTACTTGTGTTTATTACACTTTTTAATTTGTTTTTTAATTTTTTGTATTTTTCCCTTATCCATGCATTGGATAACTTAGGTATATAACTTTTTAAGATGCACATTGTTGATAGATTTGTCAAACACCTCCCCTTCTGATGTAGATAACTGATATGCCCCCGATTCGTAAGCAGATATGATGACAAAAGGACCTAGCCAATTCGGTTCAAATTTGCCCTTCTTTTCCTGATCTTGTTGATTGCGAGGATTTTCCCTTAGTACCAAGTCACTGATTTGAAATGCTCTTGGATTTACCTATTGATTATAGCTCTTACACATGTGTTTCTAATATGCTTTGAGATTATCAAAAGCACGTTGTACGTGTTCATCTAGTAGCTCCAATTCTTGTAGTCTGTTTACTCAATATTTGTCATCTAGAATGAGGCCCTTTAGTGATACTCTGAGTGATGGAATCTCAACCTCAATAGGTAGAATTTCCTCTGATCCAAATACAAGTGAGTATGGTGTATCTCCTGTAGGTGTGAAGATGCTAGTTTTGTAGGCCCATAATGTTGGGTTGAGTTGAACATGCCAATCACGTCTAGCCTCGTTCACTATTTTCTTGAGGATTTTCAACATGGTTTTGTTTGAGGCCTCTGCTTGGCCATTCCCTTGTGGATAGTATGGTGTGGAGAAATGATGTTGGATATGGAATCGTCTGCATAGTTCTTGCACATCTTGATTCTTGAAAGGTCTTCCATTATCTTTGATAATGGAACTAGGAATGTCATACCAACAAATGAGATAATTCAAGATAAAAGAGGATATTTGCTTGCCAGTAATAGTAGTCAATGGGATGGCCTCTATTCACTTTGTAAAATATTTAGTGATCGTCATGATAAACTATGTTCATTTGATGAGGAACAATGAATCTTTCCCACTAGGTCAAGTCCCAATTGATAGAATGGTCATGATGTGGTGAATGGTTGCAACTCTTGTGATGGTGCATGTATAAGATTGCCATGAATTTGGCATTTTGGACATTTTCTGGAAAACTGATAAGATTCATTTTCCATGTTCGGCCAATAGTAGCCCATCCATAGAATTTTTTTGGTGAGAGTAGGACCACTTCAATGTGTGCCACAAATACCTTCATGAAGTTCAGGTAATGTAGTTTTAGATTTGTTATGATCAAGACACCGAAGAAGAGTACCATCAAGACCTCGGCGGTAAAGTGTGTCAGTGGTTAGGGTATAACGGGTTGCTTGACGAATAAAGTTGTGTTTCTAGTTTTGAGATAGGTCTAGTGGAAGGATATTGTCTTTTAAGTAGGTGTAGATCTTTCCATAAAGGGGTGAGTCTGAACCAACTATGTGGCATATGACTTGGGATTCAGAACTGTCATAGGAAGAAGAAAACAATTGTTCCACCAAGAACTCATAATGATTTTGTTTGTCGGGTATTTGCAGGAGTGATGTAATGGTTGTCATGGCCTCTGTGGCTTTGTTGTTCACCCTTGGAATTTTCTCAAATTTGATGTCCACAAAGTATTTCTTGAAGTCATCCACCATGTGCTTGTAGGGCATCAACTTGTTATCTTTCATTTGATAATCATCATTAACCTAATTAATGACCAATTGTGAGTCTCCAAAGACTTTTAACTCTGTGATCTTCCACTCTACGGCCATCTTGATGCCTATGACTAGAACTTCGTACTTAACAATGTTATTTGTCCAAGGAAACATTAATCTATATGATTTAGGAATAGTGTGTCCTTCTGGAGTGATAAATAGGATGCTGACACCTAATCCATGTTGTTTGTATGATCTCTCAAAGTACAAGATCCATGGTTTTATTGATACTGTGAGAATATTTGTATTTGGAAATTCCACATGGATTGGATGATTGTCTTGTAATGGTGCCTCTTCTAGCTGATCTATGATAGCTTGACCTTTGATATCATTTTTGTTTGTGTAGTGAATTTCAAACTTGCTTAGAATCATGACCCATTTAGCTAACCTTCTTGTGAGGGCGCCTTTGCTAAGTAGATGTTTAAATAGATCGATCTTTGCTACCAACTTGATGGTATGAGCTAGAATGTAGTGGTGAAACTTTTGAGAAGTGAATAGCACTGCCAAACAAGTTTTTTTAATGAATGTGTAGTTGAGCTTGTATCCATTTAATGTCATGTTGATGTAGTATATTTCCCTTTCCTTTCCTATTGAATATTCTTGTGCTAACAATGCTCCTAATGATACCTCTATAGCTGATATATAAAGAATAAGAGGTTTTTCGGCTATTGGTGGTACCAAGATAGGTGGATTCATTAGGTATTTCTTGAGTTGGTTGAATGATTATGCACATCTATCTTACCATCTGAAAGTGATATTCTTGTGGAGTAGATGAGTGAACAGAAAACACTTGTCGGCTAGTTGAGAAATGAATCTTCTTATGGTTTCTAGCCATCCTTATAGAGATCTTACCTGACTGATATTTCTAGGAGGTGGCATCTCCATGATCACTTGTACCTTTGTAGGGTCCACCTCAATTCCTTTTTCTGAGACTATATATGCCAAGAGTTTGTCGGATGTTATGCCGAAGACACACTTTTTAGGATTTCGTCGTACATTGAATTGCTTCAACCTCTGAAAGATTTTATCTAGAATCTCCAGATGTCCTTCTCTTGTAAATGATTTAGCCAATAAGTCATCTACATATTCCTCCATGAATGTGTGCATCATGTCATGAAATATTGTAGTCATTTCTTTTTGATAGGTCGCTCCTACATTCTTCAAGCCAAAAGGCATGACATTCCAGTAGTAAGCACCCCATGGTCAGGTAAATATTGTTTTATCTTTGTCCTCTGGTGCTAGTTTGATTTGATTATATCCTAAGAAACCATCCATGAGTGATAACATAGCATGTCCTGTTGTTAGATCTATAATTGCGTTGATGCTAGGTAAAAGAAATTCATCCTTTGGACAAGCCTTGTTGACATCCCTAAAGTCTATATAGATCCTAATGCTTTTAATCTGGTTTAGATAAGGGCACAATGTTAGAAATCCATTCTGCATAATCGATGGGTCCGATGAATCCTAAATAAATTAACTTCTTCATTTATTCTTTAACTAATATGGTGACATGTGGGTTCATTGTTCTCAATATTTGCTTGATAGGCTTAGCTTCAGGAGCTATTGATAAGTGGTGCATGATCAAATCTGGATCTACCCTTGGAATATCTGCATAGAACCAAGCAAAATTGATTTTCTTTTCTTTGAAGAATTTGATGAAATCCTACCTTTCTTGTTATGTAAGTGATTTTACCAAATGTATGGTTCTTGTTGCTACTTCAGTGCCTATATTGATTGATTGAGTTGGCTCAATCAAAATTGGTGATCTCTCCTAGTAATGTTTAGGAAGAGTGTCAAGTCTCTCATCCTCGGGCGCCTCAAAGAGGTTTTCACCATTAGATATGCCCTTTGTTTTTACATTTTTATGATCTAATACCACCATTAAATGGTTTTCACCATTAGATCAATTTTTTATTTTATTTTTGCGACTAAGAGACTTGGCACTCTCCTCATTGAGAATTTTGTTATGAGATTCACTAGTGGAACATGTTTTCGGGTTCATGGAACAAAGGTATTTGACAATAGTTTCATCGTCTGGGAAAGTAGGTATATTAAGTTGTTCAGGTTGTTCCTAGTCTATGAGTTCAAGATGTAGTAATGGTAAGGGATCATCTTGTGGGTTAAGGTCTATAGCCATGAGGGTCATGATGGATACGTTATCAAAATTGGCATTAGTGAGGCCAAAGTCTATGATGATACCCTCTTCATAATCTATTTCTCTTGCAACCTTATCATCCTCACTAAAATCATTGATATGTTCTGATCCAATTTCAACTGTTCTAGCCCCTGAACCTTGTCCATCATAGGGTATGGGCAAGTATTGATGCAATGTAAGGACATAATGAGGACTATAATGCAAGGACTAGTGCAAAGATTATGAGGACGTTAATGGGATGTAAATGAGGATTCTATAAGGACTATGCAAGACAATGCAAGGACTTATATGAAGATTGTGATGATGTATATGGGAACTCTATAAGGATGTATATGGAGACTATGCAAGGACTTATGCAAAGTAAGGATGCAAATGGGGATGATAATGAGGATGGTAATGAAGACTATGCAATGACTTATGCAAATTAAGGACGTAAATGGGGATGATAATGAGGATGATAATGAGGACTATGCAAGGACTTATGCAAAGTAAGGACGTAAATGAGGACTATAATGGGGACGATGCAAACCCTAAGGACTGTAAGAAAACCTATGGTCACAAGTATGCAAAATTTTGGACTTTGTTGGACTATTTGATGTTTCAAGATAGACTTTGTTTCAAGTAACTCTATTTGTAGGACAAGTCTTTTTTCAATTCTGAGAACACTGTCTAAAAATAAGTATAGCTCGATGAACAGTGTTTTGTTAAACTCTAAGAATTTAGAGATACGCAAGGTAGGGCCTAAAATAGCCCAAATCCTGACTCAATACTAGTCTACCACAATGATACACATAAAACCACAGAAGGCCATCTTAGGTTGAATAGTGGAAAATATTCAAAGAGGCCCTTACAATAAAATACCAAAACAAGATGAATAGCTAGAGAGTCTGGCAACACTAGCTCCAATCCATGACACACACTTCTCAGGCATGTCAGTCTCTCTTACCCCAAAGATCTGAAGATGTTATCACCGAGGGATTTATGTCTCATAATGCAAGGTATATGAAGGGTATCTATGGGGTATGATCTGCACTCCCGGAATCAATGAATGTGGGATTTGAGCTACTAAGTTGGTTCTTATTGTAAGTTTTGAGGGGTCCCAATCCAATGACGGATTCTCTAAGAAAGACACTTAAGGCTTTAGTTAAGCTTATCGATGCAGGGAAGTCCCCCACATACGTCGAATTCACTCAACACTCTAGCCGCCTAACCAGTATATTTATATAGCGACTCAAAAACCCCGATCGAGACTACGTTAGTAGAGATGATATCCCCAACACATCCCAATTTGAAGTACCTTTGTGGGGTGATGAAATCCCCAGTCAAAGATACCCCTCACTACTAAAAAGAAAAAGTGGGCATCGTTGTCACCTTTCCCTCTCTCCTAAGACCCCAAAGGCGGGTGGAAAGGTACTTAATGCAATAATAGGTCCACCCAAGACACAAAATGTTATTTTTCCCTTAAATATAGCAATGTGTGATTTATTCTATTCATAAGCCAAATTCACATCAATTTTAAATCCCAAATTGAGGTGTGAGATATGTATGTGCATGTCTATTTTAAAACACCAAATTTAATTGTGAGATCATGCATGTCATTTTTAAACCCAAGATCAATTTTAAGTACCCAGTTGAAGTGTGAGAGCATGCATGTCAATTTTAACCAGATTTATTTTAAGTACCAAGATGAAGTGTGAAAGCATGCATGTCAATTTTAACCAAATTTGTTTTAAGCACCAAGTTGAAGTGTGGAAGCATGCATGTCAATTTTAACCAGATATGTTTTAAGCACCAAGTTGAAGTGTGAAAGCATGCATGTTAATTTTAAACCCAAAATCCAAAAGTGATTTAACCCTAAAGGATCCTGCAATCAAATTGTTAGTGGTTTCCAAAATAATATGGGATGATCAAGCCTTCTCTATAATTTTGTCACACGCTGCAAACAAGGAATCAATAACCAGAAAACACATAGAAAGACCAGAAAATAAAAAGTCAAACTACCTATTGAACGAACATGTGATTCTAACAGAGTGAATGCATAATAATATCTATGAGATTGTGTTATTATGACAGAGAAAATGTGTGAAATTGACTGAGCAAATGCATAAAACTATCAAAGCGAATGCATGACAGATAAATAGACAATTTGAAAAAAAAAATCTAAAAAGCATAAACTTCACCAGAAACCTACAAAACAGACTGTGAGGCCCTAGTCAAATCTCTCATGAACCATTCTATATTAATCAAGTCATATTTCACTCTGTATGATAAAACTAGGTTGTTGTATCTGTCAAAAGTCAATGGCTGGTTGGTCCTCTAGGTCTTGTTCCTTTTTTCTACCTTTAGAATTTGCTAATAACATCTGGCTTGCCTCCTTTGTTTTGTTGTTCTTTGAGCACCTGAAATCTTAAATTTCACCTTATGTGACATTAGATGTTATATTGAAAGAATCATATAAGGATTAAAAATCTTCAAATTTATAGAATTTAATACATAATTTAGACAGAACAGAGGATTGAAAAACAAGAAAATGAAACAAATAGAATGCCTAAATATGAAAGGTGAATTCGTAATTATATCTAGGTGAATGCATGAAAGTATCAACATGAATGAGTGACCTTGATAGTTTGAAAGCATAATGTAGTCTATGTGATTATGTGATGAAGTCTGCATGATTGCGTGATGTTTGTAACCACTTTTGAAATCCATACAAAACTTGCAAAAAAATCTGAAAAATCTGTACGATCTGCAAAAATCACACAGAAAATACAGAGGGTTAATTAGTTGTTGATTCCCATCGGCTTCACCAAAATGATGTATGTAAAATTCATCATTATTCAATTAGAAATAAAGGGAAATCACAAATCCCTGTCTAATCAAAGAATCCTAAATAAACCAATGAAATAATGCAAAACAATGTATAGGAATTTTAAATAGTCAATTAAGACTCCCTATTCCATGACTTCATATGGCTTCCATTGTTCTTCTCTTCTTCATGGTATGATGGCTCTCAGATATTACGCTGGCAACCTGCAAATGACCCAAAGATTCAAAGTTTGTGATTATTGAAAATGGAGATTGAATGCTAAATTTATAGATTTTTGGAGAGGATTGATTGAGAGGTGGAACAGAATGATTAAGAGGTAGAACTCGGGTGAGCTCACATGTTGATTGATAGTTGAACTACTGATTTGGAGGAGGAATAGAATAGATTGAATAGATAATTGAGTTAACTGATTGAGAAAAAAGCTAATTGAAAAATGAAAAAGAATGATTAGACGATAATTGATTGATGACAAAGAAAGCTTTATTTAGAAAAAGCTAATTGGAAGGTAGAAATAGAATGATTGGAGGATAATTGATTGATGACAAATAAAGCTTTATTTAGAAAAAACTAATTGGAAGATAGAAATAGAATGATTGGAGAGAATTAAAGAAAAGATATAATTAATCAATTAATTGAAATGATCAATTAAAATAGATGGAATAGTTAACTGAGATGACTGATTGAATGCTTTTTGGGAAAAAAGCAAAGTGGAAGATAGAAATAGTGATTGAAAAGATAATTGATTTAATTAATTAATTAATTGAATTAATTGATTTAGCATCTTTTTGAACTTTCACTTAGATTTTCAATTTGATTTTTGCATGAGATTTAATTTGAATATGGAATTTATTTTAAATTCAATTTGTTATTTGAATATATTTAGAACTTGACTTTGATTTTCAATTTGATTTTTGAAAGCATGCACATGTATTTGAATTTGGAAGAAATTAGAAGAAATATGAATTTGAATTTCAATTTGGTGAATTAATGAAATTAAATGAAATTAGATGAATTAAATGAAATTAGAAGAATTAAACAAAATTAGAAGAAATATGAAATTAAATGAAATTAGAAGAATTAATGAAATTAAATGAAATAAGAATTTGGGAATTTGGAATTGGAATTTGAAGAATTAATAGCTAATTAAATAATTTAAAGAAACTATTTAATTATTTAGAAATTGAATTTATTTAAATTAAAAGATTAAAATCATAATTAATTAAATAATAAATATTTAATTAATATTTAGAAAAGGGTTTAAATGATTGATTGATTAGAGATAGAAATTGAAATAAAATAATTAGTAAGATGATGATGGAGAAATATGAATTTAGAAGAATGAGATTAATTAATTTAATTAAATAATTAAAGAATTGTTTAATCAATTAGATGAATAATTAGTAAATTATCAATGAGACATTTTTAGGTGTCTACATTTGCCCCTCTTTGAGACAATGTTAGAATGATGTTTCAAAGAAAATCAAAAACATTTCTGCCCCAATATGCCTCGGTGAAGCTTAGGGTATAAATATGTGTAGAGATGGAGGTAGGATGCCCCCTCGAGAGATTGTTTTTGCATTAAAGGTATGAATGATCTCTCGAATTAAGAATAAAGTGAGACTAAAGAATAGTTAGTTGATGATATGAATGGGTTTGATTGAGTAGAAGCAATGATTGGAGTGATTTGTAGATTGATTGAATTGATTGATAAGATTGATTGGATTGATTGGATTGATGAGATTAATAAGAGAAAGAGATACTTGATGAGTAAATTATTAGGAGAATGAATCAGCAAAACTAAAATGAAAAATTGAAATGATTGATGATAATGGTTACATGAACTTTTGTGCCTTTATTCATAGTGCAATATGTATTCATCACTGAGCCTTATTATGTAACAATGGAGCTTTGCACACCATGGTATAAAGAAAAAATATGTAAACATATCTCGTTGAAGAAATAGACACGTAGTAGACAAGGAGTGAACCCTCCATTTTGGGAATAATGCCAAGGGTCATGATATGTGGGGTAGTCACAAGCATAACTATCCGTGATATTTTGCATGATATATTTGCCGAACGAATGTACTAATCACAGAAAACCACTAGAACTATTGCCCCAGAACTTCATTCGTTCACACCACAAACAACAAACAAAGAAAAAGATAATGCCCATCATGGCTCCTCTAGTCACTTGTGGACATCCTTGAGTAGCATAGGAACATGATCTGCCGCCAAATGATAATAGATAAAGACTAACTAAGACAAAATTCAGCAGCCATACTAATATGTGTCTTCGTTTTGACTACTTGATGTGGTAGTTGATAATGTCTGATCTTAGAAAGTTGCGGACCCCATTTAAGACTGACCTGTCTGATTTCGAGTGTATGCTCTTTTATTTAAGACAAGATAATGATCACTTGATATGGATATTGATACGATTGATTAGACAGCTTGATCAGTTTGATGCAGATGTTTGATTAGATAGTTTTATCCTTTGTTAACTTCGAGTGAAGTGTTTGTTGGATATTTGCTAGGGTGTTTGATTCTTGCGAGACATTTTATTGCAAGTTTTTGATTGATTTTTTCAGAATCATATTTGAATGTTTTTGGTTGATTTTTTCAGGATTGTATTTGAATGTTTTTGGTAATTTTTTCAGGATCGTATATGGATGTTTTTGGTATTTTTAAAAGATTTTCCAACATTTTTGAATTTTTTATGTTTTCCCAATTTTTTTGGTATTTTTTCAGGACTTTATATGTTTTTTAGGATTTTTTTTAGCTATGTCCCCAATATATAGACCTATATGACATGATGATCTGTAGAATGCATGTGGAGACAATCAATTTTTGACATGACCTATGTTAATGCAATATGCATCATGAAGATGCATTCCCTATTCGAACAAGGATGATTGCGTTTGTTTAGCATTTTGTAATGCACTAATTGAATTGGAGGTGCAGGTGCAAAACATTTCATAGATAAGCAGTCAATCGATCCTTAAGGTCCCTTGGAACATCTAAATTAACACACTTAGTGACGAGTTTACAAATGGAGACACGGAAAAATTCCCCATTGGTTCTTGAAACTCTGATCTTCTTTTGTCCAAGTGTGTGCAAATAAGTTAATTCCTACTCTTGTGTTCACTAAAGATCCTTAGCATCCTATATGGCTAGCTACGTGGATTATTCTAACTTCAAAAGCATCTCGAATAGAGCCTCATTGTCAGCAAGCTTTTAGAGCTCTGACGAGGTTATAGATTGTAATCTCTCAAATATTGTTGTATTTCCAATAGGCATCCATAGCCCTGATGGAGTTACTCGCATGTTCCCATAGTCAATCTTTTTGTCACACTTTGTATGTGTGATATTTCAGTTATATATCATTTCTCTTTTGTCTTGAGATGAATATTTGGCATAACACTTTTCTTTTTTATTTTCTTGCCTTGACTTGTAAGTAATGAAACCTACTTGGGTGTGACACTTACAGCGACGCTGAAGTATAATTATAGATTTTTCACTAGTCATGTGATCAACTAGGCGTCTCGAATGAATTAGAGATTTTGTTAATGTGTTTGAGATATAGAAATTGATAGATTTTGGGTTAGCAAGTCTCAAAAAGTGAAATCACTACTCAACCATAAGTAAAGTGTCATCACAGGGTAATGTTGAAAATGAATGACCTTAGGACCTCAAATACTTCATGTATGAATATCTAAGAAAGGAGATGACCCTTGTTTCTCTTTGATGCAAATGGATGATAAACTTGGACAATTTCCTTGTTTTATTAATGTTGATATATGCTAATGCAAAAATGTTGTGAATGCGATGCATTTGAAAAAGAAACTATATGTGATGTAGTTCTTTGAATAAAATGAGATGCAATGCGGAAAGAAAAACCTAAATTAACCCATCCCTTAGATATAGTATCATTTAAGGTGCACGTTGTTCATAGGGTCAGAGAGTTTTGTGTAGGTAGTTCAATGGTCTTTGTTTGAAGAGCCAGATAAAGATGTCTTTTCCAATAGGATATAAGGACTCAGCTAAGTATACATGTTCAACATCTCCAATGTTGATTTCCTTAGTTTTTGGATTTTGTGGATCATCATAGGTAAATCCAGCTCAAGAACCCATGATTTCAGCTATATCTTTGTCATTTTCAAAGCAATCCATCTGTGGTAGATTCTCTTGCCCCTAATCTATCAAGTGTGGGTGTATGATACAAATAGATTATGGTTCCGAAGTTGTGACATGATTAGATGCTATGTCTATTTCTATTGATACACTTGAAGAGGATGATGAAGCCAACCAAGTGTTGATCTCATTAGCTAGTGTTATGCTTGTGCTTGAAGAAGAAGATGGAATAATTTGGGTGTTGATTTCATTAGTTGGTGCCATGCTTGTTTTTGTCACCACATTGGCATGTGAAAATGGAACACATACAATTATTTATAAATCATTCTCTGTAGTATGATTAGGATTGGTGATTTCATTGACAAGGAGTTCATGAAAAACTTGTGTAGAGGGATTGGGATCATGAGGGGGACTAAGAGAAATGGTAAGTTCATTTGAGAGGGAATCTTGTGAGGAACATGGAGGATTATCGCATGGAGATGAAGGGATGGAGGGATCTTGATCAGGATCTGGAGAAATAATGGGATCTTTTTTAGGACATGAAGGTGAAGGAATACTTTGATCTTGACTTGGAAAGGGATTATTAGGAAGGATGGAAGGGATGTCCTGATCTTGTTTAGGAGGCAGATGTTGGATGGGACTTGAAAGGACACTTTGTTCTTGAGACAAAAGGGTATCATTCTGAATCGAATAGAAAAGAGCAAGGGGATCATCATAAGATTCTTGGTTGGTGGGATCTTGATTAAAAATTGGGTAGGATGGAAATTTTTGTTCTTGATCTTTATTTGTTTCAGGACTGATTTCTTCTGATTTTGAATCATCCTCTTGACATGGGGAAGGAGTTTGGAGATGCATGGGAGATTCTTGGAAGATTTCAACATTTTGGCTTTGATGAGAAAGGATTTTGAATGGGACTCTCTATAATAGGAGTATATGTTGTGATTGGGTCTTGAATTTCTAAAGCATGGAAAGGACTAGCATCATGACTTATATTAGATTGGATTTGTATTATGGATAGCCCTTGGGAGGTTGCGTTATTGGATAAAGATGGCGTGGACTTCTCTTGTGTGACTTTAGGGTATGAGGAAATGGTGGAAGATATGGAGGCTACTTGAGGTGCAAAGTCTTGATGGGAAGAGTCATTTCTAGACATGGGTAGATGACCTTGTTGTATGATAGGTGACACATTTACCATGTTCGATTGATGTCCAAAGGGTGACATGTTTGTAAATACACTTGCATTCATTTGGGACACCCTTGGTGGTGTATTTGAAGCCATAGGAGGATATTCACATATATGTGATGTGATTGAAGGCAAAATTGATTGTGTAATTATGTGTGACCTTGGTAGTGGTTGACTTGTTTACACAATTTGTGGTGTTGAGAGTTGTGTTTTTTGTTGTATTGGTTGTTGGACTTGAATTATTAGATGTGTTTGTTGTTGATATTGGTTTCTCATTTTTATTTGTGTGAGAATAGTTGGCATGTATGATTTCATAATAAGAGCTCGCACATTAACTGGCTCTAAGTTTGTATTAAGATGTTCAAATTTTTTAAATAGTTTGAACAATTGGGATCTACTCTCTTCACTTTTTTAACCTTTTGTTCCAATATCTCTATTTCTCAAGCTAGTTTCTCTTCAAGTTATGGAAAAATAGACATGACATTTTTTTGTTCCTGATAACTTTGATGCACATTTCGGGACATGTATATGTTGGATTGAGATAATTGATTGTTTGGTTGCAATGACATGGTCCCATGAAAGTTGGAAGTTTGATAACGGTAATGTTGTCTCCTAGAAGTTTGAGATCTTGTTTCAACCATTGCACTATATGCCATTTTTTTTTTGGATTTTTTTTAAGTTTAGGGATGAAATGCACTGCAACTAAGGGATGAAAGTACAACCCTATTTTTTAGGATTTTGAGAATTTTGAAAATGGACAAATGCAACTGAGGATGACAAATGTAACCTAGGTTTTTGAATTTTTTGACAAATTGGATTAAGGAATGACAAGATGAAATCCTAAAGAATGACAATGCAACTTTGGACTTGGATTAAGGAACAACCTAATTTTGAAGATAATGCAAAATGGAGATAATGATTTGACCCTATGTCTTATGAGGATGAAGACTATGCAAGGACTAAAAACTAGGATTATGATGATTGTACAAGGACCTATACAAAGATTAAGACAACTATGCAAGGAGTTATGTAAATATTATGACGACTATGCAAGGACTATATGCAAAAATTATGATGAATATGCAAGGAGTTATGTGAAGATTATGACGACTGTACAAGGACTATATGCAAATATTATGATGAGTATACAAGGAGTAATGTGAAGATTATGATGACTATGCAAGGACTATATGCAAATATTGTGAGAACGCTAATGGGATACAAATGAGGAATTTCTAAGAACTATGCAAGACAATATAAGGACTTATGTGAAGATTATGACGACCTATAAGGGAACTTTATGAGGATGCAATTGAAGACTATGTAAGGACTTATGCAAAGTAAGGACATAAATGGGGATGATAATGAGGATGATAATGAGGAATATGCAAGGACTTATGCAAAGTAAGGACATAAATGAAGACTATAATAGGGATGATAATGACGACTATGCAAGGACTATAATGCAAGTATTGAAGCAACATAAGGACATAAATGAGGACTATAATGCAAGGACTGCTGCAAATATTATGAGGGTGCTAATGGGATGTAAATGAGGATTCTATAAGGACTATGCAAGACAATCCAAGGACTTATGTGAATATTATGATGATGTATATGGTAACTCTATAAAGATGTATATGGAGACTATGCAAGGACTTATGCAAAGTAAGGATGTAAATGGGGACAATAATGAGGATGATAATGAGGACTTATGCAAAGTAAGGACATAAATGGGGACGATAATGAGGATGATAATGAGGACTATGCAAGGACTTATGCAAAGTAAAGACATAAATGAGGACTATAATGATGACGATGCAAACCCTAACAACCCCATTTTTTTGATAAAAATTTCAAAATTTGAAAAGAAAATTTAAAATATAAAAAATTAAAATTAAAATGGCTTCTATACTGGACCTGTAACATCGGCCTTTGTGCCTGTGTCTCTCACCTTTGCTACATTTAGTTGTGATTTTGGCAAAGGATCAATTTAGTTGGTAGTGGTCTCTATTTTAGAGGAAGTTTAAAAGAATTTGGCAGATTTCTACATTTGGTAGGTGGTTCAACCAATTTTGGTGGTCTTTCCAATTTAGTGGTAGTTTTCCAAATTTGGTGGAGCTATTTTTTTTGTCAAATTGAAGACCCCCTTACAGTTGGGATTTTGTATTTGACATCTCAACTTCAAATTGTCTGTTCTCAGCCATACAAAGGTATTTTTTCAAGATTGTTTTTTTTATTTGGGACAAAATTTCATGCTCTCCACAGTGGTGGAATCATTTTTCTTTCAAGTGATCCTGATTTTCCATAAATTAATTTTTCTCATCAGATCTGAAGCGCAATCTCAATTTTTTCAACTTCAAATAGACATAACTTTCACATACGACCTCAGATCAAGGTGCTTTTTTTTAAAGTTGATATTTTATGAGCACTATCCATTGGTTCTATTTTTAGGTTGTAATTCTAACATTCTATTATACTTTCAGTATTTGGATCCAATTTTTTACATTCTAAAACACTGGAAAAACTCCAAAATTGTAAACACACTGATTTATAAAGTGCCACCATCATAGTTTTCTGGGGGGGATCATTGGTTTAGTGAATTTGGGGGGATGATCTTGTGTGTACTATGTTAATTTCTTGTGTTGTGTGTTAGTACAATGGGGAAAACTCAAATTGAACTCCTAACTCCATATAATTATGAAACATGGAAAAAATCAGTATGGAATTATCTAAGGGAAAAACGTTGCACTGGCTATGTCAAAGAAACTATTCTTGCACCTATTGATGCTAATTCTCTTCAAGCATGGGAGGTCAATCATGAGAGAACTCTTGGTTACATTTGTTCACTACTCTCTTTTGATTTATAATTTCATCTTGAATCAAGCAAGACACCTAAGGAGGCTAGGGAGACTCTTGAAAATTTCTATGGTAAAATTGATAAGAATAGGGGTAATCAAATTGATAATGATCTGATGAATCTTGATCCAAAAAATTTCAACAACATCCAAGACTAAGAACACAGTTATCAGATTGCAATTACTAAGGAGGATTTACAATTGATTCTGAATGTGTTATCCAAGCTTGGTCCTGAGTATTATGTGTTTGTTTTTGGATTTTATACCAACAATGTTTCTATGGAAAATACATATATTCAACCCACTTTTGATGCATTTTCAGATCTTCTAATCCAAGAGGAGGTCAAGCTAATTCAAATGGGTATCATCAAGACTTCCAAGTCACAAGCATTGATTGCTAGTGAACCCAAGGTATAGAAAGAATCAAGGAATTGTGATAAAAAACAAAAGAAGATAAAAAAAAATCATAGAAAGAATATGAGTCCTCTTCCTTGAAAAAGGAATCATCTAAAAAGGAGAAGCCCGCTTGTGCATATTGCAAGAAATCTGGGCATGATGAACATCAATGTTATTTAAAACAAATTGATGAGTTGAAGCATATTTTGACAAAGAGTAAAATAAATCTACCATAAACTATCTCAAAGGATTCATCATCTTTGTCTAATTCAAATTCAAAGAAACAAAAGGGGAAAGCACTTGTTGCAATAGAAGATTCTAAGTTAGGGAGATGGATCCTTGATTTTGGAGCTTCACGTCACATGGCTTCATCACAGGATATGTTCTCTTTATTTCAAACCTATTCATCACCAAACATTTGATGCATAACAACACATATATGTGTGTTTGTGGGAAAAGGTCTATGGACATAGATGAAGGATCATTTAATGATGTCCTTCGTGTGCCCTCATTGTTGACAAATATCCTTTCTATCTATCAGATCACACATGGTGGGGAAGGAAAAAGTGTTGAGTTCACTCCAGATTCTGTGATTATTTCAGATTCGCATAGTAGAGATGTTGTCGCAGTTGGGGAGGTAGATAATCAATCTCGAGTATACACCTTCTCACATTTTTCTTCTATTTTTCCTTCAGCTAACGTACACACTCAAGTAGCTAGTGTGGAAACTTTTGAGGAGATTCAGTATGGTCAGGTGAATCTTGGTATTCTTTCAACTGAGGTTCAAGATACTTGTGTTGATACTTTATCTCCTACATCGACTGTTATTTTTTATGATACTAGTACTGCTACATCCATGGCTCCCATTGATTCAGTGCAATGGGACATTCATTGTCTTCCAAACATAGCTAGTTGGGATGATTACTTGATAGACATTGCAGGTTTGTTTTGTACATCCTGTCTTGTAGACTTGGATGACATTATTGACTGCATTCATCTTCTAGCTAATGAAGTTTCTTCATCTTCTTCAGATGTTGAGGGGGAACCTTTCAACCATCTTGTTCTTTACCACATGATCATTCCTCACAGTTTGACATGACTGTGGCCACTAATTAGCATAATTTGGAGGAGGCGCCTTTGTCTTCAGAGGAGATACGTTTATCTTTGGATTTTGTTCTACATCCATCTCCACTGGGTTTTGGATTGTCATCTTCTGCAGTGCAGCCTAGAACACCTGATTTGAATGTGATAACTTTTGGCATCGACATGGAGACACATGAGAAGTATTTAGAGACTTCATACATTTTGCACCTTCTTCCTAAATCTTCCTTTCAGGAATTAGAAGACAGTCTTCATACACCTTTGGTTTTCATTTCTTCCTAAGGGGAGGAATGTTGTTTAATGATCTTGGTCCATCTTCTACATTCAATTTCTGGCATCAACCATAGGTATATTTAACTACTTTTGGGAAGGCTACATAGGTTGTCTTATCCTTTCTATTTCAGAGGGGATTTCTTCCTTACATGGGATTCTTCTTGTGTTGGGAAACTTGTTTATTTTCTCTCTTTTGGGGAGGATTTTTGTCCCACTAGGTTTTCTCCTTTACTCTATTTGTGAGATATTGTTTTGTACATGGGTACCTAACATGGTCTTGTAGCTGGGACCCATCTTTGCATTGTTGCATCTTTTCACCCACCTAATCTATGCTTTAGGGGGGTTGTTAGTATAGGTTTTTTATATTTATTTTTCCTACACATTATTAAGCATACTTAGGTTATATTAGGATGGTTTATGTGAGGACGCATGGCATAGTCCTACATTCACATGTGTCATTCACACCCACACTTGGGTGGTTGAATGTCACACCCTCTTTTGGACTCATTTTCCACCTTCTCATAACCATTTATTTGTCCCTACCTGAGTTGGTTTGCCACATGTTTGTCCCTACCTGAAATGGTTTGCAACATATTTGGCATTTTCCAAGTAGGCACAACTCCCACCTAATTTGGTAATTTGGGAGTAATTATTCCTATTGGAATTACATGCACATATTTTTCTATATAACCAACACTCACCTCTCCCTTATGTGGAATTCAGAGCTAACTCAGATGAGTTCATATCAGCTCAGTTAGTACAAGGGAGTGTTGATCATTATTATATCATTTGGAGTGTGATAATATCATTATTCTGTTATTGCACCATATTTCAGCATTTCATCCTCTTTGTTGCTCTCATGTAGAAGGTTGATCTTGGTTTTGCAGGTGATCCTAGGAGATTGAGTCCACCAATGACTCTAACATATTCAAATGTGTTCAATAGATCACCAATGGAGAGGCAATTGAAACCTTGTAGTTAGATTATGGAATTGAGGTAGTTGCACTGGAGAAAAGGGAGGAGATCTTGCCAAGGAGGATGAACCCTAGGAGGGTAGAGTAGACGATGGAGGATTTCAATATTGAGATAAGGAATGAGATCTGAAACATGTCAGTTAGTTTGTGGAGGAATCCAAAATCGAAGGATGAATATGAAGATGTAGGAGAACACGGGGGCTTCACTTAGTGAACCTGGGTTATAGCACGTGCATTCATGGCACACTAAAGAATCCCCCTATTTTTTAAAAACATTGCCCTATACTTATTTTTTGTCACCCTCTCCCAATACATAGCCTAAATTAAAAGCCCCCTATTTTCACCAAATATTGTATTTTTTCATAGCCGAAATTAAAAGCCCCCCTATGTTCCTCGATAGGCAATATATTACAATTTTGGGATATTAAACCCCACAATATGAATGCACGTGATATAATATTGCCTAGCCAATGAAACCCCCGTGCAAGAGAAGAGCTTGAGGCTAAAGAGGTTGAAGGACCAGTAGATGAGGGAGAAGAAATATTTCTTAGAGTGGTGGCACAAGTGAGTAAACTTCATAAAGTTGAGGTTTCTGACTTTTCCAGTTCGTTGAATCTGAAAGACCTAATAGACTGGATCGAAGAGTTAGAAGACTACTTCGAGCTTGAATATGTTAAGGACCCACAGAGAGTTCAACTAGAACAAACTAAGATGAAAGGGCATGTTGCTTTATGTTGGAAAGAGTTGTAGAGAGATAGAGTGGAGAACGGTGAGATGAAAATCACCTGATGGAGGCAGATGGTCACGACATTCAAGGCTAAATTCATTCCAGGAGACTATGAGTTGGATTTGTTCAAAAGGTTGCAAAACTTGAAGCAAAAGGACATGAGTGTGAAGGAGTATACTGAAGAATTCTACAAGGTGATGATCAAATCCGGTCATCAAGAGATGGATGGGGAAAAGGTGGCTAGATACATAAATGGACTCCAATTTAACATCCAAGATGAGATGAGTATACTGAAGATTTCTACAGTTTAGGAAGCTCATTAATATGCATTGAAGGAATAACATAAAGTGAAGAGAAGACAACAGAATAACCCTAGGGGAAGGGAGAGACATGCAGCAGATAAAGAGCAAATAAGTGTCAGTATGGAGAAGAAGACTGTTGAAGAACCAAAATCTAAATGGAGTAAAGAATCGAAGTAGAAGACACAAAGGAATGGAGGTGGCTATAAGGATTTCTTGGTTACATGTTTCAACTATGGGGAAACCGGACATAGAACTTATGAATATCCTCGAGGTAACAAGGGAAAGGAAAGGAATTTCTTAGCATGTGAAGATTCAGAAATTGGAGTTGTAGTTGAGAACTTGATAGAACCAAAGCAAGGAGAATCCCTTATGTTTAGAAGAGTCTTGATGGAGCAAAGAAGTGGGGATACTGGACCTACTTAGAGAAAGTATTTTTCGAACTGTTTGTAAATCGGGAGGTAAGTGTTGTAAGGTTATTGTGGATAGTGGAAGTACTGATAATCTAGTATCAGAAGAGATGGTGATGAAGCTTGGTTTGAAGAGGTTTAAGCATCCATGTCCTTACAAGGTGGGTTGGTTGAAATATGATAATGTGGTAGAGATGAAAGAGCAGTGTTGGGTGAACTTTAGTATTGGTCCTTTTATAGATGAAGTCTTCTATGATATCTTGCCTATGAGTGCTTGTCATGTTTTGTTCGGTAGACCTTGACAATTTGATAGAGAAGCTATCTATGATTGTAGGAAGAACATGGTCACTATTGAGAAGGATGGGAATAAGTTTACTTTAGCATATTTGAAAGAGAAAGAGGTGAGGAACTTGAGTTTCGTGAAAAAATGCAGTGCTAAGAAACAGGTTGCAGAGGTTATACTGGATGTTGGCATGGATTTGAAGAAAGATCTAGCTGATAACAAGGTGGTACCAGATGACAACAAGGCTAGAATTATGTCGGCATGTAAGATGGATTCCAGTGGAAAGAACAGATTGGATTTGCAGAAGATGGGTAATAGTGGTAAGAGGCAGAGTGTAGGTATGAAACAAGCAAAGAGAGGAGAAGATGACATGAGATTGGAAGATCTAACTGAATTTCCAGAAATGTCAGGAGGGAAGAATTTTGTAGACAAATAAGACATTTGGATCAGAAGTGAGCATGGGGTCTATATCCCAAATCATTTTTGATGTTCATGAGTTGCCTCTCATGGAACATCTTTTTCTACCTAGGGTGTCTGATGTAAGAGTATCCCCGATCGATGAGCAATATGCATCAACCAAAAATATTTGTTTCATTTTTGTTCAGTTTTGTGTTGCAGATTATGTGTTTCTTCTGGCATTCTTTGGTATTTGTTTACTTTCTATTGCACATCAAATTCATGGCTTCCATATGTGTTCTTATTCATTATTGCAGATTTCCAGTTCGTTTGGATTCTTTTATGACAAGTTATCGCTTTTGGATTGTCTGTTTCTTGGTTCTCAGAGTAGTTTTGAGCTTAATCACTAGTTGGAGATTTCTTCTCATGCAGAGGGAGTTCTTGGCTTGCAGATCTATTTGGTACCATGTTTTATGTTCCTTGGCCCTTGGTGGTTTGCACTTCATTTTCATTTTTGGTGGAGGAGATCTTCACATTTTGGGGCTGACCTATTTTACACGTTTCATTTTCCTATTTTGGAGAATGTGATCTTTTGTGACCGACTCGGATGTGTTTCAAATGATATATATATATATATATATATATATATATATATATATATATATATATATATATATATATTGATGCAATTGATCTTTAGGGGAGGGGAAATAGATATAGAGGTAGATAAGAAGAAATGTGATAATTTAGTTTCATGATCTATAATTTGGAGATCTGGATTATGATAATCTAGAATGTATGATGTAATTGGTTCTGCAAGAATGCTTTGATTTTCGGATGTTTCTAGTTCATTTATGATGAATATATGATGTTTTGGATGTCTCTGATTGCATTTTCTATGTTTTCTGTGTGTGCTTCCATTGTGTTACTCTTG
This sequence comes from Cryptomeria japonica, assembly GCF_030272615.1. Lineage (NCBI taxonomy): Eukaryota > Viridiplantae > Streptophyta > Pinopsida > Cupressales > Cupressaceae > Cryptomeria > Cryptomeria japonica. The sequence continues at coordinate 666,615,721 of NC_081415.1, read as the reverse complement.
ATGCATGATCTAAATTGTTCTCTTTGAGGGCCCTCTGGACCATGGTTGTGTTAGCCTATAATGCATTTTTGCCTCTCCTCAATTTGGGATTTCCAAATGACATCTTCAATGTATTTATGAAACCCTTGTTAACACTTGCACTACTTTCTCTCTTTTGTAGCCAAAAATTGATCCTCCAAATAGTGAAATCTTCAAGGTTTGTGATCAAATTCATCATACTGATTTGGGCTACCACATAATAATTTTTCTAATTTACCTTTGTTTGTAGGAACAATATCACCAACAAAACCTGCTAGCTCACTATTTGATGCTTTGGAATCCTCATGTATGAATGGAGGGACAACTTTATGGTTAAGTAGAGGATTGCCAAAATAATTCATTCCTTCACATCGTTCATTAATGTCAAACTCTATATCAGCATACTCAAATTCAAACTCTTATTCAAATTATCGCCAAATTGAAATAAACTTGTAGTGGATTCATCACATATATAGTTAGGTGTTCGTACTTCTTAGCATGTGAAGAAATTTTGTTCTTTCTTTAATTGACTCTTTTTAGAAGAATCTAGTGCATTGATTCTATTGATAGTATCCTTTTCCCCAAGTGACTTCATGATTTTCAACTTCCTTTCAAATTCAGCATGAGTTTGTCTACAAGATTCAACCCAAAACTCTGTTGAATTTATTGTATATAGCTAAAAATGGTCTGAAGATGATTAATTGAATATGCAATTATTTAATTAATCCCCCTCCCCAATTTAATTGAATTCATTAAACAATTTGATTAAATTCTTCCACTCATCTACTTATTAATAAATCTAAGGATTTATTTAATAGGTTCATTTCAATAGTCCTCTTTGATTAATTAATTCAAATTAATTAATCCTCCCCCCCCCCATCTTCAATCATTTCTTCTAATTATTTAAAATAAATCAATTTGTGAGTTGTTGAAAATTAATTAGTCTTTTCCTATTATTTAAATTTTTAAATTAAAATTTCCCACATGCCTCCTAACTTCTAACCACCTAACCTAACCACTTCTAAACCTAACCCATTCCATCTAACCCTGGATTTAATTAAACCTATCTTAGCTTGCACATCCTAACCTCCTTATCCTAACCTCCTATGGTGTGGATACTCTTCCCTTGAGACACATGGCATTCTTGGGCCACATGTCCCCTTTCCTTAGACACTTGCCCTCTCATGAGAAAATATTCTTGACACTTGTCACCATAGAGATGGCGAATGTTCCCTTTCCACCAACCTCTTTTCCAACCTCCTACAATTTCACCATTGATATCTTCAAACTCAATCTTGATCGTTGATTCCTACCACCTCACCCCTTGGCTTGGAATTCCTATAAATATACCCCATTTTGGAGAAATAATAATCCCATCTCATTTGCATCTTATGCATTGTTACTATAGACATATATCTCTTTGCATATCATTTGAGCATTTTTATTATAGGCAATTGCATCTTAGATCTAGCCTAATTTTATCATTTTCTAGCATAATTGTTGAATCATGTAGCTTAATCATTCTCTTTTCTAGCTTAATTGCATCATTATCATTTCAAATCCTCCATCTAGGTGTATTCAAGTAATTGGAATTTGCTTATCCAGACTTGAGAGAAAATCCACACTCGCATCTCTTAGGAGGTGATAGATCACTTTGCCATGGTTTTATCTTTCTTTGTTTTAAATTTGCTAACCATGCTTGTAATGATCTATTGAGTGTTTTGTGTTGCAACTGCAGGTGTCACACTTCACAGGCACAACATTTTGGTGCCCAGCGTGGGGCCAGAAATTTGATTTTTGGTCTCTCAAGTATCATCAAATCTTCATTTCTGGTCGGGTTGGAATCAGAATCTCGTACGAGTTCCTTTTGTGGCCTATATGAGCTCCTTTGTGAACTGAAACGACAATCCATCCTAACTCATACGAGCCTTCTTTTGCACTCATATGATCTCTAAAATATTATCGTACGAATAGGTAAATCATGTTGTACGAAATTATGCTTCTGTGTTTTTAAAATAGATTGCATTTTTGGGGTTTCATGCTTTGATTCGATTATCACTAATGCTAACTTTGGTCTATTTGTGAGTTTTTTTGTCAGCCTAACTGGTTTTTTGTAGGATGATTGTTGAAGATTACGCTTGTCAAAGACTCATTGCATAAAAACACATCATGACTAATAATGCATCTATTTTGCAGGCTGTCTAAGAGGACTCAACTAAACTCTATGTCTTCTTTAATCTTTCTAGACACACTTAATTTTGGTAATGGAAATGAATAATCATGTTTTTTGTGTTTTGATGATAGGCGAGTATGCTCTCACCTTTCTTAGGTGATCAGAAAGATTGACTCGTCCTTTACTTTCATTAGTGCATTTCTTTAGCGGGCCTACCCTCCTGAGGAGCTAATAACTCTTAGCCATTAAGGCCGATGAAAAAGGAACAACCTAAGTGGGAACGGCTAACACCAAGTAATCCAACCCATTATTAAATAAATACAATTTGATGAAAATCAAATCAACGACAGTGCTCGAAAATAGATCTCCTTCGTACCTTCGGGTATATCAAACCTTGGTTTTCAAGGCTAGGAGACCTCTTAATTGAGTATTATACCCCAATGCGTCGAATGGATCCCTTACTAGTTCTGGTTAAATTAGAAGCTACCCGATTCACCTCCGAAAGGGTGATAAAATTTGTGCAAGAGAGATAGTAACTCTCCCAAGACACTTTCCATATCGTGCCCCCATTAGCGTTTGGAGTGAGATAATACGGCATTGAGAATCCATTGCATGAGACTCAGCGATCGTATTTTGATTAGTTATTGGGTGTGTACCTAAGCTTGCAAGCAAAGGTCTTCTCTCTCATCCAACTTCCTTAGGTAGCATAATGTGCTTGAAGGTCACTAATCATATCGTGTGTTTGTTGTGTATTCATCCCTAAATCTTAAAATCAGACATTCGAAACTGGAAAGCATAAGCAAAAAATCAAACTTCACTAATCAAAATTTTTCCAAACAAGCATATTTTTCTCTGTTCTGTTCTTTTTCGTATGGTCTGGTGGGAATTGTCGTACAAACTTGTTAGCATAAAACCTTTTGTTGTATGGCTTACTAAGTTGTGTCGTACGAGGCCGTTTGTTTATTGTTTGGCTTAGGGGGAATTATCGTATGAGCCTGTGCTTTATCATATGAAATTTTTGATTTGTCGTATGAGCTATATAAATTGTCGCTCGGGGTTGTGTAAACAGTCGTAAGAAATTTTCTCTCTCTTGGTCCAAAATTGTCTTCTTGCGCATCTTTGTCAGATCTGCCATATTTTCTCGGTCAATTTACAGTGATCATAAACACATTTTCTCTGTCATTTTGTGCTTGGATTATCTCCTTTGTTCGCTTGTTCAAGTTATCATCTGTCAAAATCAGACTTTAGAACATAAACACCTCAAGATTTTCAAGCGCTCACATTCAACAAGTTCAAGATCTAAACATCTCAAAGTGCATCATCGCCCACTTTGATAAACTGATCAATCAAAGCATAGTTTCTCATTGGGATCTATCATCCTTTATCATGAAACTGAAAGGTTTGGTTAGGATAATCTTGTCCCAGAGAAACTGAAGATCAAAAAACTTGCAAACTTTTAAACACTTGAATCATCTTTTCATTTCATATCGCGCTATCACATTTACATTGATAGTTGATCACTTATCAAAACAACTTTTAGACAATCTAACCCCTAAAATGGAAACAGAAACATTTGCAATAGCTGAAAAATCATATCAACATGACATACCAAAGCCAAACACAAGAAGAAAACATGACAAACCAATATATCAGAGAAATCAAACAAGTCCAAAATCAAAATCCAACTATGTCAAAATCTCACAAGGATCAAATACATCTCAAAAAAAAGGTGGCTCTTTTATGCAACTCTTAAAGATATCCCTAAAGGATTTGGTTGAGGAAGATCAAAATCGTGCACCTATGTCTAGCAATGGCTCATCTCTCCATAAGAAAATTGAGTCTCCAAAGGCATCTATTCCTACACCTCCTTAAAGCTTGCAAGAACCTTCCATAGCATCCTCACCAAACAATATACCCATCAAACCTATTTCAGAGGATCCTATTCAAATCTCATCTCCTTCATATCCAAGCATTGATTCCTTGCAACATCCCCATAATGCTCCCTTGTAAATTGAAGTCCTCATTCATATAACACTCGTTAAACATGTCCTAATAGATGGGGGAGTTGGCTTGAACATTTTCTCTTTGAGTCTTGTCCATGCTCTAGGTTATTCAGAAGATGTAGTTGATCCCCAAAAAAAGATAACAATTAAAGCCTATGATGAAGAAGAACATTCCTCTAAAGGAATTGAGAGGTTACCCATCAGAGTGGGACCTTTGCAGAAAGACACAGCATGCCAACTTCTAGACTTGGACTTACCAAACAACATACTCTTGGGAAGACCATGGATACATGACATGCAAGCTATTCCATCAACATGTCATCAGTGCCTAAAATTTCCATACAATGGGCAGGAAATCACAATATCAGCAAATTCAAATCCATTGTAGTGTTGTTGTAATTTGAAATCAGCTCAAGAGGTCATAGTTTCACATAACAGAGAGGCAGCATCTTCAAGCACACAATCCAAGGAACAATCATTTGCATCAATTTTGTCAAACATGGAAAAACAAATGTAGCTAAGAGATCGAGGGAACGGAGAATATTTGTTATCATGGAAAAACAAACAAGAGCAACTTGAAATTGAAAGGGAAGAAGCAGATGTAGATGTCGATGTAGTTCGCACGTATGCAGGGAAAACGTTAGGAACTAGCCTACTTGAATTAGAATCACACTCGGTTGACATGGACTTAACCGACGATAATGAGCTACTTGTGTGAGGTCATTCTGACAAGAGTACCATTCTAGACATGGAAATACATATTGAAAGCTCTGACATCTCTATCATGACCCCTAATATCTTTGGCATAATCCAACATGAGGATCCTTTATCCTTAATCCCTCCCGAACCTATGGACTAGGAAAATGAAGGACATACTGCCATTGATACCTTTCCTAATGACCATGTCATATTTGTATATCTTAATGAAATCAAACTCACAACAACTTTCACTAGGGATTTTGCTAACGTATCTTCAAGTCAAGTGGGTGCCAAATCTCCTAGTCACAAAAGTGAAAATAATGAAAAGAATATTAGATATAATGTTGAAAACCATTTATTGGCAACATTTTCTCTTACTACTCAGTCCCATGGATCTCTTCTTGAGGCGTTGGGCCTTCCTATGGAGGTGGAGTGGTTGCTTGGTGTTTGGGTGGTTAAGGAGTTTTTTGATGCTTCCTCTCATGGTTTGGAGGACCTTTCTCTTGAGGCTGGTGATCTTTTGGTTGCTAGATCTTTTCTCTCAAGCTATTTTATGTATTCTACTATTGAGGTGGAGAGTGCAGTGGAGCTTGGTTGGATGGATGCTTTCCTAATAGGGCCTCTATTTCAGCTCAAGGTGGTTGAGGGTACCTCTAGAAAAACCCTTTGAAATGGTTATGGGAGTCATTTCAAAAGATAGTTTTAAGGTTAGGGAAGCCTTTCAAAATCCCTTTTCCTTGTCTTTTGTTATCTTGCTGGTTGTTGATAGTTTTCAAGGGTCTAGTCCAGATTGTGGTTGTTTTTGGTTATGAGCTAGTCATGATTTTTGTTGTCTGAAGTCTCTGTCTCAGGTCAAGGGAGCCAGAAACATCCCTGTTGTTTGGCTGAGGGTGTATGCTAATCCTTATCATAGTCTGAATCTTTAGACTAGTTGGTGTAGCCATCTTGATCTATTTTGATTATATCTTAAGTGTTTGGCTGGTTCTTACTGCTGGTGTTTGTTGGCTTTTGTGGGCTCAGCTTTGTTTGGGCTGCTGGTTTTCTTGGTTTATTTTCTTTGGCAGCGTTGTTCTTTGGGTTCCAGATCCTAGTAAAATCTGAGGGTTTCGGGTCCCTCCAAAACCTGGTGTAAAGTGTTTTGGGTCCCCTCAAAACTTGTTTTTCCATAATCAAAAACATTACACCGAGGAAAAGTAAAAATAAAGGACGCATGTAACGGTGAAAACCTCCTCGAGGCGTCGGAGGATGGGATATTTGACACCTTACTAGAATTTTATCAAGAGAAGTTATATATCCTAATAGAACCAGTAGAGGAAGTTATCATTGGCACAACTGATCTATATCCAACAACTTCTCTATCAGAACTAGCAAGGCAAACATATTTGGAACCCTTTAAAAGATGGCAAATCAATTTTACCTAGTCATATAGAAACATTCCAGGGTTTGATCCATATCTTACTGTATACACATAAAAATTGGCTATGAGCAATTAAATAAATATTTTATTTTTATTTAATAATTATTCTTCTATTAAATAGTTAATTTGAAAAGATTAGTTTATTTAATTCATTTTCATCTCTTTCTATTAATTAATATTTTATTAATTAATTCATTTATCCTATTCCTCTAATTAATTAAATATCTAATATTTAATTATTCCTCTAACCAAGTTAATTAAATATCTAATATTTAATAGTTATTCTCCTATCCTATAGTTTCAAATATTAAATAATTCCTAAATTATTTAATCCCTTTTCCAACTCACCCTTCCATCTCCACTTCATCCTCTCTTTGCCAACTCATCCATCATGTGGCTAAGGAAATTAATATTTCTTTAATATCAATTTGTCATTTATCTCCAACTTCCAAAATTCAATGAATATTGTGTACGTACACATATTTCATAACCATTTCCTATATTTTCTCCAACACTCCCTACATCTTAGGAAGGACTTGAGTCCACTTGTCCTCTCATGCCTAAATTTTCCTCCAACCATCCCTAGATTCTCTCAGTCAGCAACCCAGTCAAGGTGAGATGAGTGACACTTGTCTTCTCCTTCCCCCTTTCTCTCAACCTTCACCTTTGCTCACAACCATCCAAATCTGTAGATCTGATCAGGACCGTTGATTTGAGCCACATCATCTAATTCTCTCAAGGTCTATAAAATCAAGAGCTTCAGTTGAGAGAGAGTTAGTCTTCAAATTGATCATATGCATCCGTGAGTTTTTGAAGCAAATAGAAAATAGCAATAGCAATTACCATATAGAATCATAGTATAATCATTTAGCATAATCATGTAGTATTGCATATCATAGTATCAGTTGACTACAAGTTATTAGTCCATTCTTCATATGCCATCTTGGAAGCCATCAGTGCATTGTCTGAGAGCACACCATCTACAACCAGGAATAGTGGAGTTAGGACACAATGAGACATAAGCCATGAAGGTAATATTAGTATTTTATTTCATATGTACTTCATGTAGTTTCATTGGTTGAATTTGGATTTCCTGTATGCATTTCCATTTGTATTTTGTGAAACTAACTTATTGTAGGTAACATTCTGAGGATGAAATTCAAGCTCACACACTTACAATACATCATCTGAATATCAATCCAGGAGTAGGCATCAATAATAGAACACAACATGGATCAGGAATAGGCATTCTATTCATCACACCACAAGGTCATACAATTCCAAAAAGCATACAAATTAAGCTTTTCCATGCACCAACAACACAGCAGAGTATGAAGCTATGGTAATAGGTATCAAAATGGCTATAGAATGGAACACTACACAACTTCAAGTCTTTGGAGACTCTCAACTCGTCATCAATCAAATCAATGACGATTATCAAACAAAGGATGAAAAATTAATGCCTTATAAAAAGATGGTAGATGATATCAAGAAATACTTTGTAGAAATAACTTTTTAGCAGATTCCAAGGAATGACAACAAAGCAGCAGATGCCATGGCTACACTTGCTTCTCTCCTTCAGACACGGGAAAATCAATAGTGTTATGAATTCCTGGTTGAAGAGTTGTTTTACCTTGCTCATAATTGTCCTGATTCCCAAACTATATGTCACCTTGTTGGGAATGATTCCTCCCACTATGGCCAAACTTACACATACCTGAAAGATAACACCCTACCTCCTAATTTATCAAAGAACCAAAAGAAAAACTTTATTCGCCAATCCTCCCGGTTTACTCTTGTCGCGGATACCCTATTTAAAGGAGGTCTAGACGGTACTCTTTTAAGATGTCTCAAACAAGAATAATCTGAGAAGGCCTTACATGAAGTCCATAATGACATTTGTGGCACTCATTCAAGTGGTCTTACCCTTTCAAAAAAACTCATACACTTGGGCTATTATTGACCAACTATGGAACGAGATTCTTTTCAGATAGCTAGAACATGCAAACAATGTCAGATCCATGGGAATTTGATTCACATACCAGCACAAGAACTTCATGCTTTGGCAACATCTTGGCCTTTCTGTCAATGGGGTCTTGATCTAGTACAAAAAATAAATCCTTCTTCATCTAATGGCACAAATTCATCCTTGTAGCTACAGAATATTTCACAAAATGGATTGAGACAGTAACTCTCACAAATATCACAAGAAAACAAATTGTTGCATTTATCTTGAATTACATCATCTGTTGCTATGGAATACCAATTACCATTATCACTGATAATGGGTGACCATTCAAGAATTAGGATGTACAAGAGCTATGTGATAAATTCAAGATCCAACACAGATTCTCCACACCCTACTATCCATAGGGAAATGGGCAAGCAGATGCATCAAACAAAACTATTTTTAAAATCCTCAAAAAGATAGTGAATGATGCTGGAAGAGATTGGCATATTCAATTAAACCCTTCTCTATGGGCCTACCATACCAGTATCTGCACACCAACAGGTGCCACACCTTTCTCTCTTGTTTATGGATCATAAGCCATACTGTCAATAGAAGTAGAGATACCTTCTCTACGACTATCATTAAAAGGTCTCATCCTAGATGAAGAACATCGAGTATCTCGACTACAAGAGTTAGAATTGATCCATGAACAAAGACAAAATGCCTTTGATCATTTAAAGGTATATCAACAAAGAATGTGCCGAAGTTATAATCACAAGGTCAAACCATGAATTTTCAAGTTGGGGAACTAGTACTAAAGGAAAATCCATGCAACTAGGCAGATCAAGAAAAGAAAGGAAAGTTTGAACCAAATTGGTTAGGTCTATTTGTGGTCACAACAGTATTTGGATTAAGAGTATATCAACTATCAACATAGGACGTAGATCAACTCGATGAACCCATCAATAGCATGCATCTGAATAAATTCTATGTCTGAAAAAGCAAAAAAAATCAAAAACAGTGAAAAAGAAAAAATAATGAAAAAAAAATCAAATATGAGAAAAAGTGCAATAAAAACAGATGGTGAAAACCTGGCAAACAAGCGCTATCTGTCTGCTAGCTCTTCCATCTATTAGTTCATGCATCTTTTTTCTTGCATTCATTTTCATTCACTGTTGTCCATATCCATCATGAAGCCTTTGTACATACGCAGGCATCCTAGCTAATCTCTCACCATGGTTTGGATCATTGAGTATATCATAACGACTTTATTTCTAGGCTTGGGGCAAAATCCTGCACCTAGCTAGGGGCAAAATTCTTGATCATTTTGAGCTTAATCAAACAGGTAGAACAATAGTTAAATAACCCTTATCAAGCAAAAACTGTGACATATCCAATGTTGAACATGAGATCAAATTATCAACCATCAAACTATCACAAAGTCAATCTAAATGCATGGATGATATCTTTTGGATAATGATTTAAACATGTTTGTTCAACTTTTCTATCTTGATTTTCGCTATCATGATTTCTGAGTAACTCCAGGATGTCTCTAACTAGAGGAACAAAGAAGGAACATGATATTTTTCTTGTCTGTTGTCTGTAAATTAATCATTAATATGTGCAAATTTATCTCAGAACATGATCATCAGAGTATCATCGAAGATATTTTTTATTTGCATATTAAAATGGTTAATACTGCCTGTTTTACACAAGCAACACTCGGGTCATCTCAGTTCAATTATACCTCGATGCTTGTGCTAACTTGTCGTATCAAAAGCCAGGAAAGCAGTGCTCAAGTCATCATAGTTTAATTATACCATTGATGTTTGCACTCACGTCTCACATTTCAAAAAGCTCAATGATGACAAAAATGCAATAATCCAGTGACTGGTCCAGTCATAGCTTTGCATTGGCATTTGCATTTAAGCTTAAATTTCATTCTTGCATGGGATCCCGCATGCTCATTTTATCCAAGTTTCAATCTATCATAGGTATCATCACAAGTGTATACACAATCAGATTGATGATTCATATCTCTCCAGATATTGTTGACCCAGCGAAAATCTTATGCTATCCCTCTCAACAAAACCAACATGAGCATATTTGAATCTTTCTACAACTTGATATCAACAAACTGTCAGTTCTTTATCTAATCAACCTTATCAATTCGATCAATAAATCAAATTTAATCGATTCTATCTTTGTCTTATACAGGATGTATTTTTCCTAAAACCAGATGTTCTGATCATGTCTTATACAGGATATATCGTTCCTGAAACCGGACGCTTTGATCATCTTTGTCTTATACAAGAGGTGTCATTCCTGAAACCAAACTGAATCTTGATCCTATCAATCTAACCAGTCAAGCTTTATCAATAATCAAGAACCACATCACCATGATCGTAGAACTCGCATTTTCATCAACCACGGTTGCAAAAATTAAATCATTTCTAATCGAGATATCAATTTTGCAAAATTCACAAGACTCCACAGGTCAATTATCTCAATTGATCTCCTGAGGGGGCATCATCATACCATAATCTATCAATCAATAGTTGGGGCATCCTATCGAACCAATATCATCATCAAAATGAGATTATTCTTTCAATCAACGCTTCATCACACCTCACTTCAAAGAGGGGCAAAATGTATACACCTAAAAATAGTCTGAAGATAATTAATTGAATAAGCAATTATTTAATTAATCCCCCTCCCCAATTTGATTGAATTCATTAAACAATTTGATTAAATTATTCTACTCATCTACTTATTAATAAATCTAAGAATTTATTTAATAGGTACATTTCAATAGTCCTCTTTGATTAATTAATTCAAATTAATTAATCCTCCCCCCATCTTCAATCATTTCTTCTAATCTTCTAATTAATTAAAACAAATCAATTTATGAGTTATTGAAAGTTAATTAGTATTTTCCTACTATTTGAATTTTTAAATTCAAATTTCCCACATGCCTCCTAACTTCTAACCACCTAACCTAACCACTTCTAAACCTAACCCATTCCATCTAACCCTGGGTTTAATTAAACCTATCTTAGCTTGCACATCCTAACCTCCTATGGTGTGGATACTCTTCCCTTGAGACACATGGCATTCTTGGGCCACGTCCCCTTTCCTTAGACACTTGCCCTCTCATGAGCAAAGCTTCTTGACACTTATCACCATAGAGATGGAGAATGTTCCCTTTCCACCAACCCATTTTCCAACCTCCTCCAATTTCACCATCGATATCTTCAAACTCAATCTTGACCGTTGATTCCTGCCACCTCACCCCTGGCCTTGGAAATCCTATAATCATCCCCCATTTTGGAGCAATAATCATCCCATCTCATTTGCATCTTATGCATTGTTACTATAGCCATATATCTCTTAGCATATCATTTGAGCATTGTTATTATAGGCAATTGCATCTTAGATCTAGCTTAATTTGATCATTTTCTAGCATAATTATTGAATCATGTAGCTTAATCATTCTCTTTTCTAGATTAATTACATCATTATGATTTCAAATCCTCCATCTAGGTGTAGTCAAGTCACTGGAATTTGCTTATCCAGATCTGAGAGAAAATCAACACTCGCATCTCTTAGGAGGTGATAGATCGCTTTGCCATGGTTTTATCTTCCTTTGTTTTAAATTTGCTAACCATGCTTGTAATGATCTATTGAGTGTTTTGTGTTGCAACTGCAGGTATCACACTTCACAGGCATGACATTTATATATTTCATGACTTTGAAGCAAGGAAACCACTACACCAAAATCCCATACTGATGTTGAATGACACCCACTAGCATTTAGAATGGGGCTTTCATCTCACCAGACTGCCAACACAAGCCAACCCCCTTGTGGACATGAGGTTGTTCTAATTGCATAATTTGTTACATCATTTGATGATATCCATGTACAAGATCATTCAATATATTTTCCACACTAGTAGTATCATATCTCCTCTCAATCCTATTTGGAGGACTATCATAACCTAAACCGCCACCAAACACCGTTGACTTAACTTCTACTTAAATTGTGGATGGTTGCCTTGCTACTAATGCTTTAATTTATTGGGACAACTTTAAAATAATTAATTTATTCCCTTTTAACTTTGACCTTGGCCTACGGGAATAAAAATAGGCTAGATGGTCCCATTGGATGATCACTCGAAGAAAGGGGACATTACATATCCTTTCAATTCAAGGAATGGAATCAATTAAGCATCATACATGTGATTTGTGCGAAAAACATCTTAGCTCAAAAATAATTTGTATGCACCTCTTGACACTCATTTATGCCAACTTCTTTAATTATAACTTGAGTTTAAGCAAGACGCCTCCCTAGTTCAATAGATGTAAAGTAGATTATGTCATATGCAAATCCTCGTGTCTCATGTGGCACACTTCAACAATATATTGTTGTACCTCCCTAAACATTTGTGCAGTGCCTTTGTTGCTATATAGGATCCAACTTATGTATGCAGCCTTGAAATTATGTAACCTTATATTTAGGTTGATCAATTGACCTATATGTTTATTTTACACACAAGCATTTTACAAGACCTTGTCTACCTTCTTTCTTACACTTGGTTTCCACTTCTAGGCCAGGCTTGAATTGGTTTGGAAGATGAACTTTCCAACACTAATGATAGATTTATTTTTCTAATTATTTATTAAATTTTATTGTGTGCTTCCCACTTTTAGAGTAAGATTGGATATTCCCTCATTTTTTTACTATAAATATACTTGCACATGGTAAACCTGGGACATCCACATGAATTGAGTCATGGACTTTCACATGAGTGGTAATAAATTTCATAGTTGTGTCCTTTATATCCTCATCCACCATGTCCTTGATAAGCACATTGTGTTTTATTATGTTTGCAACCATGAAAGGAAAATAGTGTTTAGGACCTTATTCATGCAAAACTTGTGCTATATTACATATGTTTGTGTCATGTGTGTCATTATTATAAACCAGGTGCCTATGATAGACAAAGACAACATTTAATTTCTATAATAGTGAGAAGAATGATGTCATGTGGCACTTGTAGTATATGGTGCAATCAAGCATGTGCATTGGCATTGGGAATTGAATTGTGATATCTACCTAGACACTCGGCATCACACAACCAATGATTATGTGCCCCTTATTAAAGAACCCAATGCCCCATAGTCCTCTTTCAACTTTTATTGCACCTATGAGATGTTCCACGTACATAACCATTTGCTTAATATTTTTATTCAAGCATACATTCAAACTATAGTTTTGTAACCCACCTAGTCTCTCTAGTTAATGTAATATATGATGACTCCTATGTAGCCAATGCTCATTGAACCAACTCCTACTAAATGTGTGTTGCAAGTCCATTAATTAACCATTCCTTATAACTTATTGCATCAATCTTATGTGGAATTCTAGAATTCTCCACATGTTTATTGAATGTCTTATAATGTCGTAATATTCTTATAAGCGAAATCAAGCTAGCCAAACATAGAAGTCATCTTTCACCTCTTAAATATTTTTATTTGTCCCATCAAGACCAATGTGCATAGCCAACAAGTCTGGCTGCAAAGAGTCTTATCTTGTGCATGGAATCTATGATATTTTTTCTCTCTCCATACAATCCCACATACATCCCAATTGCACATTGTATCTTGTTCACCTATATAAGTTTTTACAAACAAAAATGTTGACTTGTAATAACTAGATTTTGAAATTCATGTTTTTATGCCTCACTTGTTCAACTATACAATGATTGTATTCCATTGCAAACTAGTCTAATGCACAATATTGAAACTCTTCAACTATTTTATCAAAAGTCAATTTTACTTTCCTATCAAAAATATCCATTCTAACCTATCATATTGTACTACACTCAAGAAACTGTGATGTCCCTTCATTATCATCAATAAAATTTATTGATAAAAGGATATATAAAGGGTGGCAATATTTAATTGTAGGTAGGTTTGTGATTATCTAAGTGCACATATGCCACTTTAGCAAGCATTGGGTGATGTGATTCTTCCTAACCTATCAATGCAATATTTTGTCCTATCATTCTCTATTGCTCCCAACTCTTTCTCCCTCCTAAAACATTTGTGTGATGTCACATTGTCACATCAACGCTACCTCTAGCATTTATTGTGCTTATCAAGATCATTCAACTTCAAATGTAATACTTGTACCTTCACATTGTTCATTCCATTTCTCCTTATGTAACTCGGACTATTAACCTTCCCCATTTCCTTGTGCTTTACCAATACTAGGCTCCAAACCTCCTACTCCTTTCACCACACTTAATTACAACTAGCTACTCCATGTTTAGGGATTTTATGTGATTTTTAATCATAAGCATATTCATCCACAAAAAAAACATTGTAGGAGTTTGCACTAAATAGGAGCAAGAAAATTACGCAATATTTCCTGTATTAAGTGTATGTAGAAACATCAAACTACATAATGTAAATTTCAATAGTACCCTTCGCACAACATGCATCTGTGCATCCAATGTGGGTTCATCTCTCAAATCTTCCCCTTCATTTCTGGGAACAAATCTACTATGAGGTCATTGGCAACTCCATTGGTCGCTTCTTTATGGGGGATGATGATACTTCCTCTATGGGCCATTCGCCCACATCTTGGTAGACATTGATGTTGCTTTGCCTCTCCCAACAGATGTGGTTCTTATGGTTGGAAATAGGCCCTAGACACGACTACTTGATTTTGAAAGTCTCCCCTTTCGATGTCAGAAGTGCTTCTCTACAGGACATTTGGCTTCAGATTGTTCTATTTCACAACGTAAAGGTGTTGTGACCTGGTGGAAGGATGCTACATTAGATCATTTAACTATCTATTTTTTTTTAGGATATTTCAGATGGCTCAGGTGAGGAGTCTCAGGATACAATGCATGTTGATCCTACCGACGATCCATCTACTTATGAGACTTCATGGCCTTCTTCTGCGACTCCTCTGCAACCTATCACATTTTCACTACAACCTTCGGAAGCTACTAGAGATGCCCCTGATGCAGTACTTGTTCATTCTATTACGACTCCTCTACAGCTTGTTGATATTCCTACTAGTCATATTCCCATGGACCCCCTTTTGAGTGATCTCTCCCTCGATGATCTTAATGATTGTATTGCCTGGACAGTGGTTCGTTGCAAGTGGAAGGGAAGGTCCTCCCGCCTTCCCCAAACCTCCCCCAATCAAGGCTCAAATGTTTATATTCCTCCTTGATTCGGGTATGTTTTGGTTTTGGTCTTGTAGGCTCCTTTGTTTGTCTATCTGACAGGTTTTGTTGTTGATAGTCTTTGACTATGTTAAAGGGTTGACGCCCTAGTCAACGCTCCTTATTAAAAAAAAAATGCATCCAAACTACATCCAACTACTAAAGTCACACAAGATTGTTTGAGGCTAATTATATATCTTGTATTCCCTATCTTCCTTTATTTGGCCCATGTTGATAGCCAATCAAAAAGGTGTTTAGATAACATTGCCCAAAAATCTTCATGTGTTCAATCAAAAAGCTATGTTTGCAGGGGTCTCCTTGTGCACAAATTCTTCAAACTTATTCAAAACTACATGTGGATGTTTATCCGCACAACCTATCAAGGCATACCTAAAAAGCACACAGATTGTAAGTGGGTCTTAGAAATAAAACCCAAATATTTTGTTATCCACGTATGTGATTGACCTTAGGATAAACACTTATTTAACTTGTGCACCAATATATCAATCAAAGAATGCTAACCTAAAAGGCGCAAGAGTCATAGCACCCTCTATTTGCCCTATACACTATTAGTCATAATCTAATAAAGCATGTTAGAACATTCAAAACAAATATGCACAAGACAAAAGAATTGTGTACAAATTTCTCTTTGTTATATTCATTTATTAACAACAAAGTATTACGTCAATGGGTTTATATAGGTGCTCATCTCTAATGCCAACTTAAAACATTTTAAAAGATATATTTACCACATGTGACTACAATTCTTCTAGAAACATATTGGCCAAGAATTACAATTGTTTTTCCTCAAAACTAAATATCAATCTTATTTTACAATCCATAAATGCATTGTGCTTAAAATACTTCCTTTTAGACTTTTTATTTGATCTTGTATGTTTTCTTTTATTTATGACACAATTATCTCTATTCTTATCTAGAACCTATATTTAAAAATTGCAACTATTATAATTATGATGTCAATAATGCATAAATGAGTCATCTAAAGTTTGAGTTATAATTTTTAAACTTTAATGAAAAAGCTTTTCTAATTTGAGGAAGCATTTTGCCTACACATCATTTCATGTTTGTGACTTGAAAAAGAAACAAATCTAAATTATAATTTTGTAATATTTTATTTATGTTTCTTCCAATAAAAAAATCTAAATTCTAATATGATGTCAATCCATGCCAAACTTCAGTGGAAGGATTTAGAAAGGCCTGGTAATTTAATCTAAATATAGCAAGAGTGATAACCAACTGTTTTGCCCCCAAGGGGTGTGTGTGCATTCAATGCATAACAGTACAGAGATATAGGAAATGTAATAGTACACGAAGATGCAAGTAAAAAGAACTCATGTGTCTATATTCATTGATTCTAAAATGCTAGTGCATTCAAAACATAGTTTCCTTAAGCAATATCCACACACTAAAATAGAGACCCAAGTATATATATATAGGTGCCGATACAGGTTGCCTGGTTGCTCGGTGCCAACTATCGGCAACTGTCAGGTAACCACCGACCGCTAACACACTTAACATTCTAATTATGACATGACATAATTACCTGACAACGCCAACCATTCAAAAGATTGATGCAATGATGTCATGCCATATATAAGTCTATAGTGATGCAATGTTTGTTCCATCCATTTGAGTAGGCATCAAGTGGCTCAAAATTGACTTTAAGTGGTTAATCCTCCATACATGAACACCACGCCTTCTTCCCTTTTCATAAGTGTATTAAAACTTTTGTTTTTGAGTGAGTAAGCTATCTTGAATGAAAATTGTCTCTAGTGAGTATCCACTATCCTAACTATTCTTACTATGCTAGTTTAGAAATAGAGAATCAAATCAAGGATGACGAAGTACACTTGCTTGCCTAAATAGAAAAGATAAGTCATGAATATAGTCCCCTAACACATACAACAAAAATAGGCTTGACCGTGATTTCTTGGTGAATTATTATTCACTTTAAATCTATCTTCTAAAGGGATGATAACCAACTCCAAAATTCACAGTGGTTTATGCTAAGCATCTATTCTTAGTTCCCCCTTTTTGTATGTGCTAGGGTTACAACAATTTAGAAAGAGTGTCAAAGGGTTTTACTTCATACTTGGTCTTTGTTCCCCTTTTGTTATAATTTTTTGTTGACCTGCTGGATGGGTTACCCAAGCTATTAGTTACAATTTGAAGTCCACCCTAATGTTTATTTACTGACCCCTTTGTATTAAGACAAGATATTTGTCGGTTTTAATATCTCCATAGGTCTAATGTTTAAGTCTTTTAATTTCCATAGCTAATGACCCCCCTCACCCTTTGACAAGTTATGATGGAGAAACATCATCTTTGGTTGTAGAAGAAGGTTTCTCTTGTGGTGAATTATCTAAAGGGAGAGGGTCTCTAACTCCCAAAGCATCTTTGATTGAGCATTTTCTTGAAACAACTTTTTATAAGATTCATTCAGATTCACCCTCTCAACTATCAATCTCTCTAGCATCTTTTGTTGATGCTCTGCGGCATCTCTTGCAAACATAACTGAATGCATGGTGATCGTGGTTGCCTCCAAAGTTGTATCTTTTAAAGTTCTTATGATGCCTTCATCACTTGTGGTCTCTTGCACCCCAATAAATAATTGGTTCTTTCCTATCTTGGGGATTGAGGCCCATTGAGATAATGCCTTTAATGTTGGATGGTAGCCTATTCCACTTATACCTCTTTCATTATTAAATTTTACAACAAATAAAGGGTCTTGTTGTTGTCTGATCTAATCTAGCAAAAACATTTCCTCGAGGTTCCAAGATGGAACCAATAGCATGCCACTTTCCTTAACCATTTTTAGGCCTCATCAGTTGTTAAGTGGTCCAAATTGAGCTCCTCTAGAGTTGTGGCTTCACCAAGCATATTGCCTTCAAATTGTACTTTCATTCTCAACCATTAACACTTAAACTTTGGGTTCTTGATGAAATCATCATCAGATAAAAATCTAGCTGAGACTACAGCTCTTTCATCATCAATCTAGTTAAAGGAAACTAGTGCCTCTATATTGGCTTTGTCTTATGGCTCTTAGCCCAAAGCAATTTCCCTTGGGGCAGATTTCAATGGCTGGTCTACCTCTTCCCCTGTAGCTAGATCATGCAAAGCTTGAGTTGCTTCATCAGGGTCATGAGTTTGTTCAGTGACTTCATATGTAACAATGGGAGCATTTGGCCCTTGCTTCCTATTGGCTCATCAGGGAGTACAACTTCTCTTATTCTTGTCATCAATTGCTCCAACCTTGGGGGAGCATATTTAGACATCTCTCCCTCTTGTGCAAGCACATGTAGGGGGTGCTTATTCAACCTCCTAAGGTGCATTTTCTGCAACCTCCTCAACAACTGGTTCCTTCACCATTGGCTTTTCAGTAACCATGGGCCTTTTGCCCTTTTAAACGGTAGTCCCAGTATAAATGCTTTCAAACAAAATTGAGCAATCCTCCTAACCTCATTTGTTTCTTCTGGGTAGATACCTACAAAATTTGGGTCCCACTTCTTTCTGTCAATTTCAATATTAGACAAAATATATCATTTATTTCTCCTTTGAATTACTTCTCCGAAGTTATGACAAATTTTTATTAGGTCTTCTCCATAGTACAACTCATGAAAATATTTACCCCTATTCAGTTGTTTGTCTTTCAGCCAATTAATGATGCCCTCTAGATCTTAGCATCTTTTTTTGTCTAGACTTCAAAGAATAACTACTATTCATGTAATTTTGGACTTGCTCCAAGGTACCAAACCCAATTGTGAAATCAATGTATCTGAGACTTTTTGGAAGGAAGGCTCCCTTCTTTTCCTTCTGCATAATCTCCTCCCTCCACATGAATTGCCACATGAACTCCAATGCTAATCTAGGAGTTACAAAAACAGGGAGCTACTGTGCTGCCTTAAGGCAACCATAAATCTTAATGAGGGTATAATCTGAAAAGAAGAACCAATCACCATGATTAAACTATCTTGCCTCATCCATCCTTTCTGCCTTTGGCCTGAGCAATTGCATGATTTTCTTTGGTAGCCTATCAAGGATATAGCCACACCATGTGGTTACTTTGATGAAGAAACCTTCATGGAAAGTCAAGTAATCAACAATGGGCCATTGGCTATCCCACAAATAACACCATCTTTGTATTGGCAATGCTTTCCCACTCCCATCAAGGAACTTCAATCTTAACCTATTGTCCTATTCATAAATGTGTTGGTGTAGGATTGGGTGGCACACTAGGGCATAATATTTGAAAACAATTATTTTGTCATCTTCCCTAACTTTTATCTGGCCTTGATGTATTTCCTCCTCAATGTAGGTAGCAAAATCATAATGCTTATTCACATATTTGTCTTCGATCCTCATGGTCATTAGCATCATCCCAATTAGTATATTATTTTCTAGGTACTTGCCCAAGACTTGGCATCGAGCATAGTAGGTCTTGAAAAAATAGTTTTCAAACTTGCCAGCCAAGAATGGCTCTTTCTCTGCATTCAAAATTGTGACCTTCCTATTGTCCCAACCCTTCTTTCTAAATAGTGATATTTCCTCTACCTTGAGAAGTTTCCTCTTTTTGTTGTATTCTGCTTATCCAAGTCTATCTTAGCAAGAGCTTGCCCACTCAAACCAAAACATTTCATGATTGTTGCTCTACTTATATCTACAAGAATTCTTCCCTCATAATCCTTGACTGTCTTAGTAGCATAATCATATCTTAGAGCCAAAGTCTTGATCAAGTCAAGCTCAATGAAAACATCTAGCAAAATCAACTTTGCCAAGTCAAGTGACCATGGATTTGACAATGGAATTGGTTCACTTCTTTTGTAGAAATAAGATGGGAGATCCCACCCTAAGATGGGGATGTGGGCACTTCCCCAATGAGCACATGCATATGTAAATATCAAGCAAAACAATTAACCTCGAATTCAAAAATGCTACAATAAAAAAGAAAAATTAATTGAAGTTTCCAAATTTTTGAAAGTTAAAGTAGTTAAGATTTTCTTGTTTTTTCTCTGCATTTGAATAAATTAATTTTCTTCATACTATTAGATAAGTGCTCTTGTATTAGATCCCATTAGTAGCGTTGTTGTAGAAATTTCAATTTCTTTTACTAGATTGCACTTTTAGATTTAGGTTAGCTTATTATCTTCTTAGCTTAAGCTAGATTTTAGAGCGGTGTTTTCACACGGGGTTTTCCTAAAATCAGATTTCATAATTATTCACCTAAATCTATTACATCTGAACAAGTTCATTGTTTTCAAAAATATAAAAGATCAATACTGAACCACATCAACACAAGGTATTTAACATAAATGAAATATACAATGCTTCAAGCTATTTACTTTGACATTGGCAAAATTCTTTAATGTAACTATGATAAGAGTGATGTCTTACTCAACCATACCCTAAAAAAATTAGGGGATTTTTTAGGAGGATTTGTGGGTTTGGAGGATAATTATATGGAATCCTCTGATATTAATATATTAGCTAGTGTCGAGATAGATAAATTGAAATTCGAACCCATCAAAATCATTACAAACCATTCGATCTATCAAATTCAACCAGAGATCCTTATGAGTGATATCACACCCAAGGATGCTATCTCCCCTATTCAGAACATTGAGAGAAACTGTACTAAGACTAAGACTGATTCTGGAATAGATAAGGATATAAACATAAAATTCAATCCAAAAGGAGGGTTTGTGTTTAACAAACAAAACCCCAGGGTTAAGGAACTAGTAAACATTCAAAAAATGGCAAAACATGAAAAAGATAAAGTGAAAATTGAAAACACACCTAAAGAACCAGTGAGGGTACAAAGAAGGAATGATATAGAGAACAAAGAAAATGACAAGCAAACGCTACACCATTAATAAACAAGGTTTCTAAGGAACAGAGCGACGACATTGGAAAAAAACACAGTCCCCTGAGGTATGATGCCAACATTGATAATCAGGAAAAAACAATAAAAGACACCGGAAATATGGAGGAAAGCAATGAAGAACCAGATAACCACCCCAGACCACACGCAGCAGAAAAGGCAAAATGCTCTAAAAAAAAGAAAAACAACAAGAACAAAAAAGGAAAAAAGAATAATAAAAAAGGAAAAAAGAAAAAGAAAAAGAACTCCAACAATAATGATAGGGATATGGAAAGTGAAGAAAGGATGGAAAAAGAAAATAAATGCATCCTTGAGTATGTTGCCAATGTAGTTACAAATGACCTCATGGAACTAGTCATTAATGAAATAGGAGATGAGGAGGAACTGACATTACAAAAAACATTGCTAGCAAGAAAATTATGCGAACTTAATTTAACAAAGGAAGATGTATAGAACCACAAATATGACACAATAATAGATAAAATGGATAGCCTGGGGATAGCTAAAACCATAGAAACCTGCTCACCCCCGGATTATGCATCCGAACTAAAAAAAAGGGGGAGAAAATCAATTGCTAAATTACTAACCAAAGTAGGAAGCGTTGTTGGTCAGACTAAAATCACAAACCTTTTTGAGGCAAGGAAGGGGAAGGACCTTCCCACAGTATTATAAAACTCCTTACTTGGAATGTTAGGGGCCTGAATGCCCCTAACAAGCAACGTATCTTTAAGTGTTGCATTGCTAAATTCAATCCAAAGTTATTCTTAATACAGGAAACTAAACTAAATAACAACAAAATGATAAACCTAAACAGAAAATTAGGTATCAGAGAATTAGAAGGACAAACTACTTGTGGAGCCTCAAGTGGATTGGCCATCATATGTGATCCCAAGCCAATATCATTTAAACTAATAAGCAAAAGCCCAAATTGGATGTGCGGCTAGGCTATAAGCATCAAAAGCAACTTAAAATTTATTATAATTAATGTCTATGGACCTATCCAAACACAAGCAAAAAGACAAGTGTGGAATGAAATTGAGAGTTTCCTTTTAAGTGACATGGATCAAACATACATAATAGGCGGGGATTTCAATGCAATCTTAGATCCCAAGGAAAAATGGGGAGGTAATAAAAAAATGACCCAAACAAGTCAAGACTTCAAAGATTGGACACATAAGTGTAACTTGATAGAATTCAAAACTAAAAATAATGCCTTTACTTGGAATAATAGAAGACAAGGTTTCTGCAACATTGCAGAAAAACTTGATAGATTCTTCCTGTGTGGGAATCTCACACAGTATTTTGAGTCCTCAGTCCTCCCGTTCTCAAGTTCGGACCATTTCCCAGTCCATTTGATTATATCAGAGGAACTAAAGCCAACCAAAACCCCCTTTCACTTTGAAAAAATGTGGCTTAGGGATGAGAATCTAATACAATTAATAGAAAAATGGTGGAATGAAACAAAAGTCGTAGGCTCCAAAACTTTCAAAGTAGTAACCAAACTAAAAAAGATAAAGCAGCAATTAACAATATGGAACAAAGTGCACTTTGGAAATATCTTCACACACAAAAAGAGAAATGGAGATAGAAATGGAGAAAACTAATGAGGAGGTAATTAGGCATGGGATGGATAACATGCTTTATCAAAAGGAAAAAACCAATCTAGCCCAGTATGAAGAAATCCTCGCCAGAGAAGAAATATACTGGAAACAAAAATCCAGGGAACATTGGTTGGATGTTGGGGATAGAAATACAAGCCTCTTCCACAATAGCACAAAACAACAAAGAGCTATAAACAGAATCAACAAAATAAAATTAAACTCAGGAGACTTTAGTGATGACCCAAAGAAGATAGCCAAGGAAGCAGTAGAGTTTTTGAAACTATCCTTAACAACAAAGAAGGCTCCAGGTGGACTAAGGAGAGCAAATTCTTAAAATACATTCCCAAATTAATCTCTAAAGAACACAACTTGATGCTTAATAAAAAACTATCTTTGGAAGAAGTGGAAACAACTTTATTCCAAATGGGACCGGATAAGGCTCCTGGCCCCGATGGGTTCCCAGCACATTTTTTTCAAAAATGTTGGAGCTTCATGGGGAAGGAAATTACAGAAGCTCTAGAGGGGATGAGAAATTCAGGAAAGATTCTAAGAGAATTAAATAACACATTCATAGCTCTAATCACAAAAAAGGAAATAGTTGATTGTTTTGAGGATTTCAAACCAATAGCTTTATGCAATACCCTTTATAAATTACTCACAAAAACAATTGCAAACAGACTTCACAAACTTCTCCCCATAATCATCAGCGAGGAATAGACCAGTTTTGTGCCAGGCAGATCTATTTATGATGGCATAATCATTGCTCAAGAAGCAATCCACTCAGTACAAAAAAATAAGGAACCAAGCATGATGATAAAACTAGATATTAAAAAGGCGTATGATAAAGTAGACTGGCACTTTCTATGCAAATGTCTTGAATCATTCGAGTTCAATAAGCAATTGATAAATCCGGTCTATGAATGCATTGCTACACCTAGAGTATCAATTTTAGTCAATGGGGCCTCAGAAGGTTTTTTTGAAATCTCAAGAGGTCTCAGGCAGGGGAATCCCCTTTCCCCCTTCCTTTTTATCATCATGGCAGAATCATTGGGAAGGATGATCAATCGGGCAAGAGAAACACAACAGCTGAAAGGTATTAAAATTACTTCTAACATGGAACCAATCACCCATCAACAATTTGTTGATGATACCATGTTGTTTGGACTAAGTGATACAATAGAAGCAAAAACACTTAAAAAAATCTTAAACAACTATTCTACCATCTCTGGACAGGAAATCAACACTTTGAAATCCAACATAATCTTTTTTAACACAAATAAAGAACTCCAAAGGAAAATCTTAAACATTCTTAAATACAAAAGAGGAGAATTACCATGTAAATACCTTGGACCCCCCTTAGACAAGGGAATCGGATCATCTAAATTGTGGGATCGGGTGGTCTCCAAAATTACAAAAAGGATCTCCTCCTGGAAAGGAAAATGGTTATCCTCTGCTGGCAAGGCCACCATGATTAAGTCGGTTCTCTCAACAATGCCAATTTACCAACTCTCATGCATGGATCTTCCCTCAACCAAGAGAAAGGAAATCACAAAACATATGAGGACATTTTTTTGGCAAGGCTCTGAAGACAAATTCAGACTACCATTGATAGCATGGGATAAGATATGCATGCCCAAGGATCTGGGGGGTTTGGGTATCAAAGATCTAAAAATCCAAAGCAAGGCTCTGGGAGCAAAGCTTGTCTAGAGAATGTATAATAACCCCAATTTCAAATGGGCGCGAATCCTTTATAACAAATACCTGCATAATCAGGACCCTATAAGCATCTTTAGGACAGCCCACCCACATAAAGGCTCCAGAATTTGGAATTTTATGCTTGAATGTAGAGGCATCATAACGGACAAGCTAACATGGAATATTGGAAATGGGGTGTATGCCCTTTTCTAGAGAGACTCCTGGGGGGCTCAAACTTCCATCAAAAAACTTCATGACTTCAACAAAATCATACCCACCCTTGAAGGGCTATGGGGTGTGAATTTAAAAGACTATGTGGAAAAATTCTGCATTGGGGGCCTCAAACAATGGAGATGGAAATCAATGGATAATCTAAACCTTCCGAACCAGGAAAGATCCCTCTTAGCTCGGATCCTAGGCTCAAGAAGCCCTGCTTTAAATTCTGAAGAAGATATATTGATGTGGGCTGGATCCAAGAGGGGGAAGTATGAAACTAAGGAGAGATATAAACAGTCGTTAATCAAGGAAAATAACCCTAGTCCCAACCTTCCCCTAACACTCTGTTGGGATAAAAGGTGCCTACCGAAAGCTGGCCTGTTTGCATGGTTAGCTATTTAGAATCGGCTCCTCGCCAATGAAACCTTCAGAAAACTAGGTTATGAAGGTCCTAGCAGGTGCCCATTATGTGAAATGGAGGAAGAAAACTCTAATCGTCTACTGTTAACCTGCGATTATGCACACAATTGTTGGGGATGGTTGAAAAAATAGCTGAACTTGTATACCCCTATTCCTAACACTATCTCTGACCTATTCCATGCATGGCCCATACGGAACATAGGGTGTATGTATGAGAATTTATGGATCATTGCCCCCTCCATTATGATATGGGAAATCTAGAAAGAAAGAAATAGGAGGATTTTCAAAGATAGTAAGATGCACTGGGCCCATCTAACCAATAAAATCGAAGCAACCATAGTTGAAATGATAAACAACCAGACATCTAACTATCAAAGGGATATCAATATGTCCTATTGGGATGAAAAAATGAGACTTAGGTGGAAGGGTCTAAAGATCCCACCCTTCATAGGTAAAGGTCCACCATCCAACAACATATCACGTGCTGAATGCATGTGGCTCCCTCCCAAGGCTGGATGGATCAAGCTTAACTTTGATGGAGCTTCTAGGGGCAACCCAGGGGAAGCCGATCTTGGGTGCAACCTTCACAATTCAAATGGGGACGAATTGGCCTATATGGCCTTCCCCTTGGGTAATTGCACAAACAATGAAGCAGAAATGAAAGCATTAGTTGCAGGTATAAACCTATGCATTATACTAAATATAAAGAGGATCAACATTGAAGGGGATTCAGCCATAATCATCAATGCCCTTAGAAAAGGGGCAATGCTTGATTGGAAGCTAAATGCCTCCCTCGCTAAGATTCTGATGGACATCAAAACATTTGGCAGGGTCATCTTTAATCACATCTACAAGGAGGGCAACAAAAGGGCCGACTCCCTAGCTAACATGGGGGTTGAGGGTAAGACAGTGATCCATGTGGCACCTAGCATTTATCCTTAAACAATATTTCACACCGATACAAAACCTATAAAAACAACAGTATTCACACCATATAGTAGCACTCACACAATTTATCCATACAATTTATCCTATCATATACATAGAGATAGCTTGAGCCCAAAACTAGAAGCAGAGGATGCCTTTCACACTCTCCACTTCAGATCATTCAGAGGCTCCCATATTAATTCATTTACATACACTTAATAATTGTATAGACTAAGGCATACATATATTAACTGTATACACATATATAAATATACAAACAGGTATATATATATATATGCAATCTTTGTGTGTATATATATATATATATATAGAGAGAGAGAGAGAGAGAGAGGGATAAATATAGATATATATTCATATATATTTACATAGATATACATAAATATTATATAATTCAATATATGAATACATATTATGTATACATAAACAAAAACACATAATAAAATATTATATAAATGATAAATTCTACAGATATTACATATTTTAAATACACATATATATATATATATAGACACACACACACACACACATATATATATTATGTAGATATACAGATAGATATTACAGACATATTTAGAAATATATATACATATACATATACATATATAAATAGCTACACAGCTAATTATATATATTTATATATAATTTCTTGTATATATACATACATATATATATATATATATATATATATATATATATATATATATATATATATATATATATATATATATAAGAAGTTATGTAGACATACAGATAGATATATCTATAATACTATATGATGGATATATATGAATATTTATATAAAAAGTTCATATATATTTATATTATAATTACACATAAACTGAATATATATTCACAAAGTTGTTCATACATATAAATATAAAATTTAGATTTATAAACACACATATATTTTTATATTTATAGATAAGTCATCATTTATATACACTCTGCTTAAAATGATAAAATATTTCACCTTCCGAAGAATATGTTAATCATTAATTCTTAGGATGGCGACACTCATTTCTAAATATAAATAACTGTAAAAAATCAAACTCTTAATTAATCTTGGCCATTATGGCTGGTTAGTGTCCAGATGAGATGGGCATTAGTTGGCTATCTGTATTAGCAACGTGAAAGATCATTCGCCAAAATTAAGTTTGGCAACTCAAAATGATATTCCCGCAGGCGGATCATCATTTGAAGATTTGGCATTTATATTAAGCCAATTAGAAATGTCCGAGGTGGATGTAAGGTACGCATGAATTAAGAAATGATGTGAGAGCTCAATCATTAATATAATTACCCTTCATGGCTATTAATCCAAGCCTTCATGTAAAAATTCAGAAGCTCTCTAACCAAGCTAGATTGGTATTGCTCTGTGATAACGAGACCTCCTGGACTGAAGTAGAACCAGAGATGGATACCCTGATCAAACTGAGTAGTTCAAAGAGGCAGATGGCCTTTGATGGAGCTATTACCAAGGACCGTCTCAAACACATCATCCACTTTCCCCATACCTTAGTTATAGATGTTGTAGAAACTATCCTCAGCCCGGACTATCTCACAAATACTGATCGAACCAAGGCCAACTCTGATGTTGCAGCCATGTTCGTGGCTATTATGGTGACTTCCACCAAGAATAGAGATGACACAAGCGCCCTCTGCAAGGAGGTCTTCATTGCCTCAATCTTAGGAGATTTGGAGAGGGTTCTTGTCAACATTGACAATGACTGGACAATTCCAAGGCCAAGAGACTTTGATGTCTTCATAAGAAACAACAGGCCAGTACCTAGATACCCCATTATCACTATCGTTGAAGCGACCTTTACCAGGGAAAGGAGTGATGCAATTAACAGGAATGTTAATTTTCTGCTGCATTTATTTCATGTGCGAAACCCACCAAAGCCCACTTGGTTCGAGGACTTCCTAAAGGAAGAGGGCTTGGATTTGGACGAGGGGGAAGTTGTGACCCCTTCTTCAAGCTCGGAATAAGAAGGCTTCACTTCCTAGTCAGATAATGTGACAATTTTGCACCTTCCTTGTCACCATATATTCGGCATATACTAGTTGTTCATCTTATTACTATATCAAGTAAACCAATGGTAACTTTGGATCAAACACAGTCTTCGGAGGAGATAATAATCTCGTCAAATCTTAAAGATAAACATAGTCGGTTTAAATGATATTAAAATAGCATGCATTAACTATTAACTTTATGGCTTACTTAGATAAACATCATTAGATTAGCCTAAAAATTGTTGGTTTCAGTTATTATTGATTGTTTTTGTTCATAGAAGTACGCAGATGTGGAAAAGTGGCCAAAATATTCATACTCTGTTCTGATATTCATTAATATGAATATATACTCATATATATGATTACAAGCAACACGATATACTCATATGAAGGTATATATTCACATTGGTGGATACTTTATCAGGGCAGGATATGTTAAGGATATAATGGCCCTCAATTTCTGCATGCGATGGCCTATTTGAACTAAGAAAATCAGTTGTAATGCTTAAGTGCCCTGCAATATACTCATTTGATACTTGTTGTAATTAAAAGGCCATCTGACATTCCACAGACTGCGGGCTATATGTGGCATGCATGCAAAATACTCTAGGCAAGGATGTCGGTTAATTTCTGCCATAAAACTCATACAACCCTATTTACCCTCTCGGAGTATAATCTACAGGGATGGGGGTGTATGCAGAACTCAAGCATGACATAATCCCATTTACCCCCTCTTGTTATTGTATCCTAGATATCATCCATTATCAAGGATAGCATCCGGATACATAAGCAAGAGGTGGTAAACAGGTGATTCATAACTCTAGATGATCATTTTTTCAAAAAGGGGCTACTATCTATAAACTCTATTTATGAATATGTTATATCAACTACCTTACAATTTTAGAAAAATAAGGTTAAGAATTTCAAAACAGCATAGAAGGATGTCAAATCACATTGCTTATAATGTTTTGTTTACATTTCTCTGTTTGAGTTATGGGATAATAGGCCAATAGAATGATTGGTTGAGGAAGTAGCCCAACATGGAAGATAAAATTTATCTAAAATAGAATACTAATTGTTACTAACAATCTGGGCAAGTAATTTGAATACTAACCATGCAGGAGCAGGGCCATCTTCAAACGAATAACAGGATGAAAGATGACTATAGGCAATCAATGCTCAAACTCAAAGACAAAGATCCAGGTGAACTGTGATAGTTGAAAATTGTAATGAGGGCTTGTAAGGGAAAGAAATATTTTCCCACCTGCTCACCCTAGCCTGGGGTGCTATTGTATTATTCAGAATCTGTGTTTATGTGTAAATAGATGTAGAAATTATCTGGACTACGGTCCCAGGCAAGGCCGGAGGTTTTCTCGCCTCCACTCTTTCCTACCGGTGCCCGCACGAGTGAAGTGTTGTAAAATTTAATATGATTAATAAAATTTTGGCTTCGGCCTCTTACGGATCAAAAAAAAAAAAAGGAGTGATGTCTTACTCATACACATATTTTGACATTCTTGAAGATCATTAATAAAAATTAAAAAGAACTAATTGAACATTTACTTTTTGAATAACTAAAATTTGATCCGTGAACAAAGCAATTGTGCCTCTTTCATGACTTACATCTTGAACAAGGGTACACATGGATTCGTCCCCAGGGGTTTTAGCCCATGTCCACACTCCAAGGATGCCCCAATGATTGGGGAGACCTTGGAGACATTTTCAAAGCATCCCCCAAAATAAAATTGCAAATGAAACATCCCTGATCAGTGGGGATGTCCCAAAAATATGGTGGGGACAGCTAGCCATCCCTAGGACACATTGGAGACGGCAAAGACGTCCCAAGGCCAGCCAATCGTCCCCCATATTCCAGTGCTCAAAAAACACAAGAAGGCACCCAGTTTAAAAATAAATAGCATTAAAAACATTTTTAAATGATACTTGAGACCCCATGCCCCTCTAGCTCTAACATGACTAAACATAACACTCCATGAGTAGCATTTGACTTCATTTTTACATTTAAAAAAATTGCGGCCAAGTTAGAAAAACAAAGCAGCAGAATTTGAAGGTGTTGTTGGAAAAAACAGCATTGATTAGAGGCAGCCATCATACTTTCCATCATGTTTTAAAGTTTTTGAAATTTGTGAAATTGTCATTTTGACATTTGTAGTGCAAACTTGTAGCCTTCGGGCATTTTGCTGTATGGAATATTACTATCTTTCAATTTTATATCATATGCACATTGACATGAATTATGGAAGCAATTAAATATTAATTTGTTCGATTCTCATGTAAACTCTATTGTTGTGTTTTAAGGATTCTACCATTTATATTTCAATTTGATGAATGCATTATCAATGTCATCATATGAATATTTGAAATTTCCATATATATATTCCTTTTGCCATCCCTAAAAATGGCCTCAAAAAATCCCATCCCCGAAACTTGGTGGAACATAGACCTTATACAATTTCACCAGCAGTAATACAGCAAATTTGTTTTCGCTTTCTTGGCTAATCTTGGGTAGCCCCAGACTTATTTATTCAATTGGGTTACAAATCTAATGTTCAACAAACACATAATAGAATTATAGACTAATTCCATTTTTTGACCAGGAAAGCATATGAATGTGTCATTGAGTAGGTATAGTAATTAAGTTATTAACCAATAATGTGGTCATTTATAACCTCTATATTAGTCCAAATCTGGGTATAAGTAAAAATATATATTTACTGGACACCATAAACGTATGCAACATGAGAACTAGCTCACACTATCTTCACTTTCAGACCGTCAAACAGAAACATTACAAAAAGATTTGATTATGTATCAATATGATAAAAATGTAGTAAAAGAACAGCATTCTACTTCTAACATACCCCTAAAATATTAGTGATAATTTCCAAGCACTCTCAGTCATATAATGAAGTCCTTCACCAAAACAGAAAGTTTAAACAAGGTTCTACCCTCTCTATTACTGGTAATAACTAGTAGATATATTAATATTGGAGAATATGACCATCCACAAGATGAAACTAGCTCACACAATCTTTCCTGTCAAACCCAATGATGAAGCACCTTCAAACATCAAAGGGACCTTGATTATGCAGCTATGCAATAAAAATGAAGAAAGAGAATCTACGACTAAGAAGTTATTTCTTATATAACCCTTTAATATTGATGCCTAATTTCTAATAAATGACTCTATTCTATGATGAAAATTGCCAAGATTGAATATGAGCCGAAGATAGAAATAGTAAACATGTTTAGTTTCACACTTTCCATTAGTCCATATCTGATTACAACTAAAATTATAGATCAACCGGATAATGAATTCTAACAGGATAAGAGCTAGCTCACAAAATCTGTACTCGGCTGCTGAAAGATAGAGCACCTTAAAATAGCATAAAGATTAAGCAAATAGGAAGTAGAAAAATTTAAAGAATACTTGTTTCTAATATACCCCTAAATATTGTCTTTGGGCCTTGAATCTATCCTTCGATGAAGGTTTCCAAGATTGAAAACCTGTCAACAAAAGAAATCTTGAACAAGGTGAGTTTTCACCTTCAGTTATTCATGCGATGTCTACATTGTTGTAAAATTAGAGCCTAAAGCACATATGTTTTTGCGGTGAAAAGTAAATTGCATTAATGCTTTTATTTGATTTCTTAATTTTGGAGCTGTTCTGTTACACCCAAAGGTTTCTCAGTTGTGCAAAATACCCTTCAAGAATTTTTTCGTTTAGAGGTTCTTATCCAAGGCATCCAGTTTATGTAAGCATGCTAAGCACAAGTAACATTATACTCTTCACCCAACACCAATCCCATGTTGATGGGCAAATATAGATCTTTTAATGCCCTTGGAAACAACAGTTTGTTTTTATGATGGAATTTGTTTTTATGATGGAGACCTCAGTAGCTTTCATCGAAGTTTATCAGAGATATTTACTCTAAATTTTTTAGTACTCAACATAGTTATTAAAAGGCAGGAGAGAGAATAAACTGAACATTCGCATTGACTGGATGGAAAACAGCAGAATTTAAATTCAAAACCGTTTCCCAAACATGCTAAGAGTGCCTTTGTGAGTGATGAAATTTTGGGCCAATGTCATAAAATCATGGAATAAAAACTTTTCTCCATTTCTTTCCCAACACAAGAAAATGGATATGTATAAGTACATATCTGCCAACAAGAAAACGGATATGCAAAAGGACATTTGCTGACACTTTGTCTCTAGTTTAAGCCTGTTTATGGGTTTGGTGGAAATACTTTTTGGATAAAAGCTAAGAAACGCTTAGAATACAATGCAGGCTCAACAGCAGATATTGAAGAGGAATCAAACTGAAAAGCTTTTAGAGCATGCTCAAGTTTCTTGGAAAAATTATATTCTTGTAAGATGTCAATTATCCCAAGGTATAGAACAACATCATAAACCTCATTAAACAGTTGATCTTCATTGTGATCCTTGTCTCTTTGTGGTCTACGATCTGCCCTTGCAGGCATGTTCACACCAAGTTGAATTCGCAATCTGTGCAGTCAACTTGCAAATGTTACAAGAAAATACAATGCTTTGACATGGAAAGGTGACTGGAGTAACATGATTAAAAACAGGATCATCACCTTGCAGTTCCAGGAAGAAGTAAATCAACTTCCTCGTCACCTATAGCAGATGCTCTCAATGGGCTTCCCCTAATGTGAGAACCCAATATTGTTCCATCTTGATGAGGTTCACGAGCAACCAATATCAGACTTTGTGGATAGCACGCAATTTCATCCTCAACAGCTGCTGCCACTGAAATGATAAGAAAATTGTAATTTATTCTCCTTTCTTTCAACACAGAAAATAGACAAGCTGATTCCAGAAAGAATCTCTATATAAAATCCAAGCATGTAATAACCATATATAAAAACCTCTTCTGAATAATTACAAGACATTTCTACATAATATTATACTATACTCAAATATTCAAAAACTCAAATGCTTAGATCTAGCTTGTACATCACTAATGATACAATTCTGACATTTGAAACACCATATGTATCCTGATGATGGATTACGTCTGTTTTATAATGAAGAATTGCATCAGATGATCACATATATATCCTAATGATGGATCAATTCATATGATCACATATATATCTTTATGATGGATATTATCATCGGGTCATCTATATCCTAGTGGTAGAAATATTAGCGAAATCATTGCCACTGCATAAGATCTCTTTTTTTGAAATCAATCCCAGAATATGCTTTTGGGGATGGTTAACATGTTATATTTGTAACGTCCAATGTACCAAAATGCCTCCAACATAGCACTCTAGGAGCTAGAGAAAATACAGATATTTGAAAATGAGCAAGCCTCAGCTGGCACTTACTTTATTGAATGCTGCTTGATAGATAAGCAAAGGTGTAATGATCGCCTACATAAGCGGAGTACCATTTCAAAGGGTAATGGAGAATAAAGCTATGTTAAATATCTTCTTCTCAAATATGAACTCCTTTTAATTGATGACAAGAAATTGTGGGTTAACTTGACAGTATGTGTATTTGACCCATGCTGGCATACTTGTAGAGCCTTAATCATTAAGAAATGTAAATTTTGACGACTGTCAAATTAAATTAAACAATACCAAATCAAGTATCCCCACACAAACCTATAAGCAAATGATCCGACAATGTAAATTTAATAGAGAAACAATTACCTTCATCAGCTAGATTTCCACTGTCCTCTGAATTTACACTTTGAGGATCTGATACGTGAGATTTCAGATACTGTGGAGCTCTGAAGTGTAGTCCCAATAGCAGACTGTAATCCATTATACGTTGAGATTCTAAGAACATGCAGTCAACCTCAATTTGCCTAAACAAGAAAAAAAAAACACAATTCATAATAAATGAGAAAGCCATCAAATAAATAACATTTTAATTTTATTTCTCAGCTCCAAAACACAAGGGAAAAATATATTATTGATGAAAATATGAAATACATCCTTGGAAGTGACAAATTTGACAACTTAGATAATGATGCATGTGAATTTTTAGGCATGTTGTGTGTGCATGCATGTATGCACATGCACACATATATGGGCATGTGCATGTGAGTATGTGTGTCCATGTATGCACTCACATCACACTTTGTACATATGTGCATATGCGTGCATATGGAGAATCACAGACAATATCACATAATACTGATTATATTTCTTTCAAAGTTGCTTAAGCTATTGGGCCCGTATTTCTTGACTTTAAGGACTTGAGCTTAAAATTCAGCATGGGGTCAGCAGAGTTAATGATTGAGAATATCCACAAAAAAGGTGAGGACTTGGAACACATAAAATTCAGTCAGAATCTTTTAATTTATTCAAGTATAGAAGCTAGAGATTTTCCATCATAATTTTGTAGTTAAGAAGGCTGCTCAAGCTCTCAATGGTTACAGTTAATATTAAATAAATATGTTACACATAAATACTGATGCTGTTACTGACAACTTGTCAGCTGACATCTTCCGCGCCCCCCCCCAAAAAAAAGAAGTAAAAGACTACAAATAATTAGTACTGATATCATATATAGATAAAGACTACAAAGAAAGTCATACCTAGGGTGTTCTTGAAGATTCACAAATTGAAGGATTCTTGTCGATAAAAGTAATTTCATTTCAGAAAGCACTGTAAAAGCTGATAAGTAGGAGGTATTTTCCACAGCAATTCAACCTATGATATTTCTATCAGGGTTCAACTGTGTAGTTTTTGAGTCAAACTCATTGACCCATGTTTCACGAGTAGTGGTTCACAAGAACCCTGTTGCCGGGAATAATCATTATGTCATGTTGTCGTATTATGTTATGTTGTCGTCAGTAATTATGAGTTTCGGCAGTTAGTTAGTCGTTCCGAAGGGCAGTTGGACGCGACGGTTGGTCACACCCCTTCGGGTATTATATAATGCATACCTTTCCTTCTTAGTATCATCATGATTGTCGTATCTGAGTTTATTGTCATATCATCATGACTGTTGAATTAATACAGAAACTGGTTCTTTAATATATTTCCATTATGTTCTATGCATTTACGTTCTGCATTTAATCGTTTACCCGTATGTGGCAAAACATTTGGTGCCATTGCCTAGACATACTCGGGAAAGGACGGAGCGGATGGCGCACGAACAAGATGGGCCTACCCGTTGGTGAGATTAACCCAGAGGCCGATGACACGCAAACAGAGCTCTACGACGAAGAAGACACTACAACGAGGGACTTCTCGATCCTACTTCAAGTGGCAATCGAGACCTACGTCCGAAGGGAGGCCACGGAGGCTGACGTCCCAACAAGTGCAATGTGAATTGCACTAGAAGTTAGCCCCGCAGTGAATTGGTTGATGAACCACCTCCCCCGGTTGCTTGCACAGGCATCCCTGGCACAGCAAACCCACCTAGAGGAGATTGCCCGTGAGGAGTGACGCCAACAGGTCCTCCGACAGTACGCAGAAAACAATCGTCAATGGGACGCAGAGCGCGATGGCAAGAGGCGAAGGAGAAATTGAACCTTGCAATAATCCTGATGCAATGTTGACATAAATTGTGGTCGAAGGGGAAATAATAAAAGTTTTGTTTTTTTTTTTGTGTGTGTACATGGCGTGTGCTTGCTATGTACAGAAGTGATTTATGCCCAATATACTAAATAAGGACAAAAGTAAAAAGATACAAAGTGACGAATGGGAAGTGGCACAAAGAGCGTTGAATCTCAAACAGCAAATAGAACGAAGGCGTAGGCTAAGGCAGCTTGCCGAGGGACGACCGGTCGAGGGGTTGCTCGAAGGGAACCCAGGAGGTGTCACGGGGGTTGCGGAGGCAGAGATAGACGAAGAGAATTACACTCTCTACACTGTCGTAGGGTTGCCCGAAGGGAACCTAGGAGTCACGGAGGGTGCCATAGGAGAACTCTACAGTTCGCCAGAATACCACCGTAGGGTAAGAAGTCGTGAAGAGTTGGTGGAACAAACAAGGCAAAGTCTAAACCTGATCGACGCTACCAGAGACCTACTAAAGAACTTGTCCATTTCGAAGGACAACCGGAGGGAGACGACCGACGGTACGGCCGACGGTGCTGAGGGAGCACAAGGGTACCATACGGGAGGCAATTTGTTCGGTTCGGGGTCAACAACCTTCTCCGGAGGACCCACGAGTGGAGGGTCAAGTGCAGGAGGCGAAGGATCGCCAGATACAAGCACACAAGGCACCAGAGGAACGAGACCCAGCGGTGGGATGGCAAGTAAGCAGAAGCTACCGAAGTTCAATGGCGACAAGAAGGAAGATCCCATCCGCCATTGCCGCACTTGCGAAACCATATGGTCAACGAACGGTGTTACCGACCAGGACGAATGGGTAACACAATTTCCAGCAACCTTAAGGGGAGTGGCCATCAACTGGTACTCCGATATGGATAAGACCAAAGTCGGCACATGGCCCAACCTGAAGAGGGAGTTCGAGATAGAGTTTCGCCTCCTCAGAGACAACAATGAAATAGTAGCCGAAATCTATGGCACAAAGAAGAACAAGAACGAGACGGTCCGAGCCTATAGTCGGCAGCTCAAGGAACTGTTGGGGAAAATGGAGAGTCAACCAGCGGATGCTTTGAAAAAGAGATGGTTCGTGAAGGGACTGAAACGCTCCCTTCGAAAGAAGATGAAAATTGTTCCACCAACCTCATATGACAATGCATATAATAGAGCGATGGATCTCGAGAGCGAGACCAAGACATCCAAGAAGAAAAAGAAGAAGGATAGCTTGTCTGAGGATGATGACTCTTCCGAGGGAAGCAGCAGCGATGGTGAGCTTGGCAAAAAGGTGCAAGCCTTGCAGAAGGACATGCTGAGGATGATGAAAGCGCTGAAGGTTATGAAGGGAGGTCCGAGCAAGACTGACGAAGGGGAGCTTTGGTGCACAGATTGTAAGACGGATGGCCACACGAAAGGTTCCTGCCCAAAGAAAGCCTATTGTGATATATGCCAGTTGATAGGGCATCCCACCAGGGAATGACCGTACAACATGAAAACACGAAACCAACAAGTATTGCTTACGCAGGAACAACCATCTACATTGGGCGGTACCGGCAGCTCCCAGGCGAACAACAATGCAACATCGAGAGGCTACCGAGATAACCGGTGGGGAGAACGAAACAACAATAACAACAATAAAAGGAGCCAAATCCAATATGACTCCAAAGGCTGACCGATGATACAATGCAGAGTGTGTAGCCAGTGGGGGCACTTCACTCGAGACTGCCCGAAGAGAGAGGCCACACAATATTTGTGCAAATAGTGCGGACCGGGAGACCACGAAGACGCCACTTGCCCGAAGTCCGGCGTCAACTTGCTCAATATCGAGGAAACCAAAGAAGAGGAAGTGCTAGCCGTAACCCGTGCCCAAGTCAGACAAGCAACATGCCCGGACCCAGAGAAGAAGAAGCTAAGGGTATGAGAAGCACGGGAAGAAATTGAGAAAGAGATGAGAAAGGGCGAAGGCGAAGGGTACGGTAGGTACTTCCAACCGACCGGAGGTGGAGGAGGCTATGCTAAATCAAATTTTAAAACTGGAGGTGCCTGTGAAGGTACACGACCTCCTCCAAACAATGCCTCAAGTACGAACGGCGTTGCTGAATAATCTCTCCCAACCACGCACCAATACCAACCACCGCACAGATGTTCCTGGGGGGTCTACAATAGACCCCATGCTGCTGGCAGTTAACAATGGAATGAACCCGGCCATTGTGGAGATGGGTATCCTTGGCACCATTCTAACCAATACCATCGTCAATGGTGGATTAGGAGTGAATGTTCTTCCAGAAGAAACCTGGCGGAAGCTAGGGAAGCTGATGTTGTGGCCATCTACATTCAATCTGCTGGGAGCAGATCAACATGGAATCAAACCCATCGGGACACTGATGGGCCAGCAAGTTACCATTGGGACGCAACCCTTCATACTAGACTTCGTGGTAATCCCACTAAAGAAAAAAGGGTATGATGTGATCATAGGGAGAAGGTGGCTGGTGGCAGCCAAAGCCACCCCAACTGCAAGAAGAACACTTTGTCTATGAAGAATGGAGGAAGTTTATCA
Organism: Cryptomeria japonica; assembly: GCF_030272615.1. Classification (NCBI taxonomy): domain Eukaryota; kingdom Viridiplantae; phylum Streptophyta; class Pinopsida; order Cupressales; family Cupressaceae; genus Cryptomeria; species Cryptomeria japonica. The sequence continues at coordinate 666,577,319 of NC_081415.1, read as the reverse complement.
TAGACCTTGGGACGCAGTTGGTTAGTGAGGAACTAGCATCATCTTCAGAATCGAAGGGTGAAGGAGAAGGCGACCTAAGGGACGAAGGACGAGGTTGTAGGGAGCCCAACGACGAAGGGATTCTCAAACTAGGAGAGTGCTCCGAGGATGAGACGGGGTCATTGAACGGGCTCTTCCACTAGCAGATGGAGGATTACGAAATGTTCCAAAGCTACAGGCTCGAAGTAGAGGAACCAGAGCAAGTAACAGAGGTGTACCTGCCAGAATACAGAGAATATTGGAAGGGAGACACCCCAAACCTCGGTGACGTAGATAATCCCAAGATTATTCGTGTCAACAATGATTGGAACCCTGTGTGGAAGGCCACAGCCTTCAAAATCTTTATTATTCTTCTTCTTCTTATGTACGGGAAGGAGACTGTGTTTCCTGTAGAATTTATGGTTCCAGGTCTTCAGATGGCCATTGAAAATAGACTTGCCATCAACAGGTCCAAATTGAAACCCTACCACGAGAAGCGCGCAGGGGACCCGAGAGGCCGGAAGGACACTCGAGACTCCGGAGGGGGACGGACATGAGGTTGCCTTGGTGGATGCATAGAGGGCTCGGGAGGAGCTGACCACCAGGTTGGAGGCAGTAGTAGCGTGAGACTTAGCTCAACGTACCTAGGAGTTGGGTGCCGAGAGGGCAGCGCGGGTGGCTATCAAGGACAAATTGGCTAGGGAGACAGTATCATTTGAGTAGCAGTTTGTGGAGGTTGACACTGAAAAGCGTGTTTTGCATACAAGTTTGGTTTAGGCACAGGAGGATTGTGATGTCAAAGGAAGCACTAATGGTGAAATCCGCACTTGAGCATCGGATGGTAGCAGAAAAGGGTTTTCAGGCGAGGTTCCAAGCTTGACTGGCGTTAGCAGTCCCTGCAGTTCTCTACCTTGGTTCTGTTTAAATGTCATCTCTATTTTGTATTAAGTCGTCCGAAGACGACTTCTTTTTTGGGGGGGGATGATGTTGCCGGAAATAATCATTATGTCACGTTGTCGTATTATGTTATGTTGTCGTCGGTAATTATGAGTTTCGGCAGTTAGTTAGTCATCCCGAAGGGTAGTTGGACGCGACGGTTGGTCGCACCCCTTCAGGTATTGTATATTGTATACCTTTCCTTCTTAGTATCATCATGATTGTCATATCTGAGTTTAATGTTATAAGCACTTGATGTACATGGACTGTTTAATTAATACAAAAACTGGTTCTTTAATATATTTCCATTATGTTCTGTGCATTTAAATTCTACATTTAATGGTTTACCCGTATGTGGCAAACAAACCCATCTCACATGAGAATGAATGGTCCACTTAGCACTCATTGCATCTAGGTGATGCTCACAAGGGTGAAGCACTGGAACTTCCCGGGAGGTCACCAATCCCAGTACTACTCCAGCTCAAGTGTGCTTAACCACGGAGTTCCCTCCAAGGTTAAACCCACTTAGCTTGCAACCCCATTTGCACAACACTTGGTGAAGGTTTTGCAAATGGGGTTGCAAGCTAAGTGGGTTTAACCTTGGAGGGAACTCCGTGGTTAAGCGCGCTTGAGCTGGAGTAGTACTGGGATGGGTGACCTCCCAGGAAGTCCCAGTGCTTCACCCTTGTGAGCACCACCTAGATGCAATGAGTGCTAAGTGGACCATTCATTCTCATGTGAGATGGGTTCTTGTGAATGTTGTGACGTTTTCACACATCGCCCCATTGCAAATGGGGACCCTTGCTTTTTTGCTTTTTAGGGTTTGTTTATTGGTCTTTTAGGGTTTTGTTAGTTAGCCTTTGCATTTTGAGTGCTGTCGGGGAGATCAATAGGATAGCAAGTCCGGCTTGAGTGATGTCCTGATCCTGAAATTTGGCTAAGTCTAGAATGTCCTGATCCTGAATTTGACTAAGTCTGGAAACTGAAAATCCTCCAAAAACTAGATTTTGCAATATAACTCCTGGAGGTCTGAAACCACTCTCAAACATCCTGAAAGTATATATGGAATATAACTTAAAGTATAAGAAAAGTTATATTCCATAAAAATTATCCTGATAGAGAGTTCAAAAAGTCAAAAGGCGCTCCCATCCCTCTCCAAGGGTCCAGAGCGAAAAGTGCTCCCGTCCCTCTCCAAGGGACCAAGGCGAAGCGCTCCTGTCCCTCACCAAGGGACCAGGGCGAAAATACTTATTTGAGCCATTCCTGGCCTTGTTTGGTTATTTTGAGACATCAAAAGCATGGTGAAGGACGAAATGAGCATGATAGAGCATCCAGACTTGATCAAAGACAATGAAATGATGGAGTTTTTGTCTACAAAGGTAAAAGCGCTCCTGTCCCTCACCAAGGGACCAGAGCAATTTTCTTTATATACACATTTTTAGACCTTTCTTAGACTTGAACTCTTATTCATGGCGTGTAACAAGATGATATCTTCCTTAGCCAAGACATTTCATGGTGAAAAGTGAAGCATTTTGGCCTAGAAGACAAAATTCGCTCCTGTCCCTCACTGAAGGACCGGAGCTTGAATTTCAAATTTGCACTGTTCTTGCAGGATCAAGACAATTTTATGATTTGAAGAGACCAAGGAAAACATGATTTATCCATTGAATATAATTTGGAAGGCTAACAAAGGATGGATAAGCTTGGATTTGCAAAATCGCTCCTGTCCCTCTCCAAGGGACCAGGGCGAAAAACCTAATATCCAGTCCTTCTCGCCAAGTTTGGACAAATCTAAGCCAAGGCGCGAATTTGAAATGATGTTTAAAATGCCTTGAGGTTGATATGATCAAGAATTTGCGCAATGGATGCAAAAGGCGCTCCTGTCCCTCACTAAAGGACCAGGGCGATTTTTATAAAATCAACAATTTCCCTCTGAGATTATGCTAAGGCAAAGTTGAGCAAGATTGGAAAGGTCTTCTAAATCATGATGAACAAAGGTTTGACTCCAAAAACTTGATGATCCTAGGCCAAATGCAAAAGGCGCTCCTGTCCCTCACTGAAGGACCAGGGCGAAAATCTCTAGAACATCAATTTTGCCTTGCAAAAAACGAGTTGAACATGCACTGAAGGGACAAAAGGGATCATTGCTAGCCCCACAACGTGAGTTGGCAATTAAAAAATGAAGGATTGAGGACAAAAGTGAAAAGGCGCTCCTGTCCCTCTCCAAGGGACCAGAGCGAAGTTATTGGCATTCACTATTTTCTACTTGGGCGTTAATATCCTCCAAATCGCATGAAATGCCAAAATCATCAACTTCGAAATATTTGAAAAAAAAATTAATTAAATTGGCATTTAATAAATTAATTTTGGGCCTCAAAAAATCGAATTTCTATTATAAAGGCATTTAAAATTAATTTTTGTGAAATAAAAAATTAAAAGTTGAGTGCACAAGGCATTATTTTGCCTTTATTTGGCAAGTTGGCTTACTCCTTTTGAGGTTTTATTTATTATTTCACCTTTTATTTGCTAGGTCAGCCTCATGGGTAAGTAGAAGGTGAGCGCTCTATATATTGGGGGTGGTTTTTTTCACAATTTAAATCATTCAATCATCCTTTTAAGTGCGAGATTGGAGAGCTAATTGAAGGTGCAAAATCTAGCTGGAGTGGAGCGAATTTCTACTAAGTGTGGAGACTAAGGAGGGCGAAATTCATATTGAAGGCTATTGGAGAGGCGAATTTCTTGCTAGATTGGAGGATAATTTCCAGATTTTTGAAGACATTTGAAGGCGAATTTCCAGATCTTGAAGAAGCTAGTGGAAGGTGGAGTTCTTTTCCAAGCTAAAGGAGGCGCAATTTGTTCAAGAGAAGGCTTTGATCTACACTTTGCCTAACGAAATCTTTTTTTTTTACATCATTTCTTAGAGTTTAAAACTCAAGAGGAGGTATGGCGAAATCATCTTGACACCCTTGTTCAAGGTTTGATTTTTTAGACATTTGTTTTGGAAAATCTAAGTATTGCGTAGTTAATTAGGAAATGATAATTCAAAGATTTATCATAAAGTTTCCTAATTAAAATCTTGAATCTTCCTTTTAAGTTTAAATTTTAGACTTCAAGATATATTACTAATTGTGAAATGTTGTGTAGGTATCAAGATGGCGACTCCCAAGCTCGAAGGATCTACAAGTCGGAAGGTTCTCCTCAAGGAAAATCAAGCCAAATCAAGGACGGTCTCCTCAAGGACGATCAAGCAAGGACAAGGGCGACCTCCTCCAGTCTAGCATTCCAAGGCGAGGTACATCAATCATCATGCACATCAAGGACACAAGAAGTTAGAACAAGGGTTCGTTGAAGAAGCAGATAGTTCCAGATGAATTAATTAAAGCTAGCTTCTCAACAACATCAAGTTGAATATTTACCAAGTTACAAGTGTCAGACGAGGTGGCATCCTAGTCATCACTTCTCCAGTCAGTGTGGTCCACCTCAGCATGTCCAGATTCAATGTACGTAACTCATGGAAGGTGGCACAAACTTCTATGTACCTACCCCGGCTATCCATTGGTGGAATTTTCCAAAGAGGACATGTGTCCAAGAAATACAATTTTATCATTGGTCAAGCATTAAATGTTATGCAATGGTTGTAACAAACCCTAATTAGGGTTTTTATTGTAAAATCTTGGCCATTGATCTCGAATTGATCTGAGCCATCGAATTGTATTGAGGGCACTATATAAGCCCTGGCATTTCATTTGTAAAGGAGATAGATAAGAGATATAGTTGGAAGCATTTAGAAGATAGATAGAGAGTAGTTAGAAGGTGATTAGCTAGTTGATAGAATAGCAATTAAAGTAGAGTAGAGAGAGAAGGCAAAGATTGTTGCCAATATGTTGTTGTAAAAGACTTGTAACTTCATTGAAGAAATGGTGAAATTTATGGGTCGATTCGACAATTTGCATGGTCTTTATACTTCTCATATTTGATTTCATGTTATTAGATGAGTGGAAGAAATGTGCTTGATTGATGGTGAAATTCGTATATCCATACTACTAGTAGTTTGTTGATTGCAGACTTGCCTTGTGTAGTCAACTGGAATCATTCAGCTTAAGCTTAACTTCAATTGTTGCTTCTTCATTGATATGCATCAGTTTGATGGTGTCTATGCCTGCAGTGATGATTTGAACATCATAAAGCTTTCCTTCGAAGATCGCACTAACCTTGTGGAGATGGTCCTGAGATGTCAAAACAAGACTTAGTTAGAATTTTATCAAAGATCATTCATTGCTCTTACATTCTTAGTGTTAGGATTAGATCCTTTCCTCGCCCTCATCTTTTTTCCTTTTTTCAAGTCAAAGCTAGTAAGATCCTATGTTCCAGCAATATTCAAAGCAGATCAGAAGTTCAATCATCAAATGTAAGTCCCCTTGTGATTCCAGCAAATCATATCATACCACAGAGAGCTTATCCACACGTAGAGACCCTACATCGAAGAACCTTGGAGTCATCCTGATTGATCCTTTTTCGCGACATCTTCAGCAATCAGAGGCTTTACTCAAGAGAGGATAAGGTACCCTTGGGTATTTTATTTTGTGTTTGATAGTGTACAAAATACACGTCAACAGTGAACCACTACTCGTGAAACATGGGTCAATGAGTTTGACTCAAAAACTACACAATTGAACCCTGATAGCAATATCATAGTTTGACTTGTTGTGGAAAATACCTCCTACTTGTGTTTGCAAATGGGGTTGCAAGCTAAGTGGGTTTAACCTTGGAGGGAACTCCGTGGTTAAGTCCGCTTGAGCTGGAGTAGTACTGGGATGGGTGACCTCCCGAGAAGTCCGGGTGCTTCACCCCTGTGAGCATCACCTAGATGCAATGAGTGCTAAGTGGACCATTCATTCTCATATGAGATGGGTTCTTGTGAACCACTACTCGTGAAACATAGGTCAATGAGTTTGACTAAAAAACTACACAGTTGAACCCTGATAGCAATATCATAGTTTGGTTTGACTACTTGTGGAAAATACCTCCTACTTATCAGCTTTTACAGTTCTTTCTGAAATGAAATTACTTTTATCAAATTTCTTCAAAGCTCCTTATAAATCAAATTTCTTCAAAAAAAATGATACTTATCTAAAACAAGATGTATTTTAGAAATTCCTGCTACAAAATTGTCAGTTTTGAGCACTACTTACAAAAATTTACCATGTGAAATTTTTAGATTGGCTGTATGTATAAGGGAGACATAAAATCAAACTTTAAGATACCAGTCCGAACTTGTGGCCAATACTTTCCAGTGTTTTCCATTCCTGTTCTAATGATAATAGATAGAAATGACTTATAGTTCTTGTAATTGATCTGCTCAGTCCGGTTCAGAGAAAATATCAGTTTTATAGAACATAATTAGTGTGCCAGAATGTTCCTAGATTCTAATCCTCATTCCATATCATTTATGACCACCATTAGAATAACTTCAAACATTATAATTCCTTTGATCGATTTTAAGTTTTACTCCTTTATGCTCTGATTTTCTGCAAAGCCTTACTCAGTGATCCCTGATTGCCCAAGGGACTAGAATCTCTTAAGAAGGTAAATCTAACAATGTTCAGTAGAGTTCTTTCCAAAAATATGCATAGTGTTTCTCAATTACAGCCAAGGGTTTATATAAACTGCCTACATATGGAGCCAAAGCCATCCGCTTCCTTAAAACCAGCATCTTAAATGGGAAGCCAGATCTTTTACAATTGAGATGCTGCATCTTATCCAAATTTTTTAATTAAGTAGTTAAACACTGCACGTCATGAATTTTCTTTTCCTTCTATGCCAGATGGTAGGGACCATAAATCTGGCTGCATTAGCATGAGCCATCAAACGGTGTTAGTCAATCAGCTACCTCTGTAGAGTATATACTTCTGAAGTTGAAGATTTGCAAATCTTAGAAGTGATTAAGTCTGTGTATGGTTTGTTTCCCAGCTGTCTTCATGCAATCTAGCCATTAACCTTGGCCTATTTCAAGACCATGTGGCATAATGTACCCACATGAAATGCCATATTTGTTGTGTATATAAGCTAGATAAATCATGCATCCACCCAAGTAAATAATATGAAGTCGTATGCCAATCACTGTAAAATGATTTGCATATTGCACCACACTTCCAAAACTAGAACCAGTACTGGAAAATGCCCAATAACCGGTTTCAATAAATTGGATGCAGAGATAAAATGGGTTAAGACAAAAATTTCATACTAGTAGGAATATCATACCAGTTACAAGTGGTACCTTTAAAGAGCTCATTAAATATTCATACGAAGCTAAATTTTTTCCATATCTTTTTCTTTCAAAGAGCTCCAGATTCCCCAATTATATAGCACATCAAATTTCAAGAAGTAATTTTTTGTATATTACATTAAGTTTCCATATAAAAAACAGGAATTGTGAGCAGAAAATAGTTGTCTAAGATTCAACTTGCTAAGGTCCAATTTCTTACTTCAAAAGAGCTTCGCGCCAAGAAGGCTCCAGATGGAATACATAATCTAGATCCAGATCTTTAAGGGTTGTGGTCTCATCAATTTCAATCTTGTCTGTTGATCGACCCTGGGATGAACCTTTCAAGTCAAATCGACGATGAATTCGCAATTCTGTGCAAAACATGTTGCCCATCACTACAAATCGAACCTGCAAGAAAATTCTGCAATACTGTCATAACATAACATTTTTTTCATTTTTGTACTGCTTTTCAGAATTTTACAAACACAGAAGTATAGCAATTAGCAAAAATGATTTAATAAATGAGCAGTTTAGGAGCCAATCTAACTTCCATTTTAGGATAACAAAAACGAAAAAGATTAATCTGACCTAAGAATAAGATCATCCTTTCATTATTTATGATACCTTCTGGCCACCTGCAGGCTTGATTCGGTGTAGCCCAAAAAACTTAGTTATCAAGGTGTTTTCACGCATACGAACATGGTGGTGATAATTTGGAAGCATTCTTAGAAGAACCTGCACATGACAGATGCTTAATTTGATCCCAATGTGATATCCATATCAGAAATAAAGATTGTGCTCCGTAAGTACTGGAAAATCTATTAAAAAAGAGTACTATATACTTCAATTCTCCAATGAAATCTATCACTTAAAACTCATGTCCGTATGTAAATGGGAAATTAACATTGTAAAGTTTCAGAATTCATAAGGACTACCCTAGGATGATTCCCTTAGATAAACCACGATGTGCCACATAAAGAAGAAGCTATTAAACAGCCATTAGTCCAATCCCGTAACTATTACCACTGTAAGAAATAAAATAACAGTTGCAACTTGCAATAAAGCCCCCAGTTCATATTTCTGAATTCCTGTTTTAGCAATTTCAAGCATTGTTCCATGGATGTCTCCTGGAATAAAAATAAAAAATCAAAGCACTCCTACCTATGAAAGCATTTACAAGGAATCTTTCGTGCAATCCCATAAACAATAATTCTCTCTATGGAAACTGACCTCATAAACTATAGTTCATCTTTTAACAACAAAGCAAACTAATGAAGAAACATGCATAGGCCATGATGGAGTTGGTTGCTGGCTGAAATTTGAAAACACGGTGATTCTACCTATGAAAGCATTTACAACTTACAAGGAATCATAAGTGCAAGCCCATAAACAATAATAGTCTCTATGGAAATTGACCTCATAAACTATAGTTCATCTTTTAACAACAAAGCAAACTAATGAAGAAACATACATAGGCCATGCTTGCTGGCTGAAATTTGAAAACACAGTAATTTTCTGCAAGAGCTACATCTAAGGGGTGGCACATTCAATGGCAAGAAATATATGACAAAAAGGAAATTTAAGAATTCCTTTCTCGTAAATGTGTTCCCATTCTAATTTGAATTATTAATGTTATTTTTGTTCTATGACTGGATTGATCATATCTGTTATTTATGGACCACATGATGGGCACATTAGCATATTCCATCTAAAAAGTGCATTCCCCTCTGTGTACTACATGAGCCACCCTTAAATATGTTTTATTACTTAACTTTAATTCCGGGTTATATTAGAGCATGTCCCTGGAGTTTTCCTGAGTGTCCCTCTCCCCTAAGCATTTCAAGCTAAGTTGTTGGTTTGGATGTGTCATATGGCATATTTTTTTTTTTTCCACAAGTTCATTATGGCTGGGTACACACACACACACAGATATATATCTCAGTTACCGGTTCTTGCCTAAACTGGCTGGGTCCTGGTCCTGGTCCCTGCCCGGTCCTGGTCCCAGCCTGGTTCGCCCTGGGTCCCACCCGGGTCCTGCTCAAGCGGCTGGGTTCCCTGTGGGTCCTGTGCCCAGGCGGCTGGGTTCCCTGTGGGTCCTGTCACGCAGGACCCACAGGGAACCCAGCCGCCTGGGCAGGACCCGGGTGGGACCCAGGGCGAACCCAGGAGGACCCGGGTGAACCCAAGAGGAACCGGGTGAACCCAAGCCCGTGGGTTCCCAAAAACGGGGCCCACGGGTTAGAAAGCAATTAAAAACAATTAAAAAACAATTTTTTAAATCTTATTTTTATATCTAAACCCTAATCCGCCCTCTATGATGCATTTCATGCATCAAAACATGCATTCAACCTATTCTACTTGCATTTATCTGTTATCATTTATGTATCATTGTATGGGAAAGTTACATTGTATGTTTCATATTTGTATGTTTGAACTGTGAACATATATAATTTTGATGTTTGAAGTTTGAACATATATATATATGTACGGACGAACCCGTACCCATACCCAAAAAAAAAAAAAATTTTGCCGAATCCGCGAATCCGCGAATCCGAACCCGAATCTGAACCTGAATCCGAACCGGAACCGGTAACTTAGATATATATATATATATATGGCAGATTTTCCTTTTTCCCCAAGTTGGGTATGGCTGGTATGACTGCATATAATTCCAGCTGCTACAGTTAGTCTTGAATTCCCATAATTTTGAAGTGGGACGTGGCAGTTTAGGAGCTATATGGGGTACATGAGGAAGAAAGAAAGGGAATCGCTACATATAATGAAGACTTTGGAACATTCATTCCCAGTCACTACTTCTTTGGGAGTTAATTAATCGCTTTAAGTTTATATGCAGCCCCTTTTTGGGAGGAATCAAGGCTGTACAGTTTGCAAGGGCAGTCCATGGAATAATTCCTGAAACTTGGTCAAACATTAATATTATATTTCGAGCTTTCAATGAGATTCAATCAGCTTCAGCTTCAACATTAAGGTCAGAAAATCTATTTATTTCTGGTTACGTGTGGGGAAAGTTTGCTTCCAGCTGTTCAATTAGCAGATTCCTGTCAAAGTTTTAAAATTGAATATCTGATTTTCATAGTAGAATATTAATAGACATTATATTACAAACAATAATCTTGTGAAAGAAATATCAGTTGGTGCAAAGTTGGTTCAATTGTCATGTCATCAGAATCTCAGACACCTGCGAAAGTATATATATATATATATATACTAACTTGGTATTTTATAAAATAATTATCAAAACTCCACATTAATTGTCATGTCATCAGACACCTGCAAAAGTGTATTGGTATTTTATAAAATAATTATCAAAACTCCACATTACAGGGAGGTGACTGTAATGTAGAAATATCTCACTGTGGACCGAGGGAGATCTGCTTACAAACTTGGACTTAACATTCTCAAGCTGTTCTGACTAGAGAAATCATCTCCCTAACAAGAGAAATTCAATGTCACCAAAGCCAAGAAAGCTAATTAAATTTCTGACCAAGAAGTAGCATAGTAAAAATGGAGAATGAGTAATATAGGCCAAATTGTAGTCCTTTTAAAACCTTTTTCTTGCGTCTCTGGTATGGGTTTTCTACTAAAGAAAAATTTTGGGTTCAGTTGTTTTGTTGGGGTTTTTTGTCATGTGCTTGGTCATCAAAATATGTTGTAGTCAATCATATAATTGTATGGGATACCATGGATGTGCATGGGCTTTTTGTGATCTCAATCTGTCAAGCTCATTGGACACTAATGCATGGGAACAGGTTTAGTCTGCTACTGTCAAGCAATACATAATCTTTTTTAGTTTCTTACAATCTCTGCTCATCCTTTCATTAGTATGGGAGGATTTCTGATGCAATCATTTTGTTTTTTGATGTATAAATATACAAGGGAGGGCCCTAATCCCTCACTTGAATGACCAAAAATAAAATTGCATATTATACCATTATATTATTAATATTTAATAAATTAATTTTATTATTATATTACATTATACATATTAATTTTATTAATATTTTATAAGGTTTATAAATATTTCTGTATATTAAACTGCTAAGAATGTCGTTTCTAGTTTCTAATCTTCCCTCTCTTAGGTTGCAAATATATATTTATGATTTTTACATGCTTTTTGTACGAACAAACCCAACCCCCAATAAATTTTATTAGATCCATGAACTGAATCTGCAAACCCAGCCCAAGATCTAAACCAGAACCATCAACATAGTTATATGTAAAATGTGCATATATGTGTATGTTTGTGTAAAGCATAGTTGGACTACTCGCGACTCGGCTCGACTCACCAAGCCCCTAAGAAAAAAACTCGGCAAAAACTTGGCAACATAAAAACATGCTTAATTTTAATTAAAAATGCATTTTTTTTGCAAAATTTAATGAGAAGATGCATCCAACGAGTCAATAAATGATAACACAAAAGAAACAAGCTGATTCTAGATATATTTAAATGCAAAGTGTCTACAAAATCGCATCCTCATGAGGAATGCTGATGGCTGGAAGCAAAATCATAAATAGTTTTTGTAAAACCAAAAGTAAATACATCATTACAAATTACAATTACAACTTCCTCTTCCCAGCTCTAGCTAAAACTATTTACTATTCCTCTTCCTCTTCCCAGTGGAGATCTTCCCAGTTCTGAGGGTGAGAAAAAGGGGTAGAGAGATAGGTCTAGATCTTGGTGGAGATCTACAAACGCGCAATATTTGAAATTTCATCATTCATACAGATAGTTTCAAACTTTCAACTCTAAAATGTATAATACCAAGATTTCTTCAATGCTAATTATGTTGTTATATGGAGCCTAATCAGACTCAGAGGTTAAATTTTCCCTACTTCCATCAACGCAGTTTCCCCCTATATTTTTTGACGGGGGTTTGGGGGCAGCGCTCCCAAGTTGGGGGAGCACAATAGATGGAGCTATCACAAGATCCAACCAAGGACTATGCTCATGTGGGGATCAAGGGGCAGCGAGTGTTATAAAGTATAAGAAAGGAAAAAGACATATTGAAATGCCACTTATACTTAAATGTTATATTTCATGTGTATATTTTGATGAAGAGAATGAAACTGACCTGAAAAAACAAAAAATGATAATTTTTTGACATGTTTGGGCCTCTTTTTTTAGTCTAGCCGAGTTTTTTAAAGAAACTTGCCGAGTTTTTTAAAGAAACTCGGCGAGTTTCTGCTACAAGTTAAAGTCATAAAAACTCGCAGAGCTCAAAAACTTGGCGAGTTTTTGAAATTCGCCGAGTACTCTGCGAGTGTGCCATCTATGGTGTAAAGAATTCTCATTAGATGTATTTTGTGTGTGCAATGTTCTCATTAGATTGATGGGTGTGTGTATCTATGTGTGCATTTGTCTGTGTGTGTGTTTGTGTTTGTCTGTGTGTCTCTGTGTTTGTGTGCATGCATGTGAACGTGGGTGGATGTGTCTATGTGTGTCTATGTGCATTTCTACGTGCATGTATGCATGGGTGTGTATGTGTGTAGGGAATGTGTTTTTCTGGGTTGGTACATGCATGTGTGTCTATGTTTGTGTTTGACTATGTGTGCAAGTGTACATTTGTGCGTACATGCAAGTTAAAGTCATAAAAACTCGCAGAGCTCAAAAACTCGGCGAGTTTTTGAAATTCGCCGAGTACTCTGCGAGTGTGCCATCTATGGTGTAAAGAATTCTCATTAGATGTATTTTGTGTGTGCAATGTTCTCATTAGATTGATGGGTGTGTGTATCTATGTGTGCATTTGTCTGTGTGTGTGTTTGTGTTTGTCTGTGTGTCTCTGTGTTTGTGTGCATGCATGTGAACGTGGGTGGATGTGTCTATGTGTGTCTATGTGCATTTCTACGTGCATGTATGCATGGGTGTGTATGTGTGTAGGGAATGTGTTTTTCTGGGTTGGTACATGCATGTGTGTCTATGTTTGTGTTTGACTATGTGTGCAAGTGTACATTTGTGCGTACATGCAAGTTAAAGTCATAAAAACTCGCAGAGCTCAAAAACTCGGCGAGTTTTTGAAATTCGCCGAGTACTCTGCGAGTGTGCCATCTATGGTGTAAAGAATTCTCATTAGATGTATTTTGTGTGTGCAATGTTCTCATTAGATTGATGGGTGTGTGTATCTATGTGTGCATTTGTCTGTGTGTGTGTTTGTGTTTGTCTGTGTGTCTATGTGTTTGTGTGCATGCATGTGAACGTGGGTGGATGTGTCTATGTGTGTCTATGTGCATTTCTACGTGCATGTATGCATGGGTGTGTATGTGTGTAGGGAATGTGTTTTTCTGGGTTGGTACATGCATGTGTGTCTATGTTTGTGTTTGACTATGTGTGCAAGTGTACATTTGTGCGTACATGCAAGTTAAAGTCATAAAAACTCGCAGAGCTCAAAAACTCGGCGAGTTTTTGAAATTCGCCGAGTACTCTGCGAGTGTGCCATCTATGGTGTAAAGAATTCTCATTAGATGTATTTTGTGTGTGCAATGTTCTCATTAGATTGATGGGTGTGTGTATCTATGTGTGCATTTGTCTGTGTGTGTGTTTGTGTTTGTCTGTGTGTCTCTGTGTTTGTGTGCATGCATGTGAACGTGGGTGGATGTGTCTATGTGTGTCTATGTGCATTTCTACGTGCATGTATGCATGGGTGTGTATGTGTGTAGGGAATGTGTTTTTCTGGGTTGGTACATGCATGTGTGTCTATGTTTGTGTTTGACTATGTGTGCAAGTGTACATTTGTGCGTACATGCAAGTGTATGTGTGTGCATGGGTGTGTGTCTGTGTCTCTGTGTCTACATGTATGTGCGTGTGCACATGAGTGTGCTTGCATGTTGGCATCCGTGTCTATGTGTGTCCATGCATGTGTGTGTCTCTGTGTCTCTATGTGTGTGCATGTGCACATAAGTGTGCATGCATGTGTGCATGTGTGTGTGTGTGCACATAATACACCTAATGAGAAAGCCATATAAAACTTGTTATTTTATTAACAGTTATGTTTTTTCTAATGACAGTTTAACTTTGCATAGCACGGATGGGAGGAAAGAGATTAAGAAAATTATTTTAGAAACATATATTTTATGACAGAGAGCAAACAATTTCGAGGTTAAGGCCAAATGTATAGTTTTAGACACTAAAATTTTACAGCCTAGCAGTTGGCAAATGCAAGACAATCAAGCTTTGCTGCCTTGAGATTCCTCACTACACTAATCTCTCACATAACAAAACTAAGGTCAGTAAAGTTAGTCAACTCAGCTTTGGTTTGCCATATGTAGTGTTTAAAGTCAAACAAAAGCATCGTGTGCAAGCTACAACGAAAACACAGACTTCAATTAAATTAATTAGCCCTTGCTATTGCAAAGGCACCAAACATGTCAAAGCAAAGCAATTATTGAAGAATGGATGAAGTTAAAAGGCTGACCCCTCTAATACATGACACAATATATACACACATGCTCTATATCTCTATTTGTGTATGGCAGACCCTGAGGGAACCTAGGTCTATCCCTGCCCTGTATTTGGACCGAAACAACATGCAACATAAAAGTGAAGAACCTGGTAACTTAGATTTCAGGTACACAAAGATGACCAAGAAAGGTCCTTGAAGCTGTTCCCCATTTTTGACAAGGACAGGAAACATCCAAAACAGGACTGTCAAAAGGGAAATGTATTGGGGACGTCTAACCATTCCTGATGTTACAAAAATCCAAAAACCAAAAACCGAAATGAAAACAGGGCTCCACATGCATGAGAATACATCTTGTTCCTATGTAAACTTTGTAGTATGTTTCATCTTGTCTCTCTATAAAGTTCATAATATATTTTAATTATTAATCTAGCAACAAGATTTCACACGATGCTTGAGAGACAAAGTGAATAGACATTCAAATCCAGAAACATTTGCTGAGTCTCAACATCAAGAATCGCATGCACTTCTACAGACCAACCTGGATTACATTTCATCTTGTTACCATCTTAAGTTTCTAATATTTTTCTTTTTTATAGTAAAACAGATTTAAGGATAAAGGCGGCAGGTTATTATTGTCCTACAATCATTGATGCTTTCAAATGAGTAAGAACCAGAGTAACCCGGGGACGCATCCCCGACCCGAAAACCCCCGTCCCTGTCCTGGGGACGTTTCGGGGACTTGGGGATGGCTAGGGGACGTTTCCCCCCGTCCCCAAATTGCCCTGTATTTTGGGGGGACGTCCCCGAAACGGGGGGACGCCTGCCCTAGCTTTGGGGGACGTCTGTACGTCCCAGGGACGGCCAGACATTCCCCATATCTAAGGCCCTTAAAAAATATTAAAAAAATTAAAAAGTTGTATTTTCAATTTTTTATTTAAATTTTCTAATATAGGCCCCTTATTAATTCAAATTGTTATTAAAAATAGAAAAAAATTAAAAGATAACATTAATTAAATTTTATATTTATTAAGATAATTCATAATTTTGACAATGAAACTATATGGCAGCAGTGTAGCCTTTGGGCATTTTGACACAAGGAGCGCACAAGGGGCGCTGCCCCTTGACCCCACCTTGGGGGCACTGCCCCCAAACCCCCGTTGAAAAATATGGGGGGAAACTGCGTCGATAGAAGTAGGGAAAATTTAACCTCCGAGTCTATTGATATGCATATTGACAATGTGAATGAATTGAAATTCTGATTTATGAATGCATAATTGCATATTGTCTATTGAGTATTAACAATGTTGTATGTTCAGAATTTACATTCTAAAATGTTTTCAACTTTTCATAGTATCACACACATGCTATATCCATGTTTTATTGTTTTCATATGAATATAATATATATATATGCATGCCTTATCCATGTTTTCATATGAACATTTAGAATTTTGAAATTTTCCTATATATTTTAAATTTTTCCTATATTTTATATAGCCGCCCCTTTGCCGTCCCCCGCCGTCCCCAAATTTGGCAAAAAAATTTGCCGTCCCGAAAACTCGTCCCGCCGTCCCCTGCTGTCCCCGTCCCAGAAACTCGGGGTAACTTTGGTAAGAACATGTGAAGAAGGTAAATGCTTCATAGGAAGGTAAAGGAACTGCACTTTGCCTTTGAAATCTGTCAATATTGAAGTGCCCTCTGATAAATGGGGCTTAGACTTTATTAGAATGGTCAATCCTCCTTCGAGTGTAAAGGGTTAATAGATTATAACAACTATTGATTATTTTACCAAATGCACAGAAGCAGTTGCACTAAAAGAAGCAGCATCAGGCATGATCATTGATTTCTTGGAAGGAATTATCACTGAAACTAAAGTACCCTACTATCATTCTAAGATATAATGCCAAGTCATTCATTGGAACCTAAGTCACTAGGTTTGCTCTGAAATATGGTATATAGTTATACAATAAAACTTTATATAACTATTACCTTCATGGTAATGACCTTGCAGAGTCTGCAAACAAGAATATGATCAGAATTATAAAGAGGATAGTTGAAGAAAATCAGAGAATTTGCCATAATTAAAAAATGCTCTCTACCCTGACTGGACTACTTTAAAGGAAGCTATTAGTGTATCTCCTTATACTTTGGTTTATGGAAACGAGGCAATACTTCCATCCCATGTGGAGTTTACAGATCTAGAAGCTGTGCATCAGTTGGAATTAGAAAATAATAACACTGACTGTAAGAATGGCAGAATTGTTGAAATTAGAAAAGAAAATAGAGAAATCTTTTAAGAAGTTTCAGTCACATCAGAGGATAATTAAAATAAGGCTTGACAAAAATGCTGCACCAAAAAATTTGAAGGAACATGATCTAGTTCTAAAATGGGACAAAGACTGAGCAAAGCATAGCAAACATTCAAAGTTTGATGCCACATGGAGCAGCCCATATAGATCACTCATTGTAAGCAAGGTAAAGCTTTTGAATTTGCCAGTATTGATGGAAAGCCACCACCCTTCCATGTCAATAGGATGTACTTAAATGTGACCCAAAAGAGGTATGAACCTATTTGTAAATAATGTGCATGTTTGTATAGCTTTATTTTCCTCCTTTCATGTAAATATCTGGTCCTTGATTTACCACTTGAAACTGTAAGGAAAAGAAATGCCTTGCGCAGGATTAAAGTTTTCATTTGTGAAAAAGAAGAAAAATGTGATTTAAGAATTTGCAAAACTGTCAACTAAGGACACGTCAAATATCGGTGCAGTTTAAAGGAATGATCAACTGCAACTGTCAGATGGTAGCTACACCATTAGCCAATCAGATCGTTAGATCCCTCAGGCCTTATTATTTGTGTTCACACCATTAGCCAATCAGATCGTTAGATCCCTCAGGCCTTATTATTTGTGTTCACAAGACAGACTATTGAGAAAGTGATACCACATAGATGAGAGCTCACGGGTCAGTACTGTTGTGGCGTTTTCACACATTGCCCCATTGCAAATGGGGACCCCCCTCTTTCCTGCTTTTCACGTCGTGTTAGTTTAGGGTTTTGGCAGTCAGGTGGCAAATTTTGAGCTTTCCAATGCCTGAGTCTCAAGTTTTGATGTGATCAAGCCTGAAGTGCTATTAGGGTTTTGAATTTTGACTAGGATCAAATGTTTAAAAAATGTCAGATTGTTAGTGTGTGAAATATCCCCTGCAGTGGTTTGTTTGAAAATACAAGGAATATTTGTTGACGATCTGACTTTCCAATCTGCGTGTTATGCAGTTTTGTGTTTTGTGTGTTATGCTGGTATATTGTCTCAGAATTTTCAGATTGGTGTAGAGGTTATCAAACACACATTTCTCATGATTGAACAACTACAAATGACTACTAATGATAGTATAATTGCCAAGAATGCATATACAACTGACTTATAGTGTTCTACACTAAATTAGACACATAATCATGCACCTACAGCTAGCTGTCATTACTTCAAACAGTTGGCATGAGACCTCAGACAATCATGTAATCAAAATGCAACCTTATTCCTCCTTATTTATATAAGTAATGATCAAATAGCTCATACAATATCGTCACTAATGGACTAGACACTAATCATCTAATACTCAGAATTTCTGAGGACAATTTACAGCCATGGACATTTCAATTATTGGAAAAGTACATAGAATATTGCCAAAAAGGAACCTGAAAACAAATCGCCTTCCTTGATAGCTGAAGAAGCAATCAATATCCAAGTTGTTGTGCCATCTCCATCACCAAATCGAAGAGTTCTACAAATCACCCCTGCTGCTAATGGAGGTCTGAGAATTAATGTTGATCTGCTGCTAGCCTTCAATCTCCTCTCCTAAAATGTTCGTCTCCACCCTTCAAAAGCAGTGCCACCTTTTGTGATGAGATTCGATGCCAAAAAGGAGAGTTATGAACAAATCTGATGGAAATGAAGGTCTGATTTGATTTTGACTTCAGACCTGGTTTGTCACTGATTCCTTCTCAAAATACCCTTCAAAATGCTTCTAAAGTATCACCCTTAGCTCCCAATACCAGCGCTGTCCTACTAGCTTTGATACGATGCTTCAATGATGAAGTAGACGCAAATCGTGGGTTTGGGATGGTGAAACCCAATTTGGAACAGACCTGCAATTTGATCAGCTCTCACCTAATTTTTCTTCCAAACGATCTTCAAATAAAATCGCCTTCTCACTTCAAAGGAAATCGTTGTATTTAGGATGACCAAATGGTAATCTGAAAACACCTTGAATTTCCATTCACCATGAAAATGTAGCAATTCCAATAAGCACAATATGGAAAACTGATTTGTCTCCCACTCTCAGCTGCAACCCCTCGGAAGATCTTTCACCTCCTCAGTTATGCAAATCAAAGGGAGTTTTCGTTCCCAAATGATTAATCTGCAGAAACCCTTGGCTCCACAAGTCTACATGAGAAGATATCCAAACAACTAATGATGAACAATGAACCAGCCTCCTCTATTTATTCTTTTCACATCCAATCAAGTGGTTCCTTCTAGAAGATTCTTCTCTTATCCTGTTGTTACACTTTATTATTTTATTACGCATATTAATTAATTTAATTGCATTTTAAAATATTATTACATTATGATTAAAGTGCACACGTCTCACAATACATGTAATCTCCTTATTTCGCCATAAAGTCAAGTAGACTCAAAATGTGAAGCTGCAAATCACTGCCAATCAACCCCCTAATCACTCTCCTTGGCCTACGAGGGTCAAGTGATAGGCCAATCCCGTGAATGTCTGCGAACTAATGAGAAGGGGACATTACAACATGATCCTAATTTTGTCCAAGTCTGGATTTTGAGCGTCAATGAGTTTAAATGAGTCTAGGTCGGTGATATTTTTGTGCCTAAGAGTGAAGAGATCCTTTAGGAGTTGTTTTTCCACTCCTAGTAGGTTAATTAAGTCAAATTTGCACTTTGTCCGGATAGAATCCTAATTTTCCCGCTCAAATTCAATTAAAATGGTGAATATCCCAATGCGTAACGATGAAAATTGACATGTCTGGATACTTAGTGGTGTGAAAAGCATCCTGATGGGAAATATGAAATCAAGGTCTAAAAATAAGTTTTCCTGATGAAAGGACCTCTTTTCTTAAGTTTTTAAGGCATAAATGGACTTTTTCCCGATGAGTCATGATTTTCCCCACTCATTTTCCTGATGAGGGGTGTTTTTCCCCAAGTATCCTGATAATTGTCTTGATGGACCATGTTTTCCCACTGGAAGGCCTAAAATTTGACCTGTCAAAAATTTTCCCGATGAGGTGCGAATTTCCCCAGGAATGAAGTATGAAATTTAACGTGGACAAAATTCTTTGTCCTGATGAAGGGCGTTTTTCCCCAAGATCAGTTTCTAGACAAATTTAAAGAAATGAATGTAGATGATTATCCAGATGGGGATCAATTTTACCAAAAAAGGAATTTATGAACAAAAATGTGTGAATTGGGTATCTAGATGACCCACGTTTTTCCCCAAAGTGATTTTTTCCGGACAAATGATGATTTAAGTGTCTTGATGGCAGTCGATTTTCCCCAAAGTGGATTTTTTGAGACTTAGTGAGTGAAATAAAGTGATTTGATGCTTCCAGATGGGGATCGATTTTGCCCAAATGCCAACTGTGATGAGTTATGAAGAATTTTAGTGCAAATTGTTGTCCAGACATGGATTGATTTTCCCCAATTGGCTGGAATTTAATGAGTGTGGATGATATTAAATGCAAAATGTGCCAAATTTAATTGCTTTTGCCTTATTGCAAAATATTTAATGCTTGGAAACAATTATTTAATGACAAGTTAATTATCCCAAGGCAAATCAATTTTCCCAAGCAAGTTTTTATCCCACATTGTTTGTGTGGTGAAGTTTCAAGGTGAAAACTAGTTTGAAGAGACCCAGCCAGCATTAAAATAATAATATAAGTGGCTGATGTGACAGTTAAGTGACACCATTGGAGGCTGATTGGTGTTCCCAACTAGGCAATTTTTGCCCAAGTGTCAATTTGACACCATTATTGTGAGTTAAGTTGCAGATTTGACGGAGTTATTTGCCCAATCAGACCTGGGCGCTGCCATTGGAGGAGAGCTTGAGCGACTTTTTGTGGTTGATTGAGCGACTTTTTGTGGTTGATTAAGCCACATTTGGCGAATTTGGAGGGTAGTGCCACCATTGGTGGGGCCACGATTTTGCTTTGTGGCTGATTGTTTCACTTTTTTGAGGCGAATTTGTGATTTTGTTGGGCACCATTGATGACAAAGGCTGCAAACACACTCAGATCAGAATTTGATGCCATGGCTGGAAGTTGTTTTGAAACCATTGTTGGCTGGAACTGTCATTTCCAGACTTGATTTTTCATTCCCGGCCATCATCATACTTGGGTGATTTTATTTGAAGCTTCGTGGCTACTGCAAGAATGACATCAAACGAAAAATTGGCAAGATACACTTATCATCCTTTGATGGGACCAGATCAACGTTTGCGCGAGCATGGGTACAGAAAGCAGATACCTACTTCCAGCTTAACCCAATGCCTGAGGATGAGGCAATCAAGTTTGCAACGCTTCACCTGGATGGCAAGAGTCGTGGCTACTACAAGGATGACATCAAATGAAAAATTGGCAAGATACACTAATCATCCTTTGATGGGACCGGATCAATGTCTACGCGAGCATGGATACAGAAAGCAGATACCTACTTCCAGCTTAACCCGATGCCTGAGGATGAGGCAATCAAGTTTGCAACGCTTCACCTGGAAGGAATCGCTCACAAATGGTGGCATCACGAAATGGTCACCCTCGATCACGATCAAGTAGCTTCATATGCCAATTTCACAGAGAGACTTATAGATCGCTTTGATGGAAAAGAT
The DNA here is from genome assembly GCF_030272615.1 of Cryptomeria japonica. Classification (NCBI taxonomy): domain Eukaryota; kingdom Viridiplantae; phylum Streptophyta; class Pinopsida; order Cupressales; family Cupressaceae; genus Cryptomeria; species Cryptomeria japonica. Next base: position 666,555,783 of record NC_081415.1, on the reverse strand, counting down.
CCAAAGCTCAACTTCAAGGAATTGGCTCAACTGAAGCAGTTTGGATCAGTGGACAATTACATCACAGAGTTTCAGAGACTATCAGTGTTGGTGACAGACATCTTGGAAAGGAGACTAGTTGTGTTGTTCATGGATGGGCTAAAGGAACCTTTGAAGGGTTGGGTCAAGGGTTTCAACCCCAACACGCTCACTGAAGGGATTAAGAAGGCTCATGACATGGCCACCTCATCTTCTTCCACCAAGAGTTACTCACATGACAAACCACCCCTCGCCCCAAAGGAGAAAGACAACAAACCCCATCTAAAGAAGCCATTATTGGATGAGGCCACAAGGCAAGAACTCAGGAGGAAGAAACTTTGTTTTACCTACAGGGAGTCGTGGAAACCAGGGCACCGATGCTAAGGCATGGGAAAGATCCACTAGATTTAAGTGGTGTCTGACGGCAAACAGGAGATTGAGGAGGATGGTCAACAAAGTACTAAGGAGGATAAAGAAAACATAAACCGTGCAGAGAGAATTTCCACACTAGTACGAAGGGGAGGTGCTATCGTGGCACTAGCAGGCACTTCAAGGTGCAGTACATTCCAAGTACGTGGCACACTCCAAGGACAACGGATTGTAGTCATGCTCGACAGTGGGGCCTGTTGTGACGTTTTCACACATCGCCCCATTGCAAATGGGGACCCATGTTTTTTGCTTTTTAGGGTTAGTTTTTTTAGGGTTTTGTTAGTTAGCCTTTGCATTTTTGAGTGCTGTCGGGGTGATCACATGGATAGCAAGTCCGGCTTGAGTGAGGTCCTGATCCTGAAAATTGGCTAAGTCTGAAAGTCCTGATCCTGAAATTTGGCTAAGTCTGGAATGTCCTGATCCTGAATTTGACTAAGTCTGGAAACTGAAAAAACCTCCAAAAACTAGATTTTGCAATATAACTCCTGGAGGTCTGAAACCACTCTCAAACATCCTGAAAGTATATATGGAATATAACGTAAAGTATAAGAAAGAAGAAACATAGAAGGAAATGTCACTTAAATGTTATATTCCATAAAATTTATCCTGATAGAGAGTTCGAAAAGTCAAATTTCGCTCGTGTCCTTCTCCAAGGGTCCAGAGCGAAAAGCGCTCCTGTCCCTCTCCAAGGGACCAAGGCGAATCGCTCGTGTCCCTCACCAAGGGACCAGAGCGAAAATGCTTAGTTGAGCCATTCCTGACCTTGTTTGGACGAATCGAGACATCAAAGGCATGGTGAAGGACGAAATGAGCATGATAGAGCATCCAGACTTGATCAAAAACAACGAAATGATGAAGTTTTTGCCTAGAGGGTCAAATTCGCTCCTGTCCCTCACTGAAGGACCAGAGCGAAATTCTTCATAAGGTACAATCTGGGCAAAGATCAAGTCAACTTTATGTTTGAAGGCAAGGAAGGAGGTGAAATGAACTCATTGAAGATAAATTGAAGATTACCAAATGCCATCAAAGGACCAAAATGCTTAAGTTCGCTCCTATCCCTCAGGAAGGGACCAGAGCGATTTTTGTTATAGATGATTTTCTGGCTAAGTTACAATCAAACCCAAGGCATGGATGAATGGAATGGAATGTTACGAATCCGTTGAAGATAATTTTAGAGGTTAGCAATATGATGTGGAGCCTACAAGAGCAAGATCGCTCCTGTCCCTCTCCAAGGGACCAGGGCGATATGATGATTATATTGCCGTTCCTCCAAATTCAAGACACTCCAAGACAAAGAACAAGGTGGCAAGGACATTTCGAAGCGTCCCAATCAAGCGCAAAGCATCAAAGATCGTCAACATTGAAGGATTTACATCAAGACTCCTAGTTCGCTCCTGTCCCTCAGGAAGGGACCAGAGCGAAATTCTCATAAAGGCCTAGATTTTTAAAGTTGATCATGTTTCAAGCGACCAAGGAGAATCAAGGGGACTTCATTTTACTCGTTGATAGCAATTACAAGTTGAAGAAGGCAAAGACAAGCTCAAAACGTTGAAGTTCACTCCTGTCCCTCAGGAAGGGACCAGGGCGATATCACATCTTAAAGACATTCCTTCGCACAAACAAGTCAATCAAACTTGAAGGACCCAGCTAAAATGCCGATTTGAACGTAAGGATCAAGATTTTGGACGTCAAAATTGCAAGGATCAAGACCAAATTGATGGATCGCTCCTGCCCCTCAGTCAGGGACCAGGGCGATGAGGTGCGTATTATTTCATTTTCAAAAATTTGGCGCTCAAACGCATTTCTTTAAATTTATTTTAAATGCTAAAATCGATGGATTGCAAATTTAATTAAAAATGGCATTTAAAATTTGCGCTTGATATTTATTAATTATTTTTGCCTTTATAAAAATCGAAATTTATTAATTTAAATAACAAAGGCATTTAATAATTAATTATTAATTAATAAAAAATCAAATGGGGCGCTTGATTTAAAATTTGTTTCATTTTACAAGGGTCGGCCTTTTAAGTTTATTTTAAATTTGTCTTATTTACCAAAGTCGGCCTAAGATCAATATGAAGGTAAGCGCCTATAAAGGGAAGGTGGTTTATTCATTTCAAATCATCATTTAACATCCTTCATTAGCATGCGATTTGGAGAATACAAAGAAGGTGCGAAATTGTCATTCAAGAGGAGGGCGCAGACATCATCAAAGGAGTGCGAGCTTAGTCTCAAGTTGGGCGAACTTGCCAAAGACCACGTCAAAGATATCCTCAAGGGTGATGAATTGATAAAGGGATTGTTCATTTAAAGGAGATCACGTTGAAGCCATCTAATTTTGATTTTGCCTAGGCGATTTCCTTGTTTTTGCATTCTAGAGTTAGCTCTCAAGAGAGGTATGGCGATATGGATTTATTGTTTTGATTTTGAACGTTGATCGTCATAGCTTAAATTTTGAATTCAAAGCTCAATAGTCGTTTTTAGGAAATGATTAATAAAGGACGTATCATTAAGTTTCCTAAAATTTGCTCTCTAATTTATGTTATGTATTGCTAAATCATGGTACTAATTTTGAAATGTTGTGTAGGCATCAAATGAAGATCTCTTCAAGGAAAATCAAGCCGGATCCAGGACAGTCTTCGCCAGGACGGTCTTCGCCAGGCCGATCAAGTAAGGACATGGGCAACCTCTTTCAATCCAACGTTCCAAGGCGAGGTACATCATCATCCTGCACATCAAGGACACAAGGAGTTAGAACAAGGGCTCGTTGAAGAAGCAAATAATTCCAGATGAATTAATTAAAGCAAGCTTCTCAACAACATCAAGTTGAATATTTACCAAAGTTACAAGTGTCAGATGAGGTGGCATCCTAGTCATCACGTCTCCAATCAGTGAGGTCCATCTCAGCATGTCCAGATTCAATGTACTTAACTCATGGAAGGTGGCACAAACTCCGATGTACCTACCCCGGCTATCCATTGGTTGATTTTTCTAGAAGGGACATGTGTCCAAGCAATACAATTATTTCATTGGTCAAGCATTAAATGTTATGTAATGGTTGTAACAAACCCTAATTAGGGTTTTCATTGTAAAATCTTGGCCATTGATCTTGAATTGATCTAAGCCATCAAATTGTATTGTGGGTACTATATAAGCCCAGGCATTTCATTTGTAAAGGCTAATTGGCAATAGGTTAGAGATAGCATGTAAATAGTTGGAAGAGTTAGAATATAGTTGATAGAATAGTAATTAGAGTAGAATAGGAGGACAAGGCAAGAAATTGTTGCCATTGATTGTAAACAAATTCCATTTTCATTGAAGTAATGGTGAAATATGTCGTTTTCTTGCAATTTGCATGGTTTCTTGTTGAGTTTTCAATCTTAGATGGTAGATGATTAGATGAATGGAGGAAATGCGATTGATTAATGGTGGAATTCGTATATCCATACTACTAGCAGTTTGTTGATTGCAGACTTGCCTTGTGTAGTCAACTGGAATCGTTCAGCTTAAGCTCAATTTCAATTTGTCGCCTCTTCATTGATATGCATCAACTTGGATGGTATCTATGCCTGCGGTGATGATTTGAACATCATAAAGCTTCCCTTAGAAGATCGCACTAGTCTTGTGTAGATGTTCCATTGATGTCAAAACAAGACCTAGTTAGAGTTTTGTCAAAGATCAATCATTGCTCCTACATTCTTAGTATTAAGATTAGATCCTCTCTTCGCCCTTATCCTTTTTCCATTTTTTCAAATCGAAGTTAGTCAGAGCCTGTGTCCAGCAAAGCAGATCGGAAGTTCAATCATCAGATGTAAGTCCCCTTGTGATTCCAGCAAATCACATCATACCACGGCGAGCTTATCCACACGTAGAGACCCTACTAAAAGAACCTTGGAGTCTACCTAACTGATCCTTTATGCGAATCTTCAGCAGTTAGAGACTATTTTCTCATGAGAGGATAAGATACCCTTAGGTATTTTATTCTGTGTTAGGCTGTGTACAAAATACACGTCAACAGGGCCACACTCAACTTTATCAACTCATCACTCGTCACCCGGAGGGGTTTGCAAACAGAGGAACACGAAGGGTTCAAAGTCAAGGTGGCGGGAGGAAATCTCTTGGCATGTACTCATCTGGTCCCACAACTGAGCATCACAATGGGAAATTACACAGTAATCAATGATTTCTTTGTGGTAGATCTGGATGATACAAATGTCATATTGGGCATTCCATGGATGGAAACCCTCGACCAGTACACACAGAGCTTCAAGAGGATGGAATTCTCATTCGAAGTGGATAGAAAGAAGGTGGTACTAAGGGGAATGTCCAATGGCGACGTGAGGGAAATTTCGGCCAGACGGATGGAGGCAATCTTCAAACATGATGACATCATCTCGACGGCACATTGCTTGGTCTCGAACAAACCATTATGTGGGCAACATGCATACAACCAGGATGATGAGCTTCAAGCGGTGCTGGGAAAACACAGTTTGGTTTTCACAGACATTCCACCTAGTATTCCCCCACACCGAGGTTTTGAGCACGCCATCGAGCTGGAGTAAGGAGCCAAGCTTGTTATCACCACACCCTATCACCACCCTAAGAAGTTTAAAGCTGAGACAGAGAAGAAGATCCAGGAACTCCTCGACAAAGGATGGATCAGACCCAGTGCTACTCCCTTTGCATCCTCTGTAGTTTTGGTAAAGAAGGACGGGTCCCTCAGGATGTGTGTCGGCTACCGTGCATTAAACAAAAGGAAAATAAAAAATAGATACCCCATCCCCAGGATCGATGAGTTGTTGGATGAGCTAAATGGTGCAATTTACTTTTCCAGAATTGATCTTCGCTCCGGCTACCACCAGATTCGCATGAGGGATCAACATATCGAGAAGACAGCTTTTCGTTGCCACTACGGACACTACAAATTCTTAGTCATGCCATTTGGGTTAACCAATGCTCCAGCCACTTTCTAAACCTGCATGAATCACATTTTCAACAAGCAACTGCGCAAGTTTTTGTTGGTGTTCTTCGACGACATACTCATTTACAGCAAGACGTTGGAGGAACATCTGAAACATTTGGACGAAGTATTAGGAATCATGGAGTCGCATTCATTGTTTGCAAAAAGGTGTTGGCATTTTGATGATGTTGTGATTTTCATTGATGGACACACTTGCTTTGAGATCACTTTCTATATATATGAAGTATGCTCAACTAGTATTTGTTCCAACCGGTAATCATGTATTATAGTCTTTAGACTATCGGTGTTTTGCAGAAAGTGCTTACAGATCTCAAGCGATATGAAGACCTCAAGCGGTTCAAGAATCTCAAGTGGAACGAAGGAATAAAGCGGCAGTTATTATTTTTCCCAGTCTTCATCTTGACAAACCGGTAATCGGTAAAATGTATGGACCGGTATTACTCTGTGATGAGTTACCAACCGGTATTTTTGTGATGAGTTATCATCCATCGACACTTTGGCGGTGATTTTGTGTCGTGTTACCAAATGTGTCTAGATGCACTGAACCTAGGAACTTGCAATATAATCCTATTGGACCGACATGAAATCAGATTCCTTTATAAGGACATCATGTCTAGGGTTTTAGAAGAGGTTAGGGTTTTAAGTGATTGATGAGGTTTTTGTATGTGCGATCATAAAAGAGAAGATTAGATCTGTGTAAAGAAACAGAGTGTGAAGATATTGAAGACTGAAGTAATGCCGAAACGCATTAACAATGAGCTATCAAGGATCTAACCAAGCAGACTGTGCTATTTGCTAGATCACTCACTTGTTGATTACTCACATCTTCGACAAGTCTGAAACCCTTAACCGGGTAGGCCCAAAAAAGCCTTTGCAAATCCTCTAACAAGGTGGTTCACAACTGTGAATCTAAAAGCTTCTCACAAGGTAGTCTTTAATCGGACTTATCTCCTAACAGAGATCTAGATTCCTAACAGGATCTGTTCTGGTGAAGAACTTTGTAAGACCTTAACCGGTCTGGTTTCTATTTTGCAGATAGTTACTTGTGAGTTTCTGCTCACCGTGGTTTTTCCCATTTGGGTTTCCACATCAAAACATCTTGTGTTATGGTGATTGTGCTCTTGTGGGTGAATGCCTTATTTGTTGTTTGGTTTGCATTTGTCTTAATCAGTTTGTTAGTAAATCTGTTATACCGGTTGACTGCTAAACTGTTTAAGTGTTTAAGTTCAGTATTTTTTGGTATACCAATTCACCCCCCCTCTTAGTATTCATCAATTGGTATCAAAGCCAACCTTTCTAAAGTCTAACCACTTGGAAGGAGATATGGGGGAATACACTGTGAGGGAACTTACTCATCGGCTCACTCAGACTGAGAAACCTATGATGAACTCAAAGTCAAATATAAAGCTTCTCTGGCTAAAAGAAGAGAGCATGTTGAGAAACTGATGGAGCTTACTGAAAATAGTTCTTCTAATGAAGCAGACATGGAAGCCCTAGTTGAAGAAGTTGAAAAGCTAAATGAGTCCAATGCCAACCTGAGAAGGGAACTGGAAGGACTGACTATCAGAATGTGTCAAGAGCTTGAGAACAGGAGGAAAGTTGAAGATCTAGTAAAAGACAAAGATCATGAGATCTCCAAGTTGAAGCAAGAAATCAGTGCACTTACCGCTTATCTCCAAGAGAGTAAAGTGGAAAAAGAAGAAATGCAAGGTGAACTAAACATGGCTATCTCTGAGAATGCAACCTTGAAGTAATTCAATGCTTCTATTACCAAGGAACTCACTGAGACAAAGGAAATACTTGCTAAATTCAATCAGAGTGCTGCTAAATTAGAGCAAAAGCTTGAGTCAACTAAACCAGTAAAGAATACCAATGGACTTGGTTTCTCTGGTTATGAGGAAGGTGAAACCTCTGGAGCAAAAGATGTAGCATCAAAGAAGCAACCGACATCAAAGGATAAAGGTAAGCAAAAATTCAAACCTATTTGCTTTAATTGTCTCAAGGAAGGACATACTGCTAATGTATGTAGAAATAAGGCTTACAATAATTTTCCTTACTTTCTAAACAATAAACCTAGATCCAATAGATTCAATGGCAACTGTTATGCATGCAACAAGTTTTGGCATAGAGCATTTGAATGCAGGTCTATTATACACAACACCAGGAGATATCCTCAAAGGACTCAAAGAGTTTTTCTTGAATCCTTTGAACTGGAATCCTAACCGGTATAACAACTATGACCATCAGTCAGGTAGTGGTGGCTATCAAACTGTAACCGGTTGGAGAGCAACCTGTATGATCTGTCATGGTAGCGGTCACACTGCTACAACATGCAGAAGGAAGAATGAAAACATGAACAATGGACCATGGAGAACACCTGGAATGGTATGTTATCATTGCAACAAACCAAGTCACACAGCCAAAATTTGCAGGATGAGAAAGAACATATCGGATGATATACCGGTCACTCTGGAAGGAAAGATTGATGTATTCAAGTAGATATGAAGAAAACATGGAAAAAGAAACCTAAAGAAGTGTCACAGGAAGAACCGGTTTCTGCACCTAGTGTAGAAGTCTCTGAACCGGCAAACTGAGCTTCAGAAAAGCTTAGGGGGAACAAATCGGTGAAATGTTTAGAACCCCCGGTTTATATCGGTAAAAGACCTTAACCGATATGTGTTACCTGTCAATCGGCAGAAGACCAAAAACGGTAAAAGGCAAAATTAGGGTTTATACCCTAATGGTGGAGCATTTATTATGGTAGGTGAAGAATTCACTTAAAAGGGATTTTCAAGTCATTTTCACTTATCAGTTTATGAGCGAAAAAATTTCCAAGTGCAGAGCAACTAAAGGCGATTCGTTTTGAGATTCAAAAGAGATTTCAAAACTTTGCAGTTGAATCTAAAGATAGTGAAATCAATCAAGTGAAGAACACAAAGCGGTATTCAAACAATCGAAGTGGTGAAGTGTGCACTGTATTGACAAACCCTAAATTTCGAAACTCTGAAGGTATTTATCGAAATTCTTGTTTATCGGTTAATCATGGCTTCTGCATCGCACTCCAGTTCTAGTGCGCCTGTTGATTCAGCTCATTTTATCCAACGGAAGATGAAATACAATGCCCTATCCCAGATACCCGTTGGAGTTATAGTGGAAGATGATATTTCAGGGTACATTGATTGTAAATTGGGAGACCTAGGATCTCTAGTGATCCATTCCCAGCTAGGTTTGTTCTGCAGGAATGACAAAAAGATCAAACAAGAATACAACATCCTAAAGAGGAAGAAACTTCACAATGTGGTGTACTTTCTTGAAGAATTTACGGAAGATCACATCCGCATTATCCTGAGTAGAGTGCATGGTGACAAGATGTATCTTGAAAGGACACATGACATTACACTTGAAGCCATTTATGCTGTCACCGGTTTCTGCCACACTAGTGAGGTGTCAGCCCTAAGAAAAGTCATCAAGTCTGAAATGACTAAGCTCACCGGTTCTGTAAGCAACCAACAAGGAATAACCGTCAACACCATCGAGGATGATTTGGTCAAGTATGCTTGCATGGTGATCGGATACCGGACATTCTATGCTAACAGAATAAACTTTGTCTCTGCTGCTGCGGTAAATGCCGCCTACAGAATGATCATGGAAGATGCCTCATTTGATCTATGCACCTGTATGCAGAAGCAACTTCTGATAAACCTGAAGTCTATCAAACAAGATAGTGCCTTAAGATTCAAATTTGGACAACTCCTGGTAGGTCTGTTTTTCTACTTTCAAGGCTATTTTTCGGGAGTCGGTGATATTCAATGGTCTGTTGACCAACCGGTTACCAAACAAATCAGAGAAAGTCTTCAAGCGGTAGGAACCAGATATCCTGAAGTCTTGAATAAGTATTTTGATGAGTTCAAGCGGAAGATGAGCCAGCGGATGAGGATATCTGGTGATATTGTAAAGAAGTGTGAAGAAGACATCAGCTTTACCATCAGAGTAGATGAGTGCATAATGGAGGCGGTGGAGCCCAGAAAGGAAAAAGTTGAACCTATGGGATATGAGGTGATGTATGACATGCTAGATGGGTATGCCTCTACCCTACTTGCCTCGCCTCTTGATCCGAAGAAGAAGAGAACCAGCACCTACTTGGAAAGGATAAAACCGGTTGAAGAACCTTCAGTAAAGAAGGGAAAGGCAGTGCCATCGATATCGACACCGGTTACCTCAGCAAGTCCTAAAGTGACCAAGCGGTCACCTGCCACGAAGAAACCGGAAGTTGCACCCACCAAGGTATTTGAAAGGAAGCGGAAGACCAAAGGCAACTCACCGGATTCTGAGGATACAGAGCCTGAAGTGCAGCCTAAGAAGACTAGGAAAACAAGGAAGAAGGCAAAGACAACAGACAATGAACCTGCATCATCAGCACCGGTAAATATAGATATGTCTTCTTATAAGCCGATGACACATTGTCAAAGGACTATTAAGAACATTAAAAGAAAATTGCTTAGTGATTTGAAAGAATATTTTGATGATTTTGGTGATGGTGAGAGAGAAGAAGTAGAGCGGGAAATCATCAATTATTTATGTGTTTATGACCGGTCACCATCAGACATTAGATCTGAGACACCTGATTCTTTATTCAATTCTTTAGATAATAAATGGCGCATTGCCATTGAGAAAGAACAGGAGATCAGACAGAAGATTTTTGCAGAATACTTCCCTGATGCTTCTAACTCTGAATTGTTTGAAATCGTGAACCGGTACAAAGGCCTCTTCTTCATGAGAAGAAGAAGACTCTTGTTACTCGAAGGCAAAGTCTCTGATGTGGTGAAAGATACACAGGACCATGCCAAAGCTGCTCTGAAAATGCACCAAGTAGTTGAAGCCAATAAAAAGGCTGAACAGGAACCGGAAACCGAAAACCCGATTGAAGCATTAGATGATGAGGAAGATCAAGCCACAGAACAAGTGGACACTATCGATGTGGATGCACTGGATGGTGATGATGTCACTCCGGATACAGACAAGGAGAAACAGAAGAAGGAGAAAGCTGACAAAGAGAAAGAGGAAGAGAAGAGAAAACAAGAGGAAGAGAAAAGGAAACAAGCAGAAGAGAAGAGGAAAAGAATAAAGAGGAAGAGAAAAGGAAAGAAGAGGAGAAGAAGAAAGAGGAGGAGAAGAAGAAAGAGGAAGAGAAAAGGAAAGAAGAGGAGAAGCAGAGAGAAGAGGAGAAGAGAAAACAAAACGAGGAAAAGAAGAAGGAAGAAGAAAAGAAGAAGGAAGAAGAGAAGAAAAAGAAAGAAGAAGAAGAGCAAAAGAAGGAAGCGGCAAAAAGCACACAAGTGGAGACCCCAAAAACAACCGTTGGTCAAGCCAAACCGGCTGACATCACCAGTCCCATTGACCTCCAATCTGCAAATGAATCGCAGCTGCTCCAAAGCATTAAGCTTGCACAAGAGCGACTGGAAGCATTAAGGAGGAAAAAGGAGCAAGATGTTATTCAAACTACGGTGGACATTCTTACCAGTTTGATTCCTGGTACTAACCTCCCCAGTACCAATTCCTCTTTGGCCCAACTAAAACTTCTACGTACAGTTGTGGAGGACCAGGTACAAAGCCTGGAAGAGGTTGTTGAAGCCAATGCACTGAAGAAGCATCAAAAGGCACTAAACACTGCCTTAGTGAAGAAATTGAACGAGCTCCAATCTGAACTTCTGAAACAACAGAAGGACATAAGAGATGCTATGGATGAGGGCAAGCTACTGTTAACCAAAATCAGCCAACCCCATCTATTTTGTGATGATGTGCTTGCACATAAGGAAAAACTGCAATCTGATTTGCAGGCATACATAAGCACCTTTAAGACACCCTACGATTCTTTTTCTACATATAGGCAAATTGTTCACCGGTTTCAACTCCAGTCTGCCAGAATAGAGTTAGAGATTAGCAACCCGACCAAAGATTTGCAGGAACTTCAACTGATTTTATTACCCCGACTGCAAATACTTCAAAAGTGCTTTCTTAATCTGGAAGCATTAACAGCCACTCAAAAGCTGAGCACACTTGATGCCATGGAAGAACAGATCTCTCAAATGCAAACGGAAAGTGAGGTTGCTACCTCATTACTTGAGTCATGGTCGTTATCCATGAAGACTTTTATGCAGGATTTTAAATCGGTTTTTGATAAGTTTCACTCATTATTGTCATAAACCTTTGTTATTTTAATGATAATGAGAAACAGGGGTTATTCTGCAATACTTTGTCATTGTTAGCAAAGGGGGAGTAGTATTTTTGTATTTAAAATTTTGATGAATGTTATGTATACTTTCATGTTATCTCTTTAAGGGAGTAGTATACATTGTATTTTCTGCAAAAAGGGATAGTGTATATGCTTACAGGGAGTAATTTTGATTATGGCATATTTTTTGTTGTAAAACACTTAAATGTCAAAATTTTCCCAAGTGTTGCCATCAATGCCAAAGGGGGAGATTGTTGGCATTTTGATGATGTTGTGATTGTCATTGATGGACACACACTTGCTTTGAGATCACTTTCTGTATATATGAGTTATGCTCAACCGGTATTTGTTCTAACCGGTATCATGTATTATAGTCTTTAGACTATTGGTGTTTTGCTGAAAGTGTTTACCGATCTCAAGCGATATGAAGACCCAAGCGGTATGAAGACCTCAAGCGGTTCGAGGATCTCAAGCGGAATGAAGGAATAAAGCGGCAGTTATCATTTTTCCCAGTCTTCATCTTGACAAACCGGTAATCGGTAAAATGTATGAACCAGTATTACTCTGTGATGAGTTACCAACCGGTATTTTTGTGATGAGCTATCATCCACCGACACTTTGGCGGTGATTCTGTGTCATGTTACCAAATGTGTCTACATGCACTGAACCTAGGAACTTGCAATATAATCCTATTGGACTGACATGAAATCAGATTCCTTTATAAGGACATCATGTCTAGGGTTTTAGAAGAGGTTAGGGTTTTAAGTGATTGATGAGGTTTTTGTATGTGCGATCATAAAAGAGAAGATTAGATCTGTGTAAAGAAACAGAGTGTGAAGGTATTGAAGACTGAAGTAATGCTAAAACGCATTAACAATGAGCTATCAAGGATCTAACCAAGTAGACTGTGCTATTTGCTAGATCACTCACTTGTTGATTACTCACATCTTCGACAAGTCTGAAACCCTTAACCAAGTAGGCCCAGAAAAGCCTTTGTAAATCCTCTAACAAGGTGGTTCACAACTGTGAATCTGAAATCCTCTCACAAGGTAGTCTTTAATCGAACTTATCTCCTTAAGGAGATCTAGATTCCTAACAGGATCTGTTCTGGTGAAGAACTTTGTATGACCTTAACCGATCTGACCTTAACCGGTCTGGTTTCTATTCTGCAGATAGTTACTTGTGAGTTTCTGCTCACCGTGGTTTTTCCCATTTTGGTTTCCACGTCAAAACATCTTGTGTTATGGTGATTGTGCTGTTGTGGGTGAATGCCTTATTTGCTGTTTGGTTTGCATTTGTCTTAATCAGTTTGTTAGTAAATCTGTTATACCGGTTGACTGCTAAACTATTTATGTGTTTAAGTTCAGTATTTTTTGGTATACTAATTCACCCCCCCCCTCTTAATATTCATCAAAAGGTCCAAGTGTGAGTTTGGGATGACTGAAATCTTGTACTTGGGTCACGTCATCAATGTCCGAGGAGTTCAGGTGCACCAGGGAAAGATTCAGGCAATCCTTGACTGGCCTCCCCCCAGGACACTTTCGGAGTTGCATGGATTCTTTAGACTGTGCAATTATTATAGAAGATTTGTGAAAAGAATTTCACAGCTTGGAGCACCACTGACAGAGCTGATGAAGAAGGGAGCCTTCCATTGGGATGAGCAAGCGCAACACACCTTCGACAAGTTGAAGGAAGTTATGAGTACGTGTCTAGTACTAGCACTACCAAATTTCACTCGACCCTTCATCTTGGAGTGCAATGCGTCTGGTGAAGGCATTGGAGCCATGCTAATGCAAGACCGTCACCCCATCGCGTTTGAGAGTAGAAAACTCTCAGGAGCTGAACGACTGTACTCAATCTATGATAAGGAGATGCTCGCCATTATGCACGCGCTGGCCAATTTTTGGCAATACCTCATCGAAGCAAAATTTGTTGTTCAAACAGACCACAACAGTCTAAGATATTTTCTGGAGCAGAAGGACTTGAACGAGTGACTACAGAAATGGGTGATCGAAATTCAAGCATACAACTCTGGCATTGATTACGTGAAGGGAAAGAATAATGTAGTCTTTGATGCCCTATCAAGGAGGCCTTCCATATGTTCTCTATCACAGATCTCGACCAATTGGAAGGCACACTTGTTGGTTGAATACTCCAAGAATTCATTTGTGTGCCAATTGATGGAGGGCCAAATACAGGATGACAGGTACAAGGTGGTGAACGATGTCATTTACTACAAAGATTGAATCTTTTTGGTACCCGAAACAAAAATGAAGGAGAAGATATTGAAGGAAGTTCATGACTCACCTCTTGCAGGTCACCCTAGGTACCTCAAGACATATAGGCAAATTCGGGAAAGGTTCGCATGGAAGGGCCTCAAGGATGACGTCATGCAATGCGTACGGGAATTTGCCAGTTGTCAACGGAACAAATCTAATCACACCTTACCAGGGGAGCTACTTCAGCCTTTACCAATACCCAATCAGAAATGGGAAAGCATCTCGATGGACTTCATTACGGGACTTCCCAAAGTGCAAGGGAAGGATTGCATTTATGTCGTGGTGGATCGTTTGACCAAATATGCACATTTCTTTGCCATTTCCACGGGATGTCAAGCAGCTCAGGTGGCCGAGTTGTGTTTTCGAGAGGTGTTCCGCTTGCACGGCCTTCCACGGAACATAGTCTATGATAGGGACAGCAGATTCCTCAGCACTTTTTGGAAGGAACTGTTTCGCTTGGCAGGAATGGATTTGTCGCCGAGTAACAACTACCACCCATAGACGGATGGTCAGACGAAGATTGTGAACAAGTGGTTGGAGGGCTATCTCAGGAACTATGTTTCAACTCAACCAGAAACCGTGGGTCCGTTGGCTTCATTTAGGAGAGCACTGTTACAACACCACCTATCACATGTCAATAGGTATGCCTGCATTCAAGGCACCCTATGGTTATGAGCCTTCGTCATTTGTAGATCTAGCATTAGGTGATAGTCGTACACCAATGGCCAAAGACTGGCTGCAGGAGAGCTTGGATATCCTGAGGTCTCTCAAGGACAATCTAGAGAGGGCTCAAAATCAACAAAAGATGTATGCCAACTGACACAGTGTAGAACGGAGTTTTGAGGTAGGAGATTTTGGTCTACCTCTGACTGCAACTGTACAGACAACCTTCCCTAAAAAAAAGTGGTGCCAAGAAGTTGAAGCCACACTTCTATGGACCTTACAGAGTGGTTTGGAGGGTGGGTGAAGTTGCCTATGAGTTGGAACTTCCCGAGGGAAATCGGATTCACAACCTTTTTCATGTCTCATGCCTTAAAAAGGTCGTTAGTCAACATGTCACGGTTTCTGAGGAACTTCCACCCATTGATGATGAAGGAAAACTTATTCTGGAGTCCACAGAGATCCTCGACGTCAAAGACAAAAAGTTGAGGTCACACACCATCAAGGAGTACCTTGTCCGATGGAAGGACCTACTGATTGAAGATGCCACATGGGAGAGCGAGCAGATTTGGGAGAATCCGAGTCTGCAATTGCTTGAGGGCAAGTAATTTTTGGGCCAAGAGGACTGTAATGTCCCCGATATAATTAAATAGTCAATTTAAATAATTTATTGTATGGCCCCGTACTTAATAATATCTTTCAGGCCCTTTTTATTAATTAGTTAGTTATAAACTTTTTGGTGTTGGCCCGTTCGTAACCCTTCGAGAAACTTCCCGAAACCCATTTATAAGGCCGAGTTTGGCACTGTTGTAGGCATGGTGAATTTGATGTTTTCTTTGTATTTGCGAATTCCAGTTGGAGTTCCATTCTGTTGCAGTTTCGGAGGTGCAAGATCCTCCCTATTTTGTATTTGCAATTTCGGTGGGAGTACCTCCTCACCCTATTCTGCTCATGGTCTGAATCTCTAATGCTTTCATTTGAATACACGTGTCATCGAGTTCTACATGAAATACATGTTCCCAGAGCTTTCATTTTGTGCACTAAACTAATATAAATATATGTTCGAAGAGTATATTGCGTCAAATTCGAAAGCGTTTCCTGAAGATTGTCGTACGCAGTACTTGGTAGAATCATTCGCGCATAGTGATAAGGGTGACCGTACTACCTGTGGTCGGGAGTAGTAACCGTATGGATACACCATACAGAGGTGCAAGTGAGACTTCACCGTACGGGTGAAACCTAGTCACTGTACAGGTGAAGTATTGGATCCTCTGACCGTATGGGTGGGGTGTAGCCACTATACGAGCCTATTGGCATAGTCACCATACGGAACTATACGGAGAAGCACATCACATTGTACGCTAAGTTATTAGCCACTATGCGGAGTGAGAGTTGGGGGTGACGTACGGCTGGGAGAGTCGTCGGGACATTACACAAGATGACAAGTATATTGTGGTTAATGAACTTATTATTTAGAAAATAGAGTCTATTTAGTACCAAATTCAGAATTTAAGGCGAGGCTTACAAAGTCTTTTATGATGCAACTATGGCTAGTTACCCAGGTTTCTTCAAGACATGCAAAGTCAAACAGATTTGGGAAAGCTTTACGTGGAAAAGGCTTAACAATGTAGTCCTTAAATATGTTCAGGAATGTCCCACATTTCAGCAAAATAAGAGTGAGCACACTTATCCAGCTGGTTTATTATAGCCCCTACTTATTCCCAATCAAAAATGGCAAAGTATTTTGATGGACTTTATTACAAGGATACCCAAGGTGCAGGATAAGGATTGCATTTATGTTGTTGCTGACAAGCTAACAAAATTTGTTCATTTCTTTGCTATATCAGCAGCATATATGACCATTCAGCTAGCAGAGTTTTCTTTAGAAAGGTATTCAGGTTGCATGGGATTCCCAAGAACATAGTCAATGACAAGGACAAGTTTTTCAGCTTATTTTGGCAAGATCTTTTCAGATAGAGTGGGATTGAGCTCACTCATAGTACTAGCTACCACCCACAAATAGATGGACAGGCTGAAATTGTGAATAAATGGGTGGAGGGTATCTTAGAAACTACATTTCAAGGCAGCATAAGGAATGGGTGAGATGGTTGTGTTGGCAATTGGAGGAATTGATTATGTGTTGCATTGATGTTTTGTCATTGATGGCAACACCGGCTGTTTTGGTTGTTTACCGACTTCCGGTAAGTTCTGATAGAGTGGTTGGTTTATGATATTGATCCAGTATGCTCTGGTACGCTTTGGCTTGTGGATTTGGTTTAGATCTGTCATTCATGCTTTTTAGATGGGTATCATGATCAGTTGGTTCAGGATTTGATGACTCAAGAGCTATCATCTGTTCTAGTAAGTCGTTTGGTCACCGGTAAGGGTTCTGCTGACAGAGCTCTATTGAAGACCTTTTGATGCACATGATAAGTGGTATTGATGCGGCTTCTAGATGGCTTTCGGGATGTTGTTGGTTATCTTGTTTGTGTTCCTGTTGGTCGGTGGTGTTGGATTTGGGTTTGGACCTAATGCTAGGTTATGGACTAGTTCATGTAACGTGTTGGTGGATGATCCTGATGCGTTACCGGTTGGGTTTATTGATTGGATTATGTTGTTTCGGTCTCAGGCCGACTTGGTTGATCATTAGATTGCGGTTTTAAGTTATGAATTTATTGCATTATCTTTTAGGTGGCCGACCTAATTGTTTAGGTCCCGAGTTGGTATAAATATGATGTAAGATCTCTTTGTAGATCATGGGAATTTCATAGGATTATCTGTGTGCGAATAAAGTTGTAATCATATGCAGAGGTTTTCTGTCGATCATAGGTGATCGAATTGGGTTGGTAAAAGAGGTTTAAGACCTCTGGTACTAAGCTTAACCGGAACTGTACTCAGGCATAGGAGATGCTATTCTCGTAGTTTATTCTTCTTCCGGATTGTAGTCTGGATTTATTTTGTAGTTAGTGAGGCTCCTTTTGTGATGAGCAGTGCCCTCTAAGTTGTTGGCCTTCCTGCATGTGTAGGCCCCTCTTATTGTAATCACATACTTACTGCATAAGTATTATTTGATTGTGGGTAGGCTTCCCACCGTGGTTTTTCCTTTTACCGGATTTTCCACGTACAAATCTTGGTGTTATCTTTTGTTGATGGTTGGTAAATGTTCTTTAGTTTATATTTGTGCTTAACTGTTATATCTTTTGTTCTGGTATTTGGTTTATGTATTCCAGTAATAAGGTTTTAATGCTTAAAGTTCTATAATCTGCTGACAACTGATTCACCCCTCCCTCTCAGTTGTCCTCCGGTTCTCTGAGTTGTCTAGCAATTGGTATCAAAGCCTGGTCCTCTCTACAGAAGCTTAACCGCTTGAGGAAGATCCTATGGCATATAATAGTACAAGTTCATCTGCTACTGTTTTTTGGAGATAAATTCCTAGGCTTGATGGAATAAATTACAGAGTATGGAAGATTCGGATGGAGACTCATCTGAGATGTCTTGGCAAGGAGATTTGGGAGATCACTAAGAATGGCTATACACCTCATAATCTGGCATCTGACAATCCTCCTACGGAAAGCTTGCATAAGGACATTGAAAATGATTGTAGAGCTAGAGAAGCCCTTTTGTGTGCACTTTTTGATCAGCAAACTATGGGACTATCTGACAAATCAACTGCGAAGGCTATATGGAATAAATTGGAGACTCTAAATGAAGGTGACCCTACTATTAAAATTGCTAAACTTGATGGTTAACGGGTGAGATATGAGAACCTGAAGATGGAAGAAGATGAAAGGATTACTGCTTTTATGGAGAGAGTTAATGAGATTGTCATGGGAATTCAGTGATGTGGTGGATCTCTGAGTGAAGATGAAATAGTTTCTAAAGTATTGAGAGTTGTGCCACCGGCTTATAAGATGAAGGCTACTACAATTAATGAGTTGAGAACTATGGTGAACGCATCTGTTAATAGGGATACCTTGGTTGGGAAGTTATCTGCTTTTGAGCTTGAAGAATTTAGTCCTTCTGGAGTTGCAAAATTTGAACCTTCTTTTCATGCATCTACATCATCTACCGGCAAGAGTGATTGGAAAGCCTTATATGCTAAGGAACTGGAGGAAATAAAGAAAGAAGATGAAGAGTTTGAACAACTTGAAGCCCTATTTGCTAGAAAAGTATCTAAAGGTCCTACAGGAAGTAAGTATGAAGGAAAATCACCTTTTAAATATTTTGCATGTAATAAGATAGGTCATTTTGCATCTAGATGTCCTGAAAGAAATTCAAGATTTGAGGAAAGAGTTAGAAGATCTTTTAGACCTAACCATGATTATCTGAACAAGCATAAGCACAGGAGAAACAAAGACAAATCATGCTACTATGTTGATGAGGAAGGGGTGACTGATTCTGATGATGAACCGGCACAAGATTCAGCTAGTGGATCCGACAATGTTAAGGAATGGGTATTTTTGGCTATCAAGGAAGATGATCTAGTACCTGAAGAAAAGACCTTTGCTGCTAAAATTGAAGACAAGGATGAATAGGTGATAGACAGTGGATGTTCACATCATATGACTAGAGATAAAAGGAAGTTTCTATCTTTGCAAGAATTTGATGGCAGTTTGGTTAGATGGAGATGACAAAGCATGCATGATCAAGGGAAGAGGAACTATATCACTGGATGGTAAGCATGATACTGATAATGTTTATTATGTTGAAGGTTTTAAGGCATAATCTTTTGAGTGTACGATAGTTGGTGGATAAGGGATTTTAGTTACAATTCAAGGTTGGAAAATGCAAGATTATCAACAGACCTGGATTGGAAATTGCAACCGGTACTTAGACTAAAGGTAACATCTTTCATTTGAACTCCGCTGAGAAGACATGTTTGATTGCACAAATTGATGAGAGTTGGTTATGGCATAAGAGGCTGTGTCATGTGAATTTTGATTGCATTGTAAAGATCAGTTCTACTAAGGCAGATAGAGATATACCTAAGATTGTGAAGCCCTATAATCCGATATGTAAGGAATGTCAAATGGGAAAGCAAGTCAGAACTTCTTTTAAGAGTATACAAGACAAATCTAATGATGTTCTTGATCTTATTCATACTGATTTGTGAGATCCTGCTAGAATCAAAAGTTTTCAGGGTGATAGATATTTTATGCTAATCATTGATGACTATTCTAGAATGATGTGGGTTACTTTTCTAAGGGAGAAATCTGAAGCATTCGAAAAGTTTAAAATCTTTAAAGCTAGAGTTGAGACAGAGACGAGATTGAAGATTAAATGCTTAAGGTCTTATCAAGGTGGAGAATTCACATCCGGTGAATTTAATAGTTATTGTGAAAAGAATAGGATAAGGAGACAGTTATCTGCACCCCGAACACCTCAGTAGAATGGAGTTGTGGAAAGGAAGAACAGAACTATCTTGGATGCGGCTAGAACTATGATGATGGAAGGAAGTTAATCTACCTCATATCTACTGGAGAGAAGTCGTGAGTACGACGGTATACACATTCAACAGAGTTCATATCAAGGGAGACACCAGTAAGACACCTTATGAGTAATGGTTTGGTCATACACCTACAGTTAAGTATTTTAGAATCTTTGGTAGTAAATGCTATATCAAAAGAGATGATTCCATTGGAAAATTTGACCCTAGATGTGATGAAGGAAGATTTATTGGTTATTCCAATGAAAGTAAAGCATATAGATGTTAAAACAAAAGATTGCAGAGAATTGTGGAGAGCACTAATGTCAAGGTGGATGAGCAAAACAGAAATCAAATCAGAACTTAAGAGAGAGAACCGACAATGGAGATGATCATAACCGAACTGATAGCACCTACACCAAGACAGAATGTTGAACCAGTTACTCCTGCAGTATTAGAAAATTCAACAATAACTGAAAATCAGAGCAGAGGAACAGAAAGTCTGAAGACTCCTCAGTATGTAAGGTTAAATCATTCAAAAGATCAGATCATTGGAGACAAGAACAAAGGAGTCATAACAAGAAGAAGGTTGAGAGCTGATGAGGTATGTTTAATTTCTCAAATTGCATTGGCATCAGTAATTGAAGCATGTAAAGATGAAAGTTGGATGAAAGCTATGGAAGAGGAATTGGATCACATAGAAAAGAATAACACATGGACTTTAGTTCCCCGGCCTAAAAATAAGAATGTTATTGGAACTAAATGGGTTTTTAGGAATAAATTGAATGAAGATGGACAAGTTGTGAAGAATAAAGCTAGATTGGTTTGTAAAGTATATTCTCAGAAGGAAGGAATTGATTATGATGAAACTTTTGTTTCGGTAGCTAGGATTGAAACTGTGAGATTATTTCTTGCTTATGTTGCCCATAAGAACTACAAGGTTTATCAGATGGATGTTAAGTGTGCATTCCTAAATGGAGATCTTGAAGAAGAAGTATACATTGAGCAACCTGATGGATTTTCACTTTCAGATGACAAAAACATGGTTTGCAGGTTAAGGAAAGCTTTATATGGATTAAAACAAGCCCCCAGAGCTTGGTATGCAAGATTGGATAAATATCTTTTGAAGCTTGGTTTCACTAAAGGTAATGTTGACAGTAATTTATACTATAAGATCATTGATGATGACATATTTATTGTTGAAGTCTTTGTTGATGATATCTTTTTTGGAGGTGAGGATAAGTTATGCATGGAATTCTCTGAAAACATGAAGAATGAATTTGAGATGTCTATGATTGGGGAGATGAAATTTTTCTTAGGTTTGCAGATTAATCGGACAGATAATCTATCAAACTAAGTATGCTAGAGAGTTGTTGAAGAAAATTGGTATGGAAGATTCTAAACCGGTTGGTACACCTATGGTTACAAGTGAGAAATTGACTAAGAAAGATGCATAAGCACCGGTAAATCCTACAACAAATAAGTCTATGATTCGAGGTTTGTGTAATGTCCCTACTAGTTAGAGATCATTGTCCTGCAAAACAGATTGTTAGAACACAACAAAAATATATATACATACTAATCTAATTTGCAATTAAAGTTCAATTACTTAATTAACACTACTTTCAATTCTTTAAAATAAAAAGGATACGAATGCCATACGAAGATATGTCCTTAGGCAGCTGTGAAGCTTGCCTTCTTGGAACCCATTTTGGTTCCAAGCCATCCAGGAAATCGAAGGTGAATTCGATTCCTGTCTTGGATGTAATTTCTTACACCCAAGCCATCCAAGAAATCGAGGGTTAATTCGATTCCTGTCTTGGATGTAACTTCTTACACCCAAGCCATCCAGGAAATCGAGAGTTAATTCGAATCCTGTCTTGGATGTAACTTCTTACACCCAAGCCATCCAGGAAATCGAGGGTTAATTTGATTCCTGTCTTGGGTGTAATTTCTTACACCCAAGCCATCCAAGGAAGACCATATGTCAATTCCTTGCCTTGGATGATGCATCTCATCATCCAAGTCCATCAGAGGGGACCAGCCAAATCCGTCTCTTCTTGGATGAACTTAGTCAACCAAGCCATATATATATGCATATAGATATTCAGTATATACTACCTACCAGGGATTATCATAATCCCTCCATTAGGCTAAGGGAATTTCTTCCCTATAGCCTCCATCATATAATCACATTAATATTACATTTTATAATTCATTACTGTTTTCCATTCCATAATTTACGTCTTCATTTATATATTCTTTAATCTTTCTAATGATCCTAAATATACATACATATTCTACATAGATTTCTATCTTTATTGCTACATTCATATAAGTAATCATTAGAGATATATGTATTCATAAAAATGCATTAATATATATGTGTGTGTGTGGCACACATGTCCACCACATATATACCTTAAGACTTCTTAACCCCTCTTACCTGTACGCAGATTGTAGCCTGCGGTTGGAGTTCGCACTGTAGATGTCGCCTGCAGATTGGGAGGCATACCACAAAGAACACAAATGTTACTTCCTGTAACTTGATAACAATTCTGATCTGATCTTATCAATGGTGATCTCACTAGATGCTTTTGATTCCTTCCCTTTATATCTCTCAATTTGAGGGAGAGGTCACACCTCTTCATCATGTATGCCCTTTGGCAAGAGACACACCCTTTCACCATTATCACCCTTTGAAAGAGTGCAAATCTTCATTATTTCTACCATTTGAAAGGGACACAACCTTTCATAATCAAATCTGCACTTATTATTTAAATCAGATCTGCACTTCTCATTACCAAATTATCCCCCCCTCAAATAAGGTTTTCTTCTCCCTTTTATATATCATTGTTGAGGGAGTCACAACTTTTCCTTTCATGTCTTTTGACTTTTCATTAACTTAATTAATTTTCAATTAATCATATTTAATTATATCATTTTATATTTTAATTTTATTATTATCATTTATTATTAAATTCTATTTCAAAGTGGGGATATTATTATAATTTATTATTAAATTCTATTTCAAAGTGGGGATATTACTATCATTTATTATTAAATTCTATTTCAAAGTGGGGATATTATTATCATTTATTATTAAATTCTATTTCAAAGTGGGGATATTACAGTTTGTTATATCCGACTCAAACTAGACCAGATATAATGAATGCAGTTTGTATTGTATCAAGATATCAGAGTGATCCTAGAGAGAATCATGAGAGTGTGGTGAAAAGGATTTTCAGGTATTTGCAGGGAACAACTAAACTTGGTTTGTGGTATCCTAAAAATGACGACTTTACACTATGTGCATAGATAGATGTTGATTGGGTTGGAGATGTTAATGACCGGAAGAGCACATCCGGTGGAGCTTTCTTTCTCGAAAAGAAACTGGTTTCTTAGATCAGCAAGAAGCAGTCATGTACATCTTTGTCTACTGCTGAAGCTAAGTATGTTGTTGCTGCTACTAACTGCACACAAGTTCTATGGATGAAGCAAATGTTGAAGGATATAAGGGTGGATTGTAATGAATCGGTAGTTATTCACTGTGATAACTCTGCTGCTATTGATATATCAAAGAATCCGGTATTTCATTCTAAGACAAAGCACATATCTATCAAGTATAAATTTTTGAAGGAGAAGGTGGAAGCAAATGAAGTCAGACTGGTTTATGTGAACACTAAAAAGCAGATTGCAAATATGTTCACTAAACCTTTTTGAAGGAGAAGGTGGAAGCAAATGAAGTTAGACTGGTTTATGTGAACACTAAAGAGCAGATTGCAAATATGTTCACTAAACCTTTGCCTAAGGAATCATTTGAATACTTCAAAGACAGATTAGGGGTTTTTGCCCCTCCGGTAGAGACCTGAATGATGCCGACTGGCATCAGTCCGGCATGC
Organism: Cryptomeria japonica; assembly: GCF_030272615.1. Taxonomy (NCBI): domain Eukaryota; kingdom Viridiplantae; phylum Streptophyta; class Pinopsida; order Cupressales; family Cupressaceae; genus Cryptomeria; species Cryptomeria japonica. The sequence goes on along the minus strand of NC_081415.1, from coordinate 666,531,857 downwards.
ACTTACAGAGCTACTATTCATTCTGGATTGATGTGTTGGTGCTACTAATCAGGGGGAGTAGTCAACTATGTAGTTCAGTGGATTTATGATTTTACTTTGATGTCCACGTCAGATTTCTCGCATTGATGTCAAAGGGGGAGAGATATATGTTAAAAACAGAACTTAACAGAATATCAATCAAGGAGAGAGATCAGAGCTTAACTGAGATATCATTCACAGGGGGAGTTTGTTACTTTATTGTTATATCATCTTTTGGGAGATTGTTGACTGTCTTCATTTGGGGGACACTTGTTTGGCATTTCTTGGCACTTGGATGTTTTTCATATCTAGTGTTGCCATCAATGTCAAAGGGGGAGATTGTTGACAATTGCAGGAATTGATTATGTATTGCATTGATGTTTTGTCATTGATGGCAACACCGGTTGTTTTGGTTGTTTACCAGCTTCCGGTAGGTTTCGGTAGAGTGGTTGGTTTATGATATTGATCCGGTATGCTCCGGTACGCTTTGGCTTGTGGATTTGGTTTAGATTTGTCATTCATGCTATTCAGATGGGTATCACGATCAGTTGGTTCAGGATTTGATGACACAGGAGCTATCATTTGTTCTAGTAAGCTTTTGGTCACCAGTAACGGTTCTGCCGACAGAGCTTTGTTGAAGACCTTTTGATGCACATGATAAGTAGTGTTGGCGCGGCTTCTAGATGGCTTTCGGGATGTTGTTGGTTATCTTGTTCGTGTTCATGTTGATCGGTGGTGTTGGATTTGGGTCCGGACCTAATTGTTGAGACATGGACTAGCTAGGACTCGAACCTAGGACCTTCCATACGCTGCTGGAGTGCTCTACCACTAAGCTACTGACCCCTCTTGGACCAGTCCATCGTCGGTCCGAGTGTGGCTTATTTCCAACACCAACACCCCCCCTTAAGCCACACCTCTCGTGTGCTTGGGGCTCCTAGCGTGGACCTCGCTCTGATATCATGTAAATGTTATTGCAATTTCCAATTTAATGAACAAGTTATATGCAAGATGGTGTATTTAAGATTTTGGTATTATGACTATGACAATAATATTGTTGTCTTTCTTTTGCTGCAGGTATGGAGGATGAACATGTATCGATTTCAATGTCATCCCCTTTCTTTTGAATGATGCATATATAGTAAGGTAGTCACGATCAAGTGGCACCTTGATCAGACATGTCTTTTAGACATGTCCGACCAAGATGTCACTTGGTCGTGACTCTTACAAATGTCAACCGATCCACTCGGTGTCTATGATAACTAATCGGTGCCATTGTAAATGATAACAGATCGATATAAACACACAAGATAATGAATCGGTATCAAAGCAAACAAGCCAGATAACTAATAGCATTACATATGCTATCGGGTTAATACCCCGATAGTATATTAATGCCGATTCATAAATGAATCGACATTAATATGCTATCGGGTTACTAGCCCAATAGCATTTAGATCGATGTTTAACTATGTTAAGCAAGTCGTCGATCTAATCCATCTTTATCCAATGTCAATATCATAATCATGATCAATGTTACAGTCTGATAAACATATTCAGTTCGGAAAGCATAAATCAAATAATCTAATAGCATAGATGAGTAAACCAAAACAGAATAGAGGAGATTAACGGGTTAGGAAAGTCTTATCTTGCAGAAGCTACTAATGCATTAACACTAATGCTATCTTATTCGGCTAGGTTATGGACCGGTTTATGTAACGTGTCGGTGGATGATCCCGATGTGTTACCGGTTGGGTTTATTGATTGAATTATGTTGTTTCAGTCTCAGGCCGACTTGGTTGATCATTAGATTGCGGATTTAAGTTATGAATTTATTATATTATCTTTTAGGTGGCCAACCTAATTGTTTAGGTCTCGGGTTGGTATAAATATGATGTAAGATCTCTTTGTAGATCATGGGGATTTCATGGGATTATTTGTGTGCAAATAAAGTTGTAATCATATGCAGAGGTTTTTTGTCGATCATGGGTTATTAAATTGGGTTGGTGAAAGAGGTTTAAGACCTCCGATACTGAGCTTAACCGGAATTGTACTCAAGCATAGGAGATGCTATTCTTGCAGTTCATTCTTCTTCCAGATTGTAGTTTGGATTTATTTTGTAGTTAGTGAGGCTCCTTTAGTGATGAGCAGTGTGCTCTAGGTTGTTGGCCTTCCTACATGTGCAGGCCCCTCTTATTGTAATCATATACTTACTGCAGAAGTATTATTTGACTGCGGATAGGCTTCCCACTGTGGTTTTTCTCTTTACCAGGTTTTCCACATACAAATCTTGGTGTTATCTTTTGTGGATGGCTGGCAAATGTTATGTGGTTTATATTTGTGCTTAACTGTTATATCCGTTGTTCTGGTATTTGGTTTATGTATTCCGGTAATAAGGTTTAAATGCTTAAAGTTCTATAATCTGCTGACATCTGATTCACCCCCCCTCCCCCCTCTCAGTTGTCCTCCGATTATTTGAGTCGTGTAACAGGTTGCACCTTGGTGAGTGAAAACTGCTATAATTCTTCTTACCACATGTCTATTGACATGTCACCATTTATGGCCTTGTACAGGTATTAAACTCCGAGCTTCCTAGATTTGTTATTTGGTGATAGTAGAGTGCCTAAGGCTAAGGACTTGTTATAGGAAAGTTCGGATATCATGAAATCTTAAAGAAAAACTTGCAGCAGACACAAAACCAGCAAAAGTTACATGCAGATCAGCATCAAACCAAACGTACTTTTGAGATTGGTGACATGGTCTACTTGAGGTTGCAGCCCTATAGGTAGTCCACTCTCAAGAACAATGGGTTAGAGAAATTCAAGCCACACTTTTATAACCCTTTCAGGACCTCCAAGAGGATTGAAGAGGTAGTTTATGAGCTGAAACTACTAGCAAATAGTAGAGTACATAATGTTTTTCATGTCTCTCGCCTTAAAAAGGCACTTGGGCATAATGTGGTTCCTTCTTCCGAGTGGCCACCATTGGACGATGAAGGGAAGCTTATACTAATTCCAAAGCCTATTATTGATACCAAAGAGCATACTCTACGAAGAAGAGCTATCAAAGGAAATCTAGTGAAGTGGAAAAATTTGCCAATGGAAGATGCTACTCAGGACAGTGAGCAGATCTTACAACATCCTAAATTACAATTGCTTGAGAACAAACAATTCTAGCAAGGGAGGATTGTAATGTCCTCTTCTTGTGCCTAGTCAACTTTGTTGACCATTTACCTATTCAATGAATTCTTGTAGACTATCTGAGTGTTTACGGAGCTCCATAGTTCTTTCAGGGGTTTTTGCTCAAGATATTTCCAATTTTCAATTAGAACATTGAGCTCTGTTGTCAACATGGTTCAGGATGACGCTATCAAAAGCGTTTGTTGACATCTGATCCATCCACTTTTTAAATAGCCTATTACTATTTTTGGAAAGTCACCATAACGGCCTTAATTATAATTCTTTGTTGTGGGTTTCAGTCCAGCATAGTCAATTTCAAGATTTGATGCTCTAGCAATTTTTCTATGGGCCAAATGAAAAAATTTAATTAAATGCCTAAGTTATAATAGTTTATTATAAAATCACACTTAAATATATATTTAAATTATTTAAGTGAATTTATATTTATTACTTGGGCACTTGGAGACATAAGTATTTAATTTTTAGAAGGTTCATTTATTTCTCCAAAGGTTGGGTGTTGACTGTTGGAAGACAAATATTAAAAATTAAATGTGACTTTCACGGGAGGAAAGAAAAGGGCATTTTTTAAACTTATTTTCATATGCTTGGATTTAATATTGCTGGTACGTTGTGGGGTTTTTTCTCCAAGAATTCCTGAAGACAAAAACCTTCAAGAAGATTATCTTCCTCGGTGGTGAAAGATCTTTCCAGGTTGATTTGCTGATAGTTTAACAGAGGAACTATGCTGGTGCTTCAATGAAATGCTTTACAGAATTATTTCAAAGAGTTTGCAGGTAAAAATCGAAGATTAAATTTGTGAAATATTTTTAACAAGACAATGAGTTGTAGGGTTTTTGAAGGATTTCCAGGAGGGATTTGTGATTGCCATTTATGATAGAATGCTTCAATCATTGCTGGGTGTGGGTTTGATAAGGCAAAATCTGATTTATGTGAATATCATCAGCATTAAGAAGGGTGATTTCTCCTTTGCTGGGCAGATTGAGTGCATTTGCAAGATTTTTTCTTTTGGTTGCTAGTGCAAACTATGAGCTGTGTAATGATGTCATGTCCCCTCCTTGATCGTTATATATATATATATATCCTAAATAAAACAATTATTATTAATTAATATAATAATTACCAAAGAATGACTATTTGAGATTTATTTATATATTAAATATTATTATTTAATTAATATTTATTACTCATAAAATCTTGAAATATTCAAATAAAATAGGTTAATATTATATTATAAACAAATTTATATATTATAAATCATAAACATAATTTACATATTCTTAAGTGTAAAAACCATTTATTTATTTAAAATAATACACATATAATTTACACAATCAATAATAAATAATAACAATACTATTAAAATACAATAGAATAGACAATGACTAATAAGAGGCCTATTTAAGCATCACGTATATATTGGGATCTTAATAAGACTCCCCAAAGGAAAGAAAAGATGTATCATTAACCCCAAATCATTTTGTAGAGGATGCGATTTGTTTATATTATAGGGAGAGGCGATCTGTTTGGAATGATGCAACCTTTTCTCTGGCAAGATATAAGAATTCACTGAAATTGTCCACAGCAGGGTGGTGGAATGAGGACGGGATTAACTATTTAGGGGAAGATTACGGGGAGAGGAGATCAGTACCGTTATTAATTACACGCAGTAACATCCTTGTCTTGGGTGGTATACATAGGAATGTATATAATACGAATACTTAATATATAAAACTGATAATGTTTTATGCAGAATTTAACAATAATATTAAACCGCAATATTCATAACAGTGGCAGACCAGATCTGACACTGTCAGATCTGTCTGCCTTTAGCAGCTACTTACTATATTAATAAATTAGGTTTGAAAGCAGTAATATTAATGATTTATAAAAATAATAATTAGCAAAGATATCAGTAATTGGTTATATTATTTATTTAATTAATTTATGTGTATATACTCAAATCAGAATAAGTAATACATATATAGTAAATGATGAAATAACAATAATGTTTTATATATATATATATATATATATATATATATATATATATATATATATATATATATATATCTCTGTATGTGTGTGTGTGTGTGTGTGTTATATTAGATTGTAAATCAGAAAGAGTCCATAAGATAAAAGACAATAAGGAGGATATGTTTATATGTATAATCCTTGTTACTACTATCAAAGGAAATGTTTTCATGTTGGAACATCGAAATTGGTTTGACACTTGCATTAAGAATTATGAATGTAGGATAGATGAACAAATTATTTATAATAGTTAATCAGTTGGGCAATGAAGTATCACCGACTGAATTCCGGTTAAGGTGGAAATGTCTCCTAATATATTTTGTTTGAGTCATAAGTATATTGAAATAGATTGGTTATGGTTTAAACATATCTAAGCCTAGTAGGGGACATTACAAATGAACTTTCAATAGGTCGTGGGCTTTGAAACCCCTGCTGGAAACAGGCCTGAGGATATACCAAATCGTGGAGTTGTTAGGAGGCTTCTTAGGGTCTGAAATAAGCAAAGACCTGGGCGCTATATTGCTCTTGAAGTTTGAAGCAGTCATTCACATCCGTGGCATGTTCACAGAGGTAGTTTGACTTCAGATTTCAAAACGATATTTCTGCTATGTAATTTTGCTTCTGCTGCTGTGTAATGTGTTTATCTGGCTTCATTGAAGGAAAATTACGAAAATCAAGACTATGTTTTGAAAGAATTAATATTCGGCAAATAAAGGTCAGATTGGAACACTTAACTCTTACTGTTTCTCTTTAGTCTGTTGTCCAGTTTCAGAGGCTACTTGTTATCTCAGTTAGATTAGATGCATATTTATTAAATATATCTTAGCATTACAATACCAAGACAAATCAGGGAACATATAAACTGAGTCCAACTTTCATCCTACCACTGCCAAACTGAAATTGTGCAAACAAATTATAAGCTGGGGACATTGCATGCCAACTGTTTAATTAAAAGTTTATTAGGAAGAGTGTCAAAACTTTGGCGATAAATTGGGGTGGATTCTTACAGCCTAGGCAAAGGAATACCAAATTTCCATCTAAAGAATAAGAGGAAATAATCCAAGTTGCGGTGCTATTTCAAGGAGGCAGAGCTAGTGTATAAACATGACAAGAAAGTGGCAAAGATGTCATTAAAGTGCACCAACAGAGAAAAGGGAAATCAACATGGTTTGAGAACAAGTTTGTGGTGGTAATGTCACTTCAAATTTCTGCCCAATGTTCAAGAAGGTGGCCAAACCAAGGCAAAACTCTGCCTGAGTAATTTCATGATGAAACTCCACAATTTCGCAGGGGTTGTGCAGGGATTCGCAGCACTTGGCAGACATTTCTCAATTATTTGCAACAATAATACACTTAAGGTGAAGATCAATTTTGAGATTGCAAAGTAGGATTCAACTGGGCACTACTTAGCCAATTTAAGTTTCAAGACAGCCTATGTTTGCCAAGGAACAACTTTTGAATCCAGTTTTCATTTTGTTAAAACAGAAGTCAACTTCTATGTTTTTTGGGGGCTCCTAGCTTGATTGGTTCGTTTTCATAAGCCCCAGGGGAGCAGAAACTAAATTTTGAGATTTGGTTCATCATCATGAGTGAGAAAAATTGCAAATGTCATCACACATATATGCATATTTACATAGATGTCAAGCATGTACTTGTGTATGATGATATGTCTATATAACTTTTGAAGGAAAAATTTTAATTCAGAGTTTGACAAACCTATTTTATGTGTATTTAATCTAAGTGGTACCATAAAGATTCTAACAAAACTATTAGAAACTAATTGCATTTCACAAAATCAGAATTTACCAAAGTCATGCAATGAAAATACTTACATTGCAATCTTTATTTTGGTTTATAGTAAAAATCTAAGCACAATTAACTATTAATGTGACAGATGGGAATAAAATAAAAAACCTGTACTTCAGACTTCCGTAAAGTCTTAATCATGAACCTATCATCCTGAGAAAGGTAAAACACACTTCCACTCTTTCCTGGCGAAGAGAGCTCTCTTAAGGCAGCACTTCCACAGATGGACATCATATAGTCAGCAGCATCAATCTTGAACATCTCTCTCAAATTCCTGAAAGAATTCATTCAACACTTGATAACTTTTCGTTAACAACTAAAAGAACATTGCATCACCTTTGCAGTAGCACCTTCTTCCCATTACACCATCCACCCGAAGAGAAAAGGGATCAAAAGCATACTTTGCACAATTAGTAAGTATTATAGAAATGAATTTCAATCATGCCTTTTGAGAAGTAATATACCACGTATGCTTGAAATTCAAATTATCTCCAAAACAATATAGAGCCAAGATTACAGTACACTCCAACATTTAGAGATGATTGTAAACATAAATCATTAAGGTGACACTATCAGCTTTAACTTGCAGAATCCTAGAAGTTCAATGTTTCCATAATCTAATAAACATTTGAAAAGATTTCAGAGATCTTATATTCCAGAATGTAACAATTTGATAAGAAGTGAAAAAGTCAAGAGGCAATTGTAAGGTAAGCATTGTGTGCTCATGCATTTCACACTCGTGCAGACCAACCAAAACATTTGTAAACCAGCTAGAACCATCTCATCATTTTAACACCAGTTGATAAATGACCTCATTGAAGTTGCCATTTAAACCAATTCTTTCAAAGAGTAAGAAGCATGAGTTCCAGCTATAAAAGAGAAAAAACCAGAGATAATAATATCTCTGCCACTGATAAGATTAAAAAGTACACAGCTTTCTCTTCTGAAATAGTGGTTCTTTTTTCCCACGTAATCTCACAGGACTCATGAATTCCATTGGCCTATTTTACTCATTTAGGGGCATTCATATAATATATTTATTCTTGCTTCTTCCTTAAGTTGGCACAAGATGGCTACACATATAGAACCAGAATAGATGTACAGTGAAATAATGTTGATCTTCTTGAGCTTGATGCCAAGGTGGCAATGTTGCACTTTACTATTGAAGTTAATAATCTATTAGCCTGTATTAATCATTTTATATACTCCCCTTGAAAGATCGCTGATGGATCCCCTTGCTGATCTGCTGTAGTTTTTAAATTTAATAAACTATATTTTCCTGTGATTCCTTTGATGGTTTTAGAGAATAGACAGAAGTTGCAGAAGGTTTGTTTCTTTTTGTGTTTTTTGATAGTTTTCAAACAAGTAATGAATAATGAACAGTAAACATGAAGGAGCCTGAAAATAAATAAGAACATACAGCCAAATTCAGAATTGCTACAAGCTGTACCAGACAGATTTCTGATTTGTAAAACCAAATAATAATTCCAATGCAGATCCAAGGAACTTACAGCCAACAATGATGCAAAACTGAAGGGTGAATAGTGATCATGAATCAAGAATACCTCTAAGGCTGAATACATGCATTCCTTACATTCCACGTGGGATGTACCTGCTGCAAATGGCGGCCCTAAGGCTGCAAGGATCACGCCCAAGCTGAAGAATCAATCTGCCATGCTGAAACCCTTACTCTGCAACCTGAATCCACAATGAAGAATGGCGTACTCAATCTCTGTCAACAATGCACTCTGCCTGAAGAATCCAATGCCAATAACTGCTGAGGGCTATGTCCCAGCCAGTCCAGATCTTGGGGTTTGCATCCCAGATGAAGAATTGCCAACTCAGAGCTAATTCGCAAAAATAAGTTTGATTGTGTAAAAAGATAATGAACAATTTGGTCTTCATCTCCTTATATCTCCTTTCCTTTCCAAGCCAAACCCTAAAAGGGAGTGAAGTTGGCGCATTATGAAAAGAGTGTTATTTTCTAATTATGGCATCAACTATAGGAAAATAACACTAAATTGCAAATAAATAGCTTTAGGCATCCAAAAAGACTCCGGAAGGTGAGAATCATGTAGCAAAGTTCAAGACCTTTCCAACAAGCTATAACACGTAGGCATATCAACCCAGATGAAGCCAGAAACCCCTTATTACTTCGAAATGACTAAATACATAGCCTTATTTTAATTTATTTAAACGCTAACTTAGGAAATATTTAAATATATTAAAATATCTCCAGATATCCAAAAATAGCCCAAAATGACCAAACAATCATGAATATAACTTTGTCACCTATCTGTGACCGATGCCAAAAAAGCTGAGCTAACTGGCAGTCCCATCCCTAAAATCTAGGGATACTCCTAGAAACTAGGAAACACACCCAAACTCCCTGAAACTGAAACCATGACATGGTCCCGTGGAACCTCCAATATGGGAACTGCCACAACCTCCTAAAAAATAGGGAATCTCCCAAAAATCAAGGAACTGCTCCCAATGGCCCTCAAACTGTCTGAAATACCAACTCCGAATACTGAATACCCTGCATGAGTCTCTATCCACCACTGCCAACCTACGAGACCCCATAATAGGTTAACTCACATGTCTCTACTAGGCAAACTAAAGAGGGGACATGACAGTCCTCCCTTCTCGGAGATGCTTGTCTGCAAGCAACTATAATGTTGGGTGCTGCAAAATGGCCTCTCCCTCCCATGTGGCGTCCTCAATAGGAAGACCCTGCCAACGGACCAAATACTCTCGGATCACCCGATTCCTCAGCCGACGTTCCCTCACCTCCATGATCTCCTCAGGGACCAAAGTAAACTTACCTTCCTCATCCAAGGGAGGTAGATCAGGGGATGCTACAATATGTTGTCCCTGTGCCTTTTTCAAGCAGGACACATGGAACACATTATGAATCTGACTGTCAGGTGGTAACTCGATCTCATAGGCAACTTCCCCAACACGCTTGAGTACCCTGTATGGTCTGTAAAACCGAGGCTTGAGCTTCTCAGCCCCACCCCTTTTAAGGGTGCTTTGCCGGTAAGGCTGCAAACGTAGGAAAACCATGTCATCCACCTCAAATGTCCTCTCAATCCTATGTCGATCAGCGTAGATTTTCTGTTGATTCTGTGAATGCTACAAATTCTCCCTAAGAGATCTCATGATATTCTGGTTCTCTTGTAACCAATCCTATGCCAAAGGAGCCCTGTTGTCTCCTACAGTCATATCCACAAAAGATAGTGCATCGTAAACATAGAGGGCTCTGAAAGGAGTCATACCAATAGACATGTGGTTAGTAGTATTATAACAATACTCGCCCAAGTATAACCAACGCACCCATGCCTTCTGTTGTCCTGACACATAGTTGCGCAAATACCCCTCCACCCAATTATTAACTATCTCGGTCCGCCCATCTGTCTGGGGGTGGTAACTAGTGCTGGGTGTCAACTCCGTGCCTGCGAGCCTGAAAAGTTCTTGCCAGAAAGAACTCATGAATCTGTTGTTTGTGTCACTCACTATGGTCTTGGGGAGACCATCGAGCCTAAACACCTCTCTGAAGAATAGCTCGGCTACCTGAGATGTTGTGAAGCCAACTGCAATCGGAAAGAAGTGGGCATACTTAGTTAATCTGTCCACGACGACATAGATGCAATCCTTCCCCTGAACCCAAGGAAGACCTGTAATGAAATCCATAGAGATTCCTGTCCACTTTTGTTCTGGTATAGGTAAGGGCTGCAACAACCCAGCAGGAAAGTATGGTCCGACTTATTCTGCTGACAAGTCATACATTCTCGAACATGAGGTAGGACATCATCTTTGAGGCCTTCCAGGAGAATCTCTCACGAACTGCCGTGTAAGTCTTACCATACCCTGTGTCCTGCTATAGGAGTATCATGGTAAGCACGCAAAATCTGTTCCTTCAACTGAGAACCAGGAACAAGATATACCCTATTTTTGTAGTAAATGACATCATCAACCACACTGTACTTGTCATCGAGTACCAATCCATCCATGACCTCACATGCATGTTGATCTTTGGAGTACTCAACTAAAAGTTGAGACTTCCAATCTGCTGAAATCTCACTTAATGAGCATAGGCCAGCAAGTGAGGGTCTTCTAGAAAGTGCATCAGCAACAGTATTATTCTTCCCTTTAATGAATTCAATGTCAAAATCATACACCTGAATCTTGCTTACCCATTTTTGCTGACAATCATTAAGCTCTATTTGATCAAGGAAATATTTCAGACTGTTGTGGTCAGTTCTTACCACGAATTTGCTGCCAACAAGATACTATCTGAACTTGGCCAATGCATGCATAATAGCCAACATTTCCTTATCATATGTAGAATACAATCTCTCATTATCTCGCAGCTTCCTACTCTCGTAAACAATGGGATGTTTGTTTTGCATCAAAACCGCCCCTATGCCCAGTCCTGAAGCATCACACTCAAGTACAAATGGCTGCGAGAAGTCAGGGAGTGCCAATACCAGACAAGTGCTCATAACCCCCTTGAGTCTGTCAAAGACCCCTTGTGCCTGCTTTGTCCATCTAAAAGCCCCATTCTTCGTGAGCTCGGTCAAAGGTGCTGCTAACTGTGAAAAATCTCTCACGAACCTCCTGTAATAAACACATAAGCCAAGGAATCCTCGTAACTCGGTGATATTCCTAGGAGAGGGCCAATCTCGAATTGCCTGAATCTTCTCCTCATCCACCTTCACTCCATCAGCACTAATCACATGCCCCAAATATAAGATCTCTGTAAGTCCAAATTCACATTTGAACAACTTAGGAAATAGAGACTGACTCTCCAAAATGCCAAGTACTTCCTCAAGGTGCCTGATATGATCCTCCCATGTATGGCTGTAAATCAATATATCATCAAAGAATACCAGAACCGATTTCCTCAACTGCTTGTTGAAGATATGGTTCATGCATGCCTGAAAAGTAGCCGATGCATTGGTAAGGCCAAAAGGCATCACCAAGAACTCATAATGCCCATAATGACAACGGAAGGCAGTCTTGTGTACGTCCTCAGCTCATACACGAATATGATGGTAGCCTGAACGCAGATCAATCTTGGAGAAGTAGATGGCTCCATGAAGCTCATCCAACAACTCATCAATGTGGGGAATAGGATATCTGTTCTTGATTGTCTTCTTGTTCAATGCCCTATAATCAATACACATCCGCAATGTCCCATCCTTCTTTTTCACAAGTACCACAAAAGAAACAAAGGGCCTAGAGATAGGGCAAATGAAGCCCATGTCCAACAGCTCATGAATGGTCTTCTCAATCTCATCCTTATATGCTCTAGGATGACGATATGGAGTGGTAATTACTGGCTTAGCTCCATCCTCCATCTCTATCCCATGCTCAAACCCTCTATCCAGGGGTACACAGGGAGGTATGTCACCAAAAACTCTGCCATGACGATCCATAAACGACTAAATATCAACAGGAAATGCCTTGCCATCCTGAAGTGTAGGTGTCTTGGACTTCACAAAACAATGTGTAGCCCAAATCACATCATCATGTCTGAGGATAGGCTCCATCCTGCGAGAAGACACCTCCTTAGGCCCACCATCTGAAGCCACCCTCAAAATGACCTTCTTCCCTCCGGACAGGAATTCTAACTGCATACGATGGTGATCAATAATATATCTCCCAATACCCTATAACAACTCCATGCCCAAAATCACATCATAGTCCTCCAAGGGTAGCACATAGAAGTCATCTGTCAAGGTATAATCCACCATCTGAATGCTAAGCTATGGAATCCGTCGAGTACAGCCCAAAACTGCACCATCTACAACCTTTACTCCAAAACCCTCAAACACCTCAGACTGTAACCCACGCCTCTCAACTAATTTCTGATCAATAAAGTTGTGCATGGCCCCTGTATCAACTAAGCTCATGACTTGCTGGCCCTGTACTATACCCTTCAACAGAAAGGCATGAAATCTAGGATAACTGGTGTAGCGTCCTAAAATTGCGACACTTGCAATTTCGACTGCATTTGGGTCTTCACGATGGCGGCGCAACATTGAACCTGAATGGAGACCCCGAAACCTGTTTGCGACATCAAAAACTGCATCTTTCTGCACCTTGGCCTGATCCTTCCTTGCACCCTGCTGTCCTGGGAGGTGGGACCATGGCGCCCAGCGCCCTGGTCCCTGGCCCTATTTTGGGCCCGGTCTCTTGTTGGGCATCGGGTCTTTAAGTTTGCAATTTGGAAAATAATGCTTCTAGGTCGGCCTAAGGTCGGAAAAATCAGTCTCCTAACCCTAATTGACAAGTATATAAACTACATTTCTCCTCCCAGAAAAAGGGTGGTAGTAGCAAAAGGCGGAAGTGATATTCAAACATTCAAGTATTCAAACATTCCTTCAAGCAATTGAGCATTCTAAGTCTCTATTCAAGGCTAGGTGTTGCATTCAAGACAAGGATTCAACCATTGAAGAGGAGATTCACCTTACAACATACAAAATACAACATTCATTACACCTTCGCATGTAAGAATACAAACATTCTTACAACAAGGTATCAGTACTTGTTTACATTACAAACATTTACATTTACAGCATTCTCATTTCTTGGTTAATTCCAAAACCAGGGTTTGACCTAAAGGCAAACCCCTAATCCCTAACCCCCCAATCGTCCTCTCTTTTCTGTGTGTAGGTTGCAGGTACGCGGCTGTAATTGAAGATCTGGAATCCTTGTGCAGAGACGAACAGATCCCCCTTCGTTTCGCGGATTTTTCGGAGGACCGTGTGCACTCCGGGTGCCATCGTCCCGTCAACTTTTGCTCAAATTTGCAGGACAGCATCGTCTCGACATTTTACTGCTAATTTCAGGTCCGTAGCTTCATCCTGTGTCCCTATCTCCGTTTATAAGCAAATCTTTCCTACTTCACATGTACCCCTAGTTCAATCCTGCTATCTACATTCTTTACAAAAGAGGGTATCCTTGATGTCTCAACCCTTGAAACTCATCTAGAATTCAATCTTGCATTGTGTGGGATTGGCTCTTGTGAGTTTCTACCCCTCTTTTGAATGTAAAGTCTCTCCTAAGTGAAAACCGTCAATCCTAGTGACCTCCTTTCTCTCTCCTTGGAGTGGGGGAACACCTAGGGTTCGATTTTCCGCTTTACATTTTGGTGAACCCGACGTGAAACATCCTAATTCTGATTATTCATGGTTAGATCTGAAAAATTTGCTTCCTTAATTACATTTCCATGTTTGATCTATTGCAAATTTTAGAGGTTAATGGCATAAAAACCCTAAATTTTCTTTTTAGTAATTGAGCTTGTGAAATGTTTAATTGTTAATGCTTGTTTCAGATCTAACCTTCTACTCCAAATTGTCAATTCATATTTGTGCTTTAATTCTGAAAATTAAGTGGTTAAGTATCAAAACCCTAATTTTTAAAACCCTCTTGATTCAACCTTTGATCGATGATTTCACTAATCAAAACACCTCCAAATCGGCTGTAACTTTGGATTCCGCAACAAAATCATAATATCTTTCATCCCTGAAATTTTTGAAAAAAGTTGCGAGGACCGTGTCCACCCCGAGTGCCATTGTCCCCGACATTTTTTCCGAAATTTCGGGAGCTAGATCTTACTGTATTTTTCTGCTAGAATCCAGAATCTTGGCTGATTTCATCCATTCTAACACTTTCAAAATTAAAGTCAAAGTTGTTCTAGTGATTGCTTGGATTAAGGCTTTTAATCATTCAAAAATTGTTGAAATTGAAATTTGTGTTAAAATTGTATTTCTTACTGTCTTAAATCTGAAAAGTGTGTTGGCATTCATTCGAAGTTTCAGTGCTTATTCAAATTTTTGCAATTTGTGACTTTTGAAATTAAGTGTTTAATCGCAACAACCTTGATTTCCACTTTCAAAATTGAATTTTGCGTGAAATTGAGTCAACTTTTAAATTTCAGAGCCTGCATTGCTTTTAGTATTCCCTCTAAAATCATAAAATTCAAAATTTCAGTTTCCCTCTCTTTTTCAAAATTCAAATTTTGCATTCTTCAACAATCTTGGTAGGGTTCAATTTTGAGATTGCAACTTTAATTTGGCCTATCTACAGATCGTAAAATCACTTAATTTTTTCAGATTAACTTTAAAATCATCATAACTTTCATCCCTGAAAATTTCGAAAAAAGTTGCAAGGACCGTGTGCACTCCGTTCGCCACGGTCCCTGACATTTTTTCCGAAATTTCGAGAGATTGTCTTGATTGTATTTAACAGCTTAAATCTAGGAGATTGGCTAATTTTATTGAAATTTGCTACCTCTAAAATTCAAAATCTTCTCTCTTTAGTGCATGAGTTTTACAACAATAAGCCCTACTTACACTATTCCCGTTAGACGAAGCTGTAGCGTCATAAATTGTACGCACTTGCTAGGGTGGTACAATTTCACGCCTAGTTTAGCACCCGCCTTGGCACATTTTGCATTTGCATTGCATTTCCCCTTTAGCACTTAATTAATCAGACTAATTAGGTCTAAGGTCCTATTTCATCATCATCCACATCATAAAGTTGGGCTCTTTCATTAAAGTGTGCCCCTTTCAATTTATTCCTCCAATACATCATTTAATCAAAAACCCAAATTAGGTCCTATTTTGAACTTGTGGGCTTGATTTCGGGGGTCAAAACATCTCGAAATCACCTGTAACTTCGGAATTCTCTCTAAAATCATCATATCCGACGGCTCTGAAAATTTGGTGAAAAGTTGTCGGGACCATGGCGCCCGGAGTGCACACGGTCCCGGACATTTTTCCCGAAATTTTAGGAGCGCAATCCAATCATAAAATAAAGCTTAACCCCAAGAAATTGGCGGGAGATTCAATCTCTAGGTCGGCCAAAAGTTGAAATTAAGACCTAGGGTTTCATATATAAGAGCTCTCTTTCTTCATTTGAAAAGATCGGAATTTTGGTTTTCAAAGGACCTTCTATGCAGCGAAAGAGCAGATCTTTGAAGACTTCAACAACATTCAACATCCATCCATCAAGAATTCATCAATTTCATTCATTCATTTAGGGCTTTGAAGACATTGAAGAGCAATAAGGGATCACCGACTAAAGATTGGTTTGTACCCCTCCCTTGGGGTTGGGTATGATTTCATGTTGTTTTCATGTCTTTGCATAAGCCTCATTATATCATTTGTATTCATGCTTTAGGTCGCTTTGCATCTTGATTTGGAGCATTTACATTATCATTTACAAGCAATTAGGGTTTACTTTCTAAGTTGCTCTAGTTTGCTTACTTGCATTTTAGGATCTTGCACACACACAAGGTCTGCACACACACTACTTTTACAATACAACTTGGCTATTCGTGGAGGTGGAAATCACCAAAGCGGGGGTTTGACTAAGGCAAAACCCTATATAGCCGCCCACCACACCTTTTCAGATATAAGTGCAGGTTTCGGAATTCGAACGACGTCGCAAGTTGCAGATCCGACGAAAGCAGATTGAGACAGAACTACACACCAAATTTCAGAGCAGAAGACCAGGACAGGGGCATGGGGCGCCCTGGTCCTGCCAGGACAGGGGCGCTGGGCGCCCTGGTCCTGCCATCAGACAGCAATTTTCAGCATTTTTGACAGCTTTTCAGGTTGCAAAACAGCAGTTTCAAGAGCAGTTTCAGGGGCAGAATCAGGACACTGGCGCCCGCGCCCCCGTCCCGAACATTTTCATTCATATTTTAACACCAAGTACGCAGTTACATTCTTGTCTTGTCCTTGTGTTTACAGCTTTCCATTGTTTAAGTTCAATTCTGCAATCTTGTTATTAGTTCATACTTGCACTTTGGGGTTAGGGATTGAACTTGCATCATTTTATCTTTCAATTGCAACAAAGGAATAGAAATCCTAATAGGTAGCCCGTGGCTCTCTCTTCCACAAAAAGAAGTAGCCAATTGTGTGATACCTCTAGGCTCTTTCGTATTCCACAACTGTGTGGTTGAAAG
Source organism: Cryptomeria japonica (assembly GCF_030272615.1). Taxonomy (NCBI): domain Eukaryota; kingdom Viridiplantae; phylum Streptophyta; class Pinopsida; order Cupressales; family Cupressaceae; genus Cryptomeria; species Cryptomeria japonica. Next base: position 666,514,823 of record NC_081415.1, on the reverse strand, counting down.
TGAGATTAGGGCATGTTTGCTTAGTGTCACTTTTTCCCCTACACAGAAGCCTTAGAATTAAGTCCTTCCAAGGTTTAATTACCGAGGAGATGGAACCTAATTTGAATGGCCTTTTTAACGAGGACATGGGTAATTCCTCTAATCCTCTTAATGATGAAGAAGCTCTCCATGAGGTTTCTGTAGAACAACTTTCGAAATTGGATAACCAATTTGATGATTTTCAGCAATGGATGTCTCAAGAATACCCCGATAGTGAAGCTCTTTCATTAATTGAGGGTCTAAAACGTATGGTTCAAAGTGATAAGAATGGAATTGAAATTTTGCGTGGTATTGCACACATTGTGGATTCGAATGTGATGCCTATGAAGAGTTGTGTCGAAACTTTAGGTTATACACAACCTCCTACTCAAGTCAATCATTCTATTCCTTTAACAACCTCTATTGCTAGTATACCTACTTTTACATCAAACATAATGACTACTTCAATACAAGACATTCCACCTATGATCACCAGTCATGGGGGCAATCCTTCTTCTTCATTCATTCCTTCAATAAGTGTTCCTATTATATCTCCACAAATGAACATGGCGCAAGGAGGCAATTCATTTAACCATTCCATTCCTCCTTGTAGTGTTCCTCCTTTCCAATCATCTCCTATGACTAACTATCATAGTGTCCCGCCACCTTACTCTCAATCAATACCTTCTTTCAATAACATAATACCTCCATCACAATCTAACACGTCTAATATGAACTCTTCGACTGAAGCAACCATTAACAATCTTGCACAAACTGTCTCTTCTTTACAGCAACAAATTGCCTCTATGAATCAATCTAAGTTTAGTGTGCCCACATTCGATGTTGCGAGCCCACTTTCTCTTAACAATGTTCGAGCTATCCCCCCTAAGCATGTTGAAATCCCGCAGTTGGAGCTTTATAATGGTAAAGGTGATCCTCTAACACATGTTAAGACCTTTCAAACAATATGTACAGATTTTGCTCATGACCAAAGGTTGCTTGCAAAACTGTTTACTAGAACATTAAGAGATAAGGCTCTACAATGGTATTGCTTGTTGCCCTCCTATTCTATTACTTCTTTCCAACAACTTGCAAATGCTTTTATTCAACAATTTCAAAACAATATAAGTCCTAAAGTTACTTTGACTAATTTAATGCATTGTAAACAAGGTGTTAAAGAAAAAGTGACTGATTTCATTGGTAGATATAAGCATTTGTATGCTCAAATTTCTTTTCCAGTACCTGACAATGATATTCAAAGAATCTTTATCTCTAATTTACAAAAAGATATTAGAGAAAAACTTCTGTTTTCTGAGTTTACTTCTTTCCAACAGTTGTGTGCAACTCTTCACAATTATCAACTGACTATGAGTCAAATGGAACAAGCAAATCCTATGGCTCCGAGTGATAAGGGTGATAGTAGTCAACAACCATTTGGGAAGTTTAAACCAAACAGAGAGTCCATTAAGTTCAATGAAAACATCATCAACAACAATGTGAATGCAGCATCAAGTGTGCCTCCCATTTCTAAGTTTTTCAAGAAAGAAAGAAAGTTTACTCCTTTGAATGAATCATTGCATAGTATTATGAATAAGTTATTGGAACAAAATGTGCTTACTCTCCCTCCTATAAAGCAAATAGATCCTGCAAAGATTAATTCACCCTATTTTGATAACAAATCTTTTTGTCAATTTCATCGTTAACCTGGGCATGATACTGAAAAATGTTTTGCTTTAAAGGGTAAAATTCAAGATTTGATTGATAATAATACTATCTCTGTTTCAAGTGTGAATGATAAAGGCAACACATCTGTAGCCCCTCCTAACCAAAATCTTAAGATTTTTACTGATCCATTACCTTCTCATACCTCTAATGTGATTGAGACTAATGATTCCTCTTTCTCACCTGATAGTCTTGTGTCTATGACTCCGAATGTGATTAACTTTGTAGAGCAGCAGAAAATCCCTAAAGAACCTTCCATCACATTTGATTCCAGTGAAACTATCAGGGTACCTGATGGTCCTTTATATATAGTTGCAAAAGTCAAGAATACTCCTTGTCGTGGAGTGCTTATTGATCCTTCTTGTATGGTTAATATCATTACTGAAGAATTTCTTTTTACTTTGCAATTGAATCAAGTGATCTATGACGAAACAAATGTGGTTGTGAAATTATTTGATGCATTTTCTTCTCCTGCAATTGGTTCTATTACATTACCTATTGAGGTCCATAACAAATCCCTTGATGTGAGCTTCGCTATTATTCCATCATCCGAACAATTTCGTGTGAAGCTAGGCTATCCTTGGTTATCTTCCATGAAAGCTATTGCTTCTCCTATTCACAAGTGTTTGAATTCCCCATAATGGTGAAATTGTTACTGTCAATCATAGTCTCTTTAAACCAGCTAAAAGAACTTCTAGCGTTCCTATTGATTATTTTTGGCCTAAACAATTTCAATCTCTTCCACCGCGAAGTGATCATCTTTTCAAATCTTATCAAAAGTGGAAAAAAGATATGATCCTATCTCTAAGTGAACCTAGAACACCCAAACTTGATATTCCTATCATTCTTGAGAAGGAAGTTCTTCCTTTGAAAGATAAAACTAATGTCTTTCCTCAAGAAGACTCCCAACCCATCCCTATGGATGTGACTATGTCTATGTCTAATAAAATTTCTAAAGGTAGACCTATACCTCCTCGTCATGATGGACTTGGTCTCCTTCCTAAACCAGGTATTCCTCCCTTATATGGAGCAGCTCCTCCTCCTTCCTCTTATAGAGAGAAGAGACCTTCCTCTTCTCCTATTATCCAACCTAAGAGACTACAACCCAAACACCCAAGTGATAAGGATGAGAACATTCCTCCTCCTCCATCTTCTCAACTTCCTACTAAGACTAGACGAAATCGTTCTGCACGTGAACGCCGACGAAAGCGTCGTCTTAGAGCTCAGGCAGCTGCTTCTCAAACTTTGCAATCCCCAAAGACACCTTCAGCTAGTTTTATTCCATTTTCTCCTCAGCCGAAAATTGAGCCAAAATCTCCTAAACATAAGATGCATGATGGTCTTGATCCTGTGCGAGTTAAAGATCCTATTTTTATAAATCTTGATGATAATATAGATGAAAATGTTAGTCATGATGAAAATGTTACTCCTCTTCATTCTGATAGTGAATATGAATATGTTGATGTTGATAACCATTTATCTAACGAATTTTCTAAAGCACTTATCCTAGCTCCTAGACAAGAACAACGTGGCTTGGAACATGAACATAGCCCTTGTTTGGATCTTGTGATAGCTCCATCTGCTGTGTTGGATGTTCCTCCTCTAGCGTGTTTCCTACCTTCCCGAAATATTGATCAGCAAGATCGGGGGGTAGATGACGTGCTAGACTAGTTCATTAGCATAGCAGATTCTCTCCTCCTCTCTTGATCTCTTTTGTTACTTCTTCTATGTGTTATTCTCATTCTTCTATTTGTTGTTCTTAGTGTTGTCTACTTGAGGACGATGCAAAGCATTGAGATCTCTCTTGGTCTCTCTCATGTTGACTCAAAAGACACATGTGTTCCCTTCTTCTAGGTGACCTTCCTTGATTGGGGAATGAAGAACAATTATGCATACATACATATGATATACATGAACTATCATACAGCATACTGACCCCAAGGAAAGCGAAGTCACCTCGTGCTTTGTGTTTTGTGTCTATTATCCTTGGGTTTATCTCACACTTGGGGGCTAAATCTTTGTGATAATGTGCTCCTTTACCTTCTCATTTCTTATATGTATCACTACCTTAAAGCAATCACCCCCGATGAGGCGTGTGCGATCACTTTAACGTAGGGGGGCATATACTCCGTCCATATCTCTTCAAGATACTTGAAAATTTCTTGGCAAATTTAGCTTTGCCTTGAAAATTTTTGAAATTTTTCTTGCATGACTCATAGTGAGGGAACCTTACTACTGACAGTCATGGTTCTCCCTCGTGATCTTCCCTTTTACTCTGACAATCGAAGTCGTAAGATCCTTAGTCCACTGGGGGCTAGGTGTATCTTGCCTCCTTGACGTGGTGAAAGTCTTTCAATGTTGTTTCCTTGTACTTTATCGGAAGTATGGGCGTACGCTTATACTCCTGCTAAAGTGGGGGCTAAATGTAGCGTCCTAAAATTGCGACACTTGCAATTTCGACTGCATTTGGGTCTTCACGATGGCGGCGCAACATTGAACCTGAATGGAGACCTCGAAACCTGTTTGCGACATCAAAAACTGCATCTTTCTGCACCTTGGCCTGATCCTTCCTTGCACCCTGCTGTCCCGGGAGGTGGGACCATGGCGCCCAGTGCCCTGGTCCCTGGCCCTGTTTTGGGCCCGGTCTCTTGTTGGGCATCAGATCTTTAAGTTTGCAATTTGGAAAATAATGCTTCTAGGTCGGCCTAAGGTCGGAAAAATCAGTCTCCTAACCCTAATTGACAAGTATATAAACTACATTTCTCCTCCCAAAAAAAGGGTGGTAGTAGCAAGAGGCGGAAGTGATATTCAAACATTCAAGTATTCAAACATTCCTTCAAGCAATTGAGCATTCTAAGTCTCCATTCAAGGCTAGGTGTTGCATTCAAGACAAGGATTCAACCATTGAAGAGGAGATTCACCTTACAACATACAAAATACAACATTCATTACATCTTCGCATGTAAGAATACAAACATTCTTACAACAAGGTATCAGTACTTGTTTACATTACAAACATTTACATTTACAGCATTCTCATTTCTTGGTTAATTCCAAAACCGGGGTTTGACCTAAAGGCAAACCCCTAATCCCTAACCCCCCAATCGTCCTCTCTTTTCTGTGTGTAGGTTGCAGGTACGCGGCTGTAATTGAAGATCTGGAATCCTTGTGCAGAGAAGAACAGATCCCCCTTCGTTTCGCGGATTTTTCGGAGGACCGTGTGCACTCCGGGTGCCATCGTCCCGTCAACTTTCGCTCAAATTTGCAGGACAGCATCGTCTAGACATTTTACTGCTAATTTCAGGTCCGTAGCTTCATCCTGTGTCCCTATCTCCGTTTATAAGCAAATCTTTCCTACTTCACATGTACCCCTAGTTCAATCCTTCTATCTACATTCTTTACAAAAGAGGGTATCCTTGATGTCTCAACCCTTGAAACTCATCTAGAATTCAATCTTGCATTGTGTGGGATTGGATCTTGTGAGTTTCTACCCCTCTTTTGAATGTAAAGTCTCTCCTAAGTGAAAACCGTCAATCCTAGTGACCTCCTTTCTCTCTCCTTGGAGTTGGGGGAACACCTAGGGTTCGATTTTCCGCTTTACAACTGGAAAGGGTGGCCATAGTCACTTTGGCTACTGCCAATGGCTCAGGGATGTCTATCTCCAACTAAGGCTGCTCCTGCCTAGTCTCCTTCGTACTGTCCTCAGTGTCAGTGTCTGGTATCTCCTCATCCCCAAACTCGGATGTTACCTCAATCAAATGAACCTTGCCCTTGCCCATACAACGGTGCCCAGGCTCCCAAGGCTCTTTGCATGAGAAGCATAGTTTCCTCCTTCTCAGATCATTTCCTATCTCCTGGTCCATCCTGGGAGGTCTAGCTGTCTATCCATCTCTAAACTGAGAAGTATTGGCCTTCTGAGGAGGCCGTGAATCCCTGAACGGCTTCTTATCTGTCTGATAAGAAGTAGGAGTGGTGTCCAGTCTCAATGTCACATCTATGGCGTCCTTAAGAGTGGTCGGCTTGAAAGCACGTACCCATCCCTTAAGCCTGTCGTGTAGTCCCTCAATGAATAGCATCACACTATGCCTTTGGGGCATATCAGGTACCATAACTGCAATACGCTGGAACTCATTAATATACGCCTTTGCATGCCCAGTCTGTCTCAAATGTGCTAACTCCCTATAATAGAGCTTTGTGTCCTTACAGTCAAACCTAGAAATGAGGCGCTCAATGAACTCTACATAGGAGTGGACCATGGCGTGCTCCTGGGTGACCAACCCGTGGTGCCACTAGTCATAGGCAACCCCATCTAAATGTAAGACAGCAAACTGAATAGCGTCACACTCAGGCATGGGTCTCAGTGATAGATATATATCCAGCTTGTGCACCCATGCTCGTGCACTCGTACCACTAGTCCCATCATATGTAGCCAATGTGATCTTCCCAGTAGCTCTACTGAGGTCATTGTTCTGCTACTGAGGCCTATAGCCCCGGTCTCCTCTGAACCTGGCGGTATCTCTACGTTGTGCACAATATTGAGGAAAAGGAAAAACATCCCTAACCTCTGGGGGTAGGGCTGTCCACTCAGCTGTAGCCGCCCTGACTGAATCTTGAAAATCCACCTCTTGTGGCTCTACCTGTATTGGCTGCTCACCTGCTATAAACCGAGGAAGTAATGGTCTATCCCTAATTGGTGTATGATGTCTCTCACGCCTAGGGGAATGATGAGAGCTCCCAGCTGATATGTGAGATCCCTGACTATGCTGGCTTCCGGCCACAGATACTGATCTACTCTATCTGCCTCTGTGTCTGTCCACTTCCAACCGCTCCAGGGTAACCTGTATTCTGTCTAAGGTCTGAACAATCCTGGGCTGGGTAGTGATGAGAGTCCTCATCAGCTCTCTCTCTTGTCTGTCTTCCTCAGCCTGATTTACTCCGGCACCCACCTGTTCATCTGCCATGATAGATTCCTGTTCTCTCCCACTCTCACGCTCGTACTGAGCTCTTCTACGGGTATAATATCTGTATATGTCACTTCTTCCCGGATGCATAGGAATAAAAAAGAAAACTTAGCCCCACAGGCTGGCAAGCAAATAGCTCTGATACCACTAAAAGATCCCTGATGGATCCCCTTGTTGATCTGCTGTAGTTTTTTAAATTAATAAACTATATTTTCCTGTGATTCCTTCGATGGTTTTAGAGAATAGACAGAAGTTACAGAAGGTTTGTTTCTTTTTGTGTTTTTTGATAGTTTTCAAACAAGTAATGAATAATGAACAATAAACATGAAGGAGACTGAAAATAAATAAGAACATACAGCCAAATTCAGAATTGCTACAAGCTATACCAGACAGATTTCTGATTTGTAAAACCAAATAATAATTTTAATGTAGATCCAAGGAACTTACATCCAACAATGATGCCAAACTAAAGGGTGAATAGTGATCATGAATCAAGAATACCTCTAAGTATGAATACATGCATTCCTTACATTCCACGTGGGATGTACCTGCTGCAAATGGCGGCCCTAAGGCTGCAAGGATCACGCCCAAGCTAAAGAGTCAATCTGCCATGCTGAAACTCTTACTCTGCAACCTGAATCCACAATGAAGAATGGCGTACTCAATCTCTGTCAACAATGCACTCTACCTGAAGAATCGAATGCCAATAACTGTTGAGGGCTACGTCCCAGCCAGTCCAGATCTTGGGGTTTGCGTCCCAGATGAAGAATTGCCAACTCAGAGCTAATTCGCAAAAATAAGTTTGATTGTGTAAAAAGATAATGAACAATTTGGTCTTCATCTCCTTATATCTCCTTTCCTTTCCAAGCCAAACCCTAAAAGGGAGTAAAGTTGGCGCATTATGAAAAGAGTGTTATTTTCTAATTATGGCGTCAACTATATGCAAATAACACTAAATTGCAAATAAATAACTTCAGGCATCCAAAAAGACTCTGGAAGGTGAGAATCATGTAGCAAAGTTCAAGACCTTTCCAATGAGCTATAAAATGTAGGCATATCAACCCGGATGAAGCCAGAAACCCCTTATTCCTCCGAAATGACTAAATACATAGCCTTATTTTAATTTATTTAAACGCTAACTTAGGAAATATTTAAATATATTAAAATATCTCCAGATATCCAAAAATAGCCCAAAATGACCAAACAATCATGAATATAACTTTGTCACCTATCTGTGACCGATGCCGGAAAAGCTGAGCTAACTGGCAGTCCCATCCCTAAAATCTAGGGATACTCCTAGAAACTAGGAAACACACCCAAACTCCCTGAAACTGAAACCATGACATGGTCCCGTGGAACCTCCAATATGGGAACTGCCACAACCTCCTAAAAAATAGGGAATCTCCCAAAAATCAAGGAACTGCTCCCAATGGCCCTCAAACTGTCTGAAATGCCAACTCCGGATACTGAATACCCTGCATGAGTCTCTATCCACCATTGCCAGCCTACGAGACCCCATAATAGGCTAACTCACATGTCTCTACTAGGCAAACTAAAGAGGGGACATGACAGTCCTCCCTTCTCGGAGATGCTTGTCCACAAGCAACTGTAATGCTGGGTGCTGCAAAATGGCCTCTCCCTCCCATGTGGCGTCCTCAATAGGAAGACCCTGCCAGCGGACCAAATACTCCCAGATCACCCAGTTCCTCAGCCGACATTCCCTCACCTCCATGATCTCCTCAGGGACCAAAGTCAACTTACCTTCCTCATCCAAGGGAGGTAGATCAGGGGATGCTACAATATGTTGTCCCAGTGCCTTTTTCAGGCAAGACACGTGGAACACATTATGAATACTCAAACACTAGCTCAAATAATTGGCAAAGGAATAATAAATCCAAAATGGTCAAGATAAAAGCTTCACTAAAATTAAAAATTCAAAGAATCCTGCCTAGATGGAAATTAGTCCAGAGTACTGCTTGCTTAGACATCTTCTACAGTACCTCTGCTTTCAGCTTTTCCAGTGATTTGGATACCTTATTTTAATGTTTAATGTTTCATTATTTATACAACAAACATAAAGTATGTGCATTATTTCTGACTAGCTTTTGATATATTGTACTTTCATATCCTTACGATTTTCTGGACCTGTGATGTTTTCGGTATTCTTCTTTGATGTACTAAGTCCATGTCATCCAATTATTTAACTATATTGCTGCTTATAGACATTAGCATAATGGCTTTCTTCTCATTTAGTTTAATGAATGAAACAATCTCACGTTGCTCAATATCAACATCTAAAAGCTCAAAGAGGCTTAGAAAGAAGCATAATTTAAGGCACATGAATGCTTATTCTCTTCACATCAATGCCATTGCAAAGATATCTTGTACAATACCTTTGCTTTCAGATTTCACACCTTTGATACATTGTGCAAAGCAAGGTATTGTACAAGGTATCTTTGCAATGGCATTGATGTGAAAAGAATAAGCATTCATGTCCCTTAAATTACACTTCTTTCTAATTGTAAAGAAAAGTGTGCAAAGCATTCCAATTCCAATTCTAGAGTGCTTGATCAGTGCACTGTTTCGGACTAGCTTTTGATACATTGTACATTCATATCCTTACAATTTTCTGGAATTGGAATGCTTTGCACACTTTTCTTTGATCGACCAAGTCAATATCATCCAATCACATAACTATATTTTTCTGTTTATAAACATTAACATAATCGTTTTCTTCTCTTTTCTTCAAATCAGAGCAACAATCTCATGTTGTTCAAGAACATTAAGATAGCTGTCATCTTGAGTTTTTTAAAACCAAACTACCTAGAAATATAGGCAAAAATCATTTCGTAGCATCATCCGATTTTTAAAATTACATCTTTTTTAAGGTGAGTAAAATTTTCTCTTTCTGAAAGCGTGTGCTTACATGCCATAAGTTGACCACTAATCTCTCCACACCTTTTAATGACTATGAGATCCAGAAATAAATCCATTCAAAGTCAAATAATCATTTAACGAAGTTAAAAAAAACTATATTCACACCATAACTGATCCTATCAATTCAATGAAGCTCAATGTAAAAATATGTTACAGCAAAACAACTTTAAAAGTAACTCCCAAAGACATAATAGAATAAGAAAACAATCGCCAAAAAGCACTGCAAAAAGAGAAAGATGTAACCATACAGAGAATTAGAAACAATGTGTAATCAAGCCCTACCCTCAATTAAGCATTTACTGTGTTATTCAGGCAGAATTAATCTAGTATGTATTGTCTTTTATTTGTTTATTGTTCCAATTGCTAGTGTAGAAATTAAGCCGTAAACATATTGCACAAGATGGGTGAAGCAGAAGAGAACCCAAATTTGGAATCATGCATCCTCATTACCATGAGCCTACAGTTCATGAATCAAGTTCATCTAAAGATGGATCAAATAATATTTCAGATTAAATGTATTTTGGCTCCTTTATGATAGGTCAGTGGCCGGTCTTTTTATAGGCTTCCAAAAGAACTATTCTAAAAGGAATACTTTCATTTCCCATCCATTTACAATGAGGTGTTCTAGTTCGCTGCTAAAGCTAAAGATTCCTCTTGTGCACCATTACCTAGAGGCATAGTGGCGTGGTTTGTTTCCATGGATATTGTAGCGTCCTAAAATTGCAGCCCTTGCAATTTGGACCGCATTTGGGGCCCTCACCTTAGTGTTCTCATCTTCACGCTTGATCTGGACTTATTTATGCCTCTCCCGTGCAATAAACATTATATTTTCACACTTTACCTTGCTGAGACCCTTTGTCCTTGCCCTTAATTGGGGTAGGACTAGGGTGTGGCACCCTGGTCCTCACCATGACCATGGCGCCACACCATGGTCCTCCTCAATTGGGCCCTAATTTAAACCCTTGGCACTATCTCAAATTTGAGCGGGAAACTCTTCTCCATGTCAACCTATGTCGGAATATTGATATGTTAGACGACAGGCAAGTATATAAGGAGGTCTTCCCCTCTCATTTGATAATAATGAAATAAGGTGGAGATGATCATAAGGCAAGGAGACTACATTCAAGCATTCAAGCATTTTTCAAGGCTGCATATTCTTCATCTATCCATTGGAGCAACATTGCATCATTCATTTGCAAGCATGTGTGTGTTAGGGTTTTGTCATGTTCATGCCATTTCATAAAACATATGTGATTACATTCAAGAAGAAAAGCATCATTATCAGTCATTGTAGATGTAAGGTATACCTTTCAATTATTTACTTCAGTATTTGCAATATTTCATTCAAGGTTGATTCCAAACCGAGGTTTGACCAAAGGCAAACCCCTATTCCCAACACATTTCCCTTTCTTTCTATGTGCAGAAAACAGGGGTGCAGCTATACTTCTGGAATTAAGCTTTATTTGCAGAAACGGAAAAACCCTTTTCAACACATGGAATGTTTAGAGGACCGATAGGAGGGTGACCTAGTTTGGACACATGGTCCCTGCAACTTTTGGTAGATTTCGCAAAGTAGCTCCAAATCATTTCATATTTCTCAGATCCAGGTGCACAACGAAATCCCAAATTTGTAGGACACTGTTCCCGCATATTTTGTCTCCAATTCCAGCATTCTACCTATTTCAACAATTCAATTTACAAAAGAGGAAATCCATATCAACCCAAATTCACTTAGTATTCAGTCTGTTGAACAATATATTTGAAATCAAAAATCTTCCCAAAGGCGTGAGAGCTAAAAGATCATCGGCCAAAATATCATGTCGAGCATCTAAGAGTGAGTTTCACCGAAAGAATAGTTTCATCGAAATAAAGCATAAACTGTAAAACAATAAGTTAAGATGACTTCGGCAAAATATCTCTTTCGGTAAATGAATGAGACCACTCATCGATATTTCAGTTTCATCGAAAAACAAAAGGCAAACAAAAGGTGAAGTCAAGGAAATACAATTGCCGAAGAGACTTAAAAAACATTCATCGAAAAGCAAATCTTATTGATAACATTATATCGATAAAAACAGAGGGGTTTCATCGATAAAAGGACATCGAAGAAAAAAGGTTTTCGAAGGGCTTGCATGAACTTTCACCGAAGAACAGAACTCATCGAAATATGATTTCGATGAAACTCACGAATGACTCATCGAAAGAAATTTCATCGAAGAAAGGATGATTTCGAGGAGACTAGAAGATGATTATATTCATCATTTAGGGATTCTTAATCTCTTTTTACTTAAGTTTGTTAGAAATGTTCAAATTGACAATTAGTATTTCGAAAAGACACGTCTTTTCATAGATAACATTTGCTCTCATATATATATGAGAGAGGTTTCTTGTAATATTTTTTAAGAGATATCGTAGGAAGAAGACAGTAATACATGACAGCTTAAAAGCCTTCTGTTATACAAATTTTGATGGAATACATAATATAATCAGTCGTCTTTTCTTTGCATATGTGCTTCGGATTGTTTGATTCGTTGTTGGCAATTGCTTGTGATATTATCTAAAGGAGATAAGGTTATTCATGTTCTTTGAGTGAAATTTGTGTTGTATGTTATAAGGTTGAAATAAAAGTTCTGCTTGTGAATTATAATTGTTCTTTGCAGTGCTTACTTGAGTGGTCCCTTAAAGGTAGGGTTAAATTCATTCAAGCAACTTATGATATAGGCATTCGATTGATCTCATAAGAAATAGTAACTGACAGATCCATAAAGGGGTGGGTTTAAAAACTGTCTCACAAGTTCACACAATAAGTCCTAAGGAAATACAAAGACTCTGTAGCCCAGATAGCAAAGAAGGCACTGGCCATTTATAAATTACACTTATCACCCTATTCATCACATGTTATTTTTAAGCAATAGGAGTAATTGAGTAGGAAACATAGAGTAAATTGGCAGTAGTGTATACATAGATCAAATAGCTTCTATAACAACAATCTTGAACTCATTTGCTAGATCTCCATCCTAGGAATTTATGCCATTCTGAGATAGGAGGAAGCCAGATCAAGATACTTAATCTGCTATAAAACGCACTAGTCATTAAAAACAACTAGTGAATAGGTATACCCACCTAGATCCTGCAGAACCTAAAGAGAGAGAGTTAGTAACCAAATAGATTCACTCTATAAGTTGGCCAAGTCAATTGGAGGGTTTGATCATAGGAGTTGGCATTTCCTTAGAACCTATCCAATCTGTTGATTTGAGACCCAACACAGTCCTTATTTGATTTGTGACTGGATCTAGTGGATTCATCTCCTCTTTTGAATGTAAAGTCCTCCAAGTGAAAATTGCCTTAGTAATTTCTACCTTCCATGTGGTGAATTTGCTAAGCCTCCAATTTTCCACTTTACAGATATCTTACCCATAGTTTAAAAAATTGGACTCGGCAATTACTCAACTGACCCCAAATTTCAAGAACTTAGGGAAAAAGCTAGGAAAATTTGTCAAACATTAAAAAATGCATAAATTTTTAAAATACGCTTTAAAGACATGCAAATTACTGAATTTAAGGACCATATCACTGATTTCCTTCACATATTGATCAAAATTAGAGTTCAATGCACTTGATAAATAAAATAAAAATAGTTAAAATTTTCAATATATACAAACTTAAAGTTTCTCAAAAAAGGTTCCTTCAGTTATCTACATTTATGTTACTAGAAACAAGGCATAGAAACCGCAATGGTAGCAACCCTGTGACAAGAAATAGGCTATTTACACATTAAGAAATGATTCTAATATACCTATGTTACCCCAAGTTTCCAAGACAAGGATGGCATGGGATAGGGGAACAAATTTCAAGGCTTTTGCGGCCATTATTGGGGACGGCAAGAGACGGCAAAGGGGACAGCTATAAAAAATGGGGAAAAATTTTAAATATAAAGGGAAATTTCAAATACTCATAATATGATAACACTGATAAACCATTCATCACATACATTATAGATCCTTAATACATAACACTTGTGTTGAACTAATGGTTCACATGGCAATCGAAAAATTAGCAAATGCCAAAGTTGATTGCTTTCATAATTCATTGTCAATAGGTGTGCAATTTTTTTAATTTTAACTTTTGCATTTGACGTGGGGCAACGAGAGACGTCTAGGCGTCTCCCCACCCCTCGAGAAACGCCTCTGTCTACCAAGGAGACAAAGAGACGTGGAGACGTCTCTCCGTGTCTCCTTGGGAGACGCGGAGACGTTTCCCCATCTCCAACGAAGCTCCGGTGGCGATGGCGGGACAGCGGGAGACGTCGCATCCCCATCTCCAAGATGCGGCCCCAAAGGGAGGGAAATGCGTCCCTGTGGAATGCTGAATGAAACACAACTGTCTACCGAATCTTATAACCATCCGAAAGCCAACAAACAATTAATACATAGTTATATAAAACCATATTAACAAAACACACCCGATAATGAATCAGTGTCAAAGCAGATTATAATGGATCGATATAAACACACCCGATAATGAATCGGTGTCTAAGTAAACAATAACTAATAGCATTATATGCTATCGGGTTAATACCCCGATAGTATATTAATGTCGATTCATAAGTGAATCGACATTAATATGCTATCGGGTTACTAGCCCGATAGCTTTTAGATCGACGCTTAACTATGTTAAGCAGGTCGTCGATCTAATTCATCTTTATCCAATATCAATATCATAATCAAGATCAAAGTTACTGTCTAATAAACATATTCAGTTTGGAAAGCATAAATCAGACAATCTAATATCATAGATGAGTAAATCAAAACAGAATAGAGGAGATTAATGAGTTAGGAAAATCTTATCTTACAGAAGCTACTTAATGCATTAACACTCCCTCTTAGCTTTGGAAGATAGATAAAGTAACCTGCATCACATTTCTTTTTCCATAATGTCAGTCTCCAAGAATATATATCATCTATACATATGATATGAAGTATCATCAGGACATAATATACAAATATAACACATCACTCTAAGCATGTGACATAGAGTATCACCTAACCATGTGATATAAAAGATTCATCATTTCATTATGACAAGATATCACCTAAACATGTGATATCAGTATTGCCTAAACACGCAATACTAAGGATAAACATATGAGGATGGTTAGATTCTCATCATATCCAGATTGTGATATGTGCACAAACATTTTATACAAATATTTTATCACAACACCATCATGACACATCCATGACATACCAGAGATCCAACATGATAACTGGTTTAGAGAATCATAAGATCGTCACCTTATGATGTCTACATACAAGTGTTCATAATCTGAGAGATCGTCACCTCTTAGATATGAACAGAGGGGGTAAAACCCAGAATGTCCCAACATGACAAAAGAAGTTTACACATTAAACATCTTATTTACAAAGCAGATTACCTTTCTATCATACCTAAACCTTTTCTGAAGTGATCAACCTTCACTCTGGAAAGTGGTTTGGTCAGAATATCTGCAGTCTGATCTCCTGTGCACACATATTCCAATTTGATCACATTTTTGTCTACCATGTCTCGCACATAATGGTATGGAATCTCAATATGCTTGGATCTGTCATGAAATACTGGATTTATGGAAAGTTTTATGCAGCTCTGATTGTCACAATGGATGACAGTGGGTTTCATAGGTTCACCAAATAGTCCCACAAGCAACTTCCTAAGCCACACTGCTTCTCGGGCAGCCATGAAGGCTGCAATGTATTCGGCCTCGGTGGAACTTTGCACTACAGAAGATTGCTTTCTGCTGATCCAGGATATCATGGCTGATCCCAAACTGAAGCAGCACCCAGAGGTACTTTTCCAGTCAGTCACACTTCCAACCCAATCTGAATCTGTGAATCCGTGTAGATTAAGATCAACCTTTTCATACTTGAGACCAAGACTTAAGGTGCCTTGTAAATATCTCATAATGTGTTTTACTACAACCAAGTGTATCTCCTTTGGCTCACACATAAACTGACTCAAAGCATTTACTGCATAGCAGATATCTGGCCTTGTATTTACCAGGTACATAAGAGACCCAAT
Source organism: Cryptomeria japonica (assembly GCF_030272615.1). NCBI lineage: Eukaryota > Viridiplantae > Streptophyta > Pinopsida > Cupressales > Cupressaceae > Cryptomeria > Cryptomeria japonica. The sequence continues at coordinate 666,499,110 of NC_081415.1, read as the reverse complement.
CATCTGCCTGTATAGAGTGGAGTCAATAGAAGGTAATTCTGTTGCTGCTTCTTTAAGTTTATGAAGATTGGTTTCCATTGGAGCGGTCATGGGTCTGCAATTTAGCATTCCAAATCTCTTCAGGATGTCCAATGTATATTTGCCTTGGTTTAGAGCAATGTTATCAGAATTCTGCCATACTTCCAACCCTAGGAAATAATGAAGGAATCCCAGGTCCTTCATATCAAATTCTTTGGATAGCTCTTTCTTGCATTGATCTATAAGGTGATCTTCTCCTGTGATTAATAAGTCATCAACATATAAAATCAGTATTAGCATATCACCTTTATTCTGTTTGTAGTAGAGATTAGGATCTGCATCATATTTAGAGAAGCCCAGTTTTGATAGATATGTGTCAATTCTTTCATACCAGGCCCTGGGAGCCTGTTTAAGCCCATATAGAGCTTTCTTGAGTCTACACACATGAGACTCTGCATGATGAATCTCAAACCCTTCAAGTTGCTCTAGGTATACTTCTTCAGATATCTCTCCATTAAGAAAAATTGTCTTTACATCCATTTGATGTACCTTCCATCCCTTTGCTGCTGCAATGGCTAGCACAGTCCTTATTGAGGTATATCTAGCTACTGGAGCAAATGTTTCTTCATAGTCTATTCCTTCCTTTTGAGAGAACCCTCTGGCTACAAATCTTGCCTTATGTTTTTCAATATTGCCATCTGCAGCATGTTTGATCTTAAAAAGCCATTTAGAAGAAACAACAGATTTCTTAGTTGGCCTAGGAACAATCTCCCATACATCATTTTTCATTATGGATTGATACTCTTCAGACATAGCATCCTTCCATACTTGATGTTTAAGGGCATCTGTTACATTGTTAGGTTCGTTTTTAGATAGATCATTCATAAGAGCAACATAGCTAGTGAATTTATTAGGCCTTTTGCTTTCTCTGAAAGTTCCTGAAGGAGTAGCAAACCTCTGAGCTTCTTCTACTGTTTTGGTGGCCCATAGTGGTCTTTTCTTGAGATTTCTAGGTGAGTGTTCATTTTCATTTTTAGTTTCATCTAGATTCTCCCTCTGAAACTCAGGAGCAGGATCTTCATCTAAGTTAGAAGTAGGGACATAGATTTCAGGTTCTATGAAGCTTTGAGCTCTTTTGAAGGCTAAGTCCTCCTCAAAGATTACACCCCTACTTAGTTCAATATTTCTTTGACTAGGTACATAGATTCTGTAGGCTTTGGAGGTTTCACTATATCCTACAAGAAATCCTCTTTTTCCAGAAGGCTCTAGTTTTAATCTTTTTTCTTTAGGTACATGGATATAGACAGGACACCCAAATATCCTAAGGTGGCTGATATCTGGCTTAATTTTAGTGAATACTTCCTCAGGAGTTTTGTCTTCAAGATGGGAGTGAGGGCATTTGTTCTGTATATATACAGTGGTGCTAGATGCTTCTGCCCAGAGATTTGAGTTAAGGTTTTGATCTAGAATCATGGCCTTGGCAGCTTCGACTATAATCCTATTTTTCCTTTCAGCTACCCCATTTTGTTGGGGGTTATAAGGTATAGTAATCTCCCTGTTAATCCCATTATCTCTACAAAATTCTTTAAACGAATCTGATGTGTATTCTCCCCCATTGTCAGTTCTTAGGGTTTTGACTTTGTTTCCTGAGTGGTTTTCAGTTAGTGATTTAAATTATTTAAACCTAGAGAGGATCTCTTCTGATTCTTTACTTTTCAGAAAGTAGATCCAAGTCTTCCTAAAGTAGTCATCAACAAATATTACATAATACGAAAATCCCCCTAGAGAGGATACGGACATAGGTCTGCATACATCAGAATGAACTAACTCTAGAATTTTACTAGTTTTCCTAGTACTATTTTGGAATGTACCCTTGGTATTTTTACCTAAGGCACATCCTTTGCACGCCCCTGAATGATCTTGCTTTAACTTGGGCAGACCTGTGACAAGGTTTCCCATTGAAGATAAAGCCCTAAAATTCAGATGGCCTAATCTTCTATGCCAAACTTCATTTGCATTGGTGGCTTCATGGATTAGGGCTAGGTTGGGTTCTGTGCATAGCTCATACAAATAGCCCTGTCTCTGTCCAATGGTCTTTGCCTTCTTGATGGAAGAGTTCTTTGGCCAAGCCAATACTTCGTTGTCCATGAATGTCACTCTGTATCCGTTATCTTCCAGTGTCGATATAGAGACTAGATTCCTTTTGATGCTAGGGACATATAGTACTCCTTTGAGCTGCAAGGATATGCATGTCTTCAATTTGATGGTGCAAGTTCCCATTCCTCTTACTAGATGTGTGGAGTCATCTCCGATGGTTACTTCCTCATTACTCTCCTCTGTCATGGAGTCAAGTACTTCTTTAAACCTTGTGATGTGCCTGGATGAGCCACTGTCAATCACCCATGAGTTGATCTTGTTAGAAGCTTGGCTTGTGAGTGCTGAGTAGAATACATATTTTCCGGAGTCATCTTCCCCTTTAGTCTTTCCTGCTTTGGCAAATGTAGCATGTTTCTTGGTTCTTTCCGAGCACTTTGCAACATAGTGTCCGAACTGATCACATCTGTAACATTGGATGTGAGATAAGTCCTTCTTTGAAGTATTCTTGCCTTGACAACCTTTTCTCTTTCTAAACTACCTTTTCTTGTTTTGCTTGGTGGAATTAGTGTTTAGGACTTGTAAGTCTTCATCTATATTCTTATGTTTCATTCCTATCTTGTTCAATCTTGATTCTTCTTGGAGACAATCGTCCCTTAATCTTTCAAACTTAGGATATTTGGATCTTGCACTGATGCCTTGGACGAATGTATTCCATCCACTAGGCAACCCATCTAGAGCAATGAGTGTTAACTCTTTGCTTTTGATCTCGTAATCCAGAATTGCTAGTTCATCTCTTAGAGTTGATATCCGCATAAAGTAGGCGTTGATTGTCTCCCCCTTGTTCATGGTGATATGATTTATTTCTCGTTTTAATGCCAGAGTTCGACTTGCATTCGATATCTCAAATGTGCTTTCAAGTGCTTTGAACATTTTATAGGTTGTCTGATGTTTTCTTATGATGGGCATTATGTTGTTTCTCACCCCATCAACTATTATTTTGATGGCTTTTTCATTTCCTTCAATCCATGCCGTTTTGTCAGGTTCATTTTTTAGTTTGAACAAATGAATCCACTTTGTTCTCCTTTAAGATCATGTGGATTCTGAACTTCCATGCTGAAAAATCATCGCCACCTCCGAGTCTGTCTTCGAATCTGATAGCGCTAGCCATTGGAGAAATGTGATGTAGTATATAACCTTGTTCTTAAATTGTTCACGAAATTGAATAGCCTCAAGTTCGATCAACTTTGCTCTGATACCATGTAAATGTTATTGCAATTTCCAATTTAATGAACAAGTTATATGCTAGATTGTGTATTTACAATTTTGGTATTATTACTATGACAATAATATTATTGTATTTCTTTTCTGCAGGTCTAAAGGATGAACATGTATCGATTTCAATATCATTCCTTTTCTTTTTGAATGATGTATATATATCAAGGCAGCCACAATCAAGTGGCACCTTGATCAGACATGTCCGACCAAGATGTCACTTGATCGTGGCTGCCTACCAATTAACTTCGGTGTTTATGATAACATATCAAGGTGCCATTTGTATATGTTAACAGATTGACATAAACACACCTGATAATGAATCGGTGTCAAAGCAGATTATAATGGATCGATATAAACACACCCGATAATGAATCAGTGTCAAAGCAGATTATAATGGATCGATATAAACACACCCGATAATGAATTGGTGTCTAAGTAAACAATAACTAATAGCATTATATGCTATTGGATTAATACCCCAATAGTATATTAATGCCGATTCATAAGTGAATCGACATTAATATGCTATCGGGTTACTAGCCTGATAGCTTTTAGATCAACTATGTTAAGCAGGTCGTCGATCTAATTCATCTTTATCCAATATCAATATCATAATCAAGATCAAAGTTACAGTCTGATAAACATATTCAGTTTGGAAAGCATAAATCAGACAATCTAATATCATAGATGAATAAATCAAAACAGAATAGAGGAGATTAATGAGTTAGGAAAATCTTATCTTGCAGAAGCTACTTATTGCATTAACAAGCACTAGGGTTTTTGGGTTGATTTCTTCTAATTCAAATGGCAACTCTTCTATGCCTCAAAATTTTCTCTAATACCCTTCTCTTTCTCTATCTATACAGTCTTGATTCATCTCCATGTAAACTTGGTCAGAAAGATTGACCCACTCTTCATCCGATAATGGAAGTTGTCTTGCTATCTATGCCCACTCTTCTATTGTGTGCTTATTTGTAATGGATTGAATGTTTTAATAATATTTTTCTTGACTACACCTCCAACTTCTACTTCAAGATGGACTTCAACTTCAAATTTGCACTATAGGAGCCTCTTCTGCTACCTCGTCTTTTTTTCTGTTCTCTTTACTCTATCAATATGAACACATAGAGTAGTAAAATATATCTCCATTCACACATGAAGTGATTAAATAAGTAGACCAAAGATGATCAGCCAAGGATCAAACTCATGAAAAGTTTACTTAAAGAATACAATACTTCCAAGCAAAAACCATCTACCAAATCCCATAACTACTCAGAAGTTGACAAACAATTAATACATAGTTGGATACAACCATATTACAAAACATAATTTAAGGCATTGTATGCTAACTATATCGACAAAGAAAATTTTAGCAAAAGATGACTTAGTCACTTCTTTCAATTGCATACTAGGCATTCCTACAACACTAGTAGCCTCTCTTTCCCTTGGTAGAACCCTCTCTATTGGCCTTCCCTTATTTCTTGTCTTATCCAACACATACAACATAGTTACCTCAATCTTCCTAGCTTTGGGTAGTCAATGACATACTGGATTAGATAGTCTCTATTGGCCTTCCCTTATTTCTTGTCTTATCCAACACGTACAACATAGTCACCTCAATCTTCCTAGCTAAGGTTATATTTAAACAGCCTTTTACCCCTTGTCCTCTTATACGCAAAACCTGAAAGTAAAATCTTGTGTAGCTGCCCCTAAGCCTCTTTGTTGAATTTAAATCTCTTTAAATTCACACTGCCATTGTCACTTCTTGTTTTCTCACTGAAATTGAACAACACAAAAATGAGTGCAAACATAAAACAGACAAAAAAATCCTCCTTTAAAGTTTGAAACTTTGAAAAGAAAAAGCGAAAGGATTTATGCAAATGAACAATAGATAGTAAAACTACCGCAAATAAAAAATATTTTATGCTTTTTAACCTTTCGTTCACTACTGTTCTCTTCTCTTCTCGCAAGTGTTTTTTTCCTGTCTTCTTCACAATAAAGAAAATGGAAAAAAAAAATGTTTTTAGTTGTTAGTGAAGTTTTTTTAGGTTTAGGGAAGGTGTAAAGTGGGGTGTGTCTGTGTGTGTGTGTGTTTTTTCCCTTCATGTTGGTTGGACTTCAGGGCCATTTCCTGTGTATCTTATGTTTATATATTTAAATGAATATAATTTGTGTTAACTTATATATCTATATTTATAATTTTATATCAATGGATATACAAACGTTTCTTGTTTTACTAACTCTATATATATATATATATATAGAGAGAGAGAGAGAGAGAGAGAGATTGTACAACCAAACCCAAATGTACCGAACCTGAGGGAAAAAAAAGCATTAAGCATACCCATTGATACATGCAGCACCCCAATTGAACTCCCAAAACCTGAATTCAGAGATGCAAGGGTGGAGGGCTATACAACATGCAAGGTTGTGAGATATATAGAGTGTGTAACCCCAAAATTTTAATGCATTGTAAACTTAGGTTTTTCTGTAAAATTTATACTGAAACATAGAACTCAAAACATGAAATGTTTGATCCTATGCACATAGATTTCAACATTATATATTTGTATATTAATCAACTATACCCATCTAAAGCATTGACAATGAATTTGAATTCCTTGTCACTTCTTCACCTAATAAAATATGTGCAGTACAGTTTTGATTAGCAGTTACATTAACTGCAGTCCACCGTTCAAGCAAAGAAAAGTTATATATATATATATAAAGAGAGAGACAGAGATTCTAGACAGATAGATAGATTGTACAACCAAACCCAAATGTACTGAACCTGAGGTAAACCATTGAACAGCATACCAATTGATATATGCAGCACCCCATGAGAACTCCCAAAACCTGAATTCAGAGATGCAAGGGTGCAAGGATATACGGCATGCAAGATTGTGGGATATATCAAGTGTGTAACCCCAAAATTTTGATGCATTGTAAACTTAGGTATGTTGTAACATTTAAACCTACATTGCAAGGTTCGTCCCCTAGAGTGCCAAATCCAGGTCTAGTTCCAACCCAGTTCGGATCCGATTTTGGTTCCAACCTGGTTTGGATCCGATTCTGGTTCGCCTATGGGTGCAAACAAGGTTCGCAAAACCACAAGCCAATTTTACTAGGGCGAAAGCAAACAGGGTTCGGAAAACCACAAGCTGGTTTGACTAGGGCGAACCCAGATGCCCAACCAGCCAAAATCAATCAAATTTTGCAATATTTAAACTTTTTTTGGCATCTGGTTTGAATTCAACGCCATATGAACTCTAAAAGTGACTGTTGAAACATTTAGAATACCTAAAGAGCCTCATTTTTGGTCAATTCTTTTGCAAACAGCAATTTTCTTTCCTACAAGTTGCACAATTTTTTGCTTGCAGTGTCGACATAGAGAGTGGAAGATCAATTATTGAAGCTTCATCCAGTGTTGCGCCCCCATACCTACACATTTGCAACCTTCCATTGACAATAAGAGGTAAAAAAAAATCTTTTTTTCAACCATTTTTGTTTTACAAACATGAAACAAATTATTTGTTTAGTTTATCCCTTTTTATTCCATTCTTTTGTTTTTCTTTTGAATATGTTCACAAAATTTCTTGCCATAGGATTTAGAATGGCAACTAGTTCTACCTCCACTAGACAATAACCAAAATTCAAAACGGATCCAAATTCTCTGCTATGGAAATACATTGCTATCATATGACCAGTTCTAGGAGGTAGAGGATACATTTGGAAATGCAAGGGATGTAATGTACAACGTTCTAGTTCATATTTTCAAGTGAAAACCCATTTGTGTGGAACACCTAAAAGAGGCATCAAAACTTGCCCTAGAAAAGATGGTGTACCTATACTACAACAGACAATGTTAAAATATATTAGGGAGCAAGATGAAGTAGATGAACAAGAAGAACGTAAATTAAATCAGCCCATTCCAAATAAATCAAAGGGAATGCAGCCCCCATCGTGTAGTGCCCTCTCGCTTTTGGTTTGTCAGATTTTGTGCTTTTGAGTTTCTGTGTGGTTTCAACCCTTTTTGGTGTTGGTCAATTTTGATTTGGTTATGATGTTTGCCCATGCCTTTTGGATTCATATATGATATTCATACTCTATGCTCTATGGATTGTTGGTATGATGACGATTTTCATGTTGTTGACTATGATGTTATTTACACTTAGTTAGTTAGATGATTATTGAGATGGACTCTATTTGTGATGTTAGGATTTAATCATTATATTTATCGATGTTTAATTGTTCTGATATACACTGTGCTTTATCCATGATGTACTTGGGTGAAAGAGAAAAGCGTCGCCCTACTCTTTACGGGCAAGCTACATTGCTTCCATTCCCTTTTCACGCTATGATATTATATGGTTTATATGTATAGGGTCGACAGTTTGTTTATGCAACTGCAGGTACCGAGCATCGACTCCACTTGAATCTTCAAGTCTGAGCGTGCTCTATGACCCAATGGTGATGTGGAAAATGGGAGCTATCAGTCAGACCCTTGTCGTACCATCATTCCTACAAGAACGAGTCCCCAGTCAAGTATCCTTGTATCTTGGTTGTTCAGTCATGTCAGTCGCTAGCTCTGTTGGTCTTCATGTTTTGATTTGTCGCAATTCATTGCTCATGCATATAGTATAATAATTATCTATTATTTTTGTGAAAGAGGTTAATATTATATATTAATGGTATTTGAATTTTGAATATTATTGATTAATTAATTAATAAAATTGAAATTGTGCAAGATTAAATTAAACTAATGTTATTGGTAAAATAATTAAATTTATTTTATCCTTGCTGTAAATGATTAATTAAATTGGGAAATAAGACATTTAAAATGGTATTTCATTGTGCTTATGATAAAATCTATTAAAACAAAGGGAGTTTTGGAGATAGTGGGAAAATATCTTGGCATGCAGAATTTATTGGGAGTTACATTTCGAAAAAAAAAATATCTCTCCCTGCTTTTTCGAAAAAGAGGGCGGGGGGGAAGAATTTGCCCGTGAAAATTCTAGCTAAAGAAAAAAAAAATTATTTGACAGGGTTTCGGGAATGAATTTGGGGAAATTTGAGAGTTTTGGGTCTTGATTCTGGATTGGATTTGAAGGTGTAGAAGAGGCCCATGAATCTCAGAGTCTGGAGGAATTTTGTGGATCTCACCACAACACCGGAAAATCTCCATCGAACGTTGGACTCCAGGTTGGAGATGTGCTTGTCTTTGTTTAACTTCTGTAATTTACTCTGTTAATGTTTCAATAGATTTCTGAATTCGAACTTTTTATATGGATTTCTCCCAATTTTTGGCTCCGCTAGGTGCATGTATAAATAGATATTGTTTGACAAATGTATGAACGATTTTAGTCTGGGTCTTGTCTGTGAATGCATTGCTCTGTTCCCTTTGCATGTGATATCCTATACTCTTTCTTATCTTACTGCATTAATCGAGCCGTGTGAACGATTTACCTTTCCCCTTTCTTAAAATGGGTTTTTCGGTTGACATTTTCTTTCTAATCAATTGGTGTTGTGCAAAATTAAATGTAACTTGTAATTGCTATAGGGCCGACCCTATAATGGTCAATGTAATGGGGCTGACCCTATATTGAGCACCAAGTTTAGAGCATTATATTATTATCCTTGTGAGCCGACCTAGGATGAATTAGGTGGCTAAAGTCACATATATAAGCAAGGTTAATTCATGCTTCAAGTATTTATTAATTCACTCATTTTTAGTTAGTTCTGCAATCATCTACCTTCAGCAGAATAGGGAATTGCATCATCTCATCAGCGAATCACTTACTGGGTATGCGAATGACTTCTCCTGATCAGCGAGTCCATCTCTAAAGCCAACAAACCTACTGTCTGATCAGCGAATACATTTCCTAAGGCAGCGAATTCTGTTCCAGGGACACAACGAATCATCTTCATGGTCTGCAACTTGGCTCCTTGACCAGCGAATTGTCTTCTCTGATTAGCGCATCATTCTCAGTCAAGGATATTTGCAGATAAGTTTGTCATAGTTCAGATTTTCATGCTGCTTCATACTATTGTGTGTGCCCTAGTTTGAAGTTATATTTTGTTGTTCATATTGCTTCAAGTGTTGACGCAAGTTGTAAAGACACATACTGATATTGTCTAAATATAAGCTGAGATTTAGTTGTTGGGTTTTTCACCTCCAAGAGGGAGGTTTTCCCAGGGTACTCTTGTGTTCTGAGTGTTTATTGTGTTAATTCTGCTTATTGCTTTCAATCTGATCCTTACTCTAACAGTTCCGAGTAAAATTCCCATGGCTTGCTGTACAGTATTGACCCTCATCTTTCGGATGCACCCTGGTTGTTTTCATCAACATCCTTACCTCCTGGGTATCGGCTTCATCCCTTATTTTTATTTCGCTTTGTTCACCATATGACCTCTGTGTAATCCGACGATTATCCCTTGCCAGACTGTTTGACCCGTTTGGCCTGATGTTTATATTGTTTTTCTTGTCTTGTCTTCGGCATTCATTTGCTTCCTCACAGGTTAGTTAAAATCGGTATGCTTGATTTTGTTTAAGTTGAGCCGTCGTAGCTCGTTGATCCTCCCCTGTTCAGATCTGAGTATGTTTCCTCTGTTATCTATGTTATCTGTGTTATATTTTCAGCATGATTACATCTCACCTTCGAGCTATGCATATCTTTCCTCTTTAGTTTTGTCTTCTTGCGAGGCCATAGTTGGTTCTCATGCTTAGTTCTGTGTTGACGGAAGAGCAGTTCAGCTGGGCATCGACCCCTGTACTATCCCGTATTTCTTGGTTTGCATTGTCTTTTTACTTATATCGATCTTACAATCGGTATACATTGTTCGGTCTGTAGGATCTTCTAACCTTCAGTGTGCATTGGCAATTGTATCAACATGTATCTTCATTTGGTTTCATGGCTTATGTTGCGGTGTTTTTACTTGGGGCTTTGACCACTGTATTGTTATGTTTGGCGATGGCCTCTTTCGTTGTGTCGAATGTATATATATAAATATGCGTGTGTATATCAGTACTTCTGCACTCCATACTTTCACGCTATTGAATTCGTTTGCTTCAGCAGTATCTTCTGTTTACTCATAGTATGATTATATATATATATATATATATATATATAGGAACTTTTGATGTTACTCTTTTTGTTGTATTTGTTTTCTCGGTAGCATGTTCAGTTTACTCATTCTTTTTTGTATATATATATATATGTGAACTTACTTATTCACCCAAATGTTGTTGGAGTATTGTTAATAGTGTTAGTTGAAAATTGGATATATTAATAGGAACTTTTAATGTTACTCTTTGTGGTATTCGTTTTCTCGGTAGCATGTTCAGTTTACTCATTCTTATTTGTATATATATATATATATGAACTTACTTACTCACCCAAATGTTGTTGGAGTATTGTTAATAGTGTTAGTTGAAAATTGGATATTTGGATTATGAATTCTTAAATGTATTGCAAGATGTTAGTTTTACTGTGCAATTTATGAGAACCAAGTGAGTAATAGTAGGTTTCCTTTTTGAATTATTGGAGATTAATATTAACTAAGAAAATAAATGATGAGAAGGATAAAGTTAAGATTATATTATAGTATAAAGATTGTGATTTAAATTTCAATTGTGTGGCAAATTGTGTCCCTTGCTTTGCCTTTGAGATTTATCTCTAATGTGGCGATAGAATTTCATTGTTTGGGATCAAGGGGATGTTGTTTAAGGTATTTTGCTTCCAAAGGCTAGGGGATGTTAAGCCCTTTGTTGTGAAAGGGATATTCTTCCACTCTTGTTATATCTCGTTTCCCATCTCTGTATGTCTTTTAATGCTTATGGTCTTCCTAGCCTGCTCTTGTCATTCCTTATTGCAATCTTGGTCTAGCAAGTGAGTTAAGCCTTGCTATGGTCAAGACCTTGTCACCTCGAGTCTTTGAGCGTCTCAGGTCTTGTGTTGTATTTTGAATTCCTAGGTGCAAGTCAAGGGGGAGTGGCTTTCATTAGGGGCCGGAACCCAAAGTGGTCGCCACGGTAACTCAATGAAAGTTTTGTAATCAAGTGGAAATTTAAATAATGAACTTGGGTGGGTAGTTAGATCACATTTATAAAGATTAACTGTTGCCTCTCTTACTCTCGGGTGCTTGTTTAGGTCTGAGGTAAGTAGAGAAGACCTGGAATGGCATCCACCAATCTTGTCCCTTCGAAAGGTTGGTGTGGTCCACTAGTGTTGTATGGAGGCCAGAGGTCAGTAGAGGTCACCAGGGTAACCTAGGATGGGGGTCGGGACCTAGTGAAGACTCACCAAGGTAATCCATGACAACCTAGTGATGACACTCTTCCCTAATTGCATACCTAGTGGTCTCTTTTGGTATCTTTCTTCCTTGGTTTGTTGGAGCCTCTGGAATTTGATTGGTTATCTTGTGAGTCTCTTGTGATAGTAGTCTTGTGAGCCTCATGTGAGTCATTTGTATTCTCTTATACTTCCTTCCATCTCTTGGGTCTGGCTAATACCTCCTAGCACGGAGGGTGGACCTGATGGTACCACATGGTTGGGTGGAGTGCTATTCGCACCCATTGGGTTTTGGTTCGTTCTACATCATGTTCGCGATGGCTCGTGAGGAGATTGAAGACTTTCATTATGTACCAGATTTATGTATTCTCTCCATGGTTTGTACTCTTGGAGATTATATCCTTATGGATACCCTGTAATGTAACCAATGATCAGATGTATATTCTCGTGGCAATGTATTAAATATCATGATCCTTTGTAATAAACAGTGCTATCATATTTTATGAGATTTCATGTGTTCTTGCATGTTTGGTTAATGTTATTCTTGAGTAGCATCGTTGTGGGGCCTTGAGGACTATTGCTAGACATTATTTGTACATCTTATCTTTATCTTGTAGTATCATGTTACTCCTTGCATTTGTATGGTTTATTTTATTTATAAAAAAAAAATTATTCTCATTTTCATTGTTTTATTTGTTTAAGTCCTTTGGGCCTCATAGCGGGGCGTTACACATCGAAACCCAATATTGTGGTAGAAAACCATCCATTTTTTAACACAGTTGATGTTGAAAGCGAAGAACCCATTGTATGCAAAAGATCAAAAGGACCTTTGGAGACTTCATTTCAAAATGAGAGTCGAAAAAAATGCCAACCAACATGTAGCAAGATGTATTTATGCAAATGGGTTGTCTTTCAATGTTGTTCGCTCGCAATATTGGAAAGAGAAGTTGAAAAAAGTTAATGAAGCTCCAAAAGGGTACAAGGGCTTGGGTTATGAGAAGATGCATAGCACCTTGTTTCAAAGAGAAGTCAAGGGGGTCAGAGATGTCGTTGAGACAGTGGGACCACATAACATTGTTCAAGTCATAACGGACAACACAAAAAATTGTAGAGCTACTGGTTTATTGGTTGAGGAACGATATCAACATATCCTTTGTACATCTTGTGCAATCCACTCACTAAATCTTATGCTACAAAAGATTGGGAATAAAATTGACTGGATCAAAGGTGTATGCAAAGGCTGAGGACATCTAGATGCTCTTTACCAACCACCACATGTCTGAAGGAATGTTTAGATCATTTTCAAAATTGGAGCTATTGAAGGTAACTAATAGTATAAAAATTTTAAATTTTTTTATTTTCATTTTTTGATTGTGTATTATAATTCTTCTTTAAAGTTTGTTTTTAAATTTTAGTCATTTTGGCGTTAATTTTTATTATATGTTGTAGAGACCCATTTTCCTGTATGACTTCTGAAAGTTAGAGAGGCACTTTCTAACATGGTGACCAGCCAAAATTGGTCTCAAATTCTAATAGGAAGCAAAGCAACACTGAAAGGGCAACAAAAATTAGGCAAAGCATATTAGATGACTCATGGTGGGGTTTCACCAAGCCCATTATGAGCATGATTCGCTATACTAACATGGGCAAGCCTTGCATTAGAGAGGTATATGATGGCATCGACTCAATGCTTGAAAAGATAAAGTGCATCATAAGTGCAAAAGAGCAAAATGCTAAGGAGACTTTCTTCAAACCAGTGCATGCAATTGAAGAAAGATGGAACGAGATGACCACTCCGTTACATCTTCTTGGCCATACATTGACTCCAAAATACTACAGTAATCAGTTTCTTAATATGCCAGGAAGGCTTGCCCCATATAGAGAATTTTTAAGTGTCTGAAGAGTACAAGGCAGCATTCCTTAGACTCTTCCCTAAAGATGAATTGCGAGATGCAATTATGAATGAGTTCATAGATTTTGTGTATTCAAAGTGTTGAGGCTCTTTGTGATAGGTTTAAGAAGGATGCTAATAGTTGGTGGTACTTCCATGGCCAATTCTTCCAACAATTGTAGCCCCTCGGAATCAAAATTTTATCACAAGTTTAACAATCAATGAATGTTTATTTTTTAGTAATTATGGTTTTTATTCTTTTAAAATTCAAAATTCTATTAACAAAATTATAAATGTATAACTTAAATTGTTTACTTTGTCTTCATAGGTTGCTAGTTCATCTACACCAGAAAGAAATTAGAGCACATATTATTTCATCCACTCAATAAAGCACAATAAATTGCACTCAAAAAGAGCGGAGAACTTAGTATATGTGCATTCTAACATGCATCTCAACATGACTACAAGCAAGGGAAGATGAAGATGTGGGATATAGAGCTAGAGCATACTGACTTGGATGCTTCTACTTCTCAGCATATTGCAATTGATGACTCAGAAAGCGAGAACACTATTAGTGCAAGTGGCACTAGCATTGCTTGTGGTTCATCTAATGTTCCTACATCATCTAATGTCAATGATGATGATGATGTTGATGATTTAGAGAATCCATTTGATGATTAAAACTTAAAGTTTAAAGATCCAATTGTTGAAACTTGAACTTGACATTATTATTTTGATATTGAACTTGAAAGTATATGATGCTATTATTACAAGTTTATAATGGTTTTGTTGTTTATATGGTGCTATGTGATATTCTAATCTCAATTCATGGTTCTAGGCTGCATATATATATATATATATGACAAAACCAAAACCCAAAAAAAAACATTTACCAAACCAGCAAACCGGATCCCCTACTGAAACGTAAAACTCAATACTTGAAATGTTTGATTCTATGCACATTGATTTCAACATTATATATTTGTATATTAATAAACTATACCCATCTAAAGCTTTGACAATGAATTTGAATTCTTTGTCACTTCATCTAATAAAATATGTGCAGTCCAGTTTTGATTAGCAGTTACATTAACTGCAGTACAATGTTCAAGCAAAGAAAAGTGTGCATGAACTTGGAAACGCAGCAAATGGTACTTAATCAATGTCAAAACATAACACATATAAAAGGAAAACAAGACAGCAGGCATAGAGAGCCAGCACAAACCTAAAAACCATTGGACAGTAGTCTTTCCACTTGAAATCCACCGATTGGTGAGGAGGTGTTAACTGAGAACCCTCTCTAGGAAACTTCATCCAAATCCTTGCCCGAGGACCAAAATCTGATGATCGAACTTCTCGCCTTGGTATTGGTGTGATTTTACCCACAGTGTACCTGTTACCATCAGATACCAATTAAAAGCATTTCTTGATACCTGACTTGTCTTAAAAATTTAATAATGGCTCCCAAGGTTAACAAAAATCAGAAGTTTTTCCTTTCCTAACATTAGTTATTCGGTGCATAGCAAACGAAATGGAATCAGGCTACAATTTGCTAGGTCTAACTGGTCCTAAAGGAAATTACCTAAGAGAGCATTGCAACGAATTGCTACACCTAAAATCTTTGTTTTATGATTAAAATTCAAAAAAATAGATTCACAGGATCAACAAGCTCCAAGCATATGACATTGAAATTCTTACGAAGACTCATAAAATCATAGGGCATATATGCAAGTAACAAGTAGATTTTGTACTGATTTTGCATGCATACTGTTTACTTCAAGAACCATATGAAAATCCCAATGAAGAAGTATTGATTATGAAAACATTGATTCGACACCATAATCCTAGCAGAAGACTTGACTAGAGTTTTGTAATTGTAATTCTGATTCCTAATAATAAATGCCAGCCCTGATGCAGAGGTAAGGCTTTTGAAGCAACTGCTTTATCTTATTTTCCTATTATTGTTCCACATGCCATAAAGCTAAACTGTTGATTCAAGTAAAGGAATAGCCTAATTCACAGGCTTAAAGGTACCTACACCCTTATGTCAGGAAAATAATCAATCCAGTAAACCCTTACTAATTGATGACTATTTAGTATTTTTCATTTTTATGTTTATTAAAAGGCTTCTGCCCTGGATCTATGTTCACATCACATTGAAACCAATGTACAATAGCAGGCAAATCCATTTGTATCCTAGTTCTATGGGCTTACATTCTCAAACTATTACACAAACTATAAAATGTGCCAATCAGCCAAAGAAAAGCAATTTTAATTAATAATATGGGAA
Organism: Cryptomeria japonica; assembly: GCF_030272615.1. Taxonomy (NCBI): domain Eukaryota; kingdom Viridiplantae; phylum Streptophyta; class Pinopsida; order Cupressales; family Cupressaceae; genus Cryptomeria; species Cryptomeria japonica. The sequence goes on along the minus strand of NC_081415.1, from coordinate 666,483,248 downwards.
AGAAAACAAGATTTACCTTATACCCAGCTGCAGGTTGAGCATTAAATCATAACTTCTGTGGCCTTTAATTATTGTTTCACCTGGTTTTTTCACCTCTTGTCGCTTCTGTCGCCGCCTTGTGCTTTTTGATGGCATGGCAAACCTATTATCCTTAACCAGTTCATTGATCAGAACACCTTGCACATACTCTCTTTCCAGAACTGGTTTACTTATATCATCATTTTCATTTTCATCACACTCTAAAATAGGTTCTCCAGCTGTCCACACACCATCTTGTCCAATGACATTTTCAAGAGCACCTTCAAGACTCCAGCGTCGTTGCAGAGATACATTTCTGTTACGTGCATAATCTGAACTGTTTGTCACTTCATCTGTAAGAAGTTTATCCGAGGAGTTACGATTTGCTCTTCGAAACCTGCGCATCTTAAACTGCCCCAAATCCAGTGAAGAAGCATGGCCTAACCTTGAAGAGCCATGATTTACAGGCCGCTGTGCTGTGTTTGCTTCTTGGCCTCCCTTGCCAACAGAATTGCGCCATCCTCCATGGAAAATTGGAAGTTTGCTGCCAAGTGGGTAAAATGACCCTTTTCCATCCTTTAAACCCCTGCTCCATGTACCCACATAACAACCCCCATCTGCCCAAGTGTAAACTCCAAACCCATGTACCACTCCATCCAACCAAAATCCATCAAATGAATCTCCATTTGCCCAAGTCAAAACACCTTTGCCACACATCTTACCTCCTTTCCAATCCCCCAAGTAAACATTTCCATTTTCCCAACTATACCTCCCAGGCCCCTCTGGCATTCCCTGATTCCATGAACCTTCATAACAATCCCCATTTGGATATCTTTTCTTCCCCAATCCATGTTTGACATTCAAACTCCAGTCACCTTTATATGTTGTTCCATCAATTCCGGTATATGTTCCAACACCATGCATGTACTCACCCAAAAAGTCCCCTTCATAAGTAGCTCCAGAGGGCCATGAAATTTTTCCCCATCCAGTTTTTTTCCCTCTTACCCATTGTCCTTCATACATGCACCCATCTGACCATAAATACTTTCCTGGGCCATCTGGAAGGTTCCCTCGGAGTGAACCAGTGTAAAGATCACCATTTGGAAAAATCTTTTCTCCTGTTCTGTAGCATCCTATATCTTTTGAATTTCTAGCATCCTCTCCATCCGTAACAGTAGAATGCCCTTCCCTTTCACTGCAGGAAAGTGATTCTAAGGACGAATATCTTTCTTCAACTGAGTGCTGTGCTGTTTTCTCCTCATCATCAACATGTGCCACAGGACCAGACATGCAGAACACTCCAGAAAGTGCCGTTTTTAAATAGATGAATCTACCCAGGATTCAACAATGCCAAAACAAATTGTGGCAAATTGTTAATAGCTTGAATAGGACACAATTGGCTCGCAAAATACAACTTTTCATCTCCTACACCTACCCGAGTCTGATTCAAAAAGATAAAGTAGTATATGCATCAGATTAAAAAGAAAAAGATCAGAAAATATAACTGCCGTGATGCTACCAAACATTTAGTAAATAGTTCCAATCTTTAATGAGTGTAAAACAGATAAGACAGATAAAAGAACTACTCCCTTTAGTTCACTTCTAGAAAAAGGATGTGTGAATGCATAAGTTAAAAGTTTAAAACTATTCATTTTCATATGTATCTTACAATATAACAATTTTAGACATTGATTAGTAAGATATGCCCTAAAACATAAGCAATCCCAAGCACAAGCAGCCATGTAGTGTATGTAAATACTACATCACACCTTAGCACAACCCTTTGTACTACTACTAGCATTGATAGGCATCATAAATTCTATTGCCTTTTCATGTTAAGATAGACCTTCCATAGCACATACCAATCCCCCCATGTGGAACGCTTCAATAATGATGATCTTATACACCAAATTGGTGTCTCACTTGGCAGTGACCTAAACAATTACCTTTTTCTAGCGTGTACCAAAGCAGGTACCAGCTCAGAAAAATCAGAAAAAAAAAAAAGAAAGAAAAAAGGAAGTTTCCAAGTCCCCAATTGAAGCTTCATTCTGTTATAAATATTGGCAAAATTCCCTGTCAAAGAAGTGGACAATAATAAACAGCAACCAGATTTTAAAGAACATTGGTAAAGTATGCATCCACAACAGATGCAAAAAGCACAACCCAGTTTTCTACCTTCTACACCATAGAAAAGGAAAATAATTTGCAAGTAACAATCAGATATGCAGTCCCATTCTACAAAATTAAAAGCAGAAATCCAAAACTCAGGAGGTATTTAAAAAAGGACAGCTATAGAAAAGAATTTCATATTAAGTATGTCTGGGCTTCCTAGGGAAAAAATCATGGAACAGCAGTAGGATGAGCTATTTCCCACAAGGATGACAAAGTTATTGTGATCCTTTACAATGTCCACTTTACTGCACGTTCACATGTTGTGTCGTGTCCCCTTTTCAGACCAAAGATAATGGAAATGGATATGTAGGGACTTAAAACGCAACTTATACAAGGGGTACATGTCCCGATGTGCCTTTTTCCCCTTGTATAAGTTGCGTTTTAGGTCCCTGCATAACCATTTCCAAAGATAATCAAGGGTGCCTTGATCTACTATTTTATTTCTCATAGGTTTAAGTGTAAAGTGAGGAACACAATTTAACAAATGACATCAAGTTTCCACAATCCATTACTGCTGTTCTTTCTTGCTTCTGGATTCAATTGGGCAATAACCCTTTTGGTTATCTATAAATTAGAATATTATAAAGTTTCTTTAATGGTCATCTTAGTCATTTTATTCGTCTTTAGTTAGTTTCTATTTTCAACTTCAGTCTACGATTGTTTCTTTAAGAAACATCATCTCTTGTAAATTCTTTATATAGAGCTCTTGCTCTATTGTTTAATAACATTGAATATTTTAACATAGTATCAAAGCAAGCCAATGGGATTTCATAAAATTTGGCGAAAAAAATCGTAACCTCTTCTTATCTGGAATATTTTCCAGATATTTGGTTTTTTGATTTTTAATAAATCATTGGAGGTTTTGTTGAAATTTTTGCAGAATTTTGTGGGTAATTTGGGTGTTGCGTTTGAAGATCGTGGAGGTTTTCTTCTGTTTTTTCGTGCCCATGGATTTCTGGTTTCTGTTCGCAACTGTGGTGTTTCAGATCTGCAACCCGCATTTTTATTCTCCATCCTACGACCTAGGGTTTCAAATCCTCTATACCTGTGATCTAGGGCTTAATAGAGTTGGGCCTTGTTCGATGTCTTCATCTCCCTGCAACAATGCAACTAGGACACGCAATCAGCCTCTTTGTTTGGTCACCTGGAGATGTTTCGAATGGTTTTAATAAAAAATTTCCCTTAAAAAATTTCTGATGGGTTTTAATAGGAAAATTGTAGAAGGATTTTAATAATTTTTATCCTAAAAAAACATTCTGTTTGGTTTATAATTTTTTACCGTAAAAATTATTCTATAAGGTTAATAATTTTCTCCTCAAAAATTATTGCAAGGGTTTTTTAATTTTTGCCTCAAAAATCATGTTGGGTTTTGCCTGATTTTATCCTCAAAAATCACGGGTACAAGTGTTCCTGTCTCAAGGTTTTTATCGTTTTTTTTTTCGAAAAAAAAAACGATGCTTTGTAAACTTCAGTTCCTACATTTGGCGATTTTTTCCTCAAAAATTATGGCTTCTTGCCGTCTGTTTTGGGGCGTCATGCTCATCTGCAAAAGTTTGTGGACGATTTGTGATATCCAGAAGTTCTCCAAATTTTGGGAGGGTTAGCGGCAGGCTTATGTCACAGAACATTCTAAGAAGAAGGGGGCAACCTTCTTTGTTTTTCTCTGGGTAGTTAGAATGATGACCATTAAGGGAGGGTATTAGAATATTGTAATGTTTCTTTAATGGTCATCTTAGTCATTTTAGTCGTCTTTAGTTAGTTTCTATTTTTAGCTTCAATCTACAATTGTTTCTTTTAGAAACATCGTATCTTGTAAATTCTTTATAAAGAGCTCTCGCTCTATTTTTTAATAACATCGAATATTTGAACACTATATTCTTGATTTTTGTGCACTTTTAATACTCTCCAAAGAAAAACCCTTTTGGTTATCCATATCCTTTTATTTTATCTATAACTTAGTTCATGTATTCAACTTAATTATTAAAATTACAATATATAAATATTAATAATTTAATTTAAGTATAATAAGGATAGTTGTCAATCCCAACCAATAGAAATCAAGGAGAGGCGCCCACCCAAGTCAAACATATCTCACCCTCTCAAACAGAATTCCTCCGCCCCCCCAAAGAAATATAACATCAAGGGGGGATTCGTTCTTGTTAAAATAATATTAATATCTTCTATAATGGTCATCTTCTATTCTTAGTGGTCATCTTAGTTGTTGACTTATTTAGCTATTTAGCTTTTTAGTCGACTTATTTAGCTTAACCTATATTTAGCTTTTTAAGTTTTTTAGCTTATTTGATTCACTTTAACGACTAGTTCTATTTATAGAACATCGTCTTGTAGGCTCTATATATACGTGTGTGTATCGTTCAATGTAATTATCCAATTATTTGAGCAATCAATTTTTCATGGTATCAGGGTCGATGGGGTTTGTCAAGATTTGGCGAATTTTTTAATAAAAAATTTGTAAGCCCTTCTCCCTAGATTTAATATCCAGAAATTTTTTAAGAGATTTTTTTTCTGAAAAAATCTGAATTGAAGATTTCTTTTGCTGGCTCGAGGGTTCCTGGTTTGCGATTAGGGTTTTCTAGAGGGGACTTTTTAAGGATTTTCTGAAAAAAAAATTCGAAGTTTTTTATTTTGCAAGGTTCCTAGGTGCAATCTCTCTCAGTTCGCACAAAGGGTTTCTGAGGATTAATTCTTCAGATCGCAAAGAATATTTCGCGTTTTTTTCACATCAAGAAGTCTTCAACATTTTTCTTGGCTCTGCAATTTTGACCACGCGTCTTTTTCAGCGATTTTTGCAAGCTCTGTCTGCGTAGGAAATACAAATCGTGATGTGGGGTTTCTTTCAACCGCGATCTCTACGGATTTTGTTTTGCCACAACCTATGTATCTGACAACAATTTTCGCGATTTTCATTGTCAGATTTTTGACACGATTCTTTCGCGTTTTTTTTATGGTGTCACGATTTTGTTTTTCATTAAAAAAAGGGCTTCGTTTTTGGCAAGGTCGTGAAGGGTGTTTTGAACCTACAAATCGCTCGTGTCAGCTCCTTTGACTCTCTGTCCGTGTTTTTTCAGCGCCGACGCAATTTTCTTCTGCAGGTTTATTTGCGTGGCGGCAGACGGTTTTTTCTAGGGCTCACGATTTTAGACCGTTTGTGCTTTTGGCAGCGGCTGTAGGGTTTTTATCGAAAGGTTTATTTTGCCAACGGGTTTTTATCGAAAGGTTTATTTTGCCAACGGGTTTCAGATTCAATTTGCAGCTGCTTCTATTCTGATTTTTTAATCAGATTCTTCTCTCTCATGCCTTCACTAGGTTGACCTCGTTCAACCTTGGTTTTCGCGATGGCATCTTTGACCAACATCATGTTGGAACACAGTCAAAAGTTCAACAACTGGCACAACACCTGGAAACAATGCTTGTTCACGATATTTAAATATCGTCGCCTTGATCAAATTGATTTAGGCCAAACCCCATCCTATAGGTCCCACGGTTTTCACATTTTTTTCCTCAAAAATTGTTCTCAAGGTAATTTTCCCTTAAAAATTATCTCATCTATAATCTGCGATGGTTGCGTAAGATTTTAGGTTATCTGAGTTTTACCCTTTTTTCACAAAAACGATGTTTTGTAACCTCAAATTTCTAGGGTTTTCACAATTTTTTCTTGAAAAATTGCTTGCATGGTTTTTACAATTTTTTCCTCAAAAATCATCTGTAATACACAAAGTTCGCATGGGTTTTGTGATTCCGAAAGTTCTTTGGTTTTGAACGATTTTTCTCCTCAAAAATCATGCTTTGTTACAATCAGTTTGGGTCGCACCAACCAGGGCGAACATCTGCAACCGTGGTATCTTGCAGTCAGTTTTGGAGTTGGTACTCTTCTGCAAAAGGGTTTGCTGATTTTTTCCTCAAAATCATGGTTTCGAGCTTTGGTAATTCACGTGTGCCAAATGTCTAATTCGCATGTGAGAGCTACATTACCTTAGATGGCTTTTGGTACTCTTGGTCATTTACATTCTGCAGATCCTGGGAGGGTCTTCGTAGCAGCAGATGATCTTTGCATTGTGATCATAACACCTGCAGTGTCTTTTGTAGGGTATTGAGTACAATGACCATTAGGGAGGGTGTTAAAATAATATTAATATCTTCTATAATGGTCATCTTCTATTCCTAGTGGTCATCTTAGTTGTTGACTTATTTAGCTATTTAGCTTTTCAGTCGACTTATTTAGCTTGTTTATTTAGCTTTTTATTATTTAGCTTTTTAAGTTTTTTAGCTTATTTGATTTCACTTTAACGACTAGTTCTATTTATAGAACATCGTCTTGTAGGCTCTATATATATGTGTGTATATCGTTTAATGTAATTATCCAATTATTTGAGCAATCAATTTTTCAGTTCTCACAAATTTTACTAGAATTGTTGTTGGAAGATCAACAAGTTGGCCCAACACAACAAAGAATTCTTTTGGTTTGGTCATAACTCGCCAACCATCTTTGTTACTAAACCAACTATATGGGCGCCCTACTCACAAACAATGGCTTCTATTAATCTATCAATTGGAAGCAAATCAAGAAGAAAGACTTTCACAACATGTGTTGGAGATCAAGTGATCCAAGGAGGTGAATCAAATGAAGAACTCAACCAAGAACACTTCAAAGACGTTAAGGAGAGGTCAAGACAATATTGCAACATAAGGAGGGATACCATTGCAACAATCTTCAACTTCCTTCGGAAATCCAAGACCCCAAGTTCAACATGAGGAGCTTACAACACCAAAGTATTCAAATGAAGATCAAAGGACTCTACAATAAGATCAAAGTCAGGGTTTACATTCCAAAGCAACATGTTCCACATTTCAAGAGGGCGTCAAGAAGATCAAGGTATTTTAAAGGAAGAAGCCACTAAAACATGAAGTCAAGAACTACATCAATGCAAGAACAAGTTTAGGACATCACAAGGAGGTGAATTCCCAAGTTAGAGGAAGGAAGAATGATCATGATCAAGGGGAGATAGTTTCATAAGAGTTAAGCAAAGTCAGATGCTTGATCACGATGATACAATTTGGGAATATGCCCCATCCACATCACATTGAGCAACTAGATAATGTTGAGTATCAAGAGATATTACTCAAACACAAACACTTCATGATGATCTAAATGGCAAGCCAAGGTAGCATCCTAGTCATCATTCAACTAATCAAATTGTGTCACATCAGCATGTCCAGGTTCGATGTACCTGAGCCATCCAAAGGTGGAGCAAGTGACACATGGCACATAATCAAATAGTGTTCCATACCTAACCTCATTCCCTATTGGTTTGAATTCAATGGGGACATGTGTCCCAAATAATGTAATTATTTCATTGGTTGAATGGAGTTAGTTGTAACTAACCCTAATTAGGGTTTTATTGTTAATCTCGGTTGTTGATCTTGAATCAATCTAAGCCTTTGAACTGTAATGAGACCTCTATATAAGGCTCAGTGCTCTCATTGTAAAGGTTAATAGTTATTAGATAATAGTTCATAGTTAGCACTAGCAATATATTAGGAGGAGGAAGCTTGTAATTGTTGCCAAGTTATGTTGAAATCAATTCAATACTTTCATTAAAGTTATGGTGGATGTATGTGTTGTGTTTCTACATTTTGCATGGTTCCTTGTTATTTCTTAAGATAAATTAGAGTTCATTGATCATGGTGGATGCTTATGAAGATATTGTGATGAACTCCTTGGTTCATACTTTTTGTGGTTTGTTGATTGTAAGCTACAATGTAAAGTCAGTTTGAAACTAATCATTGTGCTAAGTTCAATTGTGGATACTTGTTTAAGTTGCATCAGCATTGGGTATTTGAGTGATGTATTTGCAATGTGAAAATCTTCCATTTCCTTAGAAGATCGCATCAGTCTTGTGTAGTTGTTGTAATCATGATGAAGCAAGGCTTGATTTGAGGGAATTTGTCTAAGTATCATCTGTTATCGTCATTGTTCTCAGGATTAGTATGGGATCTCAAAACCTTTTATCTCTTTTGTTTTTTTATTTTCCAAGCAAGTTAATATATTTTTCACGTTTCAAGAGTTCATAAACGTAAGTCCCCTTGTGATTCCAAAAATATCATATCATACATCACTGAGTCTATCTCGAGCACTAAGTCGGATTGTTCACATTGTGACCTTGGAGTCATCTCATTTGATCATGTTGTATAGCATATGAGGTTTCCTTGTTCGTAATGTCCCCTTCTCAACAATAATCATCTTAATTGACCGTTAGCCTATTCCGGAGACCCGTAGGTTAGTTGGAAGCAGAAATTAGGGTTTCCTACCTCTGGGAGGATGTTTTTGCAGTTTCGAATGTTTGCATGTTGGAATTTGTCAATTTGGATTCCAGATTCCTTTTGGGTTTTCAAAAAGCTTTGAAGTGAGGGTGTACATGCATAGCAAATTATGGAGTTTGACAGACTTACTATTTTTAGTAAGTGGAGGCAGAAGTAGTTGAGTCCTCTGGGTTATTCTAGGTTTTTTTAGAGCTTTGCAATGGTATAACATGCAAACCAATCTGAGGACCTTTTCGGGACAGTATTTTTTAGTAAGTTTGGGAGCTGCTCAGAATGTGGTAAAAATCACTTTGGAAACACTTACTATTTTTAGCAATATGCTATTTATAGTAAGTACTATTTTTGGCAAGGATTTTGCATCCCAGCTCAATGGCTATTTCTAGTAGTATTATTTTGGGAGGATCCTGTATTCACTCAGATGACTATTTTTAGTAGTTTAGTTCAGAGCTTCAACTCAGTTCAGTTTTGGTGATTTCCAACACTTCAGTCTCCAACTCAATTTGGCAATAATCAGTATTTGAGGAAAAGGTTTTTTTAATATATTAATACCTTAGGCATGAGGTATTAATGTTTGATTATTTTCTGGATGGACAACTTAGGAAGGGAGAAAATATTAATTTTATCATGTCTATTTGGGCGAATTATGTCACCTTCTTTTTGGATGCCAAAGTGCAATTTCATGAATATTATTTTATAAGCGTTATATTTATCAAAAGTGACAATAAAGGGTGAATATGAGTTGGGCATATTATGCTAAGTGAAATGAAATGAAATGAATGCAAATTAAAGGAGATTTGAATGCGGATGTTTAATCCCATATTGGAGGGAAAGAAAGTTCGACTTGGAGAGAAAGTTTTAAATATGCACCTTGGCTCTCAGTTTTGGACATCCAAGAACAATTTTACAATGAAATGCTGCCGAAATGCAGAGTGAAAGCTTCGGGGAATGCTTACCTCCTAGCCATAGCTTGTTTTCTTGCTTGCAATACAGCAACTAGTCAAGCCAGAGACTGCTCTTCATTTAGAGGAGTGGATTGATGAAATGTCCCCAGCAGTGTATTGACTGAAATACAAGGGATATTTGCCAACAACTGTCTTTCCAAACTGTGTGTTATGCGGTTTTAAGAAATTTGCGTGTTATGCTGTTTGCTGTCTCAGAAATTTCAGACTGGTGTAGGAGTTGTCAACAGCATCAAGGATGTTTGCAAATGATCTCGTTAATGTTTAAACTAACAGCAAAATGTATAATAACTTCAATCTAACCCCTCTAATACATATTCATGACTTTCAAGGGTGTAATGAACATCTACAGCCAATAGACATTAAATCAAACAATTGGCGTGCATTACATAAGCTGAAAATAAAGGATCCCGACTTCATACATATACCACCAACTCTGATGCACCTTTATTGAATGCAAATTTCAAATACAATCAAGCAAACTGGAAGCTTGCCAATATAGGCATAAATTCACAAATTACCAATTCTTATATAAAGCTATCTTTGATAGCAATAACAGTAACATCGCTAAATTATCAGCTATAAGCAAGTTACGAACCTGTTTGTATGATTGTCCAATGCCAATGTGAAGAAGCAAGCAACATCTAAAAACTGGAATCCTCCTTGTGCCAAAATTGAGCCTAATTAAAATCACCCCTGTTCTTGTATGCTCAGACCTGAAATAAATAGTTTGCAGCCTTCCCAACTCCCTTTCTTTCTTCAAAGGTTATCGCTGCCACCTTGGGAGTGGAGCGCTCCAAGTAGGGAAAGAAATAGTTGCTACCAAGAGATGATATGTGCAAATTGTAGGGATCAGGCAATCTGGACGGACTTGCTTCAGAACTGAAAATGTGAGTAATAAAAATAGATTGCCAGCAATGTAGTCCCCTCTTAACCACTGAACATCATCGCTATCTCCCTCCAAACTAAGCGCTGTCATCCAATGTTTGGTTTGATGCTCACACAAGAAGATAGGAGCCCAAATCGTGGGGAAAGAGATTGAAGTTCGATTTACTTCAAGCTGAACTGACACCTGCTCCAATTAGATTCAGACTTCAATGATATCAAACAGCTGCTATGGACTGCCTCCCACACATAATAACCATCGATCAGCCTTAGGAAGAAAGCGCTTTAATCAAAGAATGAATTTTGTGGCTTCCTTGGGTTCAATATGTAGATCATGGTCCATCTCCATTCATGACTAAATTCTGATTATGACTGGGGCAATAAATCAGAAATAAGATGCACCCAGCTCTTGTTCAAATCAATGAGTCCTCAAGTCTTCAATATATCTCCATTTGCCTTTTCCAAAATCGGACCTTAGCAAGTTGGCCTTTGGCCACCAATGAAGCACAATCGAGATCACTGAAGTATCACCTCCTTAATGCAACCCCTCGAGAGATCTTTCACTCTCTCAGTTATGCTATCTATGGGAGTTTTCGTTCCCAAAGACAATCTTCTGCAAACACCTCTCGGCTCCACAAAACCCAAATCAATATCCAAATCAATTTCCAGGCTGTTGAGAAGCTGAGTTAGATCCCCTTTTATACCTTTTTAGTCCATCATCCAGAAGCTTCTAGAAATAATATTAAAATAGTATTATTTCACTTAAGTGACTTTATGATATAATTTTTAATTAAGTCACTTTATTAAATTAATTAAATATATTTATTTGATAACTTTATAAATAATTAACTTAATATTATTAATTAAAATAATTGATTAAGCTATCCATGAAAAATAATAATAATTTGGACAACTTAACTAATTAAATTAATTAATTATTCTCACTCCAAAAATGGGGACATTACAATTGAAGATAATGTTGCAGGTTTATGTATTAGTTTTCTAATTCTGGAGTGCTGTGTGGATTTTCAGCGTGCTGGTTTTGGTGTGGCTGTAACATGTTTTAGTCCATAACTCTCACTTCGTGTGTCAACTCATTCTAGGTATTTGCTCATTCAACTCCAATGTCGTGGGCGATTCATCTTGTAAGTTTTTGTTGGTTTTCTTGGAGTACGGAATTTTATTATGCAAGTCGAAGTTTTCTGCTGTAAACGCCTTATGCTGGGAGTGCTTTGGGTTGTGTGCCATGGGTTTGAGCATTGTTAGTTGATGTCTTTCACTTCCATCCTTATCACCATCATTGTAGCTCTCATTTGCATCTGTTTGGAGGTGATTTTGTCAAGTGTCGAAAGAGTTATGAGTAAATTAGTGAGTTCTTAGCTTGCTGGTCTGTGTGTTTTCAGCGTGTGGGGAGTATAGCAGATTTAGAGATTTTCCGTTTTGGAGTGTTTTCTTGTGTGGAGTTGGTTATAGGGTGTGTGGGTTCTTTGGTGTGGGGAGAAAGTGATCTTGGTAATTGTTTGCAGTTGTTGGTTCTTCATTCTTATCTTCTATGATTCATATTGTAATGTTGGTCGTAGTACTAACAGCAATTTCTTGATCTCTCCTAATCCCATTGCATAAGTGGAAGAGGTTGGCCTTGCCACCTAGTTTGGACAGTGATTCTAGTTAAATCCATGTTTGCATTGTAAAGTTGATTAGTAGTACTAACTACTAACTACTAACAGCTATATACTTGGATGGTTTCTCTTTGTTCCACTGCATAAGTGGAAGAGGCTGGCTCGCCGCCTTCTTATCTATTGTAATATTGTCCTCCCGCTGAATAAGCGGTTGAGTTGATTGTAATCTCATTTTCAATCCTCCCGCTGAATAAGCGGTGGAGTTGATTGCTATTCCATTTCTAGTCCTCCCGCTGCATAAGCGGTTGAATGATTGTTGTTCTTTCAGTTTGTAATCTTCTAATTGGCTGGTTGCACCGCCATACTGCTGTAGAAGTTCTTACACCCACTGGATAAGCGAAAGGGGTTGGCTTGCCACCCATTATTGTATTTGAGATTTCATTTCTAGTAGATATTTGAGCTAACGATCCCCTTGACATCGTATGCTCTCACCCTCCCATATTGGGCTCTCGGTGATCAAAAAGTGAAAGGGTTACTTTTAGCATTTCCTTTCTGTGCAAGTTTGATTATTCTAACCTTAACGGGTGAATCTTGTTGTGTTAAAAATAAAAAAAATTAAGGGGGCTATTACATTGTTCAAGAGGGGATAGAATTCCTTGGTATTCTATTTCGTGTTCAAGGTGCTAAAAAACACATCAACGATCTTCATAGCAGATAATTGACGTATCGAATCGGATCTCAAATCCCATACAAACTGGACCCAAATGTGGCAGCTTGGCCAACAAACCCAATAACATAGCTAATAGGTTTGTCATCAATGCCATTATAATGTACATGAACATTTGCATTCAATTGTAAAAATGGTTTTTGGCTTCATAAATCCAGTTGGAAACCCACCTAGCAATGGGTGAAACTATCTTTGGGCACAACCATTAATAGAATATTACAATACTCTCGTTTTAGGAACAAAATTATCTGTAGAAAGAGTCATTAATCTTCTGTTAATTTGACAAGAGTCACTAAAAGAGACCAATCTCATAACTGGTAACAAGATGATTTCCTAGTTACCAAACATGAACTTTAAAGTTTTAGTTGGTTGGTTTGAAAATTTGAAGGTTAGAAGCAATCCAAAGACAGATAATATGTCTCCTCATAAACTAGCTAACATATCAATATAACTAAAACATGTATATATCATAGAAAAAATCAAAATACCATTAATCTATGTGGAAATATATTGAAACAAGAGAATCAAGGTCTGATCGTTTTAGGAAACCAAGGTTCTAATCAACGGTAAGTTTAGTTTTTCTTTTTTTCCTTCTTATAATTCTTTTTCAAAATCTTGCTAAATACAGCTAAGATATTGTAACCAACATATCTCATACAGCTCAAAATTAAAGCAGCATCATATCTGGATATGGTTCACATCCAGACCATACCTGTACCAATTACAGAACATGACTCTTCAAGAAATTGGAGAAGCTGTATCTGGTCTGGCCAAAGAAAGACTAGAAAACTTAATGTAAAACAGAGTTTTGGTCATCATCGCATATACTATAATAAGACAAACAGATCAGTAAATGTCCAATGCTATAATCTTCCTAGAGTATGATGTACTTACCCATGGCTAATGAATTTTGATTTATGAATGTGATCAATGCTTTGACAATTGGAGCCAATCATCACGCCTGGCACATGACATTCCTATATGTACAAATTGTCTTGAGTTTTTTGAGATCTCCACCATAAGTCTACTGTCAGATCTTATTGGCATAACACCTGCACTTAGAGACCACACACATACATCACGATCAGAACTATCAATGAAGAAATTCCAGTTCATATTCTGTTGTGCTCTATGCTGCAATGATAAATTTGTGTATCTTATTGCAGATAGTTTTCTGTTGTATTCTAATTAGTTTTGTATCACCTCCTTACACATTATTAATTCTAGCATACAAGTACAATTTCAACTTAGTTAATCAAATATGCATCAGAAAAATCATTACCACAATCATGATAATACCAACTCAAAGTGGAAAATGAAACCTTACAGGCTATGATCTCACCTCCTCGATTCCAATGAGCTAGCAAAGTTTGTATTGAAAAGCAGATATTTTATTAATGCACACAATGACAAAAGTAAGTCAACACTGCTCAACCAAAAAAGCAGATGCAATAGAAAGTAATCCAACAAAGGTACCCTAGGCTCTCAAGAGTAACTAAACACTAGACCAATGTGAACACAACCAAAGAGGATAAACACAAATTGGTTACACCCCAAACCATACGAACCATCAACCAAGTACAAGGAAACAAGGAGGTGATGAAAATCAAAGATGGAAGCCAACACTCTCAGAGGTCTGGAGCAAAGATTGACCAGAAGAACCAACACAAACATTATCAGCTGCATGATATGGCTCAATCCAAGATCTAATTAGCATCCACAAATGACAAAAATAGGTCAGGATTCCTCAAAAGTACAGATCACAATAGCTAATCCAAAGAGCTGAAGGAACTCCACAAGCCAAAGAATATATTTAGAACTAGATCTAGATCTAAACCATGAAGTAAGAGAACTTAATAAGAAATGGACATTAAATGCTAAAAAATCAATATATCCATAGACAGGTAACACAAACAACCTTTGTTTTTCACTAAGAATACAGGGTTAAAGACCCAAGCCTAAGAGCTACACCCCTCAACAAAGGTTAGATGGGGATGAAAATGAAAAGCAAAAAACCAAACAAGTATCTTCATCTTTGCTTTCATATTAACCTCTATCTTGGAGCTTCGATGATTCAATCATCAAAACAGGCAAATTCTTGAATTCTTAATTCTGATATTTTCAAGTTACCTGTATAAAGCCTCAACCACTGGCAGAACTCATATGCAGACTTCAGAGAGTTTTATGAGCCAAAATCCTTGCGGTAAACCCAAAAAAGGTGTTATGAATGTGCAATACAGCCCATAAAGAAGGATAATTCCTAGCTCTTTCTCTTCTTTCAAGTAAAATTCTTACACTTGTGACACAGAAGCATGAAGAGGAAAACATCATGATTTAAAGCTTCAGACTAGTTGAGACTGCAGAGTTACAAGACTCTGCAAGTCCAGAGCCGGGTCAACTCTACAGAGTCAGGACAACCTTGGACTTGGACTCGACTGAGTCTGGCGGAGTCTGCTCAGACTCACCAAGTCCCAAGCCTGAGACTCTGCTGCGCCCAGAATAACATAAAAACAAAAAATTATAAAAAATACTTTGTTTTAAGTTTTTAACTTGGACAAAATGATGGGAAAAAAGCACAACCCAAAAAACAGCTGCCACAAGTAGAAACTCAGTCACCGATCACTGCTTGACATCTACATTGCTAAAAGCAATGAATAGTGTGACAAATAAATTTGACTCTTCTTTCATAGATTAGCAAAAGCCATAAAGCACCTTAAATGATATAGTTGGCAGCTGTTAGAATAAGGAGATGCAAATAAATCGTTTTTATATTATTTTGTTGCATAATATGACAATAATCTTTATCTGGTCAATGCTAATATAAGTAACTCTACATTAATACAAGAGGTAGCCCTTTATATCATTCCTATTGCCACCTAACATTAAGGTATAAACACTTTAGAATACACAGTCATCCTGTAGCTGAATACACAATCTGCTTGTAGCTGGATTACACAGTCCCTGTAACAATAATTTAATAACAAACCCTGTAGCAATTTTTGAAGCAGTTCAAACAAAACCACCTGGTAACAACAAATGTAAATCTTGTAGCAACTTGTGAGAATCTAATAACAATTTATAAATATTTTGTAGCACAACTATGAGTGTGTATCATCTAATGAGCCCTGCAACCTTGCTGTAACAGTTATTGAGAATCAAGCTGAAGGAAGCTAAAAGCACACCCAAAGGAATTAGAATACAAAAAACAATAATAGCAAATATTATTGGTGATGAGGATTGCTTGTGGAACTGGATGCTCCTACATCAAGAAGTCAAGTAATAAAAAGATCTATGTTAACTGTGTGTCCTTGACTCTTGAATGTACAAAGCAGCTTTGAATGTTTTGTACTGATTAATCGTCTTCATTCTTTTTCTAGTTGTTGTTATTTTAAGTATTATTTTCTCTTCAATCCAAATCAAATGTTGATGTGATTCCAATGATCTTTGTTTTAATCATTGGATAACATTGTTGTTCAATTATAATGTGTTATTTAGTTTACTTTCTTTCCTTTAGCTCAAGCCTAAAATTTGCATTTATACTTATGTGATCAATGTAAACTTGTGTATATGTTCAAAGTATCTTCTATTTGATGAGATTATTGTGTCTTTAAGGTTTATTTATTAAAGATTGCATGGAACAAGTTTAAAATCGTTAAAAATCTTTGATTTTCTTGGGTTTTTCAATTTGCCAAGTCTTGGCCGAGTTTTTGCTGAGTCCGGGCGCCGAGTCCGAGTCCGAGTCAAAATCAGCTTGCCGAGTCCAAGTCTTGTAACTATGATCTAAGTTGCTGCTTAGTTCCTGTATTAGAGGATTGGTGTCTCCTATAGCTTGGTGCCTACAAATTCATTGTAAGAGGATTGATGTCTCTAGTGGATTGGTGCCCATAAACATTTGTAAGTCGCATGTTTCTTTGTGAGGCTGGATTTGGGCAGTAGATCCAAGCAGCTATTCTCACTGTGATTTTTCCCTTCTAGGTTTCCATGTATATCTAGTGTTCTCTTGTGTGGGTGTATGTTTATGTTTATCATTTAGTTGGTTGCATTAATGTTAAAATAAGATCCAGAAATGTTGCTAACGATAAACTAGATTTGAAGTTAATTTTTTTGCATATACTGATTCTAAAAAGTCTAAAAAGTTGTGTAAAAAGAAGCAAGAGCAACGAACACCTAAAAAATCAATAAATGCTCATACTACATTACATGCACAATCTAAGAAGAGTGATGGATCCAGTGATAAAGGCTACATTGCTTCATCTAGGACGGAGGAATATGAAATCAGAGAAGAATGTTTTGGCAAGCCTGATGTGGAAAGTTGTAGTAGAGGAAGTGATGACCTCAACAAGATCAATGAAATAGAATGCTACTAGGGATAAAAAAATGAAAGTTAGCCATGGTACAAGAAAAGTGCATATGATGATAGTGATACATTTGAGTATCTTAGACTAAAGATGGGAGTGGTATCTCCCTCCTCTCCATTCTAGAGGAAATACACGTTCAGGGGGAGCGTTGGCTCCCACAAGAAGCCTTGGTGGTATTGCAGAGTAGTGCAGTGTGATACATTTGAGTATCTTAGACTAAAGATGGTAGTGGTATCTCCCTCCTCTCCATTCTAGAGGAAATGCAGGTTCAGGGGGAGTGTTGGCTCCCACAAGAAGCCTTGGTGGTCTTGTAGAGTAGTGTAGTGTGTTTCACTATTTGAGTTGTTTCTAACAGGGGGCAAGAACGTCTTAGAGCAAGGATTCAAGTGTCCCTTTGCTATTGATGTCAAAGGGGGAGAAGACAAAATACTTATTAGTAAAAGCTTGTTTGACAAAGAAGAAACCTATCATAGGGGGAGCATTTAGTGGTTTGCCATCAATGACAAAGGGGGAGATTATTGGTGTGTTGTCATCGATGTCAAAGGTGCAATCAGTGTTGTCATTGATGCTAAGGTATCCAGGAGTTTTTTGAGAATTTAATTACTCTGTCAAAACATGTAAAATATCTAAAGGACAAAGTCAAGTATGTTTGATAACTCTTTTAATGTTATAATATTGATTTGATATCAATTGTTCCTAACTGTCTAGCATATTTGCAGAGGTCCAAAAGTATCTACAGCAAGTTTATGAGGTATGATGCTCATAAACAGTATGTGCACCCAGTTCCACTATCATGGTGTTTCTCTCCATATTCTATTGCATTTGAGATTTATGGCATGCGCATTGGAAGTAAAGTAAAGTTGCATATGAAGAGTGATATTCCAAAGTTTCAGAGGATTTGGTTAGGTAGACAAAAAGTTAGAAGTGACAAAATGTTCACTGAGCTAGTCAATCTACTATGTTGATGTTACAAAAGGATGAGCCAAAGAAGGATGACGTGCATCGGCTAGAGGAAACATGTGAAGGTTACTTGGGACCAATTGAGTCTATGTTGGGTATCACATAGCAAGTCCCCACTCCTAGTGTAACGTGTACGCGTTAGGACCGAGACATTTACACATTTGGTTTAAGATTTATTCATGTGTCTGACTTGCAAATGTTGTAAATAATTTCTAGGCCGACTTGTGATTGTAATTTATGTATGGATGCATATATATTGTTGATATAGGTTTATTCCTAATGTATCTGTTGAGAGAATGTGGTGAAGTTGCAAAAATCGTGCAAGTTGTATGTAATGAAGTGTGTGAACTATGTTGCATATCTTATACACACTATGAGGGGGTTTTGTAGCAGAGCATATCTAACTGATGATGCAATCTGAGCTTGGAAGGTCCGCATGATTCATCTTTTGTATTTCAAATCTGTAATTGAGGTTGGTGCCTCGTACCCTGAGTTGGTTCTCACTTCTTGTATTAGAGGATTGGTGTCTCCTATAGGTTGGGCTGCAAGTTCATTGTAGGGGGATTCATGTCTCGAGCGGGTTGGTGCCCATAAACATTTGTAAGTTACATGTTTCTTTGTGACGCTGGATTTGGATAGTAGATCCAAGCAGCTATTCTCACCGTGATTTTTCCCTTTTGGGTTTCCACATATATCCGGTGTTCTCTTTTGTGGATGTGTGTATATGTTTATCATTTGATTAGTTGTTTTAATGTTGAATAAGATCCAAAAATGTTGCTATTGATAAATTGGATTTGAAGTTAAGTTTTTGGCATCCCCCCCCCTCTCAGTATGTCTAATTCTAACACTAGGATGTAGTGGACCATCCAAAATAACATTGAATGTAGGATACTTTAGAACCGCACATCAAGAACGACATTGGTTTTAATGAAAAGCATATCAATAAGGCCATTGAGCATTCCATAAGGGCTACTGTAGAAGATCTAGATGATTATGACTTTGGAAGTTTGGGACCTGATCAACCCAAAGTGACTAAAGACAACAAAAAGGAAGATGAAGGATTCATTCATGTTCACAGACAAAAGAAGAGATCTGGAAGACAAAATCCAAAAAGGCGAGTGTACAATACCAAGTTCAATCATTCCTTTTTCTAGTTATTGTTTTAATTGCAATCATTAGGGTTCCTACAAGGAAGAATAGTTTTGTGAATAAAAATGCCTTTGCTCCTTTGGTTGATTTCAATGTCATATGCTACAAATGCAACAATTTTGGACATATTGCAAGATATTGTAGAGGTTGTATCGTGAAAGCTTCTAAACCAGATAAAAAGGAAAGCACCTATGTTGATCAAATAAATGAGTCTAAAAAGGTGTGGAAAAAGAAGCAAGAGGAACAGACACTTGAAAAATCAATAGTTGCTCATACTACATTACATGCACAATTTAAGAAGAGTGATGGATCCAATGATAAAGGCTACATTTCTTCATCCAGTATGGAGGAATACGAAATCAGAGAAGAATGCTTTGGCAAGCCTGATGTGGAAAGTTGCAGTAGAGGAAGTGATGACCTCAACAAGATCAAAGAAATAGAATGCTAATTGGGATAGAAAGATGAAAGCTAACCATGGTACAAGAAAAGTGCATATGATGATACATTTGAGCTAAGTCACAAGGTTAAACTTTTGGCTTGAGGTTCGGAATTTGACGAACCCATTAAAAAATTAATAAAATTCGTAAAGTTTGCCTATAATTAGCACGGCGAAAACATCACTTTTTCTATTTTTAAAACATTTTTGTCAAGTGCTTTTTACGGTTTTCAGCAGATTTTTTTTATAAATAATCTGTGAATTTCACATAAACAACATCAGTCATTCGAACTTTGAAAGTTGACAACTAGGGCAAAAATAATTGCATGCATAGGTGTGACGGGTTGGTTTTTGTTGTCTTCGCACGACTAAAGCTATCCAAGTCCACCATTGAAGTCGTCGTTGTTTGTTCTTGTTCGTGTTTGTGCTGCCATTGTTAGTTGTTTGCATCGTTTGTTCACGCCATTCTTCACATTTGTGCCTACCCCTGTTCGTTGTGCATGTTTCCTCAACTACGCACTGCCGCCATTGGAGCTCCTAACTTGCCTAGGTAGGTGTTGACGTGTATTTTGTACACTATCAAACACAGAATAAAATACCCAAGGGTACCTTATCCTCTCTTGAATAAAGTCTTTGAATGCTGAAGATATCGCGAGAAAGGATCAATCAGGGTGACTTCAATGTTCTTCGTTGTAGGGTCTCTACGTGTGGATAAGCACCAGTGGTCATTGTGAATGCTGTTTCTTCAAGGGGCCTTACGTTTTCGAATTGTAGGAACAGAATTTTCCTAAAACTAACAAGTTCTCAAAAAAGATCAAAAGATAGGGTTAACAAGGGATGAATTCTAATCTAATCCTAAGAATGACTCAATGTAGGCTAGACTTGGTAAGATTCTACCAATTTCAGTATTGCCAAGCAATTACAACTCTACTAGAATTGATGCGATCTTCTAAGGTGATTAGTGATTTTTCAATTCATCAAGAATTATAGATACTACCATAAAGATACATATGAATAGTTCAATAATGATTGAAGGTTTAAGCAATCCAAATATCTCCAGTTGACCACACAAGGCGTCCTTACAATCAGTAAGAAGCTAGTGGTTTGGAACGTGAATCTCACCAAAGATCAAGCCCAACACTTTGTCCTTCAAACTAAAATGCTACTTCGACCGAGAATGATTCAAGAAAGTAAACAACCATGAAAATAGCCACAAGAATTGCAATAAAACACCATAACTTCAATATTTTATTGATCTCAAAGCCAAAATAGACAACAATTGCTTGAAATTCTTTCTTCAATGCTCAATCTTGCTACAAAATAACTTTCTTCTCTCCAAAAGCTCTAATCTTCTAATTTCTAACTATCCAATCTCTAATATCTAATGACAAAATGAAAATGAGTGAGGGTATATATAGCATCCTCAATTACAATGAACAGCCCAGATCAAAAGAAGATCAACGGCTGAGATTTTGACACCTAAACCCTAATTAGGGTTTGTTACAAAAAGTTCCCTTTTTAGTTGAACATTATTAAATGCATAGCCAAATATTTAGTTGGCACAAAAATCAAGGGAACATAGACCAATGATAATTAAGATGCCACATCATTTTATAACAACCTCTCTTCTAGAAACTTATTCCCTTTCCAATGCTCTTTCTTGGCATACGCAACGAATCTGGACACAATTCCTTCAATCTCAACAATAGGAATCTCGGGAAGATTCCTCATTCGTTCCTCCAAGTGGATAACCTGATCAAAGGCTTTGAGAAGAGCCGTATCCCATCCAGGTTCGAGTTCTTTGATCTTCTCAATCAGGAGCATAGTAGTGAACATTAGATCTCGTTGTTCATCTGTGATGACATTCTCATCTTTGCAAAAGATGACCTTGACTCTTTCTTCCAACTCTTGAATGTCCACATCTGTCTCAACTTCGATCCTCCTGCCGAGAATGGTACATAACACTTCAAACACCTTATCCTAAATTGGATGGATGATGCCCTCAACTTGATTGCATTTGGTGCTGATGTCCTCGAAAAGAACTTCCTTCATCTGAAGTAGAGTTGACCACTAAAGTAAATTATGAGCTCCTCAATCCATTATCTTTTCTTGTGCTAGGATCTTCCTTGGTGTTTGCCTGATTACTTGCAGAACAGGAATGATAACATCTCTAGTGTGAGCGAAAGCGGCTACTGTTATCATTAGGTTGTGGACGATCTCAAGGACCTGGATAGCTCGATGGATTGTTTGCATCATTCTTGTTGTAAATTCAACGGCTACTGTGTGGGATTTGTCAATCCAAGAGCTCATAAGCTGAACCAAGCTCTTGACTCTCTCTGCCTCGCCAACTGATTCAAGGGGAAGTGCTTGCACAGGAGACACTGCTGGATCCTAACGTCCCAAGGGCTGATTGAGATGGCTAAAGTAGCCTCTCCAAGCACCGACCTCTCTCTCAAGCTTTCTATTCTTTTCCATTTCTTCCTTAAGCTTGTCTTTAAGTACTTCAAATGAATCGGTTGCCTCATCCAGTGCCTGCTCAGTAGTGAGTGGACCAAGCTCAAATGTTTCTACATCGTACTCTTCTGCAAGGATTTCACCTTCATACTTGTCCACTGCCGGTGTAGCTATCTGCAACTTCCTAGACCCTGTCTCATCTCTGATCACTTTCGACATCTTGGTGGCCTTCTTCTGCTCCGTTACTTCCTGAGAATTTCCTACAAGGCTCTCTAAGTCAATTACATTATCTTCATCCTCAATCACAATCACCCTTGTCAGTCTCTCCTTCAACCAATCTGGAATGGCGGATCTCGTCTCTCTAACTTGTATTTCTTTAGGCAATGGTTCGTCTTCCTGGAGAGGAGATGCCACTTCATCATCATTCTTGTCTTCATGTAGCTCATTGGCTAGGGGGGATTGACTTGATGAATGCTGAGGTGCCTTCCCCTTTGCAGGTTTATCATTCTATACTATTGACTCCATAGATTCATCCACCTCAGGCATCGTCATCTCTTGTCCTTCAACTTGACTTGTCCTTTTCTCATGTCGAGATGATGTACCTGATGAGCGATCTCGATTGGCCTCTTGCTTCTTCTTGGAGGGTTCCCTTTTCTCAGGTCTTTCTTTCCTCTTTGCGCCTCTAGGGTGAGAATTGCCTTCACTTGCGCTTGCTCCTCCTTCTTCTGGTCTTTCCTCCAAAGTAAAAGTCATTGGTACATTCTGCTCTCTTAACTTTTGATGTTGTACATCCACCCATCTGCGAGTACATGACAAAACTGGGGCCATCAAAGCTCTCAAGTCTGAGATCTCAGGCTCGTTCCAATCTATCTTCACTGCTTTATCTTCTCTGTCATAGGATGATTGGAGATGTCTGCCACTGTCCTGAGCTTGATCGGCCACTCTGTAGACTTTGCATTTCCTGATGAAATCTAAAGGTAATCTGGAATGCATCTTTCTTTTCACTTCTAAATCATTTGAGAGATTCATCCAAAAGTCCTCTACCTGAAATTCGTGCTTGTACTTCCTACCCGCTGTCTCTTCCATATACCCATAAGGATCAAAATTCTCCCTCAAGGCAAAGAACGTGAATGAATATAAAGCCAATTCCCTCTCTGCATCATCCAAGGCTTGAGCATTAGGACATACCTCAACTGAATTCCCCAATATGATGGGCACGGGAATTCCACTTCCATGCCTGTGTCTGAATGCCTTCGCATAAGCTGCCAACTGCCTAGTCACCTCGAGTAGCACTATCCTGTCTGTCGGATACCTCGGCAACATGTAGGGAGGTGAAGGACACCCATGAACTCTGATATATGTAAACTTTGGAAACTGGATGAACCAAGCACCATACCTCTTTACAAGTTCTTGTGCATTCGGAGATAGTCGATTGTGAATCCCGCCTTGCAATATCCTAGTGATGTTCATCGTGAAGGTATCATTGACTAACTTGTAGTCACTTCCAGGTGGATGATGCAAATGAACATAAGAGTCACAAACTCTCACTTCTCCAGGTCCTCTTCGGATCACTCCTCTGTGAGGTAGTCCTGCATATTCGAAACTCCTGATCAAGGCATATATGACGTATGAGCTCATGTGAAATGACTTGGTAGGCTTTAGTCTTCTCAACTATACGTCCAAGCAATGGCTAATAATTCTAGCCCAATGAATCATTCCTTTTCCTTGAACTATCACTTGGATGAAGTAGAACATCCACTTCTCAAAATAGAAGGCTTGAGGAACCCCTGTAACTCGATTGAGCAAAGTTATCAAATCTCTGTATTCCTCCTGAAAGTCGATCCTATGTGGTGTATTGGGAATCTTGCTCAAGCGAGGACGACTTTTGAGTAACTAATTCTTATTGATGATGCTCAAGCAAGTGTCTGGATCATCTTCATACATCGACCTAGCTCCTTCTAGGCTTTTGTAAATCATATCTTTATGTTCTGGGAGATGGAGAGCTTCACTTATAGCCTCCTCTGAAAGGTAAGCCAAAGTGTTCCCTTCCTTGGATACGATTGATCTTGATTGTGAGTCATAATGGCGAGCACATTCGATCATCAGCTCATGGCACTGGATTGCTAGAGGGAAACCGGCCGCCTTGATGATGCCACTTTCAATTATCCTCTTTGCGACAGGTGATGGCTTTCGAATGTAAGGGACCTCTCGAAACTTCTTCACACTGAAGTTTCCCAAGTTGGTATCTCCAATATTGCTCCACTTGGACCACGATCTTGGTCTCTAATTCTTCATTCCTCTGATCTTCCTTCATGAGAGCTGGACGACTAGTAGATGCTCCTGCCTTTGGAGTCGCCATCTTGACACCTACACAATATTTCATAATGAGTAACATATTTTGAAGCGAGTAGCAATGAAGATTCAAAAGGAAGACAAAAGATATTAATTAGGAAACTTCATGATAAATCTTGAGTTATCATTTCCTAATTAACTACGCAATTTTCAAAAACTTAAAGTTCAAAATTCAAAACTTCAACATTGGGACTAGGATGATCTCGCCATACCTCCACTTGAGAATTAATTCTAAAAAATGATGCAAAAATAAGGTGAATTTTGGCTAGGCAAAATGTAGATCGAAGTCCTTCCTTTAGCAAAATGCGCCTCCTTTAGTCTTCACAAGCATCAACTCCACCACCTTTAGTCTTCAATACTTAGGATAATTCGCTCCAACTAGACCAGCTTTCGCACCTTCTTTTGCTCTCCAAATTCGCACTTAAAGTAATGAGTGAATGATGGATTAAACTTGATCAAAACACCCCTATTATATAGGGCGCTCACCACTTTGCCTCCCATAGGCCGACTTGATGAAATAGGCCTAAAAAAAAATTAATAGAATTGAAAAAAGGAGAGGCCAACTTGATAAAATAATAAAAATGATACCTCAAGCGCTCCATTTTCAATTTTAATTTAACAAAAATTAATTTTAAATGCCTTTCTAATAGGAATTCGATTTTCTAAGGCTCAAAATCAATTTATTAAATGCCCATGCGTCTTTTATTAAATGCCAATTTAATTTAAATTTTTCCAAAATTTCGAAGTTGGCAATTTTGGCATCTAATGCGATTTTAGAGGATATCAACGTTGAAATAATGTAAAAATAATGAATGCCAATAACCTTGCCTTGGTCCCTTGGAGAGGGACAGGAGCAAACTTGCAATTTAAGCCTTGTATTCTTCATTTTCACGTTCAAAATTTCATCTAGGCATTTTAAAATGGCATTTTTGATTGGAGTCTTGAGCTTAATTCACTTGATCTCTAGAAGGAACGTGCCTTAGGACATTCTCGCCCTGGACCCTAGGTGAGGGACAGGAGCAATTTTCCACTTTTGGTCTTCAATCCTTCATCTTTTAATTGCCAATTCTTGTTGTGGGGTAAGCGATGATCCCCTTCGTTCATTCTATGCATGCTTAACTTGTTACTGCAAGGCAAAATAGGCTCTCCCAAGATTTTCGCCCTGGTCCTCCAGTGAAGGACAGGAGCGCTTTTTGTATTTTAGGCTAGGATTCTCAAATTTTGAAGTCAAATCTTTGTTCACCATGCTTTAGAAGATCCTTCCCATCTCGCACAACCTTGCCTTAGCATAATCTTGGAGGGAAATTGTTGATTTCATAAAAATCGCCCTAGTCCTTCAGTGAGGGACAGGAGCGCTTTTGAGTCCATTGCACAAATTCTTGATCACATCAACTTCAAATTACCCTCAAGGCATAGAACATCATTCCCCACTCCTTCTTGAGTCCTGGAAACAAAAATAGCATTTCAAAATGTAAGGTAAATGGGGCATATTTGGAAATTTCGCCCTGGTCCCTTGGTGAGGGACAGGAGCACTTTTGCCAATTGTCATCAAAATTTGCAACTCTTGCATCTCAATTCCACCTCGAAGCATTTTAAACATTATTTCAAACTTGCGCCTTGGCCTAGATTTGTCCAAATTTGGAGAGAAAAGCTAGATAATATGTTTTTCGCCCTGGTCCCTTGGTGAGGGACAGGAGCGTTTTTTGTAAATTCAAGTTTGTCTGTCCTTTGCTAGCCTTCCAAATTATCTTCAATGGGCTAATCATGTCTTCTTCCATTCATTTCGATCACAACACTTGCCTTGTTTTTGCAAGAAATTTACACTTTTTAGAAAATCGCTCTGGACCCTTGGAGAGGGACAGGAGCGCCCTTGCCTTCTAGGTATATTTCCTTGTTCTTTAAACCTTCAATCGCATCTAAGGTATAAAACATCATTCGTCCTTCCCATCCAAGTCAAGTTTTGCCATAAAATCTCAAACAAAGAGGAGAAACTTGAAAAAACGCCATGGTCCTTCAGTGAGGGACAGGAGCGCCTATTGTCATTTGGGTTGATTTACTCCTTTGTGGACCACTTAAATTATATTCAATGGACAAAACATGCTTCCCTTGACCTCTTCAAATCATAAAATTACTTTAATCTTGCAAAAATAGTGCAAATTTGAAATTCAAGTTCCGGTCCTTCAGTGAGGGACAGGAGCGCTTTTGACCTTCTAGGCAAAAACTTCATTTTTTCATTGTCTTTAATCAAATCTGGATGCTCTATTACGTTCATTTCACCGTCCACCATGCCTTTGATGTTTCAATTTGACCAAACAAGGTCAGGAATGACTCTGCTAAGTCCTTTCACCCTGGTCCCTTGGAGAGGGACAGGAGCGATTTTCTCTTAATCCTTCAAAATTCATTATTTTCATGCCTTCAAAATCTTCAAAAGCATCAAGTCACGTCCAATTATCTTTCCTGGAGACCCTGCACAAAACAAAACAGAAAAGTCAGTGACAAATATGCAAAAAATAACATTTTCGCCCTGGTCTCTGGGAGAGGGACAGGAGCGATTTTATCCTTTCTGGCTAAAATATTCAAAATTTAAGTCTCCAAACATTTCACAAGGCATAGTTAGGTCATCTTCAAGGCCAGGAACCAGTTAGCAAGTCCTCTTAAAAACAAGAAATTGCACTTAGAATGAAATTCGCCCTGGGCCTCCAGTGAAGGACAGGGGCGATTTCTCTGTTTCAGGCATCATCTTACCTCCAAAATTTAATCAAAATTTACCTAGGCAAGAACACACAATTTCACCTTCAAAATGCTAACACTTAGACAAAATTTGGATTTTCCCTCAAAAAACCCTGACTAGACCTAACCTGGGACCTATCTGACTTCCTGACAGACTTACCTTATTTCAACAAACTCAATCCTCGGGAGGATGCCTAATAACTTTCAAAATTTGACTGGACTTAGCTTTAATCTTGCAAAAATAGTGCAAATTTGAAATTCAAGTTCCGGTCCTTCAGTGAGGGACAAGAGCGCTTTTGACCTTCTAGGCAAAAACTTCATTTTTTCATTGTCTTTAATCAAATCTGGATGCTCTATTACGTTCATTTCACCGTCCACCATGCCTTTGATGTTCATACTCACTAGCCTTAGCCCAGACAGACCACTCACTCACTCAAAACCCTAAAAGCAGAGAGAAGAACAGGCAAAACAAAAGCGAAAAGAGGGGGTCCCCATTTTAATGAGGCGATGTGTGAAATGGTCACAACAGTAGGCCATCGCGCCACAGTTTTTTTCTTTCATCTGTATTTTATGATTTGTTTTTTAGTTTTTTAGTTTTTTTTTTCCATATGTTGAAACTCAAGATTTATGTTAAATAGATTTAGATTTATTTTCTATTTTATAATTTTAATTCATATTAAAACATTTATATTTAGTATATTTAATTTATTATTATTTTAATTAACTTTTTTATCAATAATATAGTGTTTTTTTATTTTTAGTTTTACTATATATTTTAATATACTTTTTATTGTCAAATACGGTAAAATAGAGTTTTTCATTTCTACTAGTTTTTATTTTGTTTTGTAAAACTAAAATAAAAATTAATATATTTTTGTTTTATGTTTTAAAAGATATATATTCACCAAGCAAAAAAAAAGATATATATTCAGTTGTGTTTATGTATTTTGAAATAGAATTTAATATTCGTTTTCAATTTTAGAGTCAAAAGTAAAAAATTTTAATATTTTGTTTTGATGTTTTTTAAATAGAATGTAGTTAATAATTTAAATACTAAATATAATTTTTCTTTTGAAACATGCAGAATGTAATGAAATGCCTCCTAAAATATCAAATTTTGAAGTATGAAAATATGTGACACGTGATGGTGCTGATCTCTTTTGTACCAAATGTCAAAAAACTTTCACTGGAAGTTTAACAAGGGCAAGAGACCACTAACTTGGGCTCAATGGGGGTGCAGAAGGAGGTGTTAGTACATGTCTAGGTTTGACTACAAAAATAAGGGTTGCTTTAGAGAGAGAACAATCCTCTTTGATTGTGAGAATGATGAAGAAGACAAAAAAACAACAATTGAAGAGGGATGTGTCTAGGTTTACATCTATCTCTTCTTCTTCCAATTTAACCAAGGACACAGGTGCATCGATAGGAAGTGGAACACTGAACAACTTTTGAAAACCAGTAGAGAAACAACAAGTGGATGATGCATTGGCTGATTAATTTAATTCAAGTGCTATTCCATTCAACATGGCAAGAATCCCTTTCCATAATGCAATTCAAAAAGTTGTAGAATTTGGCAAAGGGTACACACCTCCATCTTCAACTCAAGGGTGAACCCACAATAGTGGGTTACACTTTTTTTGCCAACTTTGACACTACAATATTCATTTTCAGAAAAAACTTCACATTCGGACACCTATTACTGCTAAACCGTAAGGAATTTGTAGATGATGTGAACTAGTGATTTGTGGCATTTTGTGTGTAGATTCTAAATGTATTTTTTTTATTTTTTTTGAAATCAATTTATTTCTATTTTTCTATCTCCTTCGAAAACTAGTTTTTTAACAAAAAAAAAACATTTTTAAAGAGTGATACTCATTTGATATGGCATAACTTTTTTTCTAGAATACATATGAATTTGATTCTTTCGAATTTAGTTTTGTAACATCCATATCTAATGTTTGCAATTGGTTTCATAGCATTACCTTCAATATTTCATATTTTATGAAGTTTTGAAGTCAACTGTAATTTTGACATATGTTGATTTGGTCGCTCGTAACTTGTTGTGAATGTATCGAAATTCTTTTTCTTTTTGTTGGAAAGAGGACTTCAATGCCTATTGCATAGATAATTTTCAGATAAAAATTCACTTGTTTACTATTTTTCCATAATTGTTGAACTCCGAAGTTGACATTTGGTGTGAAATCTATGTTTAGTTAATCTAAAAAAAAAATCATAATAAACTCAATATATATTAAAATAATAATCATTGGAAAGCTCACTTCAAGTACTACTATCATGCATTTGGGTTTGTCAAAATTCATCCATTTGAGCCCCCAATTTGAGCTTCAAAGGCCACAAATTTGCAGAAACCAAGAGAGTTTGGGGGGGGGGAATCTCTAACATGGAGATTCGATAGAACATATGTTCTATCGAAACAGGTTTTATCGAACCCCCTTGATACAAATTTTGTATCAAACGCTTTTTTGGATTCAATTGAAAGGGGGTTTTGATTGAGCACATTTTTTGCATTCGATTGAAAGTCGGTTTCAATAGAACATGGCTAAAATTGAGTTTTGGACATGTTGATGTGTATTTTGTACACGACCAAACACAGAATAAAATACCTAAAGGTACCTTACCCTCTCTTGAATAAAGTCTCCGAATGTTGAAGATGTCGCGAAAAGGATCAATCGGGATGACTTCAAGGTTCTTTGTTGTAGGATCTCTACGTGTGGATAAGCTCTCTGTGGTATGATGTGATTTGCTAGGATCACAAGGGGACTTACACTTGTCGACCTAAACGTCTGATTTGCTGGAATCACAAGATTTTACCGGCTTAGATTTGGAAAAAAAGGAAAAAGGACGAGGGCGAGGAAAGGATCTAATTCTGATACTAAGAATGTAGGAGCAATGAATGATCTTTGATGAAATTCTAACTAAGTCTTGTTTTGACATCCCAGGACCATCTCCACAAGGTTAGTGCGATCTTCGAAGGAAAGCTTTATGATGTTCAGATCATCACTACAGGCATAGACACCATCAGGCTGATGCATATCAATGAAGAAGCGACAATTGAAATTAAGCTCAAGCTGAATGATTCCAGTTGACTACACAAGGCAAGTCTGCAATCAACAAATTGCTAGTAGTATGGATATACGAATTTCACCATCAATCAAACACATTTCTTCCACTCATCTAATAACATGAAATCAAATATGAGAAGTATAGAGACCATGCAAATTGTTGAATCGACCCATAAATTTCACCATTTCTTCAATGAAGTTTTACAAGTCTTTTACAACAACATCTTGGCAACAATCTTTGCCTTCTCTCTCTACTCTACTCTAATTGCTATACTATTAACTGACTAATTCACTATTCTAACTATTCACTCCCTACTTTCTATTCTTTATTAGCCTTTACAAATGAAGAGTCGGGGCTTATATAGTGCCCTTAATACAATTCAATGGCTTAGATCAATTTGAGATCAATGGCCATGATTCTACAATGAAAACCCTAATTAGGGTTTGTTACAACAAACTCAATTCTGACCAATGAAATAATTGTATTAATTGGACACATGTCTTCTCTGGAATATTCGACCAATGGATAGCTGGGGTAGGTACATTGAAGTTTGTGCCACTTTTAATGAGTCAAGTACATTGAATCTGGACACGCTGAGGTGGACCAAACCGACTGGAGGAGCAATGACTGGGATGCCACCTCGTCTGACACTTGCAACTTGGTAGATATTCAATTTGATGTTGCTGAGAAGCTAGCTTTAATCAACTCTTCTGAAACTGTCTACTTCTTCAATGAACCCTGGCTCTGACTTCTTTTGTCTTTGATGTGCAGGATGATGATGTACCTCGCCTTGGAATGCTGGATTAGAGGAGGTTATTCCTAATGATGCTTGACCGAAGAAGGTCGTCCTTGTCAATGCTGGACTGGAGGATAGATGGAGAAGATCGTCCTTAATGATGCTGGATTGGAGGAGATCATCCTTGTCCTGGACCGGATCTTCTTTGATGAGAACCTGTCGACTTGTAGATCCTCCGGGCTTGGGAGTCACCATTTGATGCCTACACAAAAATTTCAAAATTAGTCTTTAAGCATTATATCTTAAAGTGTAGAAATTAAGACTCTCCAAAGGGAAGATTCAAGATATTGATTAGGAAATTTCATGATAAATCTAGAATTCTTCATTTCCTAATTAATTAATCAACAAAATCAAACTCTCAAGTCTTAGACTTTTTTTTCAAAAATTGCTATGAAATTAAAACAAGCCTTGACGAAGAATATCAAAATGATTTCCATACCTTCTCTTGAGTACTTAACTCTAAGACCTTCGAAAATGATGAAAGAAGACTGGATTTTGCTAGACAAGGTTTAGATTATAGTCTTCCCTTGGATGAATTACGCCTCCATTAGTCTTCAAGAGAGCTCCACCTTCCACTAGCTTCTTCAAAATCTGGAAATTATTCTCCAATCTAGCAAGAAATTCGCCTCTCCAATTTGCTCCTCAAATTTGCATTTAAAACAATGAATGAATGATTTGCATTTGTCCACAACACTCCCCTCTTAAATAGAGCGCTCACCCTACTTAACCATGAGGCCGACCTAGGTTTTTTTTAATAATAAAATAAGATAAAACCCCACCTAAAAGGAGGCCGACTTGCTTGTAAAAGCAAATAAATGCTCTTGAGCACTCACCTTTTATAAATTTTAATTTAAAAATTAATTTTAGATGCCTCCAAGATGCCCTTTTGATTATTTCAAGGTCAAAAATTAATTTATTATATTAAAAATGCCCCAAATTTAATGTGAATTTGATTTAGTTTTTTTTTCAAATGTCTCGAACTTAGCAATTTTGGGGGATTTGAGGAATATCAATGTTTGATTAAGGCCTCAATGAAGATTGACAATAATTCGCCCTAGACCCTCAACAAGGGTCAGGAGCGATTTTCCAAATTAGGCCTTGAATATCCTATTTTTGCAAATCCAAAATATCACCAAAGCACTCCAAATGGCATCTTTTACTGGAGTTTGGGTTTGATTTCACTTGAATTTTAGAAGAAAAGTGCATTTAGGGTTTTTTCGCCCTGGACCCTCTGCAAGGGTCAGGAGCGATTTTTCAAATTTGCTCTTACTCCTCCATCATTTTAACCCCAATCTACCTGACAAGGTTAGGCAATGATCCTCCTCATTCATCTCATCCAAATTTGCTTTGTTTCTGCAAGGTGAAATAAGAGTTTTTCAAATTTTCGCCCTGGGCCCTCAGCAAGGATCAGGAGCGATTTTTCTTCCCTGGCTTAGAATCATCAAGTTTTGGAAGCAAATCTTTATTCATCATGTTTTTGAAGGGCATTTTTACCCTAGTGCATCCTTGCCTTAGCCAAGATTCAAAGGAAATAGGTTGATTTTGCAATTTTCGCCCTGGGCCTTCAGAGAGGGTCAAGAGCGAAATTGAGTCTTTTGAGCAAATTCTTTCATTCTTTTGACTTCAAATCACCTCTAAGGTATAACACATCACGTCCTTCTCTTATCCAAGGAAGATATAGCAAGATTTTGTCTTAATTCTACAAAAAAAGGAGAGAACCTTGGAAATTCGCTCTGGACCCTCTCCAAGGGTCAGGAGCGATTTTGATAATTGCCTTCAAAACTTTCATTCTCAACAATCCTTCTTCACATCAAGGCAATTCAAACATCATTTCAAACTCATGCCTAGGCTTAGCTTTGCTCAAACTTTGGAGGAAAAGATAGGTTTTAGGATTTTCGCCCTGGACCCTCAGCAAGGGTCAGGAGCGAATTTTGCAATCTAGACTCAAAATGTTTCATTTTTCACCTTGAACCTTCTTTGACATTCCAATTCAACCAAGACTAAGCAAAAATATCTCCAACAAGATTTTCGCCCTGGACCATCAGCAAGGGTCAGGAGCAAATTTTAAGTTTTCAACAAAATCCTTCACTTTTTCAAATTGACACTTTCTCAGGTGGGTAAAGGGAGATGTCCTTGTTTCACCTATGTCCAAAACTTGACTTTTTTTGTTGCAAGATGAGAGAAATTCAAAATTTCGCCCTGGGCCCTCAGCAAGGGTCAGGAGCGAATTTGCTTTTATTGCCCAAAATTCATCAATTTGCACACTTTCAAACCTTCAAATGCATCAAGTGACGTCCAATCTTCCTTCCGGGAGACCCTGCACAAAACAAGTTAGCCAAAATTAGTGCCAAATAACCTTAAACAACATTTTCGCCCTGGACCCTCAGCAAGGGTCAGGAGCGAAATCCTCATTTTAGGCTAAATTGCTCAATTTTTTAGTTTCAAACCACTTCACAGGGCAAGGTAAGATCATTTTCAAGGCCAGGAACAAGGTTTCAAGCTCAAACAAGGTAGCAAATGAAGTTTATAATGAATTTCGCTCTGGACCCTTTGGAAGGGTCAAGAGCGAAATTCCTCTTCGAGGCTAAAATCTATCATTTTCTTCAAGGTTTTCAATCAATTCCAAAGTCCAAACAAAATGCTTTACAAATCAAAATTTGGTCAAATAAGGCAAGGAATGAGTCCTAGGTTGATTTTCGCCTTGGACCCTCTGGAAGGGTCAGGGGCAAGATTTGCTTTGGACCTCCTGAGAGGGTCAGGAGCGAAATTCGCTTTGGACCCTCAGGAAGGGTCAGGAGCGAAATTTGACTTTTTGAACTCTCCGTCAGGATAATTTTATGGAATATAACATTTAAGTATAAGAAAGGAAATGTCACTTATACTTTAAGTTATATTCCATATATACTTTCAGGATGTTTGAGAGTGGTTTCAAACCTCCAAGAGTTATATTGCAAAATCTAGTTTTTGGAGGATTTTCAGTTTTCTAGACTTAGCCAAATTTCAGGATCAAGACTTCCAGACTTAGCCAAATTTCAGGATCAAGACTTCCAAACTTCATCACTTACCAACTTTCAGGATCAGGACATTCCAGACTTAGCCAAATTTCAGGATCAGGACTTCCAAACTTCATCACTTACCAACTTGGCCTAACTCAAGCAGAACTTGCTATCCAGGTGATCCCCTTGGCAAGACTCGAAAGCTAAAGGCTAACAGACAAAACCCTAAAAGACCTAAAAAGACAAACCCTAGAAAGCAAAAAGCAGGGGTCCCCATTTGCAATGGGGCGATGTGTGAAATGGTCACAACAGGACAAAAGAGTCGATTTCTTTCCTCCAAAAAAGTGTAACCCACTATTGTGGGTTCACCCAGAGGCTTTCAGAACAACTCTTTTAAAGAGGTCAAAAGATAGAGTGACAGCTGCTAATGTTGATAGCAGCAAGAGATGTCATTATTCTTGCAATGGTTGTGAAACTGTATTGCTGATGTTTTTCATTTATCGTGTATGAGCTCTTCTCAGTTTGTTCTACTGTTTGATAATATTGAATTTTGCTAAGCTGGAAGTGTAACAAGCTTTGATATCTGTCACCATCCTTGTGTATTGACTACGACTCATGGGAGCCTCGTGCTTAATGATTGTGTCTTCCTCCTTTATCGTTTTTCTTCTGTTGAGAGGTGTGACAGTGTCTACAGCTATGCGACTCTTCTTGGTAACGTTTTTTGAAGTGGGATGAATGGTAACTGCTAACATGGGCTTTTCGTATTTAACCACCTTAGATATTCTTCAAGTTTTGTCGTGTCCATATAGACGTGTTGCGATTTAATTTTGTGGTGCATGAAGTTCTTCAGTGAGATCATATAGATCATATGCATCGATGATCATTGGTATGATGAGTTTCTTGTCAGGCTCTTATTCAGTGCTTCAGTATCTTCTTCAGTAATTTTGTATCTTTTCAGCTCTTCATATTCTATTGGTGAATGATTATCCCTATTGCAAGAAGTTTATATGTTATTTGTCTTGTAGAAGCTTCAGTCATTCTTGAACAGTTTTCAGATTCTACTGTGGATTGTTAAATGCTAACAATCGTGTTTAGTTCTTTGCTTACTTAATCTTGTGAGCATTGTATCAGATTTGAGACAATAATAAAAGGTTCATTTTTGGTGTGGCTGGGTTTTTCACCCTCAGGTGGAGGGTTTTCCCACGATAAAATTGTGTCTATCTTGTTCTTATGAGTTTTCTAAGTTTCAGATTTCTGAGTTTTTGTCTTTCTGGTTCTAACTTTAACCAGCAAAGTTAGCTGAGGTCAAAGCCTCTTGGAAAGTAACAAGTTGCACCATATTGAGCGATGGATGGTTAGATATATGTCAAAGGCCATTGATTAATGTTTTAGTGGCTTGTCTTGAAGGTGTTGTGTTCTTGAAAGTAAATGACACCATGAACCAAAAGAAAACTTAAAAATATATTTTTTAGATACTAGAGGAAACCATTCTTGAAGTTGGGGTGGAAAATGTGGTTCAAGTGGTTAATAGTGCAGCAAATTGTGTGGGAGCTAGGAAGCTAATTGTGGGGAAGTACCCACAGATATGTTGGAGCCCATGTGCAGCCCATTGTCTAGATTTGTTGCTTCATGACTTGGCTAAATTCCCATGGATACATGAAGCAATCCATAGAAGGAGAACAGTTGCAAATTTCATTAGAAATCATCATCTCACAATGAGTCTTTACAGGCAACATGCATCTAGGCAGTTGTTGTAGCCTTGTGACCCAAGGTTTGCTTCATTTTTTATCACTTTGAAAAGAGTGATTGAAGAGAAAGCAGCTTTGAGATTGGTTGTTTGTTCCAATGAGTGGGAAAGTTCATCACTTTATAAAAGTGCTAAGGGGAAGAACATGGAGCAAATCATTTTGAGCAGCAGCTTTTGGGAAAGTGGAGCAAAGGTTTTGAATATATGTGGGCCAATTGTTGATGTTCTTCGTATAGTGGATGATGACACTCCTTGTCTCAGCATGCTTTATGAAAGCATGGACTGTCGAAAGGAATCTATTCAAAGCACTAAATAATGTAGAAGCAAAGTACATGGAGATTTGGGAGATTTGTTGATTCTAGATGGAAAATGATGCACACAACTTTACATGCAGCAGCTTGCTATTTCGAGCCTAAGTTATTTCATATTGATAGACAAGGTGATGAAATTATGTCAAGGCTTTCTAAAGCCATTAGCAGGTTTAAACGAGATCGAACAACAACAGGTCTAATCAGAGACCAAAGCTGGAAATACAAGAGAGCAAAAGGGTTGTTTGAAATAGAAGCAACCCAAGATAATATGACACGAGATGAGGTACCTAGCTATAGATGGTGGAGGAGCTATGGAGCACAAACTCCTAAACTACAGTGCTTTGCCATTTGAATATTTAATCAGAGAGCAAGTTCATCAGCTTGTGAGAGGAACTGGAGTTGGTTTAACCACATCCATTCCAAAAAGAGGAACAAGTTGCTGTCCAAAAAGTTGGGAGATCTTGTCTACATTCGGAACAATTTAAAATTGTTCATGAATAGATCAGCAAATGACTCCACATCTTCTTCACAACAATGAATTTCAGAAGACAAGGTAACTAGAGTTGTAGATGAGCCTGACTCTGTAGATGATGAATCGAGTAGTGATACTGATGGTGATGCTACAGCAGCTCGGCCATGTGCTCTTGATGACCAGGAGCTTTTTTTAAGTTCTCTAGTCTTGAATTTTGATTGTACCTTTTTGACTAAAAAACATCTTCGCACTCTTGATGACTTGTAGCTTTTTTGAAGTTCTAAAGTCTTGACTTTCAATTGTATCTTTTTGACAAAAAAACATCTTGACAATTGTGATATCACATGTTTCTTATAGTTTATATTTTAGAAATGTGACATCTTTCTATAATGATTTCGAATCTATTTTGAAATCTTAAACTATATTGATAATTTATTGGATATATTACTAATATTTAAAAAATAAAATTTATATAAGACAAATTTAATGCTGAACTTTTTTTTGAATTTTTTGCCCTTGCCGAACTCCATCCGAATTTCATAGTTGTTGAACTCGAACTTGAATTCGAACCTTGTGACTTAGCAATTGAGTATCTTATACTAAAGATGGGAGTAATCTCTCTATTCTAGAGGAAGTACAGGTTCGAGGGGAGTGTTGGCTCCTGCAAGAAGTCTTGGTGATCTTGCAAAGTAATGCAGTGTGTTTTAGTGTTTAAGTTTTTTCTAACAGGGGGAGAGAACGCCTCAGAGAAAGGATTCAAGTGTCCTTTTGCTATTGATGTCAACGGGGGAGAGAGAAAGCCAAAATGCTTGTTAGTCAAAGCTTGTTTGACAAAGAAGAGTATCTATCACAAGGTGGTTTGCCATTAATGAAA
This sequence comes from Cryptomeria japonica, assembly GCF_030272615.1. Classification (NCBI taxonomy): domain Eukaryota; kingdom Viridiplantae; phylum Streptophyta; class Pinopsida; order Cupressales; family Cupressaceae; genus Cryptomeria; species Cryptomeria japonica. The sequence goes on along the minus strand of NC_081415.1, from coordinate 666,445,807 downwards.
AAGGGTAAGATTGTTGGTGTGTTGCCATTGATGTCATAGGTGCAATCAATGTTGTCATTGATGTCAAGGTATCCAGGTGCAGTCAATATTGTCATTGATGCTAAGGTATTAGGGAGTTTTTTGAAGGTTTAATTACTTCTATCACAACATGCAAAACATCTAAAGGACAAAGTCAAGCATGTTTGATAACTCTCTTAATGTTATCATGTTGTTCCCATATCAATTATGCCTAACTGTCTAGCATATTTGCAGAGGTCTGAAAGTATCTATGGAAGGTTATGAGGTTTGATGCTCAGAAACAATATGTGCACCCAATTCCACTATCATGGTGTTTCCCTCCGCATTCTACCAATTTGAGATTTATGGCTTGTGCATTGGAAGTAAAGTGAAGTTGCATATGAGGATTTGGTCAACCAAACAAAAGTTAGAAGTGACAAAATGTTCACTAAGCTAGCTAGTTGGCCAACTGTGTTGATGTTACAAAAGGATGTGCCAAAGAAGGATAACGTGCGTCAGTTGGAGGATGCATGTGAAGGTTATTTGGGACCAATTGAGTTTGCGTTAGGTAACGCATAGTGAGTCCCCACTCTTGGTGTAACGTGTACGCTTTAGGACCAAGCAATTTACACGTTTGATTTAAGGTTTATTCATGTGTCTGAATTGCGAATGGTGTAAATAAGTTCTAGGTCGACTTGTGATTGTAATTAATGTACGGATGCATATATATTGTTGATATAGGTTCATTCCTAGTGTATCTGTTGGGAGGGTGTGGCAGAGAAGCCTCCAAAGTTGTGCATGTTGTATGTAATGAAGTGTGCAAACTATGTTGCAAATCTCACACACACTACGAGGGGATTTTGTAGTAGAGCAAAGCTAACTGATGATGCAATTTGAGTTTGGAAGATCCGTATGATTCATCTTTTGTATTTCACATCTATAATTGAGGTTAGTACCTCATAATTTGAGTTGGTGCTCAGTTCTTGTATTAGATGATTGGTATCTCCTATAGGTTGGTGGCTGCAAATTCATTGTAAGGGGATTGGTGTCTCTTCTGGGTTGGCGCCCATAAACATTTGTAAGTTATAAATGTTTCTTTGTGAAGTTGGATTTGGACAGTAGATCCACACAGCTATTCTCACCATGGTTTTTCCCTTCTAGGTTTCCACGTATATCTGGGGTTCTCTTGTGTGGTGTTTACCATTTTGTTGGTTGCTTTAATGTTAAGTAATATCTGGAAATGTTGCTAATGATAAATTGGATTTGAAGTTAAGTTTTTGGCATATACTGATTCACCCCCCTCTTAGTATATCTATGTCTAACACTAGGATGGAGTGGAGCATCCAGGTGAACATTGAATGTAGGATCCTTTAGAACAACTGTCTCTCGAGGCGCCTCCCCCTCTCAAATTTTTATATTTTGAAGAGGTGTGCCTGCCATATATTAAAAAGTGACAAAGAGTGAATCTCCACAACCAAGATTGAGAACTCTCCAAAACAAATTAAAATGGAACTGCAGCAAAATCAACCAAAAATACACTCATTAATTACTGACGTTTCAAAAGAGAATTATTTTGTCTCTTTCAGCAAAAATGAACTCACAGATGAGTGACATGCCAAAAAAGATACATGTTTTACCTCTTTCTGTAGGCATGTATATTCTATTTCATTTTTTCTTTACAGTTTTTTTCTCTTATTAGCTTTTTAATTCTCGTGAAATATAGCTGGAATTTACCAGTCATATCTATTACATCCCCCAACCTTATCTGGGATCCATCCCGATAAGAATATCTATTCCAGTTATATCCAATGCAGATAGGTATCTGATACAACGAAACTTAAAATTGGGAGAGAGGTAGAGCATCTAGTAGCATAGTTTCCTAGTGATTTCAATGGTGGAATAAAGCATTAGCTGTATTGCCAGCATAGAATGGCTTAAACAGGAAAGCATTATGACTTGCTACTCATGGTTGCTGCACTATTCTTTCCAATATCAAATTATCGCATCACCCATTTCTCTAAGAAAATTGATATTTTGTAGCTTTTTTTCCATTTTGAGTGTGTTCACCTTATTTGCAATTTATAACCTCTCTGGTGCTTTTTAAGCTTGCCCTGGCTTCCCCACAAAACACTCCAGTATCCAGTTCTGTCATTCAGGGCACATTTAAACTGTGAGAGAAATAAATTTTCTTTCATGGCTAACCATGTTAAGTGACAATGTAATGTCTGTTTTCTGAAATATCAATATGATTTTTGTAGACTCCCATTAGCATCAGATTCAACAAACTCATCGTAATAAAACTATTTGTCCTTCTCTGCTTCCAATTATATTTTTCGCATATTGTGATCTGGATCTAGCTCTTAATATTTTTCCATAGGAAGAAAAATGTATCGATTCTCTCGTTGAAAGAACTTTATGCCAAACAGATTGACACACCTCGGTTTCAGCATGTGGCTGTCCTCTTTCCAATAAAGATTGTTTAAGGTGTGGGTTGAAACTTCTATGCTAGAATCTTTTATCTCCTCAACCATCTTATGTTTTTATGAGGGCCGTCAGTGTTCTACCTGACTTTGGAAATAAGGATATGTATCTTATTTCAAGATAGTAATGCCCTTCAAGAAACTAAATCATAAAATAGCAAAAACTCACATGATATAACATAACTGTAGATGAAGGTACAGACAAGGGAAAACGAGGTGCAAGAGAAACTAATAATCTGTCTATACTTGTCAAGTATTCAGGGAAAATAACGGTGCATTAATTGCCTCTCAATCTATGGACTAGCTTTGAGAACCTTATCAATATTAGATTGGGATATGGGCGGCAACGTCTATGGTGCTGGTTTTTATGACTCGTCATTGCCCTAAACCCTAAAAAATAAGTTTCTATAACGTTGTACTTCAACGCTTCACTAAACTGGATTTAATCTGATAGTTGGCAGCAATATTCTCATATCAAAAGCAGCCTTATGGATTGCAAAAAACAGGCAACGAGAAGAGAAATCCAAGTTGACAGACCCGACCATAAGGAAGGCAGCCTATAATTCTCTCCCAGAAACTTAGGGGATCTTTTTAAAATTCAACAAACAGTATGGCAAAGCCAAAAAACATGGTGGTCTAGTGGCTCAGTGGCAAAGCACTCAGCAGTAGTGACCGGAGGTCCTAGGTTGCACTCGTAGGAACTTGTGTATGAAAACAGCATAAGAAACCTAATGAGCATTACCTGATTACCAGAACTGGTCAAAACTCTAACGGATTTTACCTATGTATTAGCTCGATATCAAATTACCTAGCGTTCCTTGATTAGCAGAAACAACTAGAATTCTAAAAAATCTAATCCGATAAGCCTCAAGAATTGTACACTGTTTCATCTAAGCCCTTTCACAACGTACGGAATCATAACCCGCTCAAGAGCTGGAGAGAACGAAGGATTTTTTGTCAACAATTCCCGATGCCTCGATGTATATTTTACACAAATTCCAAGGCTCTTTATTCGCATTTAGTTCACATTAATGCACAATTCCCAAAAATTCCACAACGCAGCAATTAATTAGCCCTATCTTCTGAGTCCCTTGAAAAGCCCTGTTTTTGAGCCTCCTCCTTCTTCCGACTACCAGACTCAACAATTTACATAAAATTTATCACAACTCGTCTAAATGCTACACCAAATTTGCGATCTGATCTCTTACAACTAAGTTTTCTTGCGGGGCATAACAACTAAAAAACAATTCAATGTACACCTAACCTGCTCAACCCTCCCGTTTTGGAGACAAATGCAGGGAGTAGTTTACATTAGATTGCACGGAGTCTCAAACACGAGACTCCTCGTTGAACAGGAAAACGAAATAAAAGATAAAACGAAACTTCTTAATTGAAAAACAGGGACATAATTTTACTCTGAGATCGCAGGTTGGAGTGTCCAGCTGATGATTAAAAAAGAGCCAGGCAGCAAATTGATTTCTCGCCTGAGAACAGCTACAGATCGATCCTTATTCTTCTGCTATTTTTTTTTTCCAAGGCGGCAAAGACAGCCCAGCCCCTGTTGCGAATTAAAAAATAACTGCATTAAAATTCAACTGTTTAAATCCGTGACCCTACGCTCACGAGTTTCTGCTTTCTCCAATCACCGCATTGTTTAAAATAAAAATGTGGAGATATTTAAAAAATTCCTGCGATATTTTCCTTCATTTTATTTTTAATTTCCGACCTCTTGCCCACTCAAGAATATTTGCAATTAATTAAACTTCACTTCTTAGCCTTTCCTACGTGGCATTTGAGTAAGTCCAATCATCTTAAACGTTTGAATTAAAAACTTTACGTTTGAGTTGAACTTCTGGCTCGTAAAATGTCATTTTCCTTTCATTTTAAGGTTGACTGATTAAACTAAAAGCTTGCAAACTGTTATGGCCCATGCGTATCATCTCTTCTCAAAATCGGACGGTCTTAAATACGTAGCGGATATTAGATAATCGTTTTCCCTACGTGGGGAGCATCATCTTGCCGACATTTATCCGTTTTATTACTCGTAAGAGAAATTTTGACTAAGTTGTTCTAATTTGGGGAAGTCTAGATATGAGGAATCTTAGTCATTAGGGTTTTCCATTCGACAAGTAGGTGTAGGCGTGCAGATGGAACTTTAGGAAAGTTTCCCATTATGTCCGTTACTTTGATGTTAAGTTGACTATTTAGACAGAAGGGAGTGAATGGCTTCAAAAGTGTGACAAGATGGTTGTTGGTTTATTGGCTCATGTTCAAATAGGCATCTTCCCTAGATTGGATCATTTTAAAAAATAATAGATGGTAGTTATTATTGGTTATTTTTTCCTCATTTCAAACATGATGCTTTCATCATTGATCCCTATGAGAGAAAAATTTCTATAAAATAGTTCAAAACAAATTTTATATATAAAATTGGGAATTTTTTATGTTTATGCTATTTTTCATTTAGTTTATATATGTTTTAAGGAGAATAATTGATGTCTTCGAATATTAAATAGATTAGTTTTATATAAGGTTGGGTCTCTTGTTATATGTCATATATTTATCTTTAATATATATGTATGTATATTAAATTTTAATTTCATCTTTATGTTCATATATTCTAATTCATTCTATTCATAGTTTAATTAGATCTATTTATACCAATACGTTTATACATGTGTTTTGCAAATTGATCTACCATATTTCAAGGTACCCGTTGAAATTTTAAATTGTAAATTCAATTTTTAGTCAACTCTTGTCAAAAGAAATTCTCTAAAGACTAATTGAATAGAAATTTGTGTGATTTATAGCTATATCCTTGTATTTGAAATTATTCAATGCATTAATTTTAGATGTCCATGATTTGAGAGCTATATTCATATATCCTTCATATTTCACGCTTCAATTAGAGTTGGAGTGTCATAAATTGTAACCTTGTACAATTTACACCATTTGTGTGTCCCTATCTTAGTGTAAATCGTTTTAGTTCTCATCCAAGCCTATTTACTTCCTTTCACCTCGAAATTGATGTCATCTATTCACATGGTGGTTCAAACCTCTATCTTGGGCAATGTGGACCCTGTATTCGGCCCGTTCACTATGAATTGGGTGGACAATGGCCCCCACATTGTCTTTGTCCTCCCAAATCAAGCCCGATTTTGAATAGGTCAATGCACGTTTCTCGCTCGTTGGTTTTGGATCACGATGTCTCAATTTGACTATTACGGGTTGACCTAGTCGGAGAAATACCTTGAGAATCCTATATAAGAGCATTTTTCTAATTCATTTACACATCCACTTTCCAAGCATCATGCACTACATTTAATTCATGTCTACCTTCAATCATTCATTCAACATCGAGGCAACATTTCATCCCACTATATTCTTCAAGCATTCTTCAAGATCTACACACTATGGAGCAACAAATTACTTGAATCATCATGCAATCATGTGTGTTTGATTAGGTCATTCATGTCTAGCCATGTTATGTCATGTTATTGCATCATCAACCTACAATCATCTATCGTAGATCTGAGGTATAGCATTCAACATTTACTTCAATATTTCAATTGATTTCAAGGGTTAATCTCAAATCTGGGGTTTGACCTAGGAAAACCCATATTCTCAACATCTTTCTTCTCTTTCTACATGCAGGTGATAGGTTCAAGAGTTGTAAATTTGGAATCAAGCAAATTAGACAAAGACGATCAAAACAAGCTTTTGTAGGTACAAAAAGCGAAGGACGAATTCGCGCCACACTGCATTATCCAACAAATTTCCCATGAAAAATTTGGGGTAGAATCTAAGCAACATTTTGGTTTCAGGTCAATCAAATGTGTCTACATTTTAACAATTAAGGGACATATTTGTTAGATACTTGGTTAATCCCAAAAACATTGAGAGGGGTGGGTGAATCAGTGTCAAACCAGTAGATGAAAGATTTAAACCTATTTGCAATTTTGTAACTGAAATTAATATACCGGTAAGCAAACAATAATGCAGTAAAGAGAAACAAAAGAATCGGCATCAATGCACACCATAACACAGATATTTTGGCAAGGAAACTCGGTAAGGGAAAAACCTCGGTGGGATTTGTGACCCACAATATTTACTCACTAGCTAATATGAATAAATATTACTTAGTACAAAAGGGGCCTACACATGCAGGAAGGCCAACTGCCTCAAGCTCACTGCTCAACAAAAATGGAGTCACACTAACTACAACATCACACTGATGTAAACACAAAATTGAACTCTTACAACTTGCATCAAAATGATGGATGAGTTCTCTGTTATGCTTTGTCTGATACTGATTTTGCCTCTGCCAAAAACCCTAGTCGGTATGTTGTCAATATTACCGCTTACTTCATATATTCATTACATACTACTTACCAAATGACCTACAAGAACTCATAAATATATGAGTCATTACAATACAATATGTCGGCCATACAATTATAATTTTCATTACAATTTATTTCGCACAAACAATACTATTGTCAAGTCGGCCTAGAATGTCAATATGATCTGTTGCCGGTGTGAATAAACCTTGTTGTATCTGTCGGTGTCGGTAGGTGAAGTCTATTGTCGGTTGAACCTGAAGAACCTTGTTGAACCTATGTTGCCATCAATGACAACATCTACCTTTCTCATCTGAGTGTATAATGACAACAATCTCCCCCTTTGGCATTGATGGCAACACTCATGAGAAAAATCAAAAAAAAAAAACTGAGAGTGCTCCCCCTGAGCAAATGATCTCTTTCTGTTCACTTTTCACCATGCCTTACACTGTACATTTTTCTCACTATACCACTCCCCCTTTGACATCAATGACAAAGGATGTCAAAAGTATCAAAAATTACCTAGATACCTGAAGTTTGTTATGTACAATCTGAAAAATATCTGCAAGAACTAAGTGAAGGCCTCGCAAGAACTTTGTATTGTCGGTAATTAGTGCTTCAGTCTACTTGATCATCCCGATAAGATAGTCCATTTGTTGTTTCGGTGATCTGTCTCCTTGAATTGTTTCCTTGGAAAGTTCATTCCGGTGAGTTAGTAGATTGTCCAATCTTGGACCAAGCTTATTCTTCAACTCCTGGGTTTTCATTTTCAATCTAGCCTTTTCTTTTTCCAGATTTTCAATCTTTTCTACATGAATAGCCATTTCCTGATCTAAGACCGATGTTAGTTCTGAAGAACCAATTATGTTATCTGCAATATCATCAATCTCCTTCTGAGTTTTCCTGATTTGATCATCAATATCTTCAATTAAATGATGAGGTTTGCAAGCTTCCCTGTATAATTCCTTATATTCCAAAATAGTGGAATTCAATGCCGATAGCAATGAATCAATCTGCTGAGTACAATCCTTTATGGTTTTATCAAAGAATTCTTCTTTTTCTTTATTAACTCTTTCTTGAATAGTCTCCTCATTTATTTTGTCTAATGTTTGAATGTTAGTAGAAATGAATTTAGACAATGTGTCCAATTTACCTATTGAGCCAACAATGTGATCTACCTTGCACTCTGGTGCAATCATCTGCAAAATCGGTAGAGAGTCATCTATAGCCTTGAATGTTAAGGCATTACACTCAGTTATTTTCTTTATAGAATCCAAAAGTACTTCGATGACAGTTGTTGGTCTGAAATCCACAGTGGAAGTATTGGGAGGAGTGCTAGGTTTTGAATGAGGATAAGGAAGTGGTTCAGCTACCTTGACCACTTCCTTATCCTCATTCTTACTCTTATTCTCTGTCAGTTCATATGCTATCTATTCATGTTCTTTTATGCCAGTATCTCAACATTCTGCTAAGTGTCAACTACCTTGACCAGTGAGTCAAAGATCTCAACATTTATAGATTCAAATTTCTTCTCCTCAAAAATTTCTGAAATAGAGGTATTATCCATTACAATACTGATGTCTTGAGTGTCAACATTCATTCTAAATAGAATGTTTGACTCGGGATCAACATCATCTAATTTTACTTCCTCTGATATCTTTTCTTCGGTCTAATTCTGCACATCTATCGGTGTCCCTACTACTGTCGGTGGAGTGTCTTGAGCCGATGGTGGTAAGTTATCTTTTATTGTGAAGTCAGGTACACTGCCAACCTTATTCTTTCCCTTGTCTCCTTTTCGGTATACCTTAGTAAAAGATTTGTCGACCTTTTATCTTTATTTTTCTTCTCTTTTCTCTTTCTCCACAAAGAAAATGTCCCATTTATCTGTTGTCTCATATGCTATTTCCTTTATTTTGTCGGTCATGAGGCTTACTTGCCAGTGACCACTTGCAAAAACAATTTTGTTAGCTTCACCTATCAATTTATCAATTTCTTGTCTAGATTTAACTAGATGAACAACCAATATTGCTTCAACCTTCAATTTCTTATCCAATTCCATAGTAGACATTCTTTTAGCTTCAAGTCTCAGATATAAGTCATTAGGAAGAACATCAATGACTTCAATAAGAATTTTCTTATATATATCTAAGTACAAAATTATGCGCTCTTCAATGGTGTCTTTATCTGAATCTTTAAAAGAATGATAAAACTTACTAACATTACTGAGATTTCCATCTTGAGTTATTTCATTAACAAGCTCTTCCAGGGAAAGAGTATTAGATACCTTTTGTTCTAGTTTCTTCTGTGTAACCTTCTTCTTTGTACCGCTAGGCTCTCTCACAGCCTATTCTTCCTTTCTAAGTGTTGTTGTCTTCTTAGGTGATGGAGCAGGTGTCGGTGAGGATTTTCTCTTCTTCCTATCCACCCTTTTAAATTTTGCAGCCTTGTCACTATCAGAGTCGGATGAAGTAACAACAGGGGAAATATGTGTTACCGGTTGTTGTTCAGATTTTCTTTCTTTTGCAGCAACACCACTCATTGGATCAAGTTTCAACAATCCCTTTGTAACAACTTCAATAAACTTCAAAGCATCTTTCAATATTTTATCTCTTTTCTTCCTTTTCTTATGAATATCAACATCTTTTTATATGGTCTCAACAGTGCCAAAGATCTTTTCACTAGGTTCCAGTGGAGCATCTAGAAGTATCTTGGCATAAGATTCCAAAATGTTTGAGTCCACTTCATATCCCATCTCAGTTACCCAGACAGTTCTAGGTTTAACTGCCTCCATCCATATTTCATCTCTCTTAATAACAAATCATATATGTTTGTCGTATTTATCAACAATATTCTGAGGGATTCTTTCCCTTTGCTTCATTTTAGCTTGAAAGTTTTTGAAGTAATCCTTTGCCTGCTTGTCTCCTTCCAAACCCATGTCGTTAATTGCCTCCTTAATCTATTTTCCAATAGAAATATCATAGGCAAAGTCTCTGTGGCCTATACCAGGAATCTCCTTTGAGAAGTATAGCATTAAACATACAATCAAATTCCCAAATTTGAAGATTCCCTTTTTGTCACCTTTGATTTTGTCCAAATTTTCTACCAGTTCATCTTTCAACCACTCACAAATGTCAATTTGAGCATTGTTCTTTACCATCTCATAAGCATTGTGAATGCATAGACTGGAAATAGAATTCAACCTATTTGTATGAGCAACCTTATATCCAATAACCATACTGGCATATTTAACATTGTTATCAGTTATGTCGCTAACCCTGAGTGATCTATTATCAGATGTGGTGCCGATTAAGTTCATAACCTCTTTGTTTGGAATTTTCTTCTTCTTCTCAGGCCTTGTGTTGGTAGAGGGTAAACGTGTAACAACCCTAATTGCTTCCTTAGTGATTTTGTAAATTGAGTCTAGCCATAAGAATTCATCGTGAACTCTACTAAGAACATATCAGATAGTTTCATCTTCGAATTCAGGCATATGAAGGATGTCTACGAACCTTAAATCTCCCACAATCTTATGTTCAACTTTGATTACACCTTGTTTATTTGTGATGACATTCATACTTGGGTAGAAACATAATAGATTGGTTATTATTGTCTCTAAAATCATACTTGGGTAGAAACATAATAGACTGGTTATTCTTGTCTCTAAAATGGGGAGCAAGAATAGTTTGTTCAATTATTCCTACTTTCCCTTCGTGGAGTTGTACCTTTTATAATGATCTTTTCTTGATTGTGGAGGTGTATATCCCTACTAAGTATCTCCTTCCTCTTATTGGAAAAAGCATTATTGATGAGGATATTTTCTTTGTATTAGAAGTACATGTCTTTATAAATGATCTCTCCTTGGTTATCAACATAATAGTCCTTATTTTTGTCTCTATACTTGGAGGGCAAGAATAATGTTGCAATCATCTCTCTCTTTTCAATGATTTTGTTTTCCTTTATTGAGTTGCATCTTTCATAACTTGATGTCCTTTCTTACATATAATTATCCTCCATTTGAGTACATGTATCTCCCTTGGTTAGGATTTATTCCTTACTTTAAATTATTTGTCTTTTATGGACACTCTCTCCTTAGTGAATCCATGTAATCCTTCACTAAGAATCTGCTTTTCCTACTAATATGGTAGGTGAATATTCTTAGTATCCTTCCATTTTCAAGATGTCATCTTTATTAAATATCTCCTCTACTATTGGAGGTATAAATCTTTAGGAAAATATCTCTTCCTCCTTTCACCATGCATCCCTTAAAAGGATCCCTTTACACTTGTTGAAATATATTTCTTTTACAACTATCTCTTCCTTGCTTCAAAATAGTTTTCCCTCTTTAGCTTAGAGTGATTTATATGGTTGATTAAAGGATATATCCTTGGTGTTGAAGATGTTAATCCTTGTCTCCCATTTCTACCTTTATATATCAACATAAGGCTATGTTGACATCTAAGGGGGGGGAGCAATACATGTGACATCCTTATTGCTTATGTTGTGCATTTATTTGTATATAATGATTTTCTTGGTTATCCTTTTTCAATTCATGTTGTGGATTTCCTTGCATACAATGTTTTTCTTGGTCATCTTTTTTTAATTCACATTGTAGATTTCCCTGCATAGAATTTTTTGCTTGGTTATCCTATTTCAATTCATGTTGTGGATTTCCTTTCATAAAATACTTTTCTTGATTATCCTTTTTCAATCAATGTTGTAGATTTCCTTACATACAATGCTTTGTTTGGTTATCCTTATTGCAGTGTCCTAGTAACACCTTTACAGTCACTCGCCTTGTGGTAAGAAATCTTCTCTTGGCAAGATATGGCATTACAATTTATACAAATCAACAGTTTTGCAATAAGAAAACTTTGCTTGTCATCCCTTTTGTAGGATGAGTTGAATAGCATCACACAACTTGCTAGAACATTTGACTCTTCCTTTCCCTTTTACATGATGATTTGACTAGCATAACACAACTTGCTAGACTATTTGACTCTTCATTTTTCCTTTGCAATATGAGTGGAACTACCATAGCACAACTTGCTAGACTATTTTGACTCATCCTTTTTCTCTCTCCTAGGGATCACCTAGCATAACACATCTTGCTAGCCTATGGAATCCATGTTTCCTTTATCCTTTCCCATCAACCCACAAGCATAACATACCTTGTGTAATGTATGGAAAAATTGGAATTAGGGTTTCACTATGTAAATTGACTAAATACCCTAATTTACCAAACTACATTAAAAGAGGGTTGAACCCAATAGATCCAGGCCCAATCCCAATGGGGAAAGGTCTGAGATTCTGATTGGATTCAACGGGTTAGGGTTGATTATCCTCTTTCTTAGTTGAATTTTTAATATAAATGTGAAATCAAGGAAAAATAATGAATTATTGAAGTAAGCTACAGATATCCCACTGAGCCACAAACTTGGATCTAGGCAAAAGGAGATGTCTAGAACCTATTCTTAGAAGTTCGGCCTGATTTTTCAAGACAACATAGTACAAATTATCATTGGTCCTTTGATTTTTTTGTCATAAAAAATTGAACCTATTCATCACTATCGAATCTATTGGGATTCCCAAGTACAACTCCACACATGTTTCCTACACATAGAAAGAAATGGAAATATGTTAGGAATAGGGGTTTGTCTTAGGTCAAACCCCAATTTTGGAATTAACCATGAAATTGAATTGACAAATGTAATGAAATACTGTAATAAAGTACTTTCCTTTTGAAGGAAAGACTGAATCTAAATTGTAATGCTTGAAACCACAATGTTTACCTTGATGATGTTTTGTCTGTCTTCATACAAAGCTCTTAGGATTTCATATAGGATGTCTTCATAACACATTGATCATGGATGTCATCTTCAATACTTGAACTTGACTTCACTTCTGTTGCACTGCTTGATGAGTGACTAATTGCCTGCTCACTTGAATTTGCTAGAGTGTAATTGATATCTTTATTTTGGTTAGGTTTCAAATGAGATGGGTAGACCCCTTTTATACTTGTTTGTCCAAAAATCAAATTGAATTTTCAAAATAGGATGACACAAGATCCAAATTCTTGCTCATTTGTGATGACCATTATGAGGCCCCAATTTAGGGCTTGATTAAGAGGCCCGGGGCATGGTACGCCCTAGTCCTAAATACCACACCTTGGTCCTAAAAATCAGGACTCCAAAGTGGGGGAAGATAGGTAAGATGGTGAGGATGTGGATTAGATAAGTGGTGTGAGAAAAATTAGCATTGCAATCAAGCCTCAAAAACTAGAACGCCAAAGTGAGGCCTAGGTGAGTACAATTTAGGACGTTACACCTTGCTAGTATATTAGATCATGGTTCAACAATCAATGCATTCTCTTGCTCTTTCCATGTGATCACTTGTGCTCTTGCAATAACATTTTGAGAATGATATTAGTGATTGATAAATTTTGACTATCAAGGTATCTTCAATTAGTTGACTTGGAGCCTTTGTTTTTAGTACTAACCCCTTTTGCGTGTCTTTTTTTGTTGGCCATTTGTTTTCTTTTGTCTTATTTTGTGTGTCCTTGTATGTGATTGTGTTAGTTAATATCCTAAGCTCGAGGGATTGTTCCCTCATATTTAGTGATGTCTTATCTCCTTTTAGTCTTGCTCTCAATTGCTCATATACCTCTTTCTCTTTCTTCTAATTTATAGTGAAAATGTGCATAAGCTCATTCTCCCGCTAAATTGGGGGCTAAATGTAGCATCACAAATGGTAACCATATACAATTTACACCACTTTTTGTGCCCCTACATTAGTGTGACTTGTCTTAGCTCTCATCCAAGCCTATTTCCAGCCTTTCCCCTTGAAACATATGTCATATGTTCACATGTTGGTTCAAACGTCTATCTTGGGCTATGTGCACCCTATCTCTGGTTTTTTTACTATGATTTGGGTGGAAAATTTCACCTATGGAACCATTGTCCTAGGACAGTTGCACCTGAAGCGCCCTTTTCCTCCCAAACTAGGCCAAATTTTGAATAGGTTAATGCATATTTCTCACCCGTTGGTTTTGGATCACGATGTCTAATAGTTAGAGGTCAACCTAATCAAGGAAATACCTTGAGAACCATATATAAAACCATTCTTATAATTCATTTACGCATCCACTTTCCAAGCATCATCCACTACATTCAATTCATATCCACCTTCAAGCATTCACTGAGCATCAAGTCAACATTTCATCTCACCATATTCTTCAAGCATTCTTTAAGATCTACATACCATGGAGTAGCAAATTACTTCAATCATCATGCAAGCATGTGTGTTTGATTATGTCATTCATGTATTGACATGTTATGTCATGTTATTGCATCAACACTTGTGATCACATTCAAAGAGCATTGCATCATCAGTCTACAATCATCTACAATAGATCTAAGGTATAAAATTTAGCATTACTTCAATATTTAAATTCATTTCAAGGGTTAATTCCAAACCTAGGGTTTTGCCTAGGCAAACCCCTATTCCCAATATCTTTCTTTTTTGCAAGTGATAGGTTCAAGAGCAATAAACTTGGAATCATGCAAAGTAGACAAAGATGATCAAATTTATCTTTTGCAAGCACAAAAAGTGGAGAACAAATTTTCTCCATACTAAATTGTCTAATGAATTTCACATAAAACTTATGGGGTAGAATCTGAGCAACATTCTAGTTCCATATCAATTAATTATGTCCATATCTGACATTCAAGGGATAGATTCACTCAAAGCTACTTTATCATAATTTTTCATGTCTAAATTCTAGTCACAAGTTATGATCACTTTCCTCAGATCAGCAATATAGTTACAACTTCATATGAAATCTTCAAATATCTTTTTATGTTCATTTATGTCAATTTTTCATCTCTAGCCCTAGATCTAGCATTCAATTTTTATATTTTTAATATCCAATTCAACCCCACAAAAGGAGCCACCTAAAATAAATCAACATTCATCCCTTGGAGATGAATCTATTGATTTTCTTCTCCATTTCATTTAAGGAACACATGAAATAGGTTCATTCCTTGTTTACATAGCTAAACTAGTGAAAACCTATTTCACCAGCTCACACGAGCAATAAAAAGAACCCAGACCCACATGATTATTGTATGAGAATATAAATGTATGAAGCATGTTGTTTCAATATTGTACACATATTCCTATAGGTTGACCCAAGTGAACATGTCATTTTCTGACATGATAGTAATCCTACCAATGCATTCATAAGTATTGTAGTTAACAATTTGAATAAGCAACCTTTTTGAGAAATCAACTCAACTATTCAGTGACACATTAGATGATCTATCAAGTTGTGGGACTTGAAACTTGAGATAAACCTCTAGATAAAGGGTTGGTTCCCTTTCTTCTAGCCTTACCCCATACTAAAAACTAATCCTAATGCTTTATTTTGACTTGAGAAAAGAGTAAGAGTTTGAACAAAAAATTAAAAATATGTATATATTAGTTTACATGCAAAAATTGACTTTAAAACTACTTACATGTTTCATAGACAACATTGTAATATTTGTACGAGTCTTAAATGAATATAAATTTAAAGGAAATAGTATTTCACTAGATGATTTTCTATTACATTCAACAATAAATAATGCAAAATAAGATGAAAGCCAAAATTTAAAGTTTTACTGCTTCAAAACGTTGTATAATATCTAATACAATGTCTCTTATGCATTTGTTCTCTTGAAAATTCAAGATCCTTTTCTTGCATATCATGTTTTTTACATATCTTGAGAGTATAAAACGTCAAGGAGAATATAGGGCACATTTTCTTGTGAGAATTAAGTTGTAATTTATTGTGGCACTAAAAATATTTCATAACTGTCAATGGGCCCTTGGCCTGTTGGTGAAGTTGAGATCCTGTCCCAGACAAATTTTGGTGGAATGGATACCCCTCAAACTTTGGCTCTTAGCTAAAGGGGACTCCACTGGGTTATCTTCAACAAATAAAATATATTTATATATTTTTTATAACCTAGTTCCATAAATTTCTCCTCAAAATCCATCATGTTAGCATAGAAATAAGGCTCACTAATTTTTCTTCAGCAATTTTTTTTAAAGCATATTTGAAAGGTTGAAAAATACCATCAATAAGGTCCAACAACTATCCTTCACCCTCAAGATACTTAAATGGTGGTTAAATCGTTGTGATGGGTGTCCTTAAAATGATATCTACTCTCTAGTTCATCTCTGCATGGATATAAGAAATATGTAAAACTACTTGAAACTAAGTTCTTGGGTGTAGGAGTGAGGATTTTCTCCATTATAGATTGGAAGTGCATTATCAAGTCTTCTTCAAGGCTTAAAACAACTTTATGCTCTCATATTAATGTCTCTCCCATGTCACAACATTCTTGCTGTTTTCATAATTTCTACAGTGTTACACCACTTTGACCTTTTCAATGGCATTTCTTTCATTTTCCTAAATGTGAACCTTAAAAGCAATGAATGAATGTCCCAAAAATCATGTCCATACTTGGTCAAGAAATAGGAGCCTATTGGATGTTCCTTACGTTCTTGGAACCAAGGAAAGTCTTGATACTCCTTTGTCTTATTTTTAATTCTTTCTCATCATAGGTCTTTCTTTCCCACTTTGCCTTGTCAAGGGTCAAAGGATCACCTCTAACTGATCGAAGGTTCTTATGGTTCTAGGAACCTTAGAAGGCTTTGATACTTTCTTTATTTTCCTTTATCATGTTCTTTGCCTTATGTCAAATAGCTCTCCTTTTCTTTATCTTATCTTACCTCATTCTTCCACTTGTGCTTGACTTTGTCAAGGGGTTCAATTAGAACCAAGAATTGTTGAAGCTTATAATGGTTATAGAAACCACTAAAACTTCCAGCTTTTCCTTTCTCTTCTCTTATTATATTTTATCGCATTTGGCCCATCTCATTTTTCCTTTTCTTTTAGTTCCTTCGATCTATGTTTGTTTATCTATTTGTCTTTCCTTGTGGGCCATTAGTTAAGAACTAGGAACTTGTCTGAGTTCTTGAAACTAATGAATTTTTTTACTCTTCCCTTTTTGATTCTTTTAGTGTCTTCTATATGCTTCATCGTCTTGTCAAAATTTCCTTATGAATTGGAAAAAAAAAATTCTTCTCTTTCATTTTTGACCTTTGGAACTCCTTAATATATGTTTCTTAAGTTGCAAAAGTTCCTTGGGAACTAGGAACCTTGTTGAAGGTTCCATATATTCCCAAAATGCTTGAATCTCTTGACACATTATTACATTTGGTTTAGAAGTCATTGACACTAGGGATTATTCCAAGAACCTAATCGAAGCCTAATAAGGCTTTTAGAACATTTTCAAACCTTTAAAATAAAATAAATTTTCCTCCTTTCTCTTTATTATTCCTCGGTTGCTTCAAAGTCAAGGCTTGGACCTAAACTTACAACCTAGTGTAATGTTGTAAGATGTGTACTCTACAATTTCACATCACATACAACTCCCCTTTATATTAATAAAAGACAATTATGCAATATTATTCTTAATCTATTAGAAATGTTCTTTTTTGATAAATATGTCTAACTTTCCAACCTTTAAGTCTGATTTCTCCTAGAAAAACGCACCACACATAAACATCTACAATGCACTAGCGTCCCATAAAAATGTGTGATTGCATTGGTCATTGAGATGTTACATTTCCCACTTTTTATCAACCTGCATAGATGTCAAGAATGCATATGGGCTTTCTATTTTGGCTTCAAACTTATATTTTTCCTCAAATTAATCTATTCAAACCCTCTCTTAGATTTTGACAAGTTCTCTCTGTAGACACTAAAAATTGGTAAACACTCATGTTCTTCATTTTTAACTTAATCGCATATATAGTATTCAATATTCACACGATCCTATCCCGCTTCGCCTTTCTCATTTTATGTCCCAATGATATCATTTTCTCCGACTTTTGAGTTTATGATATCATTTTGTCATTAACTCCATCCCCTTGATGTCAAATCATTCCCTTTTCGATTTTGCGATATTAGTTCACCCAATTTGTCTCGATTAGGTCAGTTTGCTCTTATTTTGGTTTTGTTGCTTCCCATTTTTTGTCATGTTGTTATCATTTTCTACCCATTTCACATTTATGATATCATTTTGTCCTTAGTTTTATTCCCTTGGTGTCATTTTGTTCCCTTTTTGATCTGATGATGTCGATTTGTCCCTAAACTTGCTCTGATTAGGTCATTTTGCTTCCTTTTTTACCCACTCCATGTTTCCCATTTTTTGTCCTATTGGCATTATTTTCTCCCAATTCTTGTTTTATGACACCATTTTGACTTCTCCTGCCTTGTGGCGTCGCATCCATCTCTTTTTCGTTTGTTGACCTATTTTGACCTGGTTTACTCACTTTTTACTCGGTTTTACCCAATTTGACCTAATTTTCCCATTTTCACTCAATTCTTCCCATTTTTGTTTGAACCTTCCCAATTCTTCCCATTTTCACCCAATTTGACCAAATTTTACTTAATTTGACTAGATAAAGGTCTCTAAATGTCAGTTTGACTAATTTGCCCTTTTAGGTTTAATTAATTATTTAATTTATTAAGCCCTTGTGTTACTAATTATTCTCCTTAATCTTTTAATCATTCATCATTAACCATCTGCTTTTTAATATTAATTAAATAATTATATTATTTAATTAATTTTAAAATCTACACTTTAATTAAATGATTTTAATTATTTAATTAATAGTTCAATTTCTATCTCCCATAAGCAAATAATTTATTTAAATTATTTGATTAGCTAATTGTGACATAATAATGAAATAAATAGCTTTATTTATTTAATTATTTATCTCCTAATTTTCAAAATGGAAACAAATATTTTATTTTTTTTATGCAATTTTTACCAAATCCTCCTATTGTTTGAAAATGGGAAACTAATATCCTCTTTGATTTTCGAAAAACCCATCTTTTTGGAAATATCTCATATATAATAATTTTAAATTTGAAAATGAGGTATGTATCTTTAAAAAACCGCTTTTTGCTTTTTCTTCACTTTTTCCTCATCAACTTCATCCTTCCTCGAATGATAGCTCTGTTGTGCACTCAATCAAGTCTGTCCATATAATAAAAAATCTTTGTTGAACATCTGAAATACTAAGAGTGGAGGGGTCAATCAGTATTCCCTTGAATCTATTAAAACTTTTAATCAACCATTCACATAACTTAATTGCAAAATTCAAATGAACAATAAGCAAAGCACAATACAACACATAACACCAAGATTTGTACATGAAAAATCCAAGACAGGAAAAACCATGGAGAGGATTAGCTCTCAATATTATGTAACTGACTATAGAATACAGGGTGGCTCATTGCTAAAGGGATTCACTACCCAAAATATAATGGCTCACTGCTAGAGGGTGGCTTACAACCAATATTACAAAATTTAAACTATTAAGATTGCATCTATCATATGCATGAGATACAGTTCCACTGAGGTGCATAATCACTTTCACATTCACTGTACATAATCACTTTCACATTCACTATAGATCACACAGTATGATCCAAAGATCATAATCCTAACCTTCACAAAGCAACTATATTTATACCAAATTAAGTCTTATTCAAGTTAGCTCAACTGGAGGAAGGGTTGGACCAAAAACCCTTTACACGCTACTGCTCAAATGTTCTAACCATATCAAAGAAGTCACCCAAAGCGGAAAGGAACTTCTCCATGATCCATGGAGCAGATGAAAACACCAAAACTAACATACAACTGATGATTCTAGAGAAGACTGCATCAAAAATTTCACACTGGACTATGTCTGTAAGCAGGGTATCTTATTACTGGACCCATAACAGTTCCGCAACAAAACTTTATCATCTATAATATGAGATATAGATGTTATGTCAAATACAAAACATGTTCTCAAAAACTTACAAGAATATTTGGCAACGTGGAGCAATGTGGACCCAAAAGGAATATATGTCGAACTCAAATGAATGCCAGATCATGTCGGATTCATACCGGAGTATACCGGACTCATGTTGCTAGATCACACAAACATCAAAGACATCGATGACAACATTCTAACAATCTTTTCGATCTTGTATGCCCGTTGAGTTTTGAGTTTTCAATAAATTGGGGTCTCTTTCATCAATCAAATAATCTAATTTTCTTGTCATCATTCTGTTGAAATAGCTTAGCAATTTAAATTTCATGCATTGTTACTCTAGTCAATAATCTAGTAATTACCATCATCATTTTGTCATTCAATCACGTTCTTAGTAAATCTCACCTATCCCATCCTTTCTTTCACTTTGTATTTGCATTTGTACGATGAGAGAAACATATCAAAATAGGAGATGAAAGGAAGAACAACGAAGTTAAACTGAAGGAGCATACACAGATGGTTTGCATCTTAGTTTAGGTTTCATTTCAGTTATTTATTTGGTTAGATTAGGATAGATTAGTGTGCTTGATTAAGTATTTCATGATTAGCTTAGTTTTTATCTCGCATGTTTTGGTTTGATTGTTCTAACCTCCTTGAATATTTTTCTCGATCTACACTCACTCACACACCATTTTTATTTGTAACATTTTCATTCATCTCTCTCTCTCTCTCTCTCTCTCTCTCTCTCTCTCTCTCTCTCTCTCTCTCTCTCTCTCTCTCTCTCTCTCTCTCTCACACACACACACACACACACACACACACACACACACACATAGTGGTATATTGAAATTTCAATTATCACACAAACTATTAGCAAAAGCTTTGAAGGTTGCTCACCTTTTTCCTTGTGAAATTTGTGTGGAGACAAATCTATCCTTTCAAACAACTTGTCTTCCACTACTAAAGGATCGATAACTAGTGACTTTGAAGCCCTTTTAATATATTGCATTATCTTTATTCGATAGATTTTTTTAATTTTTTTTTCCTTTCTTGCGTATCTTTTCTTTGCCAATTTTTCTTGGTTGTCCATGGATGTGGAAACTCCAATGTGGCATTTTGACTATGGCAAGCCCCTATATAGCCACCCTCAATATTTTCTTCAACTTAGTGTGTTGGTCTTGAAGGAAGGTTGTTTGGTGGAAGCTCTAGTCATTTTTCTATCCATCTTGGGTGATCTTACTTCCTTCTTACTTTTTTATTTCGTTTGGTTTAAAGTAATATATATTTATTGTTATTTGATATCCCATCACATCCTGTTGTTCTTCAAACCTTGAAACCTATGTAGGTGGTGTAGACACCCATTTCTGTCGACTTAATTAAATAGATATTTAGTATTTATTTGATTATTTAACCATTATTCAACTATTAATAAAATTAATATTCAATTAATTCACCCCAGTTGTGTTCTCCTATTAATTAAATAAATTATTCAATTTATTTGATTTAATTCATTTAACCATATTCTGACTATTAATTAAATAAACAAAACATATTTGTTTAATTAATTCATCTTATCCTAAAATCCCCCTATCTCGCATTTAAATAAATAAATATTTATTTAAATCCCTTTATCCTCACACCCATGCATTTAAATTCAATAATTATCTTATTTAATTTAAATCCCCTCACTGACTCACATTTTCTAGAAAAATACAAGTTGCACACTAATCCTCCCCTTGATCATTTCTAAACCCCTTATCATTAGCCTAATCACCCTCTAAGTGTTTGCACATTCCTAATCCATGGGATTAAGGAAGGAGTCACCTCTCAACCATTAAGTCTCTTACAAAGCCTTCAATGCCTTCTCCCTTCCACAAGCAAACCCACATGGGATTAGACCATTTTAAACCCTACTTTAACCCTTGAACATTCCCCTAACCCTTGGTTAAAAGCTTTATCCATTAACAGGTGATCCCACAATACTGAGTTACATTTTTGGTACATCCTTATTTTTGCTAAAATCATACATTTAAAAAAAAATATAATGATTTAAGCTTTACGAGGTCCCGTTTGAAGTAATTAATTGATGAGAGTTAGATCAAAATTTCTCAGATAGAACC
This sequence comes from Cryptomeria japonica, assembly GCF_030272615.1. NCBI lineage: Eukaryota > Viridiplantae > Streptophyta > Pinopsida > Cupressales > Cupressaceae > Cryptomeria > Cryptomeria japonica. The sequence goes on along the minus strand of NC_081415.1, from coordinate 666,423,994 downwards.
TCTCTACTTCTAAATTGTTAGACTTATCTTGTATTAGTTAATAATTATTTATTTAATTATTAGTCTATTATACTCTACGCTTAAGCTAAACTTAGGCATTTAATAATATGGTAGGTATTTAATAATTGTTCTAATTATTAAATACACATTATCCCTTTAGGGTTTCTTTAGGGTTGCACACCTTTAGGGTTGCTAATTTCCTTTTAAAAGGATTTTATTGTATTTCATTTACTGATTCCCTCTCTGAATGACAATCTTTTTCTTCAGAGCCATTATTGTGTGTTTGTCTCCAATCTTATGTTGTGATAGGTATTTTGTTTGCAAGTGTTCTTGGGATCTTTGAATATGTATTTCTCAACTTCTTCATGGTATCAGAGCCTACATCTGCTGCTACTTGTTCCTGATTCTTTAGAAAAAAATTTGGAGGAGGATTTTAAGCTTTTTCAGAATTTTTTTATTTGCATCTGGGGAGTTTTTTTTGTTTCTGGGCATTTTGAGCTCAAACAAACCTCACCGTTTAGCTCAGGACACCCAAAACCCCCATTTTCATATGAAATTTGTCCAATTTGGACAATTGTGGCTATAGCAAAAAAAAGAAGATTTTTGCCCTTCTTGGACACATTTTTTGAGATAAAAAATAAAATAAAAATATTTTGGGTAGTTTAACAACTTGCCTAGGCCGAATGCCCAAAAATTGGTGAAAAACTTTTTTAAAAAAGGTTTTGTTGTTTTTTAAAAAAAGGCACATTCAAAGGAGGGGTCTGCGTGGCCTCTGCAGGTCCGTGCGCCCCATAATAGCTTGTGGACCCACCCTCCGGCCTCCCTGCCCCGTGTGTCGTTGCTCCGCTAGCCGCCGCCCACTGCTCTTCAGACCGCTGCCCACCACTCTTCGGTCTGTTGCGTCCCGGCTCTCGCTTGTCATCTAGTGACCATTGCTGCCCCATCAACTGTCGCCCTCCTGGTCATCGCCCGCCCTCTCAGTCGCCCTCACAGCAGCCGCCTGCCACTCCCGACCATCGCCACTACCAGGGATAACTTTAAGAAACCCCCCCGGGCAACTGTGTAAAATCCTGGCGAATCAGACATTATTTTTGGGGGGCAATTTTCATATCGATGGTGAAAATTTTTTTTTAAATGAGGAAAAAATTATTTTGTATTGGCGATTTTTTTTCTAGGGTACGAAAATGCCATAAATTTTTGACGAATAATACCTTGTTCTATGGGGAAAATATTTATTGTGGGAGGCGAATAATTATTGTTAAAAGGAACAAATATATAATTGTATGAGCGAAAAATTTTACTCCGAAGGAAAAATTATTTAAATGTATTGGCGATTTTTATCCACCGCTTGAAAATTATTTAATTTGTTTTGGCGAATATTTTGTTATTTATGGTACAATATATAACTCATTGGCGATTTCATAAATTCATTGCCATTAATAGACAAGGCACATCACATCACATCAGTACATCACATCACATAATACATTGAGTCTGGACTCTGCACGATGTATCAATAAGCACGGCCTCTTTGACATGTAAAGGGTGACACACACCTAAAATCTATCAATAATTTTAAACCATTCGATGATCGTAGATCAATGGCTGAAGTTTTATTTCGGCCCAATTTTCTGAAGAGAACATAGCTCACCAGAAAGTGCCCAGAATGGAATTGGATTCAATAGACATGTATCAAATGTCACGAATCACAATCAATAATTTCATTCATTTAATATATATCTATTCACTTATGACAATCCACTCTGTCCCCATGACTTCCAATGTGATACTTGCCAATTTGGTACTGGTTCATAGCTGTTTCCAATTTCGCACACTCGTGCATTTATGGGAAAGATTTGTATAGATATGAAAGATTTAAAACAAATTATAACAGTTAATATTGTTAAAGAATTAATTATTACAATCAAGAGCTTCAACAATTTATATACGATCTCTGCTTCTTTCATCTTCAATTAGCCTTTTCCATTTGGTAGATAAATCGTCAGAGCTCACGATATTTTAGGTTTATAGGCTCACTGCTCAGGTTGTTTAATTTGTTAATCTGTTTTCTCAAGATGGACACTCCCATCTGCTTGAGAAGCATTTCTGCAGAGGACCAGAGGGCCTTTCTAGGCTCCATTAGAGACCCAACCCTCCAATCAGTCTGCAAGGAGGTTGGGTCGTTCACCAATGAGGCTGTGTGGATGGTGTTAAGTAGAGAATTTCTGTGAAACGAAAATAGGTACCATGTTAACACGGACCTTACATCCCGCTTCTTAGCATCTCTTCTGGACTTGGGAGGAGACAAGGTGGATATGCTGATGTTGTTGAGGAAGGTTTTTAAGGAAGACTTCCTTGAAGACGACATTACTCTTGTCGTTCTTGCAGAAGTAGCTGTGGGGATCCCTTAGGCGAGTGATTTATCCAAGCTTCTCCTCCCTGACCAAACACTGCCAATGGCCAGACAACCGTTTCTCCTAAACCTGAATGCGGAGCAGCTGACACGTCACAGAAAATGGGCGCAGATTGGCAGGGACTTCCTCTGGAAATGGTTCCTCTTGGATGACTTTCCAAACTACATGTGGCTTGAAGAATTCTCTCAGCTTATGTTGTCTGAATAATTCTACATGGAAGGAGGGCCATATTCTTAGGGCAAAATTGTTAACAATTCCACTACCCGTGCCCTAGCCCCGCCCCCCTGTAGTTTTTTTTTCCTATGTCCTTGAACCCTAACAGGCCAAGTGTCAGTGGCTCACTCATTTTGGCTTTTAAGTTTTTGGGGGACTCAAGTCTCTGACGTAAAAATTGTAAATTTCAAAAGCATAAATATTAATGATAATTTTTCAAATTCCAGTTTGTTTCAGTTTGCCTCTTACAGTCTTATGGATATAAAAATGCTTTCTATAATTCTATTTCATTTTTATTAATTAATTTCTTTCAAATTTAATATGAGCTACGTTATTTCTATTATTTGTTAAACAATGGAAATAAATTTAATACCGTGATCTTTTTTATGTAATGCTATAAAAAAAATCAATTCATTCCATTAATTATGGTTGATTATAATTTTATAAATATATACTATATAGTCATTCAAAATATAAAATTTCAAAAGTTTGAAGATACAAAAGTTTATCGGTAAAGGTTTTTTCATTCTATTAATTTAAAAGTTTCAAGATACAAAATTTGTAGTCATTCATGCATAAACACAGACAGAGAGAAAACCATACTGCCCACAGCTTATAGCAAGCAGACAAAAAAACTAGTTCATTGCCGATAGGCCGCTCACTCAGTCTCACTATCCCCCTGGGTCGCCTTCTCCCAGTCCCTTCCCTCCTCGGAGGTCGATGCTTTGGATTTCCCTTTTGCCACTTCAGTTTTCATTTTTGGAATATAGTTTAGGCACCCGAAGTCGGGGTCGCCCTCCAAGCTTTCCAGTAGCTATATGGCCCTTCCTTCTTCAACCCTATCTCTCAATTCCCTACCAACCTCCATCCTTGACACCACATGCAAAGCCTTCAGGACTTCATCCACCCTCGTTAATTTCACAAAGAGTTTCATCACTTCCCACCCCACTTGGGCTCGTTCACGACACTGGTATTTGATTTCATCCTCTAGGCCATGAATAAAAGGAAGCAATTCCTCCTAGTTGTCCTCTTCCTTAATTCGAATGCCAACTCCCGGCACCACCCACTCCAAGATTGAATCCAAGTTAATCAAAAAATCCCCATCAATCAATTTGACCAATGTAAGTTTTACCTTTTCCACCTCCGGTTCGAATTCACAGACCCATGCCAGAATCAGAGAGTAAACCTCCATGTTAGTTCGATACCAGTGAGTGATATGTGCCACCTCCTTCGTAAGCATCAGTCGAGCTGCCGCCCACAACTTCTCCTCCTTAAACCTAAACAGTCCTTGCATTCGTTTATCAGATACTTTGCCCAAAAAGGGCACCAACTTCTTGTCTGTTCGAAGTGTGAAATTGGCCTCCATGGTCACCTGCAATTTCAAAATCACTTCTTGCAAAAAATGTCTTACAAAAGGTATGATTCTACGAACTACAAATTTGTTCTGCTTCAAAGCAAAAACTGGTACATAGATCAAAAGGTAATAAATTTTGCTTTCGTCTTATAGGCCGGGTAATGAATGTGCACGATAAGGCATTAATGCCATGAGATCAGGAAAAAGATTTCCTGCCATCCTCCCCTTCCTCCGTTTGTGCGACATGCCGCAGACAACTCCTTCTGCAACAATTAATCGCCACCTTGGCATTTGTACTTTCTAAATTTGCTCGCCTTAACAAGTTGAGGACTGCAGTTGCGCATTTTTTTAAATTAATACACTAAATTTATGTTGAACTTTTATATATATTTTTAAACTATTTTTTTAAATTATATATCGTAAACATATTTTCAAAGAATTTTGTTAAACTTTAAATTAATATTTTAGATTTAATATTGAATGTTTTCTTTTTAATATTAAACTTTTACCTTTCGAATTGTATATCAAAATTTATATTTATATTTAGTTATTTGTTTTATTCTAGAAACTAAGTTTCAGGTTTTATACTATTTTTGAATTTCAAATTTTTACAAATAATATTAACATTATATTTAATAGTTATCTCAAACTATTGCACATCTTTAATTACAAATAATATTAACATTATATTTAATAGTTATCTCAAACTATTGTCCGGAATTGAACATTTTAAATTAAATTAAATTAAATAGAATTAAGTCTATAGTCTATAGACTATAAATCTCTTTTTCGGGCGGAATTTTAAAATGATTAAATAGACTTTAAAAACAGACCCGAAAAGTGACACGAGTATGGTGACGTGCCAGAAAAATGGCAGAAGTCGTGGGACCCACTTCATCTTAAAACAGGTACCATCGACCGTTGGATGAACAAAGATCAACGGCTAGGGTGGATTTCGGCCCGAATGTGAGAAGTGAACACCTTTTTGAGAACTTCGCCCGGAATTGGAAATTTTAAATTTAATTAAATATAATTAAGTCTATAAAGCTTTTTTTTGGGCAAAGGTTTACAATGATTAAATAGACTAAAAATCAAACCCGAAAAGTGACACGACAACAAGTATGGTGACATGCTAGAAAAATGACAGAAGTCGTGGGACCCACTACATCTTAAAACAGGTACCATCGAGCGTCAGATGAACAAAGATCAACGGCTTAGGGTGGATTTCGAGGTGAATGTGGGAAGTGAACAAATTTCTGAGAACTTTGCCCGAAAAAGTGGTGTGCCTAAAAACTGGCAGAAGTCATGGGACCCACAACAACTGACAACAGGTACCATCGTCCGTTGGATGAGCAAAGATCAATGACTTAGGGTGGAATTCGGCCCGAATGTGGGAAGTGAACACATTTGGGAGAACTTCGCTCGGAATTGAAACGTTTTAAATTTAATTAAATATAAGTAAGTCTATAAAGCCCTTTTTCGGGCGGAAGTTTAAAATTATTAAACAGACTTAAAAAACAGACCCGTAAAGTCACAATAGGTACCTTGGTCCCTCGTCCGTTGGATGAGCAAAGATCAACGACTTAGGGTGGATTTCGGCCCAAATGTGGGAAGTGAACAAGTTTGGGAGAACTTCGCCCGGAATTGAACGTATTACATTTAATGTCCTCAAAATTTATACTGAAGTAGCGAATGTTTTGTCCTTTGGCATCGAATAGTTATTAATAATAATTCATAAAATTACAACATGATTCTTAATGTCCTTGGAATTTATACTGAAGTAATGAATATTTTGTCCTTCGGTATCGAGAAGTTATTAATAGTAATTAATAAAATTACAACATGATTCTAGATATTTTGCCCTTTAGGTTTTACTTTTCTACTTTTTAGAGTTTTCAAAATAAGAGACTCGTAAATCATAATCATCTTTCATTTCTTGGACAAACCTGTAAATCGAGGGAGATTCAGAAACAACTACTAGATTGAGGAATGCAAGTTGCAACAGAGACTGTCTGCGCCAATCTAGTGAAATAGAAATTCCAATTTTTGGGTAAAATCTAGAACACCTACATCCCGCCTTTTTTGCTTTTGGTAATCTTGTGGTCCAATTTTAGGGTTAGCATTTTCAGGTTTTTATCTAGCATTATTTTGAATTATTAACAATAATAGTGATGGGGAAAATGGAAAGCAGTAGTTCAACAAGAAGCCAAGTGAAAAACAAAATGTACCTAACCGAACTGGTTAAAACACCAGGTTTCACTGATGAATACCATGATATTTATGACCCTGCTATCCATGGTAAAAAACGTATCATAGATATTAGATATACATTGTCTAGTAAGGCGGCAGATGCATCCAGGGCAAAATTTACTGTTTTCAACCTAATGTTACAACAAAAAACAAATAAAATTGCATCGTGGGATGTTGGATTGGGAAGCATGGTGTTACCTGAAGTATTCCCTTGCCCTGATTTTGTCATGGTCTGCTCCGAAAATTACGATGAAGATAAAAAAGCAATTGTCAATAAAAATACAAAAGAGGAAATTCTATCCATAAATGAGGGAGAATTTGCTCGTTTGTTGAACCTAGGATTTGAAGCCCAAAATTCAAACGTCCAAATTGACTTGAAAAGCTGGCAGGGAATTATGAGAGTCTCGATCCAAGTCGCAGAGATTCATTTATCAAAGCTCTAATAAATATTGGTATTGGTATTGTGTTGGATCAAAATCATAAGCCTCCTTATGATTCTAAAATTTTTGTTCCATGGGTTGGGGATACTATTTCCTTGCTGTTGTTTTGCCTGGGATTGGAAAATGATAGGGAAGTGGGTGCAAGCCTTCTTGAAATGATTTATAATATCCATTGTGCAGTTCAGCTAGTAAGATATAATTTTATTGAGCACATTGTAAAATCCATGCAAAAACAACTACTAATGATCAAAAAAGGTTCATGTAAGACATTTAGGTTCTCATCTTACTTGTGCTATCTCCTTCTATCCAAGTATTGTGCAATATTTGAGACCAACAAGCTTCAAATTGTGAGCTATAAGATTGATGAGAAGACTAGGAAGAGAACATAGTGTCCAATATATGATTGGACCCCAAAGATAAGGATGCATGATAACAGAAATAACTACAACCATTTTGTAGACCTCTTTTTGGCACCAATGTATAATGAAATTACAAGCACTCCAATGCCTAGGTTGCCCATGTCTTGTAGAGATTGCATTCAACTCGGAAGTCAAATAGAATTGGCTGACTGGTTCTTCATGGAAGAATTCACTGTGTTAAGGTTTTACGGATCGACAGTAAAACCATAAAGACTTCCAATACATGTGACAGAGAGGGTATTTGCATTGGAGTATGTACGGCAATTGGAGAGCACAAATAGGCACTTCCATGGTCAGCAAAAGAAGAGCATATTTCCTTCCTTGCCTTTCTCATGTGGAGGGTTCACATTTGAGAGAAAAGCATTCAATGTGGCACATGATTTTTTGACAGTTTTTAACTTTGGTGATGAGGGTCTTTGGCAGTATGATCCAATCGGTGTAGTTCAAGAAAGACTTAAGAAAAATGGGAACTCTTCAGCGTTATGTCAACATGAAAGTAAACCATTGCTAGAAAAGCTTAGAAACGAGGACTCCTGGGATGAGGTTAAAAAAGAGATGGAGAAAATTGCAGCTGACAATAAAATTTCAACAAAAGAAATTTCATCACAAATTATGGCATTGTACACACATATGACAACAGAGGAGGGCCAGGGCATCAAAAATAGGAGGTCCTACAATTTCTACCTAAAATATGCTAGTCCATCTAAGAAAACTATTCCCAAATCAATTATGCACGAATGTAAAGAGAATTATTGGACTCAAACCAAAATAAATGATTTTTGGAGTATGAGGAGGAATCTTGATGAACCAAAGACAAGTGCAGAATTTGAGAGCATCAACGAGGATGCAGAGTTTAGCAAATTATGGAATATGGAGCATCCCACAACATCATATGACAGGAGTGAAGATGTTGATCAGTATGAGCTTGAGGTTGAGCCCACTCAAACAACTACCACAGTTCCTAAAATATTAGGTGCAGTCAATGAGGCAATGAAAGAGAAATATATCAAAGGGGCAAGCATTGTGGAAAAAATGGGATTTGAAGGTGGTGGTCTAGGTCCTAGAGGAGAGGGCATTTGGTATCCACTTTAGGTACAAATTCCATCAGGGTCAAAATCAAAAGGTCCTTATAGACCAGTCATTGGACTTGATTCTTCAGATTCATCACCGATAGGTACTACTCATTACACTCATAATCCACCTACATTTGTTTCAGGTTCAAATCCACAACCACTACCACATCATGGTATTCCCATTGGTGGTGAATCAAGTGCCACTGCCACTGGTGGGGAATCTGGGGATAGTATTCCTATTATTGTTTAGTCAAGTGTTGCTGTGATTGGTGATGTTGGCATGGGTACTACTACTGATACTAGTTGTCTTGGTGTTGGACAAGGGCAACAACAAAATATCTCTTGCAAGAGGCCACTAGAGGTAGATACTCAATCTCATACTATTGAGAATCCTATATCAAGTGCCACTAACACTACAAATCAATCATTTGCAGCTTCGGATCACACATCTCAAAAGACTATGAAAACTACACATTAAAGTGTCAGTGGGAGTGGGATAGCATCAGGAACTATTGTTGGTAATCTTGGTCAAGAATTAGTTAAAACCACAGGAATAAGTGGAACTAGAGCCTATGGTATTCCTATGTCACCTTTCAAACATTCAATTGCTTCAGCAAGCCCAGATTTTCAATTTCGTGATTACTATAAAAAGTATGAACACACAACAAAAGCAAATAAAGAAAAAAAGAAAGCATTTCATAGGAATTCTGTGTCTGAAGTTGTAAATGAACAGCCTGCAAGGAACAAGTTTTTTCCAACATATGACCCACATAAAGATATGATGGAGTTCATGGTTGTTATGCCCCCGGGCCCATCTAAAGATAAAAATTCACCATATAGTCATATAGATCCCTCTCAATTTCAAGTTAGCACCCTCCAAATGGATTTTTCCAAAGTACATAATGTGGACAAAATTAGTGTGTCAAAAAGTTCTAACGAAGTGGTCTACACTTCACTGCTAAAGGTGGAGAGAGAAAAAATAAACCAGAGAAACAAATGGAAAAGTTACAAGCAGACCTGGAAAACGAAAAAATCAAGGAGGAAAGAAGCAGATAGCAAGTGCAATGATTTACAGAAAAGGATAAAAAATTTGGGCTCTGCAGTAGAAATTGCAGAGCAAGAAAAGAAGGATGTAGAATTGAAGGACCTGACATAAAAACTGGCTAAAAGCGGTAAAAAAAATGTTGAGGAAAAAGCTAGTTTTCAAAAATTATACAAAAGTTATGAGTCTGCTGCCGCCGAAATGAGAAAATTACAGGACCTATTGGATCATGGGAAGGAAAACGAAAAACATTTGCAAGAGGAAGTAGAGGAAGAAAGAAAAAAAGGTGCACAAATGAAAGAAGACCTACACAATGCAAATGATAAAATAGAAACTTTGGAGGATAGATTGAAAGATAATATGAAAAATACAATGAAGTATATACAAGAAAACATTTGGCGGCAAATAATGCAGAGGAGTGAGAAGTTGTGTGAATGGTTTCAATTTACTGAAAGTATGAGACAAATTATTTTTAAAATCAAAGGGCACTATGAGAAGAGCACACATGTTTATTCAAAAGAGGAAATGGCAAACAAGATTTTGAAAGTAGTCTACAATTCCAGTGACAGCTACTTGGCATCCAAGGGAATTAAGAGCTGCATTGATGCCACAGTTAAGACATCATCTATCATTCAAAAATGCCAGAAGCTAAGGGAAACATCAGAAGATATGGACAGTTGTGGAAAAAAGATAGTGAAGTTGCAAGAAAATAAAAATAATTTGATTAAACTTGGTTTGCCTAAGCCTGTTGACACATCAAATAAATTCATTGGAGAAGAATCTTACAAAAAAAGCATGGAGATAAAAATGAAGTCTGATTTAGACTTGCTTCCAAAGGACACAACTCCCAAAAGCTTTCTGGAATTCATCCAACCATTTACAACTCTAAATTAGGTATTGGATGAAACAGTGATGTCAAGTAAATCTTCTAAATATGGAATGTTAACGAAGTTGGAGTTGACTTTCCATAGTTTACAGAATATTGACCTTCCATCAGATGAAGAGTGGAGCACCCTATAAAAACTGGCACGAAATTCTTAAGAATCATAGTATGTATTGCACAATTTTCTTCTTTTATTCTTAATTTCAAGGTTTTATGTTTTTTTTGTTTTCTATTTTGCTAATCCAACCTATGAATCTATTTTATGAATAGGAAAAAAATAGCACTCGCTGTTGCTATTTTGCTAATCCAGCCTATGAATCTATGATGCATAGTGCAAAACTTCAGCCAGTAAATTTGTATTCTCAAATTCTCCCTTGCTTTAACATTTATGCATTTCTCTATTTCTGATTAGTAGGTTTTAGGCACTGATATTATCTATGTTTAATTTGTCATGGCGTGAATTAATATTTAATTTTGAACTCTATTTTTTGAATAGGAGACAACAAACATGTAGCAAATGTTAAATTGCTAATACGGCCTGTGATGGCCATATAAATATGTGCTGAGTTTGTGATTTTGATGTTCAGTGTTCACATGTTGCAAACTTGCAATTCGACCTGAAGCTGTTGTTGCTCCCTTGTTTCTATAAAAGGGAATTTAGGGTCAAAGGGTTCTGAAACTTTGTATTCACTTTTGCAAGGACATTGGAGAATCACACAGGAGTTGTCGTTTCTCTCTTATTTCTATAAAAGGGAATTCAGGGTCATTTGCAAAGGGTTTTGAAACTTTGTATTCACTTTTGCAATTGGCATGGAGAATCACACAGATTGGTGTATTACTATTGAATGAATTGTATCATATGGTTTTGAAATGTATCACACAGATTTGAGACTCAAACATGTATAAATAAACAATAAACATCTCTGTATCAATAAACACATTATGGTTTTTTTTTTATTATGCTATTTTAAATCTGGAAATAGAAAGTTGAAAAATACAATTACAAATCAATATTAAATTCTATTTGCAAAAAGTAATATGCTTTTGTAATATGAATGATGAGATATAGTAATAAGATTAATAAATACCAATCTCTTACAGTTGCCATTCATCCTCATCAAATTCAGTGCTTTCTTGATTCTCGTCTGGGGTTTCTTTACTTCGAGTCTCAGTCTGCATATCTTCGCCGAACTGCATCTCAATGCTACCAGCACATCCAGTAGTCCCACTGGCACTTTGGTTTGAAGTGTTTCCCAAACCTCTTCTTTCACATTTGGACCTCCAGATTTGCAGTGCCCTATCATAAGGAAAAGTGTGGACATCATACCTAGATGTATAGAGCCTCAATCAATTTTCCAAATTTTTGTCTAGTTTGTTTCTTAGCTTTGATTTTAGGAACCCCAAAGCATTGAAAACTCTCTCATCTTCCACTGAACCCAATATCATGGTAAGACATAAATCAATAAGCTTCACATATTCTGACATTGAATCACCCAAGGATGCGTTCTCAGCTATATATTTCCAAAGCCTTGTTATTGATCCCTCTTTGCGGGGGTTCTCCATTTTGGCATATTGTTCTTTCATAGTGTATGCAAAATGAGATGATTGCACTCGAAGATGAGTTTTGTCTAATATTCCATTTATAGTTACTCCATTAAATTCTCTGGATATGCAAAATTGTTTTACCAAAGTCAGTAGCTTACTTCGAAAATCAGATGCACTGTTGAGGCTCCACTAATGAGGAAACACAATAGACATGGCTTCGAGTAGGTTGTCAGGAGGGAATCTGCTTCTAATTTGTGAGGAAAGATCATATGCAATTTTCTTCACAAAAGTAGTTACAGTCTTAACATTCTTGTCGAAATCTTCCTTTGTAACTCTTGCTAGTTTCTTCTTGGGGCGCTTTCCTGGTTCCTTAGGGTCGACCGTGGCATAGAAGTGCATTGGTATCTCAACTCCCTGTACATTAGCACATACCTCCCCATCTGCACCAATTTGTAAAAATTTATCATGATTGTTCAAATCTATGAGTGTCTGCCACTTAACAAATTTTTCATCAGATAGTGTTGGTTGATTTTGATAGAGATTGTCGAGGGTCATGCATGTCATCTTACGCAACGTAGCATATTCTGCAATATACAGAGCTCTTTTTTGGCAGCCTTCATAATATTCCTCATTTCCTTTAGCATGGGCATAAGAGCTGCTAAGTTAAGAGTGTCTCTAAATTACTTAACCTGCCAAGAAGTTTAGGAAATTTTGGTTGATCTGATTCGTCGCGAGTTGTGTGAAATAGTCCAATCAAGGATGGATATTCTAAAAACACTCGATGTGCTGGACCATCCAAAGAGATCCATCTGGTATCATTATCCTTGAGAAGCTTGTTCCCATCAATTAATCCATCAGCAAAGTGTTGAAATTCCATAAATTGCTTGGGACTTCGACAGAAGTGTGAGTAGAGCTCTCTAATTAAAATTTCAATTTTTTTAACTAAAGCAAACTTGCTCACAATTCCAAAAGCTAGATTCATTCTGTGAGCCATGTAGTGAATTGCAGTAATGTACGGTGCAAATGAAGTTTCAATATTTGTACAAAGACCATTCCTGTGACCTTGCATTACTGAAGCTCCATCTACTCCAACACAAACCAATTTTTTGGCTATCGTCATGTCATCCATACCTCCATCTTCAATTAAACTTCTCTTTACTAGTTGAAATAAATTTTTTGCTGTCACACTCTCCTTCATTTTAGCAACAGATAGTAGATGAGGTTGGTGGGTATGATTTTGCTATCGCGCTCTCCTTCATTTTAGCACGCCCTCTGCTCAAAATATGAAAAACAACGCTTAATTGGACATCTTTTCCCAGTTGTTCTATTTGCATTGCTTTTCCAAAAACAACTTCAATAGAACCTTTAACTTCAGCAGGCTTCGTCTATAATTTCTCATGAAAATAATACTCTTCAACATTCCTCACATGCTTCCATTCATCCTTTGTTTTCCATCTTATCACTGATTTTTCAACCCCGTCTATCATTTGTTTTTCATAAACTTTACCAATATGCTTTTCTATGGTGTCAAATTTCAGCTGCAACCTAATTTCCTTGTTATGTTTCCAAGTGCAAATCTTACACCTGCATTCTATTGGAGGCTCGCCTTCAATTGGATTCTCCACTAGTTCAATGAATGGATACTTTGATGCCCAATTAATTTGAAAATTCCTCACTGACATATCCAACTCCTGATCTTTTTTTGATTGTGGTTCACCCTTTTTTGATATGGTTTTTCTTTTCCCCTTCCATGCATTGTTATCAATGGCATTATCACCCAAGTCATTTATATCATTCCGGCTAACTTGGGTATCTACCAGATAATCTTCTTCAAGATCATCCTGATCTAAGATATCAAGTTCGCTACCATCTTCAACATGTGGTGTAGGTGGCGAATTTTGTACTTGTACTTGTGATGATGTACCTTTCTAATTTTCACCAGTACCACAATAGTTTCCAATGCCAAAGTACGAAGACAATGTTTGCTTTTTGTTGGCCTCTCCTGGCCTTCCCCACATTCAGGTTTCCTACCCCTCTTCTTGTTCGACATCTCCGATGAAATAAAGGCTACCAAAAAAATATCAATTTGCTGAAGAAGCAATAATTGACTACAATGTATAATATACCACTTCAAAAATATGATCGCTCACCTTTAGGCTTTAGGTCACTAGCAGTCGCCAATACAGTTAACAACAATGATTTTCCATGGTCTGAAACTTCACTATTGATCAAAATTCAGAGCCTAGAACCCACCATATTGTGTTGAGATAGATATGATCTTTGCATGTATTTATACCAATCCTTATATGGCGAATTCCGTGGGAATTTTATATGGTATACAAATATTTGGCGAATCCCGCGTAACTATAACATGACTTATGTAATTTTCAAGGTGATTATAGGTCGTCCAAATATGACATGTAATTTTTAAGGCGATTATAGGTCATCCAAATAATAGGCGAATACAATATAGTTGGCGAAAGTTGGGGTGAATGGAGACACACGTCGGCAAGATGTCGAGCGAATTGGGTCCCCCTAGCTAATAAATCTTCACATGCCTATAGGCGAATTAAGGTCATCTATTAAGGCAACCTCGAAGAGTGTAGGTGAAACAATTAAATTTACCATGTGTCCACCATATATTGTATTGACGAAATCATCGCATAAAAATATTTAATTGCATAAAACATATGGCGATCGGGCCGTGACTTTGACGGAAATTGATAATGTTCTAGCGACATGGCCACCCCTAGACGGTACAAAATATTTGCCATTTCCGACATGGCCGACGTGAAAAATTCGCCATTGGTGAATATTCGCCACTAAAGTAATCTCTGGCTACTATTGTCGGCCACCGACCACCGCCATTGTGCCTTTGTTGTCGTCGGCCACCACCTGCTGTCCGATCGCCTGTGTCCTTTTTCCAGTGACATGCACCACCCGGATTTTTTTCCAGTGAGTATTTGTTTCCGGTAGCCAACATTTTTTTCTGGTAAGCGAATTTTTTTGGCAAGGCATTTTTCAGGCAACTTTTTCCAGCAAAGGGGATTTTTTCGAGCACGAGATTTTTTTTCCGATGAGCTTTTACATGCATACTTTTTTTTTTGCCTATGACAGCCATACGATCGTCAAATTTATGCTTGCAGCCTGCTGATGTCAGCATTGTGTACGCAATCTTCAGACCCCTTCTGGGCCCATCCGAAGCACCTTCAGTCTTTTGGCTATATCTTGGGCACACGGAGGCGTTTTTTGACAAACCTTATATCGTCAGAAAGATATTTCCGAGATCTATCTATATCTGGAGGTTTAAATTTTTTATTTTTCTTTTTCGATGGTGTTTTTTACTATCAAAGTCATAGGTTTATTTTTGCACTCTGGGAGACATAACTTGAACATTTGAACTTCATTTTTCGAAAACTTTATATCGTTGGAAAGCTTGTTCTATGAAATTTCCATCCATATGAGTTTTATTTCCATATTCTGCTCTAGGTACATTTTATTCAGTTTTTTCTTTTCAACACTCTAGTGAATATCTTGGATATTTCAGGTCCTAGGATCTCTTTCTTTGAGTAGGATGTCTCATCTTTGACTGTTCTTTCTATGTTTCAAGCCTTATGTCTCTTCTGATCATTGTAGAATTTTTTTTTGTAAGCATTTTCTTTATGCAAACTTACTGAGATAAAGTGCCACTATGCATTGTATACTTGGGATCTTGCACATCTTGTGCCTTATTGTACATGCACTACATTATAAAGTGTCATTGGGGGGTTGATGTTTGCCTTTGTTTTCCATCTACCTTTGTCATGTGAGTGTTCCTTCCAAGAGATTAGCATCATGATGTGTGTCAAGTGAGTGTTCCTTCCACAATACTGTGTACTTTCTCTGCACCTTCGATGTTCCTAGTTCTTTGTCATGCAGTTCTTGTTGGACGTCCTTTTCGGTGTACCCGTCCCTCACCCTTTTCCACATTATGGGGGGGTTTCTTCTTTTGTTCTAATGCTTCCTTGGTTTATTGGATCAACTCTTCAGGCTTTTTTGTTTATGCCATCTATATCTTCGAGTTTAGTTGTTTGCCTTTGTTTGCCATCTGATTCAAGTAGTGTTATTTGAGGGAACTCATACAGATTATAGTCTTCTCTACCTGATCATCTTCTATTTCAGTGGAGGTTCTTCAGATCGACAGTTATTCTTTGACAGTGTTTGCAGGTTCTTCATGCTTCAGTGATTCTTCTGCTCTTCTTTTGTTCCTATCTTTCAAAACATTCTTGTTTGGAGGCTTCTTCAGTCCTTCTCTTGTATTCCACCTCTTTTTTGAGTAGAGTTTTTTCCCACGTGGTTTTCTCTATTTCTCCGCTTTACAGAGATCTTTTGTACTTGGGTACCTCATCAGGCTTTGTTGTCGGGACCCAAATTTGCCTTCATCATGTAGTTGCTTTTTTTGCTTCTTGCATTTAGTTTTTTAGCTACTCCCTATGTTCATCTTAAGGGGGGTGTTAGAGTTATCTTGTATTAGATAATAATTATTTATTTAATTATTAGTCTATTATACTCTATGCTTAAGCTAAACTTAGGCATTTAATAATATGGTAGGTATTTAATAATTATTCTAATTATTAAATACACATTATCCCTTTAGGGTTTCTTTAGGGTTGCTAATTTCCTTTTATAAAGATTGTATTGTATTTCATTTACTGATTCCCTCTCTAAATGATAATCTTTTTTCTTCATAGCCATTATTGTGTTTTTGTCTCCAATCTTCTCTTGTGACAGGTATTTTTCTTGCAAGTGTTCTTGGGATCTCTGAAGTTGTATTTCTCAACTTCTTCATAAATCATACCTGCAATGGAGTCTCCTTCACACCTATCAAATTGTTGATAAAAAAACCACTTTTACATTAGCTTTTGAGGGGTGAAATGAATTCATTTAGAAGTTTTATTTTTTAAAGTATTTAGTCCTTATTAAAAGTTTTCCAAATAGTATAATTTTTAATATATTTAATTTCATTAATATATTTATGTTTTATTTTTTATGAATGTAGGTTTTTCATCAAATATTAAGGATTGTGTTTCACACATGTGGCAAAATTGAAAAATAGAGAAAGTTTTTTGTAAAAATATCATTTCCCTAGGCATTGATATCCTCATTTCAACACAAAAAGTAGTTAATTCAAATGCATACAAAAAATGTTTTGCATTATGGAATACACCTCTGTCCAAATTACAATTACTTTATCTTCAAAAATTAACTAAAAAATATATATGTAACTGTAGCGTCCTAAAATTGCGACACTTGCAATTTCGACCGCATTTGGGTCTTCACGATGGCGATGCAACACGGAACCTGAATGGAGACCCCGAAACTTGTTCATGACATCAAAAACTGCATTTTTCAGCACCCTGGCCTGATCCTCCTTGCACCCTGTTGTCCCGGGAGGTGGGACCAGAGCGCCCAGTGCCCTGGTCCTTCAGGACTAGGGCGCCCAGCGCCCTGGTCCCCCAGGACCATGGCGCCCAACACCCTGGTCCCTGGCCCTATTTTGGGCCCGGTCTCCTATGGGGCTTCGGGTCTTTAAGTTTGCAAATTGGAAAATACTCTTTCCTGGTCGGCCCAAGGTCGGAAAAATCAGTCTATCAGCCCTAATTGACAAGTATATAAACTACATTTTTCTCTCCCATTTGGGTAGAGGAAAAGGAGGAAGGACATATGTGTACAAGACATGGAAATGATATTCAAACATTCAAGCATTCAAGCATTCAAGCATTCAAGCATTCAAGCATTTCCTTCAAGCAATTGATCATTCTAAGTCTCCATTCAAGGCTAAGTGTTGCATTCAAGACAAGGATTCAACCATTGAAGAGGAGATCACATATCACATACAACATACAGCATACAACAACATCTACACCTTCGCATGTAAGAATACAAACATTCTTACAACAAGGTACTAGTACTTGTTTTACATTACAATCATTTACATTTACAGCAATTTCTCATTTCTTGGTTAATTCCAAAACCGGGGTTTGACCTAAAGGCAAACCCCTCATCCCTAACCCCCCAATCGTCCTCTCTTTTCTGTGTGTAGGTTGCAGGTACGCGGCTATAATTGAAGATCTGGAATCCTTGTGCAGAGACGAACAGATCGCCCTTCGTTTCGCGGATTTTTCGGAGGACCGTGTGCACGCCGGGCGCCATTGTCCTGTCAACTTTTGCTCAAATTTGCAGAACAGCACCATCCCGACATTTTACTGCTAATTCCAGGTCCGCAGCTTCATATCATACCCCTATCTCTGTTTATAAGTGAATCTTTCTTGCTTCTACATGCATTTCTAGTTCAATCAATCTTTCTACATTCTTTACAAAAGAGGGTATCCTTGCGATCACAACCCTTGAAACTCATATAGAATCCAATCTTGCATTGCGTGGGATTGGATCTTGTGGGTTTCAACCCCTCTTTTGAATGTAAAGTCCCTCCTAAGTGAAAACCATCAACCCTAGTGACTCTCCCTTCTCTCTCCTTGGAGTTGGGAAGGGGAGAACGACTAGGGTTCGATTTTTCCGCTTTACATTTTGGTGAACCCGACGTGAACATCCTTTCTGATTATTCATGGTTAGATTTGAAAATTGGATTCCTTGATTACATTTCCATATTTGATCTTTTGCAAAATTTTAGAGGTTAATTGCATAAAAACCCTAAATTTTCTTTTTTGTAATTGAGCTTGTGAAATGTTTAATTGTTAATGCTTGTTTCAGATCTACCCTTCTATTGCAAATTGTCAATTCATATTTGTGCTTTAATTCTGAAAATTAAGTGGTTAAATGTCAAAACCCTAATTTTTAAGACCTTCTTGATTCAACCTTTGACTGATAATTTCACTAATCAAAACACCTCCAAATCGGCTGTAACTTTGGATTCCGCAATAAAATCACAATATCTTTCATCCCTGAAAATTTGGAAAAAAGTTGCGAGGACCATGTGCACCTTGAGCGCCATCGTCCCCGACATTTTTTCCGAAATTTCGGGAGCTAGATCTTACTGTATTTTTCTGCTAAAATCCAGAATTTTGGCTGATTTTATCAATTTTAACACTTTCAAAATTAAAGTCAAAGTTGGTCTAGCGATTGCTTGGATTGAGGCTTTTAATCATTCAAAAATCATTGAAATTAAAATTCATGTCAAAATTGTGTTTCTTACAGTCCTAAATCTGAAAAGTGTGTTGGCATTCATTCGAAATTTCAGTGCTTTATTCAAATTCTTGCAATTTGTGACTTTTGAAATTAAGTGCTTAATTACAACAACTTTGATTTCCGCTTTCAAAATTGAATTTTGCGTGAAATTGAGTCAACTTCTAAATTTCAAAACTTGCATTGCTCTTAACATTCGATCTAAAATCATAAAATTCAAAGTTTCAGTTTCCCGCTCTTTTTCAAAATTCAAATTTTGCATTTTTCGACAATCTGGGTAGGGTTCAATTTTGAGATTGCAACTTTAATTTGGCCTATCTACAGATCGTAAAATCACTCAATTTTTTCAGGTTAGCTGTAAAATCATCATAACTTTCATCCCTGCAAATTTCGAAAAAAGTTGCGAGGACCGTGTGCACCCCGAGCGCCACGGTCCCGGACATTTTTTTCGAAATTTCGGGAGATTGTCCTGATTGTATTTAACAGCTTAAATCTAGAAGATTGGCTGATTTTACTGAAATTTGCTACCTCTAAAATTCAAAATCTTCTCTCTTTCTTTAGTGCATGAGTTTTACAACAATAAGCCCTACTTACACTATTCCCGTGAGACGAAGCCTTAGAATTAAGTCCTTCCAAGGTGTAATTACCAAGGAGATGGAACCTAATTTGAATGGCCTTTTTAACGAGGACATGGGTAATTCCTCTAATCCTCTTAATGATGAAGAAGCTCTCCATGAGGTTTCTGTAGAACAACTTTCAAAATTGGATAACCAATTTGATGATTTTCGACAATGGATGTCTCAAGAATACCCTGATAGTCAAGCTCTTCCTTTAATTGAGGGTCTAAAATGTATGCTTCAAAGTGATAAGAATGGAATAGATATTTTGCGTGGTATTGCACACATTGTGGATTCAAATGTGATGCCTATGAAAAGTTGTGCCGAAACCTTAGGTTATACACAACCTCCCACTCAAGACAATCATTCTATTCCTTTGACGACTTCTATTGCTAGTATACCTACTTTTACATCAAACATAATGACTACTTCAATACAAGACATTCCTCCTATGATCACTAGTCATGGGGGCAATCCCTCTTCTTCAATCAACCCTCTTCCTTCATTCAATAGGACTTCTTCATTCATTCCTTCAATAAGTGTTCCTATTATATCACCACAAATGAACATGACACAAGGGGGCAATTCGTTTTCCATTCCTCCTTGTAGTGTTCCTCCTGTCCAATCATCTCCTATGACTAACTATCATAGTGTCCCACCACCTTACTCTCTACCTTCTTTCAATAACATAACACCTCCATCACAATCTAACACGTCTAATATGAACTCTTCGACTGAAGTGACCATTAACAATCTTGCACAAACTGTCTCTTCTTTACAGCAACAAATTGCCTCTATGAATCAATCTAAGTTTAGTGTGCCCACATTTGATGTTGCGAGCCCACTTTCTCTTGACATTGTTCGAGCTATCACCCCTAAACATGTTGAAATTCCGCATTTGGAGCTTTATAATGGTAAGGGTGATCCTCTAACACATGTTAAGACCTTTCAAACAATATGTACTGATTTTGCTTATGACCAAAGGTTGCTTGCAAAACTGTTTACTAGAACATTAAGAGATAAAGCCCTACAATGGTATTGCTCGTTGCCTTCTTATTCTATTACTTCTTTTGAACAACTTGCAAATGCTTTCATTCAACAATTTCAAAACAATATAAGTCCTAAAGTTACTTTGATCGATTTAATGCATTGTAAACAAGGTGTTAAAGAAAAAGTGACTGATTTCATTGGTAGATATAAGCATTTGTATGCTCAAATTTCTTTTCCAGTGCCTGACAATGATATTCAAAGAATCTTTATTTCTAATTTACAAAAAGATATTCGAGATAAACTTCTGTTTTCTGAGTTTACTTCTTTCCAACAGTTGTGTGCAACTCTTCACAATTATCAACTGACTGTGAGTCAAATGGAACAATCACATCCTATGACTCCGAGTGATAAGGGTGATAGTAGTCAACAACCATTTGGGAAGTTTAAACCGAACAGAGAGTCCATTAAATTCAATGAAAACATCATCAACAACAATGTGAATGCAGCATCAGGTGTGCCTCCTATTTCTAAGTTTTTCAAGAAAGAAAGAAAGTTTACTCCTTTGAATGAATCATTGCATAGTATTATGAATAAGTTATTGGAACAAAATGTGCTTACTCTCCCTCCTATAAAGCAAATAGATCCTGCAAAGGTTAACTCACCCTATTTTGATAACAAATCTTTTTGTCAATTTCATCGTCATCCTGGGCATGATACTGAAAAATGTTTTGCTTTAAAGGGAAAAATTCAAGATTTGATTGATAATAATACTATTTCTGTTTCTGGAGTGAATGATAAAGGCAATACATCTGTAGCTCCTCCTAACCAAAATCTTCAGATTTTTACTGATCCATTACCTTCTCATACCTCTAATGCGATTGATACTACCGATTCCTCTGTCTCACCTGATGATCTTGTGTCTATGACTCCGAATGTGATTAACTTTGTAGAGCAGCAGAAAATCCCTAAAGAACCTTCCATCACCTTTGATTCTAGCGAAACTATCAAGGCACCTGATGGTCCTTTATATATAGTTGCAAAAGTCAAAAATACACCTTGCCGTGGAGTGCTTATTGATCCTTCTTGCATGGTTAATGTCATTACTGAAGAATTCCTTTTTACTTTGCAATTGAATCAAGTGATCTATGACGAAACAAATGTGGTTGTGAAACTATTTGATGCATTTTCTTCTCCTGCAATTGGTTCTATTACATTACCTATTGAGGTCTATAACAAATCCCTTGATGTAGACTTTGCTATTATTCCATCATCCGAACAATTTCGTGTGAAGCTAGGCTATCCTTGGCTATCTTCCATGAAAGCTATTGCTTCTCCTATTCACAAGTGTTTGAAATTTCCCCATAATGGTGAAGTTGTTACTATCAATCATAGTCTCTTTAAACCAGCTGAAAGAACTTCTAGCGTTCCTCTGGATTACTTTTGGCCTAAACAATTCCAATCCCTTCCTTCGCGAAGTGATCATCTTTTCAAATCTTATCAAAGGTGGAAAAAAGATATGATCCTATCTCTAAGTGAACCTAGAACACCCAAATTTGACATTCCTATCATTCTTGAGAAGGAAGTTCTTCCTTTGAAAGATAAAACTAATGTCTTTCCTCAAGAAGATTCCCAACCCATCCCTATGGATGTGACTATGCTTATATCTAATAAACTTCCTAAAAGTAGACCTATCCCTCCTCATCATGATGGACTTGGTCTCCTTCCTAAACCAAATATTCCTCCTTTATATGGAGCAGTTCCTCCTCCTTCCTCTTATGGAGAGAAGAGACCTTCCTCTTCTCCTATTTTTCAACCTAAGAGACCACAACCTAAACACCCAAGTGATAAGGATGAGAACATTCCTCCTCCTCAATCTTCTCAACTTCCTACTAAGACTAGATGAAATCGTTTTGCACGTGAACGCCGACGAAAGCGTCGTCTTAGAGCTCAAACTTTGCAATCCCCAAAAACACCTTCAACTAATATTATTCCATTTTCTCCTCAGCCGACGATTGAGCCGAAATCTCCTAAACATAAGATGCATGATGGTCTTGATCCTGTGCGAGTTAAAGACCCTATTTTTATAAATCTTGATGATGATATGGATGAAAATGTTACTTCTCTTGCTTCTGATAGTGAATATGAACTTGTTGATGTTGATAACCATTTATCTAACGAATTTTCTAAAGCACTTATCCTAGCTCCTAGACAAGAACAACGTGGCTTGGAACATGAACATAGCCCTTGTTTGGATCTTGTGATAGCTCCATCTGCTATGTTGGATGTTCCTCCTCTAGCGTGTTCCCTACCTTCCCGAAACATTGATCAGCAAGATCGGGGGGTAGATGACGTGCTAGACTAGTTTCATTAGCATAGCAGATTCGCTCCTCCTCTCTTTCTTTTGTTACTTCTTCTATGTGTTATTCTCATTCTTCTATTTTCCTTAATGTTGTCTACTTGAGGACGATGCAAAACATTGAGATCTCTTTTGGTCTCTCTCATGTTGACTCAAAAGACACATGTGTTCCCTTCTTCTAGGTGACCTTCCTTGATTGGGGAATGAAGAACAATTATGCATTCATACATATGATGTACATGAATTATCATACAACATACTGACCCCGAGGAAAGCAAAGTCACCTCGTGCTTTGTGTTTTGTGTCTATTATCCTTGGGCTTATCTCACACTTGGGGGCTAAATCCTTGCGATAACGTGCTCCTTTCTCATTTCTTATATGTATCACTACCTTAAAGCAATCACCCCTGGTGAGGCGTGTGCGATCACTTTAACGTAGGGGGGCATACATCCCATTCATATCTTTTCAAGATACTTGAAAATTTCTTGACAAATTTAGCTTTGCCTTGAAAATTTTTGATATCTTTCTTGCATGACTCATAGTGAGGGAACCTTACTACTGACAGTCATGGTTCTCCCTCGTGATCTTCCCTTTTACTTTGTCAATCGAAGTCGTAAGATCCTTAGTCCACTGGGGGCTTGGTGTATCTTGCCTCCTTGACGTGGTGAAAGTCTTTCAATGTTGTTTCCTTGTACTTTACCGAAAGTATGAGCGTACGCTTATACTCCCGCTAAAGTGGGGGCTAAATGTAGCGTCCTAAAATTGTGACACTTGCAATTTCGACCGCATTTGGGTCTTCACGATGGCGATGCAACACGAAACCTGAATGGAGACCCCGAAACTTGTTCATGACATCAAAAACTGCATTTTTCAGCACCCTGGCCTGATCCTCCTTGCACCCTGCTGTCCCGGGAGGTGTGACCAGGGCGCCCAGCGCCCTAGTCCCCCAGGACCATGGCACCCAGCGCCCTGGTCCCTGGCCCTATTTTGGGCCCGGTCTCCTATGGGGCTTCGGGTCTTTAAGTTTGAAAATTGGAAAATACTCTTTCCTGGTCGGCCCAAGGTCGGAAAAATCAGTCTATCAGCCCTAATTGACAAGTATATAAACTACATTTTTCTCTCCCATTTGGGTAGAGGAAAAGGAGGAAGGACATATGTGTACAAGACGTGGAAACGATATTCAAACATTCAAGCATTCAAGCATTCAAGCATTTCCTTCAAGCAATTGATCATTCTAAGTCTCCATTCAAGGCTAAGTGTTGCATTCAAGACAAGGATTCAACCATTGAAGAGGAGATCACATATCACATACAACATACAACATACAACAACATCTACACCTTCGCATGTAAGAATACAAACATTCTTACAACAAGGTACTAGTACTTGTTTTACATTACAATCATTTACATTTACAACAATTTCTCATTTCTTGGTTAATTCCAAAACCGGGGTTTGACCTAAAAGCAAACCCCTCATCCCTAACCCCCTAATCATCCTCTCTTTTCTGTGTGTAGGTTGTAGGTACGTGGCTGTAATTGAAGATCTGGAATCCTTGTGCAGAGACGAATAGATCCCCCTTCGTTTCGCGGATTTTTCGGAGGACCGTGTGCACGCCGGGCGCCATTGTCCTGTCAACTTTTGCTCAAATTTGCAGAACAGCACCGTCCTGACATTTTACTGCTAATTCCAGGTCCGCAGCTTCATATCATACCCCTATCTCTGTTTATAAGTGAATCTTTCTTGCTTCTACATGCATTTCTAGTTCAATCAATCTTTCTACATTCTTTACAAAAGAGGGTATCCTTGCTATCACAACCCTTGAAACTCATATAGAATCCAATCTTGCATTGCGTGGGATTGGATCTTGTGGGTTTCAACCCCTCTTTTGAATGTAAAGTCCCTCCTAAGTGAAAACCATCAACCCTAGTGACTCTCCCTTCTCTCTCCTTGGAGTTGGGAAGGGGAGAATGACTAGGGTTCGATTTTTCCGCTTTACAGTAACAAAAAATTATGAAAAAATATTTATTCACTAGATATTGGCGTAACAATTCAATATTTTAAAAATTAGAATTTCCTTCTTGCTATAAAAAATGTTATGTATTACCAAATAAATGTCACTTCTAAAAAATGTTGATTACTGTAAATATCGAGTTATTAAAAGCTATATAACAATATGGTAAAATTAATTTCTAACTATTTAAAAAAATATATATTTAGAATCTATATGAAAAATCTCGCAAATGAGTAGTTTACTTCATCTTCAAATTCTTAATGGTTTAGCTGCTATAGGTTTTAGAAAGTAAAGATCTAATGCAAAATGCTGATTTTAGTGTCAAGTTTGGCTAAAAAGTGTAACCCGGTAATATTATGGGATCACCCTATTAACTCAACCATCCATGGTAACCCTCAAGTCCCCTCAAGCCTTAAAGGCTTTGACCATTCTAACCCCCTTTTAACTCTTGCACATTCCTCCAACCCTGGGTTAATCTTAAACACATCAACTCAACCATTAATGTCTTCCTTCATGTCTTCTCAAGCCTTTAAGGCTTTGTCCATTCCCTCTCAAGTATTCCCTTGTTGACACTTGTCAACATGTGATTACTTGAGGAAGAGCACATGGATTGAGGATCATGGAATCTTCGAGCAATCCTATCTCTTCTTAAGCCAAATCAATCTCAACCCTCCATTGCCTCATTTTCTCTATAAATAGAACCCTTTCCTTCATTGTTGAGGACACACATAGTGACAAAAGTTATCAATATGTATTGTTATATTGTTTTGGATTTGAATGCTTTTGTAGGAAAGATTAGTATTATGTCTTATCTCTTTCACTAGTTATAATTTCTATTTGACATCCAATACTTCATTTGTATCTTCATTCAAGACCTTAATATCATCAATTATCTCCCAATATTCATTTGCCATCCTTTTATGGGTGCTCAAGTTGAGAGAAACATTCATAGTGGCAAGATCTTGGAGAGGGGGAGGACAAGGAAGAGCCCAAGCATAGGAGCACATAGGGAAGCAATATTCATTTTTTATTATTATTTATATTCCTAACTAATTTCTTTGCTCATCTTTCTTGATATGTTTTTTAAATGGCTTGAGCTCGTTTTGTTTATGGTTGGGCATGTTATATAAATGAATTCATGATTGATATCCACTAACCTCCATTTTCAAAGCATTAGGTGGTTCCATCACCTTCCCATAAATAGATATGTTTCTTGTCTATATGGCACAATAACGTTCCATGTTGACGTCTACATGTCAAACATATATCCTAAAAAAAGAACTAGTTGAACTATTTGAAAGAGCTCTATCACCTATATTATCTTTTTATGGGGTCCTCGCAATTTAATGGTTTCATATATTCATTATTTAAACCAAAATGCATAACATTCTCTCAATTTCAAAATTAATAGGATAATTTGAAGGTTTTAATTACCATCATATTTATTTGAGTGTATTGTAGGAACTTGAGCTTTCAAGGGGTTGTTAAAACCTTCATGCCAATTCACTTTTCCCACTCTAAATTTTGGTGAAACTGGTGTGAACACTTCGTTTCATAAAACTTGTGTAAAAAAAACAAATCTATCAACAAGAAACTTTCACAAATTTCCTTCTCTTTTGCTTGAGGTTTGTTGGACCATGCATTGTGATATTTTCCTATGATATTCACAACCCAAATTAGTACTTCTAGGAATGTAGTCAAAAGGAGTGTGTAGAATTTAAACACGTCCAAAACTAGGCATACTCATAGTCCTCCTAGACTAGGAATAGTGGTTTTGGGCAATCCTAAATCTCCTAATTATGTTCCTATGCTTCTAAATTCTTTAACAAATTTTCCCTCTACGTCTCCTTCTCCAATAGATAATGGCACTGCTTTTAGGTTCCCCTTTGAGTAGGTCTAGTGTTTGGAGGAGAACTTGAGGAATTTTTAGGACTTTCTTAATCGATATTCTCTTTACACTTAAGTGCCCTAGTTATCAAGAATCTAGGAAATTATTTCATCTTAGATCGCAAGGGCCTTGAAATTCTACATGCATTAACTTGTATAGTTGAGATTCTACATGCATTAAATTGTATAGTTGAGATTCATGTACCTTCATAATACATGTTAATCTTGAGTCAACCTCTTAATGCTTAGTCAAATATTAAAATAGAACTCAATTGAATGTGTTGATACCTAAGGTATCTATGCATATGGTTGACAATAATCCTAAAATGACTCATCTTTCTTCTAATGATGCTACCAACACTATGTTTGTACCTCCTTTAATTCTAGGTATTGGTGTCTCTCGGCCGTATTTTGGGTATTACATCCCTCCTCTACCTATTTACACTATTCTAGTTTCCACAGTTCAAACCTCTGTTGTCATGGCTAACTTGCCTCCACAAATCATATCCTTAATACCTTGTTACATAACATTAGTTAGGCGTAATCTCAATTAGCCAATTTAATAAAATTTGCTTCCCAATACACCTTGCAACTATATTATTGTCAAAGACCTTTAGCCTTGAAAATCTTCAACACACCTATACCCCAAGTAAAAGAGACACCAAAGTTTTACAATTACAATGGGAGCGAAGATCCATAGATGCATATGTCCTCTTTCATCGCACTGTGTGGATATTCTTATATTGTCAACTATCTTTACAAGATTGTTGGTGCTCCACTAGCAATAACCATTGGATAAAAATGTTGAGGAAGATTCATCCTTAGCTCTTGTTGCAGATGAGACACCTAG
Source organism: Cryptomeria japonica (assembly GCF_030272615.1). Taxonomy (NCBI): domain Eukaryota; kingdom Viridiplantae; phylum Streptophyta; class Pinopsida; order Cupressales; family Cupressaceae; genus Cryptomeria; species Cryptomeria japonica. The sequence continues at coordinate 666,396,465 of NC_081415.1, read as the reverse complement.
TACCACCTTAGTAATTGTCCCTCTATGAGCTTGACCCCCTTCCCCCTACGATCAAGATTGGTAGGAGGACAACTTCTTGGAGGTAATTGACTGAAGTGGTATACTTCGTGTCTTTAGATTAGAGTTTGTATAATTACCTGTGTTCCTCCATACTTGTTTCTATTTGTTTTTTCTCTCTCTTGGAGATACAAGGGGAAAAATTTGTTATCAATTCCTCTATTTGTTTCATCATTCTTCTCTTTGTCATGCATTGATTTTTTTTTTGAAATTTAGAATAATACAAAGCATTGGGACATTTGGGCCTCTTCCATGTTTACCCAAATTTTTATTTGTTTTTATGTGCCCCTTCTTTCAACATATTCTCATAGTTCTAATATATTTGAAGATACGATGATGATTCATACACAACTTATATATAGATACTTATGTTGGCATTTTTGATGTTTTTTGTTGTGATTGTCATTGATGGACACACACTTGCTTTGAGATCACTTTTTGAATGTATGAATTATGCTCAACTGGTATTTGTTCCAAACTAGTATTATGTTGTAGTCTTTAGACTATCGGTCTTTTGCAGAAAGTGTTTACCGATCTCAAGTGGCATGAAAACCTCAAGCGGTTCGAGGATCTCAAGCGGAGCGGAGCAAAGGAACTAAAAGCAACAGCTATCATTTTCCCAGTCTTCATTTTTTTCATCTGGTAATCTGTTTAATAATTAAACCGGTATTACTCTGAGTTACCAGCCGGTAATCGATAAATTTGTATAAACTGGTAATACTCTATGATGAGTTACCAACCGATATATTTTTGTGATGAGTTACCATCCACTGACACTTTGACGGTGATTTTGCACCGTGTTACCAAATGTGTCTAGATACACTAAACCTAGGAACTTGCAATGTAATCCTATTGGACCGAAATGAAATCAGATTCCTTTTTAAGGACATCATGTCTAGGGTTTTAGTGTGTGTAGCTATTAGGGTTTTTGGTGGTTGATGAGTTTTTTTATGTGCGATCTTAATAGAGAAGATCAAGTCTGTGTGCTGTAACAAACTGTGGATTTACTAAAGACTGAAGTAATGCTGAAATGCATTAGCAATGAGCTATCATGGATCTAACCAAGTAGACTGTGCTATTTGCTAGATCATCCACTTGTTGATTACTCACATCTTTGACAAGTCAGAAACCCTTAACCGGGTAGGCCTAGAAAAGCCTTTGTAAATCCTCTAACAAGGTGATTCACATCTGCGGATCTGACATCCTCTCACAAGGTAGTCTTTAATCGGACTTATCTCCTAACAGAGATTGAGATTCCTAATAGGATCTATTCTAGTAAAGAACATTGTATGACCTTAACCCGTCTGACCTTAACCGGTCTGGTTACTATTCTGCAGATAGTTACTTGTGAGTTTCATCTCACCGTGGTTTTTCCTATTTGGGTTTCCATGTCAAAATCTCTTGTGTTATGGTGATTGTGCTTACGTGGGTGAATGCCTTACTTGCTGTTTGGTTTGCATTTGTGTTAACTAGTTTGTTAGTTAAACTGTTATATTGGTTCACTGCTAGACTGTTAAAGTGTTTGAGTTCAGTATTTATTGGTATACTAATTCACCCCCCCTCTTAGTATTCATCGATTGGTATCAGAGCCAACCTTTCTATAAGTCTAACCACTTGGAAAGAGATATGGGGGAATACACTGTGAGGGAACTTACTCATCGGCTCACTCATACTGAGCAAGTCTATGATGAAATTAAAGTCAAATATAAGGCCTCTCAGGCAAAAAGAAGAGAGCATGCTAAAAAACTGATGGAGCTAACTGAAAACAAATCTTTTGATGAAGCGGACATGGAAGCCCTAGTTCAAGAAGTTGAAAAACTGAATGAGTCCAATGCCAACCTAAGAAGGGAACTTGAAGGACTGACTATTAGAATGTGTCAAGAGCTTGAGAACCGGAGGAAAGATGAAGATCTGGTAAAAGACAAAGATCATGAGATCTCCAAGCTAAAGCAAGAGATCAGTGCACTTACCGCTCATCTCCAAGAGAGCAAAGTAGAAAAAGAGGAAATGCAAGGTGAAATAAACATGGCTATTTCTGAGAATGCAACCTTGAAGGAATCTAATGCTGCAATTGCCAAAGAACTTACTGAGTCAAAGGAAATATTTGCCAAATTCAATAAGAGCTCTGTTAAGCTAGAGCAAAAGCTTGAATCAACTAAACTGGTAAAGAATACTAATGGACTTAGTTTCTTTGAGTATGAGGAAGGTGAGATCTCTGGAACAAAAAATGGAGCATCAAAGAAGCAATCGACACCAAAGGATAAAGGTAAGCAAAAGTTAAAACCTGTTTGCTTTAATTGTCTCAAGGAAGGACACACTGCTAATGTATGTAGAAGTAAGGCTTACAATAATTTTCCTTATTTTCTAAACGATAAGCCTAGACCCAATAGATTCAATGGTAACTATTATGCATGCAACAAGTTTGGGCATAGAGCATTTGAATGCAGGTCTGTCATGCACAACACCAGAAGATATCCTCAAAGGAGCCAAGGAGTTTTTTCTGAACCCTCTAGGAATCGAAACCCAAACTGGTTTAATACCTATAATCATCAGTCAGGAATGGCTATCAAGCGGCAACCGGATGGAGAGCAACCTATTTGATCTATCAAGGTAGTGGTCACACTGCTGCAACATGCAGAAGGAAGAATGGAAACATGAACTATGGACCTTGGAGGGCACCTGGAATGATTTTCTATCATTGCAACAAACCGGGTCATACAACAAGATTCTGCAGAACGAGAAAGAATATATCGGATGATATACCAGTCACTCTGGAAGGAAAGATTGATGTTGAAACTGTTCAAGTAGATGTGAAGAAAACCTAGAAGAAGAAGCCAGAAGAAGTGTCTCAAGAAGAAACAGTTTCTGCACCTAGTGTGGAAGTCACTGAACCGATAAACTAAGCATTAGAAAAGCTTAGGGGGAGCAAACGGTGAAATGTTTCGGACCCCCGGTTTACACCGATAAAAGACCTTAACCGGTATGTGATACCTGTTAACTGGTAGAAGACTGGAAACGGTAAAAAGGCAAATTAGGGTTTACACCCTAATAGTGGAGCATTTATTATTGTAGGTGAAGAACTTGTTTAAGAGGATTTTTCAAGTCATTTTTCACTTATCAGTTCTCAAGTGAAGAAGTTTTTAAGTGCTAAGCGACGAAAAGCGATTTGGATTGCGAATCGAAGAATTTTCAAAACCTTGAAAAAGAATCAGAAGCTAATATCAATCGGTCAAGTGTAGAACACAAAGCGGTATTTCAGCAATCAAAGGAGTGTGTGGCGAAGTGTAATTTGCAAGCCCTAAATTTTGACTTACGAAGGTATTTTTCAAATTTCTTTGTTTATCATGGCTTCCGCATCACACTCTAGTTCTAGTGCACCCATTGATTCAATAGACTTAAGAAAAATATAATGCCCTATCTCAAATACCCATTGGTGTTGGAGGAAGGTATTTCAGACTATATTGATTGTAAAATTGAAGACCTAGGATCTCTGATGATCCATTCTCAGTTAAGATTATTCTGTGGAAAGGACAAGAAGATCAAAGTAGAATTCAACGTCTTGGAAAAGAAGAAGCTTCACAATGTGGTCTATTTCCTTGAAGAGTTTTCAGATGATCACATCCACATCATTCTGAGCAGAGTGCACGACGATAAAATATACTTAGAGTGGATGCATGACATCACATCAGAAGCAATTCATGTTGTCATTGGTTTCTATAACGTCAGTGAAGTGCCAGCCCTAAGGAAGATCAACAAAACGGAAATGACCAAGCTCATCGGTTCTATGAGCGACCAATGGGGAATGACCATCAATCCCATCAAGGATGATCTGGTCAAATATGCCTGCATGTTAATAGGTTATCAGACATTCTATGCAAGTAGGATCAACTCTGTCTCTGTTGTTGCAGTGGTAAATGTTGCTTACATGATGATAAAAGAAGATGCATCGTTTGATTTATGCACCTGTATGCAAAGGCAACTTCTGGTAAACCCAAAGTTGATTAAACAGGACAATGCCTTGAGATTTAAGTTTGGACAGCTATTGGTTGGGTTGCTCTCCTACTTCCAAGGTTACTTCCCAAGAGTCAGAGATATTCAGTGGTCTGCCGACCAACCAGTTACAAAGCAAATCAAGGAAAGCCTTCAAGCGGTTGGAACCGGTTATCCAGAAGTTCTAAACAAATACTTTGATGAGTTCAGATGCAAAATAAGCCAAAGAGTGAGAATATTAGGTGATATTGTCAAGAAATATGAAGATGACATCTGCTTCACCATCAAAGTTGATGAGTGCATAATGAAGGCGGTTGAGCCTAGACAGGAAGAAGTGGAACCCATGGGATATGAAGTAATGTATGACATGCTAGATGGGTATGCCTCTACCCTACTCTCCTCTCCCCTTGATCCAAAGGCAAAGAGAACCGACACCTATTTGGAAAGGGTTACACCGGTTGAAGAACCTTCAGTAAAGAAGGGAAAGGTAGTGCCTTTAGTATCGACACCGGTTACTGCAACAAGTCTCAAAGTGACCAAGCGGTCACCAGCAAAGAAGAAACTGGAAGCTGCACCCGCCAAATTCTTTGAGAGAAAGTGAAAGACAAAAGAAAACACACCGAACTCAGAGGACACTGTGTCTGAAGAATAGCCTAAGAAGACTAGGCAAACAAGGAAAAAGACAAAGAATGAACCGACAACATCTGCATCGGTAAATATTGATATTTCCTCCTACAAACCTTTGACACATTGTCAAAGAACTATTAAGAATATTAGAAGAAAAGTGCTTGGTGATTTGAAAGAGTGCTTTGATGATTTTAATGATGATGAAAAGGAAGAAGTTGAATAGGAAGTCATTAATTATTTATGTATTAATGACCGGTGGCCATCAAAAATTAAATCTGAGATACCTGATTTTTTATATAATTCTTTAGATAACAAGTGGCACATTGCCATAGAGAAGGAACAAGAAATAAGAGAGGAAGTATTTGCACAATACTTTCCTGATGTACCTAAATCAGAACTTTATGAAGTGGTGGAAAGATATAAGGGCCTCTTCTTCATGAGAAGAAGGAGACTCTTGCTGCTAGAAGGAAAAGTCCTAGAAGTGGTAAAAGATACCCACTCCCTTGCTCAATCTGCTCTAAAGTTGCACCAAGTGGCAGAAGCCAATAGGAAAGTTGAGCAAGAACCAGAAATCAATGAACCAGATGAGGCATATGACAATGAAGGAGTACCGGTCACTGATCAAATGGAACCCATTGATGTTGATGCCTTGAATGGTGAAGATGTTACTCCGGATACATCAACAGAAGCGACAGGACAGGAAAAACAAGAAGAAGAAAAGAAGAAACAGGCACAAGAAGAGAAGAAGCAATAGGAAGAGGAAAAGAGAAAACAAGAAGAAAAGAGGAAACAGGAAGAGGAAAGAGAAAGGAAGAGGAGAATAATAGACAAGAGGAAGAGAAGAAGAAGAAGGAAGTGGAAAAGAAAGAAGAAGCGAAACAAAAGGAAGAAGAAAGGAAGGAAGAGGATAAGAAAAAGGAAGAGGAAAAGAAGAAGAAGGATGAAGACGAAGAGAAGTGGAAAGAAGAGGAGAAGAAGAAAGAAGAGAAAAGGAAGACAAAGGAAGAGGAGAAAAAGAAGGCAGAAGAGGACAAGCTAAGGGCTAAAGAGAAGGAGGCAACGACACAGAGCACTCAAGTGGAGACCCCAAAGGCAACCGGTAGTCAAGCCAAACCGGTTAACATTACCAGTCCCATTGACCTCCAATCTACAAATGAATCGGAGTTGTTGCAAAGCATTAAGATTGCTCAAGATCACCTGGAGGTGATAAGGAGGAAGAAGGAGCAAGACATGATCCAAGCTGCGGTGGACACTCTTACCAGTCTGATACCCGGTACCAACCTCCCTAGTATCGATTCCTCTCTGGCCCAACTGAAACTCTTATGCACAGTTGTGGAGGACCAGGTACAAAGCCTGGAAGAGGTTGTTGAAGAAAATGCCAAAAAGGAGCATCAAAAGGCTTTGAACACTGCCTTGGTGAAAAAGTTACATGAGCTCTGGTCCGATCTGCAAAAGACACAAAAGGACATCAAAGATGCAATGGATGAGGGGAAATTACTGCTCAATAAGATATGTCAACCCCATCTATTTTGTGATGAGGTGCTTGCTCAGAAAGACAAACTGCAAATTGATTTGCAGACATTCATAAGCACCTTCAAAACGTCATATGATTCTTTACCGCTTATGGGCAAACCATTCACCAGTTTCAACTTCAGGCTGCAAGAATTGATTTGGAGATCAACAACTGGACTAGGGATTTGCAGGAACTACAACTGGTTCTACTACCAAGACTGCAAATACTTCAGAAATGCTATCTCAATCTAGATGCCCCGACGGTCACTCAAGAGATGAGTACCTTGGATGCCATGGAAAAACAGGTCTATTAGATGCAAATAGAGAATGAGTTTGCTACCTCATTGCTTGAGTCATGGTCCTTATCCATGAAGCAATTTATGCAGGACTTTAAATCTGTTTTTGACAAATTTCACTCTTTATTGTCATAAACATTTATTTAGCTAATAGAAATAGGGGTTATTCAACTGTATTTTTTCGTTGTTGGCAAAGGGGGAGAAGTATTCTGGTATTTAAAATTTTGATGCATGTTATGTATACTTTCATGTTTATATCTATAAGGGAGTAGTATACATTGTATTTTCTACAAAAGGGATAGTGTATATGCTTAGGGAGAGTAATTTTGATTATGGCATATTTTTGTTATAAAACACTTAGATGTCAAAAATTTTCTAAGTCTTGCCATCAATGCCAAAGGGGGAGATTGTTGGCATTTTTGATGTTTATATTGTGATTGTCATTAATGGACACACACTTACTTTGAGATCACTTTTTGAATGTATGAATTATGCTGAACCGGTATTTGTTCCAAACCGGTATTTGTTCCAAACCGGTATTATGTTGTAGTCTTTAGACTATCGGTGTTTTGCAGAAAGTGTTTACCGATCTCAAGCGGTATGAAAACCTCAAGTGGTTTGAGGATCTCAAGCGGAACGAAACAAAGGAACTAAAAGCGACAGCTATCATTTTCCCAATCTTCATTTTTGTCAACTGGTAATTTGTTTAATAATTAAACCAGTATTACTCTGAGTTACCAACCGATAATCGGTAAAGTTGTATAAACTGGTAATACTCTGTGATGAGTTACCAACCGATATATATTTGTGACGAGTTACCATCCACTGACACTTTGACAGTGATTTTGCATCGTGTTACCAAATGTGTCTAGATACACTGAACCTAGGAACTTCCAATGTAATCCTATTGGACTGACATGAAATCAGATTCCTTTTTAAGGACATCATGTCTAGGGTTTTAGTGTGTGTAGCTGTTAGGGTTTTTGGTGGTTGATGAGTTCTTGTATGTGGGATCTTAATAGAGAAGATCAAGTGTGTGTGCTATAACAGACTATGGAATTACTGAAGACTGAAGTAATGCTAAAATTCATTAGCAATGAGCTATCATGGATCTAACCAAGCAGATTGTGCTATTTTCTAGATCATTCACTTGTTGATTACTCACATCTTTGACAAGTCAAAAACCCTTAACCGGGTAGGCCCAGAAAATCCTTTGTAAATCCTCTAACAAGGTGATTCACATCTATGGATCTGAAATCCTCTCACAAGGTAGTCTTTAATCGGACTTATCTCCTAACAGAGATTGAGATTCCTAATAGGATCTGTTCTGGTAAAGAACATTGTATGACCTTAACTGGCCTGGTTACTATTCTGCAGATAGTTACTTGTGAGTTTCATCTCACCGTGGTTTTTCCCATTTGGGTTTCCACGTCAAAATCTCTTGTGTTATGGTGATTGTGCTTCTGTGGGTGAATGCCTTACTTGCTGTTTGGTTTGCATTTATGTTAACCAGTTTGTTAGTTAAACTGTTATACCGGTTCACTGCTAGACTATTAAAGTGTTTGAGTTCAGTATTTATTGGTATACTAATTCACCCCCCCCTCTTAGTATTCATCAACTTACATGATATAAATGCTATTGACCCTGAATACTTGGATACCTCAGTGTTATTTTATGTACTTTTTTCAATGTTTTGGGTTTATTTGTACTATAAATTGCAAGATAGCATTCTGTGAATACATCTTTTTATGTCTTTCATGACACAACATCTCTTCTCCTTAGAATGACTTGTGCTCCTCCATGTAGCAAAAATGAGGGCATCATTATTATAACATTATATTTTCACTCTTATATTCTAATAATATATCTAAATTTAGTTGTCTTATTGAATATGAGCAATCTGAAATTCTCTCTCTCTCTCTCTCATGCAATTATCTTGTAACATAGTTTGTAGTAGTCATAGGTTGATTAGATTGTCATATAGTCTCTAGAATAATATAGCTTTCTAGCCATTTTTATCAACATCTTATATATGTCTAAGAAATTTTGACATCTATTTTTCACTTTTTCACCTAACATGTTTGTCTGCAACTAACATGCTTATGTAGAATCTCTAGCTTAGTTTTATGTAAGATTAAATCAAGTCTCTTCCTTGGGGGAAATTCTTTATAGTCAGAAGACTCTACATCCCATTTTTATCCTATTCAAAATGTACTCTCAAAACTTTTCTCTTTATTTTAGCTCACACACTTGTTAGAACACATATGCTAGCTAAAGTGGAGGAAAAATATAATATTGTAAATTAAATACCTACAATTTCACATCGCATACACTTTCCCTTTAGATTAGTAAAAGGAAATTATGCAATAAGATCCTTAATCTACTTAGAAATGTTCTTTTTTGATGAATATGTCTAACTTCCCAACCGTTAAGTTCAATTTCCCTTGGATGAATTTGCCACATGCATATGTCTATGCGATGCATTAGCATCTTGTGAATATCTACAACTGCATTGACTATCGAGATGTTACACTCCACATTTTAGCAATGTAACACCTCTTTTAACATGGACAAATGCCAAGCTTGCATCTGGGCTTTCTATTTTGGCTTCAAACTTCTATTTTTCCTCAAATTCATACATTCAATCTCTCTCTCTCTCTCTCTCTCTCCATAAAATTTACACAAGCTCTCTCATTCACACATCATTTTTCTCTACAACACTTTTATTCATCTCTTTCACAATGACATATTGAAACTCCAGTTATCACAATATAACCACATTACATAGAAGAGGTTATACATCTAGAGAGAATTCTTGGACTTTACACAAGAGGAGGGGAGGGTCCAAATTATTCTAATTTTGATCCATGATAGGTATATTTATTTTGATTAACCATACTTTAATGGATGAAATTTAGGTATTCACTAGTTTAGCAATGCAAAGAAGGAATGTGCCTACTTCTTATTCTCATTACATTAAAGAGGGACAAAGCCAATAGATTCAATCCCAAATATTTCAAAAGGGGTTGAATGTTGATTGACTTCTATATTCATCTCTTTGTTTAAGTTGAAACTAAACTATGAAAAAGATGCAAATTGAATGCTAGATCTAGGGATAAAGGTGCAGAATTGATCATAAGAATTAGCATGTATAGGTAGTCTCAAAACATATATGTAGACCTACGCATAGATCTAGAAAGAGGAAGTAGAGAGGAACCCATGCCTAAAATTTAGACTCGAAACTGTCAAACAATTTTTCTCAAGATGCCCTTGTCCTCATAATGTTGGATGTAGACAATAAATATCTTTTTGAGATTTGGATGCTATTTTGGTGTTTCCCCAAAGTTTCATCAAAAAAGTGCTAGATAAATTCACTTGGGGTGACCTTTTCCTCCAATTTTTACCTCTATGGAAGTTGATTCTATGTGTCTCATTCTTCTCTTCTTAAATCTATATCTGCAACCTCGAGATCCTATCACCCTTACACACAAAAGAAGAAAATAGTGTTGTTGATAGGGTTTTCCTAGGACAAACCCCAGGTTTGGAACTAACCTTACAATTTAATTAAAATTGAATTAAAATATCTGAAGTAAAATCAAGGGTGGAGATGGGTCAGGAGCTGAGACCGAGGGCATGCATAGAGGAGCTGATGAAAGTCATGTCCAGGTTCAAAGATGATCTTGAGAACAATAGTTAAATGCTTAGTTTAATATAGCCTGTGTTTGTATAGTGGTTTTAAGGACAATGAAATAGTTTTTAATATATACTATATATTGTTAGTTGTTGGGCACGATACATGCTCACTATTCTATATTTCTATACTCTTTCATTTTGGAGTGATTTCAGTGGGGGGTATAAGGGTTTAAATCAGATTTAGATCTAGTGGGTGGTATGCTATTTAGCTGGAATGGATGGAGATTTTTTGATGTATGTAATCTTTTTGATGAATCTTAATAATAAAAAGCTATATTACTGACCAACAAAAAAAAACTCTGAAGTAAAATGTTGAATGTTATACCTCAAGCTTGTTGAATTTGTGTGGAGCACAAAAATGGAATCAAGTAACTAAGACCTAACCCCACTCTCATGTACACACAGTGGGATATGAAAGATGGAGATATATCGCTTTGACTACTTCTTGTAGGGAAGAGAGAGTCAAGGAATATCTCTTAGGGTTTCTATCCCTTTGTTTTAAATGAGAAGTAGATATGTGAAATATAATGCAATGATCAACTAGGCTAGGAAATAAGAAACAAAGTACAACTAAACTGAAAATGCAGATTCTGCATAAATTAAAACTGAGATATAGAAAGGAGGATTGAAAAATGGACTCAATGGTGCACCTGATACTAAAAACTGGAGTAGAATTGGCAGGACTAGGGCATTGGGCGCCATGGTCCTTGTGTAGATAGAAAGATGGATTTCTAGCTCTGAGGTCCTGAGGGTCTGAGAGGTAGATTTGGTACTGAAAACTGCAAAACCCTGAGGATCAGGGTTCCATACCATGGTCCTATCCCAGGGTTCCATGCCCCTGTCTCTATGATCTGAGACTAGATTTTGGCCCTAAAATAGTCTGTATGTCTTTCGTCGGTCGCAAAATTTGTGTGTCCGTTGGATTCTTGTACCTGCACCTGCAACTTGAAAAAGGGTGTCTAGGTGGCTATATAGGGTTTTGCCTTAGTCAAACCCCTTATTTTGGTGATTTCCACCTCCAAAAATAGATGACAATTTACTAGAAATGTGTGTGCAAGAATTTTGTGTGTACGCAAGATCCTAAATGAACAAGAAAGTAAATCTAGAGTTCTACCCTACGCTTTGGAGAGTAAACCCTAAATGCTTGTAAATGTAAATGAAAATGCTTCAAATCACAAATTATCTAGAGATCTAAAGTATGAATTTGAATCTGAAAATGAAGCTCATACAAAGATATGAAAACAACAGTAAACTATACCAAAACCTAAGGGAGAGGTACACGCCAATCATCAGTCGATGATCTCCTATTGCTCTTCAATATCTTCAAAGCTCCTAAAGTTGAAAATAATTGATGTAGACTTGGTGAATTCTTTATTTGTTGTTGTAGACTTCATAAAACCTACACTTTCACTTCATAAGAATCTCCTTCAATCACTAGATCTTAGATTTTCAAATGAGGAAAGAAAGGGTTTATGTAGGAGACCCTAACTTTGTTTTGAGTCATAGGCTGACTTAGAAATAATATTTTTCACTAATCTCTTGGATTTGAATATTAAAATACCACTAAAACATTCTCTCTAAATTTGGGGAGAAAATTGGGACCATGCGGGTACCCACATGGTCCGAACACACGGTCCAACCAACTATTCGTCAAATTTGCGGGGAAGCAATATATTGTGATTTTAAAGCAAATTATAGGAGTATGTTGGAATTTGTGATGTTTAGATGTGAAATTGGTCCTTGAAGGTCTAAATAAGACATAATTAGGGTATTTGATGAAATGATTTATTGGAGGAATAAAATAAAAAGGGGAACACTTAGGGTAAAGGGCCCAATTTTATAAAGTGTAGAGGGATGAAATAAGACTTTAGATTTAATTTAATTAATTAATTAAATTCTTAAAGGGAATTTTAAATTCAAAATAAAAACACTCTAAGGCAGGTGCTAACCTAAGCATGGAATTTTACCACCCAATTAAGGGTGTACAATTTACAATGCTGCAATTTGATAAAGGTTGATGATGCAATTCTCTTTGAATTTGATCACAAGTGTTGATGAAGTAACATGATGTGACATGAAAAGACATAAATGACTCAATCATAAACACATGCTTGTATGAATATTTTTGTAATTTTCTACTCCATAATGTCTAGATTTTGAAGAATGCTTGAAGGATATGGTGGGATGAAATGTTGCCATGATTCTTGATATCATTTATGGAATATAAATGGTTGTGGTATATGCATGTGGATATATGATGTATATGAATTGAAGGAATTCTCTTATATAGGGTTCCTGAGGTATTTCATAAATTAGGCTAACCTCTGATGGTCATATTGATACATTGGGATTGAGATATCCAAAAATTGGGCCCAAATTTGATGGACAAGGGTGCTCTAGACACAAATGTTTAGGGAAAGGGCACTCCAAATGCACTTGTCCAGCAAAAATAGGGTGAACAAGCTATGGATGAGGTGCACTTAGCTCCAAACATGGGTTCAAATTACAATGTAGACATATGACATTAGTTTTACACTACAAAGGCCAAAAATAGGCTTAGATAAGAGCTAACAGAAAACACACTATAACAAGTGCATAAAATGTAGTTTAAAAATGTCCAGGGTTATGATTTACGACAGTACACATACAAACAAAAAAAAGAGTCCATTCAAGCTATTAAACTGGCCTATATGCACAATGGGAGGTTCCATCAAAGAAGACATTCAAAATTTATGATGATATGGTAACACTTAATAAGGTAATCACCGAGAGGGAACTAGTCAGATACATGATAGTTTCCAACACCATGTTGGAGGATCTTATGGACAGGTTCTTGGCTTAATTCATTATCACACATGAAAAGTTAGAAGAAAAAATGTTGCACAATATAAGGAGAAACAATAGGAGGTAGTCATTGCAAATGTAGTTCCCATGGCCACCCAGGTGTAAAACGAGAAGATAATATAGATACAAACCAAGGAGTTGTGGTCCAAACGATTATTGGACAAATTGAAGTTAAGGAAGTTGAAAATCACAAAAAACGATAGGGTAAAATCACAAAAGATATTGCAAAATACTACAAGGAGATTCATGAGGAAGAAACAAAATTGAAAATGAGGAATTAACCATGAAATAGAAATGAAATGTAAATGAATTGCTAGAATGAAAATGATTTCCTTTTGAGGAAAATGCTGAATAATATTGGAAACACTAATGTTATACTTTTTTATGGAGTTTTATTTGTATCCACAAAGAATTAGGGTTTCATGTAGTCTTCATAAACATAGAACATGCATGTCAACTCCAATACTTGAATATTGACCTTACTTCTATTCTAATGCCTGAAAGAAGATTGATTGCTTGCTCACTTTAATTTGAATGCTTGATTTATTGATGGTTGTGATAGGTGATTTCAAAATGAGGAGGGTAGATCTCCTTTTATACATGCTTTTCAAAAAATAATTTAATTTTCTGACATGGGATGACACAGGATCCTGGTTCTCACCCAAATCATTTTACCATTAAGATGCCACAAAATGGATCTTGATTGGGAGGAGATGCTTTGGTCCCTGAGGACTAGAGCGCTAGTGCACTAGTCCTGACCAATAAAGTGTTGGCATTTTGATGATTATGTTGTGATTGTCATTGATGGACACACACTTGCTATGAGATCACTTTGTGAATGTATGAATTATGCTCAACCGGTAATTGTTCCAAACCGGTATCATGTTGTAGTCTTTAGACTATTGATGTTTTGAAGAAAGTGTTGTAGCGTCGTAAATTGTACGCACTTGCTGGGGTGGTACAATTTCACACCTAGTTTAGCACCCGCCTTGGCGCATTTTGCATTTTGCATTGCATTTCCCCTTTAGCACTTAATTAATTAAATTAATTAGGTCTAAGGTTCTATTTTATCATCTTCCATATCATAAAGTTGGGCACTTTTCATTAAAGTGTGCCCCTTTCATTTTATTCCTCCAATACATCATTTAATCAAAAACCCTAATTAGGTCCTATTTTGAACTTGGGGGCTTGATTTCGGGGGTCAAAACATCTTGAAATCAGCTGTAACTTTGGGATTCTCTCTAAAATCATCATATCCGACGGCCTTGAAAATTTGGTGAAAGTTGTCGGGACCATGGCGCCCGGAGTGCACATGGTCCCGGACATTTTTCCCAAAATTTTAGGAGCGCGATCCAATCATAAAATAAAGCTTAACCCCAAGAAATTGGCGGGATATTCAATCTCTAGGTTGGCCAAAAGTTGGAATTAAGACCTAGGGTTTCATACATAAGAGCTCTCTTTCTTCATTAGAAAGGATCCAGAATTTTGGTTTCAAGGACCTTCTATGCAGCGAAAGAGCAGATCTTTGAAGACTTCAACAACATTCAACATTCATCCATCAAGCATTCATCAATTTCATTCATCCATTTAGGGCTTTGAAGACATTGAAGAGCAATAGGGGATCACCGACTGAAGATTGGCTTGTACCCCTCCCTTGGGGTTGGGTATGATTTCATGTTGTTTTCATGTCTTTGCATAAGCCTCATTATATCATTTGTATTCATGCTTTAGATCACTTTGCATCTTGATTTGGAGCACTTACATTATCATTTACAAGCAATTAGGGTTTACTTTCTAGGTTGCTCTAGTTTGCTTACTTTCATTTTAGGATCTTGCACACACACAAGGTCTGCACACACATTACTTTTACAATACAACTTGGCTATTCATGGAGGTGGAAATCACCAAAGCAGGGGTTTGACTAAGGCAAAACCCTATATAGCCGCCCAAAACAACTTTTCAGATATAAGTGCAGGTTTCGGGATTCGGACGACGCCGCAAGTTACAGATCCAGAAGAAGCAGGCCGAGATAGCACTCCACACCAAGTTTCAGAGAAAAAGACCAGGACAGGGGCGTGGAGTGCCCTGGTCCTACCAGGACAGGGGCACTGGGCGCCCTGGTCCCTGGGACAGGGGCGCTGGGCGCCCTGGTCCCTTTGTCAGACAACAACTTTCAACAACTTTCTAACAGCTTTTCAGGTTGCAAAATAGCAGTTTCAGGGGCAGAATCAGGACAGTGGCGCCCACGCCCCCGTCTCGAACATTTTCATTCATATTTTAACACCGGGTACGCATTTACATTCTTGTCTTGTCCTTGTGTTTACAGCTTTCCATTGTTTAAGTTCAATTCTGCAATCTTGTTATTAGTTCATACTTGCACTTTGGGGTTGGGAATTGAACTTGCATCATTTTATCTTTCAATTACAACAAAGGAATAGAAATCCTAATAGGTAGCCCGTGGCTCTCTCTTCCACAAAAAGAAGTAGCCAATTGTGTGATACCTCTAGGCTCTTTCGTATTCCACAAGTGTGTGATTGAAAGTGAGATTAGGGCATGTTTGCTTAGTCTCGCTTTTTCCCCCACACATTTTGGTGAACCCGACGTGAATTCCAATCTTCTCTAATTCTGATTTATGTTTTCAAATGTTTATGCTATTTCAAATTCAAATTTGTATTTACAAGTTTTATTTTCTTGCAAAATTCAAAAAATTTAGAGGAAATTTTTGCTAAAATTCAAAGTTGAGCTTGTGGATAGCTTAATTGGGATCAATAATTTCAAATCTGATTTAGGAACTCATTTGAATCATAAATTTCATTTTCTAAATCTACATTCTAAGTTCTTGCATTGGTTAAAATTAAACATTTCCTTCTATTTTGCATGTCTTATCATTTGAAAGAGGAAAATTGTTGTCATGATGCATTCATTTCATAGATGTGATAATGGGTTAGCTTCCCTTGTTTCAATTTTTCCTTCTCCTAAAGAACCTCACCCCATCTATAACAAAATTTTAGTGCCTAAAAGAGTTGCTTCTGATCCCTTTGAGACTCTCCCATGCTCTAAGGATGAAGACTTTAAGAGTGATCTTGACAATTCTCCTAAAATGTGCCCTTCCTATTTAGCTATCCTAGAGGAAGAGAATGATATCATAAACACCTTTCTTAATGTTACTTCACCTTCCCTACATGATGCCTCTCTAAGTGAAAATGCATTGATGGACATTGACTTATTTTCTCCTAAAGTTGGTCCTTCCAATGGGGGCATGTTAGTGCAACAAGAGGTTATGAACACTTCTTTCAAAGATCTCCTTCCTAAGCATGAATCTTTGGAGAAATATGTTCATGTTCCTCCCAAAAAACACTCCCTTCATGAGGATCCTTTTGTGCAAGAATATGACATGATCCCTACATTCCCTAGTGATGGCATTTCCTTTTCCAACAAAATTCCCACTAGAGATGATGAATTAATGATAAATGCTTACCCTTCTCCTAAAGTTTGTCTTACCCATAAGCATCCCTTAGAGAAAGAAGATGAAATAATAAGCAATTTCCTTAACTCTCTCTCCCCTAAAGATCATATTGAACATATTTTGAGGAAAGAGGATGAGTTTAACACATCTATTGATGCTCTCCCTCCTAAGGATGAGGAATTAATAGACAATGTTATCTCCTCTCCCGAAATTGACAATACTTCAAACGTTCCTTTCAACAACTTCACTATTTGGGATGAACCATTAGAAGAAGGTGTAGATTATTCTCTACCCCGTGAGAGAACCCTAGCCAAAGGGGATGAAATCAAGATTGAAAACTCCCTTGATAGTTTCTCACCTTCCTTGAATCTTAATTATTCTCCCTCTCCTCAACTTGGTTCTACTCGTAAGGATACCCTAGTTCAAAGCCAGATGGTTAACATCTCTTTCAAAGATCTCCCTCTCAAAAGTGAGACTTTAGAGAGTAATGTTGATCCTTCTCCTAGAAATTTTATTCCTAATGTTGATCCTTCTCCTAGAGAGTTTATTCCCCATGTAGATCATTTGATGATAGAGGATGATATGACCTTTCCTAGTATTACTCTGCCTACTAGAACATCAATGCCTACCCCTTGTCTCTCTCATAAAATTGATTTAATCCATGATGAGATTTTAGTGCAAGAGAAGACTATCAATAATTCTTCCAACACTTTTGTTCATTCCTCTAAACCATCCTCAATCAATTTGATACATGTGAATGAAACACCTAACAAACCTCTTTTCACTGTCCAAGGTGCTTGTCCTTCTCAAAATTTTCAACCTTTAAATAAGCCTATCTTAGTGGTTCAAGGTGGTTATGCTATTGATTCTTTTTGTGGAATGTTACAAGATGCCTTGAAAGATTTGAATGTTTCTCCACCTAATACATCTAGTAATATAGTATCTTTGGTTAACTCTGTGATGAATCCTAAAGCTCAAATTGTGTTTACTCAAGATGAGTTGCCTACTAGTGAAATTCAACATCAATATGATCCCTTGATGACTGTGGTTATCATAAATGACACTGCTATAAGACGAACACTGGTAGATAATGGTTCTGGCCTTAATGTGTGTAGCATTAATCTATTGCATAAGATGAATGTGGATACATCCCTTATTGAGCCTGACTCTCATCCCATTCGAGGCTTTGATAATGTGGCTAAGTCTTCATTAGGTATTATCACCTTACCCATCATAGTGGGACCTGTTACTTTGCCTACTCCTATCCATGTTATGTCGGGAAATCTAACATACAACTTGTTATTAGGGAGACCTTGGATTCATAGTATGCAAGCTGTCCCCTCTACATTGCATAGACAAGTTAAATTTATTTATAATAATAAGACATATACCTTGATAGGTGATACTAATTTTCAAGCTTGTTTGCAAACATCTACTTCCAAAGGGAGTTCTTCTAAGCCTTCCTCTTCTAGTGATGACTCATTAAACAAGATACCTATGGATGAATTATCACCCTTTGATAATCAAAATTCTTTGGATGAGTCTGAAGTTCCTGAAGAAGATTTTTCTCCACTTGAATCTACACATGAAAAGGCTTTTGATCCTGAGAAGGTTCTCGCAGAAGACGATTGGGGATCTCTTGATTTTAATCCCACCTTCGTAGGTGAGTATAGGGTTCCTCCTAGAGAGCTTAAAGTTAAAAAGAAGGAAGAAACTAGAGATCAATCAGTCTTACCTGAACCTATGAGCAATAATTTTGTGGCCGCTTCTCAAACTTCTTCTCCTCACACCTCTAATTCTGAAAAATTTGATTCTTTGTCTTATGAAAAACCACCTTTTCTTTCTGAAATGGCTAATCGTTATGGTCATGGTTTTCATATTTTGGCTAAGAGTGGCTATAGTGGAAATGGTTGTGGCGCAAATGAACAAGGAATTAAAGTTCCTTTAGAACATAACATGCATGAATATTCATTTGGACTTGGATATAATCTTTCTAAGCCCACCAAAGCATCTAAAAGACCATCTCTCAATGTGAATGCTATATTTAGTAGTGATGATGATCTCACTTCAACTAAATCATCTTCTACTTCTATCAACTCTCATTCCCCTCATAAGGAAATCTTGGTGATGAACAAATCTCTTTATGACTCCCCTCAAATTTCTAAATCCACTTATGAATCTTTATCTCCTATTCATCATAAAGTCCTTTCCTCTAGGGATAAGGCTCTAATAAATTACACTCATCCCTCTTCTAAGATTTCTCGTAACTTTCCTTCTTCAATTTTTATCATTTTATACATGTTTTTGATCTCACTTATAATTGAGCATTCAGCATGTCATATTCAAATACCTCATTCAATCTATCATGTCTTTAAATAACATTAATGGCTATTATGTTGCTCATCATTATGTGACATTGGTAGCTCATTTACTGGGGGCTCATTGTCATTCATGATGGTACAATTTCAAGTGCAATCATATTTTTGAAGCAACATAATAGCCTAATTTTTCTATGTTATCTCTTGTTCCTATGGGGTAATAATGTGGAAATATTGATCTTTTCTTTAGAATCCTCTTTTCCTAGATATGGGAGAAGATGTGTATTCTCTTTCTTATCCTACCCACTTCTTGTGAGGAGCATTTTACATACACTAATGTCTTGCTTGCATGAACTCATGTGAGTATGCAGTACATTTTGCTTATGTCTAAATCTCTCCCTAGAAGATTGTGTAAGTCCTTCTCATTGACCTTATCCTTGGGAGGCAATGATCTTTCCTTATTTTTATCTAAGGATCCACTTTTTCCTATTTCGTGGATGGTGTGAACTTTATTACTTGATGTTATTCCTTGTATGCATTTGTTGTTGTTTGTTCAAGGATTCTCTCTTACAAGAGGTGTAAGTCCTTGACTACAACCTCTTTTGCACTTGGTAAAATACATCCATAATGAATTCACTCTCCCAGTTGGGTTAAAAAGAGTGTCATCCTTCATTAAGAATCACTTTCACCTCGCAAAAGAAGGAAGTATTGCATTCTTATTCTCTTCTTTGTCTTATTCTAGAAGATGTTATATTTGTCTAAGACAATTCCTCTCGGGGATAGGTGTCTTTTGTACAAAGATCTCTTCTCCTCTAAGGATCTCCTTTACACATACTACAAGATATCCCTTTTCAACTATCTTATCCTTGCTTAAAGAGTGCAGAACTCTCTTGCTTGGATCTATGACATTGTTGCATTTTTGGGGTATCTTCTTTTGTGATGAAGGTAGGTATCCTTGTTCTACTTTGCTTATGACATAAACATTACACTTTTTGAGCAATGGGTCATTCTTGGAACCAGAGCATAGACTCTTAGAGCGAGATGTCTCCATTTTTCTTTTATGCAAGGTGATTATTCTCGGAACCAGAGCACAGACTCTTAGAGCGAGATGTCACGCTTTTGTACTATACATATACAGGTTGTAGCATACTCGGGCATAGACTCCTATGAGGTGCTTCTAAACTCACTTACACACACATGCACGAGGTTGAGTGCAACTAATAGCATAAGGCTAGACTTTCTCACTCTCCTCCCTTACATGGATCACCTAGACAGACTCTAGGGGCTAGTTTTCCATGTCCTTTGTCCCATGGATCACCTAGACAAGATCTAGGGGCGAGAAGTCCATGTTTTCTCTCTCACTATTCTTCTCATGGATCACCAATGTGTGTATTCATGCTTTTTTTCCTTTCTTTTCTTCTCTTTGCATTTTGTTTCCATTCACATCCTTCATCTTGTGTTGGAGAACTCTCAAATCCTCACACTCTTTGTTGTGTTGGAATTGAGATTTAGTCCTCTTTCTTACCAAATGGTTCTCCATTAGTTTTTGATCTCATATCAAATCTTCTTGTGAGCATTTGTCATCAATATTCTTTAATAATTCAAAGTGGTAAACATGATACCCTGTTTCAACTCACTAAAATTAGCAAGCCGAAACAGGGGGGGGCATATAGTTACCCTCAAATTTTCATCACCTTCCTTAGTAAGCATTAGGTGATTTTGTGATCTAACTTGTGTTTTGTAGGGTGCGGTTCCTAACTGTGTACTGCAGATACCGCTGGGGGCTTCGTTCGACAACTTATGGATATATCCTTTTTCAAATAATGTTTACTTTTTTGTACTTTAGCTTGCATATGCACGTAGTGTTCATATGACCGCTAAAGTGGGGGCTAAATGTAGCATCGTAAATTGTACGCACTTGCTGGGGTGGTACAATTTCACACCTAGTTTAGCACCCACCTTGGCACATTTTGCATTTTGCATTGCATTTCCCCTTTAGCACTTAATTAATTAAATTAATTAGGTCTAAGGTTCTATTTTATCATCTTCCATATCATAAAGTTGGGCACTTTTCATTAAAGTGTGCCCCTTTCATTTTATTCCTCCAATACATCATTTAATCAAAAACCCTAATTAGGTCCTATTTTGAACTTGGGGGCTTGATTTCGGGGGTCAAAACATCTCGAAATCAGCTGTAACTTCGGGATTCTCTCTAAAATCATCATATCCGACGGCCCTGAAAATTTGGTGAAAAGTTGTCGGGACCATGGCGCCCGGAGAGGACCATGGCGCCCGGAGTGCACATGGTCCCGGACATTTTTCCCAAAATTTTAGGAGCGCGATCCAATCATAAAATAAAGCTTAACCCCAAGAAATTGGCGGGATATTCAATCTCTAGGTCGGCCAAAAGTTGGAATTAAGACCTAGGGTTTCATACATAAGAGCTCTCTTTCTTCATTAGAAAGGATCCAGAATTTTGGTTTCAAGGACCTTCTATGCAACGAAAGAGCAGATCTTTGAAGACTTCAACAACATTCAACATTCATCCATCAAGCATTCATCAATTTCATTCATCCATTTAGGGCTTTGAAGACATTGAAGAGCAATAGGGGATCACCGACTGAAGATTGGCTTGTACCCCTCCCTTGGGGTTGGGTATGATTTCATGTTGTTTTCATGTCTTTGCATAAGCCTCATTATATCATTTGTATTCATGCTTTAGATCACTTTGCATCTTGATTTGGAGCACTTACATTATCATTTACAAGCAATTAGGGTTTACTTTCTAGGTTGCTCTAGTTTGCTTACTTTCATTTTAGGATCTTGCACACACACAAGGTCTGCACACACATTACTTTTACAATACAACTTGGCTATTCGTGGAGGTGGAAATCACCAAAGCGGGGTTTGACTAAGGCAAAACCCTATATAGCCGCCCAAAACACCTTTTCAGATATAAGTGCAGGTTTCGGGATTCGGACGACGCCGCAAGTTACAGATCCGGAAGAAGCAGGCCGAGACAGCACTCCACACCAAGTTTCAGAGAAAAAGACCAGGACAGGGGCGCTGGGCGCCCTGGTCCCTGGGACAGGGGCACTGGGCGCCCTGGTCCCTCTGTCAGACAACAACTTTCAACAACTTTCTGACAGCTTTTCAGGTTGCAAAACAGCAGTTTCAGGGGCAGAATCAGGACAGTGGCGCCCACGCCCCCGTCCCGAACATTTTCATTCATATTTTAACACCGGGTACGCATTTACATTCTTGTCTTGTCCTTGTGTTTACAGCTTTCCATTGTTTAAGTTCAATTCTGCAATCTTGTTATTAGTTCATACTTGCACTTTGGGGTTGGGAATTGAACTTGCATCATTTTATCTTTCAATTACAACAAAGGAATAGAAATCCTAATAGGTAGCCCGTGGCTCTCTCTTCCACAAAAAGAAGTAGCCAATTGTGTGATACCTCTAGGCTCTTTCGTATTCCACAAGTGTGTGATTGAAAGTGAGATTAGGGCATGTTTGCTTAGTCTCGCTTTTTCCCCCACACACGTGTTTACCGATCTCAAGCGGTATAAAGACCCAAGCGACATAGAGAGATCAACCGGTTTAAGGATCTCAAGCGGAGTGGAGCAAAGGAGCCAGAAGCGGCAGTTATCTTTTTCTGAGTCTTTAATTTTTGTCAATCGGTAATCTGTTAAACCGGTATTACTCTGAGTTACCAACCGGTAATCGGAAAAGTTGTATAAACCAGTAATACTCTGTGATGAGTTACCAATCGGTATATTTTTGTGATGAGTTACCATCCACCGACACTTTGATGGTGATTTTGTGTCGTGTTATCAGATGTGTCCAGATACAATGAACCTAGGAACTTGCAATGTAATCCTATTGGACCAACATGAAATCAGATTCCTTTTTAGGACATCATGTCTAGGGTTTTGAATGCGTATGTATGAGAGTAGCTGTTAGGTTTTGGTGGTCATTTGAAGCTCTTGTATGTGCGATCTTAACTGAGAAGATCAAGTCTGTAGAGTGTGGATTTACTGAAGACTGAAGTAATGCTGAAGAGCATTAGCTATGAGCTACAATGGATCTAATCAAGAAGACTGTGCCATTTGCTAGATCATTCACTTGTTGATTACTCACATCTTTGACAAGTCAGAAACCCTTAACCAGGTAGGCCCATAAAAGCCTTTGTAAATCCTCTAACAAGGTGGTTCACATCTGTGGATCTGAAATCCTCTCACAAGGTAGTCTTTAATCGGACTTATCTCCTAACAGAGACTGAGATTCCTAATAGGATTTGTTCTGGTAAAGAACATTGTATGACCTTAACTGGTCTGGTTACTATTCTGCAGATAGTTACTTGTGAGTTTCATCTCACCGTGGTTTTTCCCATTTGGGTTTCCATGTCAAAATCTCTTGTGTTATGGTGATTGTGCTTCTATGGGTGAATGCCTTATTTGCTATTTGGTTTGCATGTGTGTTAACCAGTTTGTTTGTTAAACTGTTTTACCGGTTTACTGCCAGACTGTTAAAGTGTTTAAGTACAATATCTTTTGGTATACTAATTCACCCCCCCCCCCCTCTTAGTATTCATCATAAAGGACACATGAAGTTGGGGGAGAAAGTGTGCATGATGAAAATTTTGAGTTTAGTGCATGATGTGATTAGAATCAAGGCTTTGACCAAGCCTTGGGACACGAATGCCAAGGAGGACAAAATTGTAAGGGAGTAATTTTGAGTTGAGTGCATGGTGTGATCAGAATCAGGGCTTTGACAAGGTCTTGAGACACAAATGCCAAGGCCCAAATGAGGACAAAATTGTAAGGGAGTACAATTTAGGACGCTACAATCTTATGTCAAATTGCATGGTGCCAACATCCTTGGAAAGTGTTCTTAGGCACTTGGGGTGTATTGAGAAATTACTTTGTGATATATATTCTCACTATTGTTTGTAATACATTCATATGGGGTGATGAGTTCCATTGGTAGTGGTAAAGGTGGGTTGTGGACATAATTATTTAAAATTGTTTCCCCCATATTTAAACACTTAAATTGGGGTCACTAATGACACATGAAGAGGAAAAATGAGTAACCTTTGGGCTTGTCCAGGTGGGGATCTTGGGAGAGACAATGTGTCTATTTGTGTTCTATCATTTATAATATCTAATGTAATGTTATCTTGCAAGATTGAGTGCCCAATTTAGAGGGAAAGCATTGGAGATAAAATTGGTTTCATTTTGACTTTATGGAGGTAATGTAAGGGTTGGGGTAATTTGGAATGAAGATCCCTCTTTGAAAGCATTGTTTGGTGGTTTTGGATATCTTGTCATTATATATAAATTGCTCCTTAGATGTAGAATTTATTCGGAACAGTTGAATATAAAGTTACTCTATAGGAACAAGGGACAAGTGTGAGAATTAAGAATATTGTTCATAGGTACACAGGTGCTGCCATGTTGGAGGAAAAGAGGAGAATGAAAATTAATATTTTGTAATCACATTTATTGTTTATAATGCATACTTGATCTCTCTTCTTGGTGGAGAGTTTTATTCAAAGGATTTCTCCGCTTAAATCATGTGCTATGTGATGTGCTTGTGTTTCTGGTTTGTGCCTCTTTGATGCTATCTTATAATGATGATATTATTTATTTGTTGTTGTTGTTAGGAGCACATATAAGGTAGTCTTAATAAGCATGATACAAATGCTAGTTTTTAGCATCATAAAGAAGAAGGACCTAATCATGGTTTTCCCATATTAAGGCAACTTAATTTCAAATTTAAATTAGGTTTTAGATTTTCATGTTGTAGTAGAACAAACCTTGTATCTCATCTTTTGATTGGTTTATTGGATAGAGATTGAATTTTATAACCTTTGGTATTGAACCTGTATATTTATCAATATTTGATATCAGAGATAAAGGTTAATTATATTGGAAAGCTTGTGGGAATATATTAAAAGGAAATAACAATTGTTGGAGGCTTATGGGGATTCAATGAATGTTTTGTGAGTTAGCTTTATTTTGCAAATCTTTGATATTGGAAGCCATGGATATTGTCAAAGTGATCTATGATGGGCATTGGAAGCTCATGATTATGTATCTTTATAGAGTTGGTTACATTTAAAAACTTGGAACTCTTATTTGATAATGTGTGTATCCTCTTGTTTGGTGCCTTTTTCCTTTACCTTGTAGTGCCCCTTCTTGATTCATCTTGTCTTTCCGTACTTCAGAGGATTATATTGATCCAGCTTAGTCTACCTTATGATGATTTGTTGGTATCATGCTATGTACTAACCCTATTTCATGTTTGAATTGGATAGATGATGGATATATATTTGATGATTTATGTGTTTAATATTCATGATGGATCATACTGTTTACGGGATTTTGATTATATTATAATTACGTTAACCCCACGATATGATTGTGATGTTTGAATTGATGCTATGATGTTTGCAATTGTTTTCTAGTGTCTTCATGATTAGAGATGATGTCATACCACTCATTGCAAGCACGATATGACGTTGCAATTCTCTATCACTTGTCTGATCATTTATGATGTATATGTGTGGTATATATGTTGCATTATGTGTAGTGGTGGATGCAGGATTGCAGGTACTAGACATTGACTCCACCTGGTCTCACAGGTATGAGCATTTCTTATCCCAATGGAAAGTTGTTGGAGATGCCATGTGTTTCCCTCGCACATTCTAAGCTTAAGTTGTTCACCTTGGTAGTCATGTCATGGTGCAAGTTGGTGGTTAGAGTCTTGTGTTGGTTTTGACCCTTTGTTAGATTTCTTGAGGCGTTGTGAGTATGTGATTTATATGTAAATTGATATTTGATTAGTATAGTATTAATACTATAGTTGATTTATTTGATTATTTGATTATTATTTGGATGGTTATTTAATATTTATTTCTATTGGCTTGGTTAATGATTAATTGAGCTTGATTTATTTAATTAATTAACTTATTATTTATTGGCTATTTATTTATTTAGTTTATTTAGTGTTTAATTGATTATTCGATATTTCATTTAATGTTGAGATTTTATAATTATTTAATTGAGATTAATTTATTGGTTTATTTGATTTATTGCTCAATAGATTATTTTA
This sequence comes from Cryptomeria japonica, assembly GCF_030272615.1. Classification (NCBI taxonomy): domain Eukaryota; kingdom Viridiplantae; phylum Streptophyta; class Pinopsida; order Cupressales; family Cupressaceae; genus Cryptomeria; species Cryptomeria japonica. Next base: position 666,370,544 of record NC_081415.1, on the reverse strand, counting down.
TTATTTAATTGATTTATTACTTATTGTTGATTTGATTTTATATTTAATTATGAGTTTCGATTTATTAAGATTTTATTTATTTATTTAATTATTGGGATTTGATTTTTTATTATCCCATTTATGTTTATACTATTACATTATTATTATTTGCATAATTGGTTATATTATAAGGTTTACCTACCCCTTATTTTTATTGGTTGATTTTGAGTGGGGTAAGTAAATAATATTGTTAAATAATACTTACCTTGTTTTCACACATGGTAGGTATAATATATAGTTTATTGGAGTTTTCTGATTGGCCAAGATATTTCTATAGTTTGGAGTTTGATTTTTATTTATGGAGTTTTCTGTGTATGGTGTCGGGTTAGCTTCCGAGAGATTTTGGATTGCATTTTTGGGGATTTATAATTCAGTGGAGATTGGATTGAAGATTGCTTTCTTGGATTTCTAGATTGGAATTGTTCTTCGTTGAATTTTCCCTTGTTGGATTGCGATCTTCAGGTTGGAGCTTTTGGCTTCTCTTTGCAATTTTGTTTTGAATTGATTGTCTTCAACATGTCTGTTCAAAGATTGATTTTGGGATGGATTTTATGTTTACAGAATTCAAATTTGGTTTTGAGAAATATTTTAGGAATGATTGAATTTGTATTTGAGGTATTGTGAAAATCTGGATTTTGGGAGTTGTTGGGAATGTATATTTTGTGCATTTCATTTATGAGTCTGTGTTTCCTAGCCTTTGTAATTTGGATTGAGCTTAATAAGATTTTGGAATGCTATTTGCATCTCTCCTTGTCTCCTTTAGAATCTGTGTTTTTTTTCAGCAAAATGGTGTGAATGTGGTGTTGTGGGGAGTTGATTTTGGTTGTTCTGTGGAGTTGATTTTTAACATAGCCTACCATGTAGATGGTTTATTTATTTTTTGGGAATTATAATACCTTAGAAACATTGTATCAATTTTATAATTGCATTGTTGTATCTCACCGTGTCACTGTTCAAGATTTGGAGAAGTTTTGTGCACATTTAAATTCGGTTGTGACTAAAGTTTGGTGTTAATTTCCCCTTAAATGTGATCATAAAGTTTTTTTTATGTGTTTCCTTGATGCTATATCATCCTACCACACCTCATGGGAGTATATTTTGATCATTTGAGTGTGCTTATACAAATCTGGGCAAGTTTTATTTTAAATTTTGTTTGTTTTATGTGTTTTTCTACACTTTAACCCAAAATGCTATTTCCCAGACCCAGAGCACTAAACCTAAGACCCATAATGCCAAAAGATGTCCTTTGAGTACTAATATTTCTCCTAGATGAGCTAATCTAGCTTTTGAGAGAGCTGAACTTCTCCAGGGATACAAAATTTGGTAGTTTTGCTCGGTATGTTTGGTTTTTCAGATTTGTGCTTTTTCCAGAGGCATTTTTGAATTTTCTTTGAGTTTCTCAAAAAAAATTGTGATGTCATTTTTATCTTTAGATGATGATTTTTTTCTCCGGTAAGAGGTTTGTGCATTATTGTTGAGGTTATTGCTCTTGTATGCTCCAGCGAGAGGGAGAATGCCTTGTTGTTGATGAATGTTATGTGAGCTCCAGTGGGATATTGTTGCTTCATTGTTGAGGATTGGAAACTGTTTTGGACTAGCTTTTGAACTCATGTCTATTCTTTGGATCATTGATATGTTTCTTTGGTGAAGGCTCATGCTTACATTTTGGATGTATGATTCATATTGTACTTCAGTTTGTGTCAGTAATGTTGTGACTATCCCTATGTCATTTGTGAGCTTTCATGATGTTATTGTAATGTTATTTTATGTATTTTTTACCCTAAGGTTATGGTCCATGGTTGGGAGAGTGGGCTCTTGCATGTGTAGGACCGAGGTCATGAGCAATAGACCACTAGGAAAGGGTCTAGACCTATCACGAGACCACATGAAGAGTTTATCTTTAATTTCAAGCGATAACCATAATAATTGATTAATGGGTTTAGGTAATTAGAATTCTCTTAATCAAGATAATGAATTTGAGTTGTGTGCCCCAATGGAGAGTCCCAAGGAGATGATTTTTGGATGATCCCAGGGAGATGATTTTGGGATGACAAATTCCAGGGAGATGGTTTTGGAATCTATGATTGGGAAGACCGTTGGTGTGATAGACCTACCTCCCTTATTTAGCTCTAAGGTTGAGGTGGATTCCACACGAGTCTAGCATGTGATGACACTATTCCCTACATGTGTTCATTATCCTTATGTCTTTGTTATTGATTTTATTGATTTATGATTAGCCTTTCGATGCGATGTGATTCATTGTTATGGTTGTTGTCCTTGTGGATGTCATGTCAAGTCCTTTGGTTGTTAGGTGTCAGCCTAGGTATCGAGTGTGAGTTGGAACCCCATGTCATTTCCTAGCATGGGGGGTGGTTCCTATTTGGTTCCACATGGTTAGGTGGTTTGATGCTTTTTTCCATTAGGATGTTCTTCTTTGGATGCATGCGTGTGTGGATATGGATTCGTATTATCTCATTATGTGGATGGATCTTTGGAGCATAATTTATGTAATTTGAATAGATATCTTGTGTTTTTATTTTGAGAAAGATGTAATACCAAAACTGTGTAATTAATATCTTGTGAGCACATTTATTAGGACTTGTAGTAGGTTGGTTTCAAAATGAGATGTATTGGATAAGATCGTTGTAAATGGATAATCAATGTGTATGTAATTTTAGATTAGAAAGGAATTAAACGATTGAGTGTTACAATTTGATTATCTTGTGTATATCTTATGGATGGTAGTGGATATGTTAATGATCATGTATGTCTTGATTCAAAAGATATCATTCCTTAATGTTAGCTATCCTTGGAATATGGAAAAGAATGAGTAGTTGTAGATTTGTATGGACTCTATGATTCTCCTTTATGAGAAGCTAATTTCCATGTATTTGAATAGTATGTTGGATCATGATGACATTGAAAATATAAAAGAGATTATGTGCTTGTCCCATGTATTCTTATGTAATAAGAAATGATGATGAGGTAGTCGAGGTTATGATCTTGTAATGGAATAGGATGTTGTATTCATTGTAAGATACATATTGTAAGAATGTTCATTATGTAGAAAAGAGATAGAGATATATATGGAATAAGAAATGAAATGGTTAACCATGTGTGTCCTTATTGTAGAAATGGTGCTATTAAGATAATCTTGTTATAAGTGATCTCATTTGGGAAGTAACTATCATTTGTTGTATAGACTTGTCTATGATTGTGTATATGCTATCTTGATGGGATGTATGTTGAAATTAAGATAGGATAATAATTATAATTGCTTATATGATGATAGTGCTATTTGGATTCATATTGAGATAGATGGTTAGTGAAGAAATGGGGAATTAGTAACACTTGAAATTGGTGTTTTAAAATGAACTTAGAGAGTTGATGGTAATATGATAAGATAAGTGTTTGAAATTTCATGGTTCTCATGATAAGAGAGATAGTAATGTAATGTTTATGACAATGTTTAAGGTTTAATGATATTGGCGTGATATGTGTTGTTTCTAGTAAGTGATGACGTTAAAGTACCTTAGGGAATGAATGATTAGATGAATGGATGAATGATTATAGGTACACATTGAGATGGTAATTGTTATAATGCTATTTCCTCTTGTGTTGCATGACGTTGTGGTTATCTTCATGATGTTTATGCATTCGTGTTATGTTAATCTTGATTTGGAGTTTTGATAGTCCTCTATGTTGCCTTAGTAAATGTTCTTAAGAAAAAAATATCTTTGTTTGTTAGTTCGTTTAGTTATTTTCTCTAGGGTATTTTGGCAGGCATTACATACCTCATGGTCACATGTAGTGAGAAGGTGTCCATATTGGATGGGTACTTCTGACAATCTAGTTACATGGAGAAACATTGACTAATTGTAATGCATATTAGAGTTCTTATGTTAGGTTCATGGTTTTAGCCCATGCTTACATGGAAACACTAGAAGATAAGCCACCAACCTCTTTATGAGTTGTGGAGCTGATATGTTTAATATATTTTTAAGCCCTTGGACAAATTAATTTTTTGTTGGGTTATAGTTTCTCTTGTTTTCAGTCATTTGCTTGTAGATCCATGTTTATTACATTGTTACAATGACATGTTTTATGTGAATGTCAATATATTGAAGTGTATTTTAGATTTATGGAGATGGTTTTATAGGATTTACATGTTAGCCAAAATCAATGGTGCATAAATATGTGATAAGACTATATTCAAAGTGTTCTAAATAAAAATAGTTACAAGTTTGCATGTCTTCTTGAAAGGTTCTCATTGATCTATGGTATTCCTATATAATTTTGTTTTGAAAATTAGGTCTAGCATTGATCCTATTGTTTAAGTCTTGGAAATCTAAAAGTTATGCTATTTATCTTTGTTCTACATGATAATAATGTGGGGTTAAATCTTTCAGTTATTCAAGATTAGAGTGTTGACTATGTATGTCTCCTTTGAGATGTTGCGTATGTGCAAATATCATAAATTATTTGATGAGTAATAAATTTTGTAGGTCTTTTTTTTGGTCACCATTATTACATTGGTGTGTTGATTGTAGGGAGAAATAGAGGGTTTGGGAGTACCTAATATAGTTGTTCATTTGAATCTTAGCAATATTTTATGGTGCATGAGAAGCTCTACTCAATTTTATTGGAGTTTTGGTAATGATATTGTTCATGATGCCATGCATAACTTGGTATCACTTTCAATGGGAGTTTTGTGTAGTTACATAACGTGTTTCATCTTCTTTATTTCAAGATTTTGGTTATAAGTTGTTACAATGTGTAGTGAACCATGAATAACATTTAATTAGATGGAAAATCTTTTAAAATGGTTGGTGTCATGTGGAGTTCTTGGGTTCTACCTTTATATTGCAATGAGAGTTTAACATCTTTGGTTCTACAGACAAAGGATGTGCATATGCATATTCTTGGTTTGAAGATTATGGTTTCACTCTTCCCTCTGGGAGTTGTTGGTGTTGAGTTCTTTGGTAATTTTTGGGCCATGAATGATATTTAGTTAGGAGATAGTTATCATGATGCCTAGAGAGCTTGGTTACATGATTCAATAGGAGCTTTGATAGTGATTGGATTTATCATTTGATGATGGATGGTTATCTTTATGTGATTTGGATATAGTGACATCTTGGTTTGTCATGGAGGACTCTTGAGTCTTTGATGAGGTATTAATTTTTAATATGTTCTTTAGAGTATATGATCATCCTCTTAGGAGAGGTTAGATCATGATGTCATGTTTATGTTCTTGATTCCATGGTTGGAACTTTGGCAATTGTCTTATTGGTTCTATTTGGTTTTGAGTTCTAATAAACTCTTAGGGCTTCATTATTTTGCAAGGTTGCATTTTACATTAGCATGGATTGATTTATGGATTCCAATGGAGACTAGAGAGACTTGGGTGAGGCTATGAATTTAATTTTTCATGGAGATCATGTGTTGATATGGTTACTTTTTGATGAGGATTTTAGTAGAAATACTAAGGAGACTACACCTGGTTATGGATGTGAATCCATTATGGACTTGAAGAGATGATTTCTAATTAGTACAATCCTTAATTTATTGATATTATATGATCATGACAATTTTGTATCCCACTCTTTCTCTACTTAGCATGTGAATGATTTGAGAGGTATTACCCACTTGATTATCAAATGCTTTCTTTATTTTGTCTATTTTCTCATGTTAACTGGTCTTGAATATAATAGTTTGAGGACTTTATTGAAAAAGATATATAGTTTCATGGATTTTTCATTGTTCTCCTTGTTGTTGGTCTTTATATGGACTTATTTCGATATGTGTAGGAAAGAGCTTATGGATTTTGGAATATTCCATTTGTTATGGAAATTATTTGATTTTTTTATCTACCTTTGGTATGAGAGGTTTGCATCTATAGATATTATATTTCATTTCATTTAAATATTAGATTTTGATATCCTTTTAGTTTGGGAATAATGAAGGAGATATTACATTATAAAACTTGGTACATGTTAATGTGGAACAAGGATATGGTTTGATTTGAAGTTATCTCTTTGGTCTTGTTCTTCTTCTTGGATGCTTGTATTCACATAGTTGAGTGTGAAGAACTTGGGAGAGTATAGAGACCAGTGGTGAGAAATGTACTACAACATATTTGGTTGCAATATTGCCTATCATTGTTTATTTCCTTGAAACTATGTAATAGAGGAATTGACGACATCCTCTATGTGAAGTACTATGGATAGACTTGGCATTCTTTGATCTATTTTTGGATTTAACATTATTATTGTAGTAAGATTTTTTGGATATATGTCTTTCTACACTCTTTGATATCTTGGTTTGTTGATTATTGATGTGATGATGAGTTTTCATATTTCACTGGATTAGGATCTATGATTTATGCAGTTTGGAGGTGTAGGAAATTTGAAATGTTGAAAATATAAAAATGGCGATGATTTGCAAGGAAAGCCAAAAATAGGATTAGGATGGGAAAATATGACATCAAATATGAATAATAGAGGATTGCATCTTTATCATGGTAATAATATGAAATTATATTTCAAATATTGAGTTACTTAAATCCAATTAAATAGTATATGTTGGAAGATGACGATCCAATTGTAGGCTATGCCAACTACAATTGGTTAGATATCCTTAGGTTTCATACCCAATTAAAATGCAATTATTTTATGATGTTGGAAATTATTTGTAATATTTTAAAGGACTTTTAAACTATCACTAAGGGATTTAGACCTTAGGAAGATCAACTAGGAGGTATACTAGACCAAAAGAATAGATTGAAGTGATGTAGGAGCATCTCCAGTTCTTGGCAATCTTGCATCAACCAAAAACATTCTTTTTTGGTTTGTCCCTATTTTGTAGGTTCAACATTTCTTTCTGCATTTTCTTGCATTTGCTCACCGGATCTTGCGGAGCTGGATTTTTCTTGTGGCTATGATCATCTTCCTTTTCCCAAAACCTTGGGATATTTGGATCATTTTCCGGTAAGTTATCACTTTTGAGATAGTTGCCTGGCTTAGAACCCTGAAACCACTTGGACCTATTTGCTATTGGTGCACCTTGTTGATTCTAATGTTTCTTGGTGTGTGACCGACCTTCCCCCTGATCCACACTTCAGTCTTTGGATTTTTTGAAGGATTCACTTTGGCAGAGGCCAACCTGGTGGTCTTTCACATTTTATCATGTTCTTCGATCCCTCTTAGGCCGACCGGATCTCCTTGAATCACATAAATCATTTTGATTGAGCATTAGAAATCATTCCAGACAATAAAGAAGATATATCTTGGGATTTAGAGGTCTGGAGTTGACCGATTCTGTAATTCAGCATGTATGTAGTAGGCCAATGAGCCGAATCTTGTAGCTCAGATATTACCGGTTGTTTGTAATCAGTTTTCATGATCTAATTCATTTAGTTCTACATTGCCTCCATCATTTCCCCTTGTTTTTTGTTGTGTTTACTCTTGCTCCTCGGTTTGGATTGATCTCATTGAGGTCTCTCCAAACCAATGACTATACCAGGTGGTATCAAAGCGATATTTCATTCTGGAGATTGCGTTGTCCTGAAGATCTTGTTGTGGGGTGGTAGACTATGGATCCGACCTACAACTATAGAGGACTGGCGTGAAGAGGAAATAGGAATGGTGGAGCACGTGGGAATGCAGACCCTGCTGTGATGGAAATGTTGAGAGCAATTGCAGCCTAGTTGGAAGTTGTTGAAACAACCTGGAGAAGAGGTCAACATATTGAAGATGTGAGCGAAGATGAAGAAGAAGAAGCATCGACAGAACAAGTAGCAAATCCACTGGCGATCGATAGAGAAGAAGAGAGGTTCTTGAGGGTTTTGAGTAGGGTGAACACTAAATTGCATTTTACCCCACTAGAGTATGATGGAAAGTTGGATTCAGATGAATTAATGGATTGGATCTCAAATATGGAGAAGTATTTTGATTTTGAGAACACCACAAAAGAAAGAAAGGTGAAATATGCATGTACTCGGTTGAAAGGTCATGTATCTCTTTGATGGGAACATTTACAGGTTGATAGACAGAGAAGAGGTAAAGAGAAGATCAAATCATGGGAGTGGATGGTTTCCAAGTTAAAATCGAAGTTTATGCTAGCTAATTACCAAGTAAATATGTTCTAGAAGTTCTAAAACTTGAAGCAGAAAGAATCAAGTGTGAAGGAGTATACTGAAACATTCTACAAGTTGAATATCAAATCTAGACATGTCGATGATGAGGTTGAACAAGTTGTGAGATATTTGAATGGGTTGTGAATGTCTATACAAGATGAACTCAATTTGATCAAGTTGCAGAGTGTTGAAGAAGCTTACCAATATGCCTTGAAAGTAGAAGAGAAGTTGAACAAAAGACATGAGAAGAGACAAAGAGATAGAGGTGGAAGGTTTTCTAGAGGAAGATTTCAAGGAGGCAGAGGATATTCCAGAGGAAGAGGAACCTATGCAAGTCAGTTTAAGGACAAGGAAGTAAGCAAAGATGGTAGTGTTGTTATGAAGGATGCACTCGCTTCCACCAAACAAATCAATACCAATGCTTATACAATCTTGTGCAAGATGGAAATGAATCTCGAGTTGTGGGTGAAGTCAGAATGAGAAAAGAATCTCTGGGTTATGGGCCGACTCGCTTTGAATACCTCCTAAAACTAATGAAGGTTATGAAAAAGAGTAAGAAGTTAATGGAAAAACTTAAAAATTTAAATTATTCTAGGAGGTGATGCACCAAGTTGATTTCTAAAATGATAGCAAGTCTTCCTCAAACCAACAATTTGCACAATGAAACTCTTGATTCATTACACATAAATATTTCATACAGAGGATCTTCAATTCAATCAGTTTGATAGGAAGGAGACCTAAGACTGAATTAACTGAACACAAAGCATAACTTGCTATTTTATGTATGAGACATAATTTGAAAGGCTACAAAGAATAGCACAATAAAATACTCTCAATCATGCACAAAATAAAATGAATCTTTAAATTTAAGGCAGAATCTAAAATCTTTATTCTAAAATCTGTCATAAACTGCAAAAATGAGCTATAAGAGAAATTCTCTGCAATGAGCATGAGAATCATAATCAAGAACTGAGTGAAAAAGGTAAACTTTTTACAATTTATACAAAAAGGCCTTACAAGAGGCAAAGAAATCAAACTCCTAGTAAACTGAAAATAAACTCCCACTGAAAATATCTTCTGATCCACGAGCAAAAATAATAAGCCATGAAAATAGGCTTCAAATCATGCAAAATATGTGAAACACATCTCAATCTCTTAGTCAACTCATAGTTGACCCATGTGGCACTCAAACTGAAGCTCTAACTCCTCAAAATCATGAGAAAAACTCATACAAAAGCCCACTCCAAGCTCAAATCCAACCTCCAAAACTGTCAAATAACTTCTCTCATGAGTTCTGATTTACCATATTAATTATTTTATTTATATAAATAGAAGTATTTAAATAAAGATTGTAATAATCTTTATATTGCCTTTTTATCCTTCTATTTGTAAAAATAAAAAGTAATTTATTATTATATTAATTATATTAGTAATGGTGTATTTTTATTTCTTTATAGTATACCATTATTAATATACTAATTATAATAATAAAAAAATACAAACATGAAATAAAGTCTTTAAAAGACTTTAGGGGTTTTTAAGCCTCCCACGATTATCACATTACATGCAATGATTTCTTTCTTAAAAACAAATAAAAGAAAGGAAATGCCCATAAAATATGTCATGAATTAGGGCATGGAATAAAGCCCCTCGAACCCTAAAATGCATCCTATTTTGCATCTTTTGGAACTGCTTGGAGAAGATTTTCAGTTGTAGCTGACATGCAGGGCGTTCTTGGCTCAAATTAGAGTTAGAAGTGGTGCTGGAACTGATCTTTCATACAGGGTTTTCCTGCATGATGGGCATGGTATGTATTTTTGTCTTTGCTTTCATGGATTTTAATGTTTTTTTAATAGTTCTCATGAGTGTAAATGAGTCGTTTAGTGACTTGGACTGCATTCTTTGATTTTATTGACCCTCAATGATCTATAACAATAATGAATGACCTAGGGCTTACACTGATTATCCTTCATGCTCATTATACCTTGATGTTGTTCTTAAAAGAATCACTGCCTTTGCCTTGTAACCTTGCAAATTTGTGTCTATTAGGCGATGATTATACACTTGTACTATGGACTCTGTACATTTATTGACTTGGTTAAGCAATTTTTTATCCATGTTCTTTACTCCTTCAAATGGCTACTCCAAAGGCCAAACCCTTATCACTGTGGTCTTTGAAAGTTGTAATAATATTGATATTCTTTTAACTTTATTTAAAACCCATGCTTTTGTTGATACAAATCTTCTGTTAATTATAATTGAGGCATGATCTCTGTCTATTTGTCTTCAATCTATAGATTGTCCTTTGCATGTAAGGATACTACTGAAGGTCTTTGGTTTGATACTTCAGTTCATTGGGCAGATCATTGTTCTTTATCAGATGTTTTGAAGCTTTTTATGGTGTCCCTTACTAAGTCTTTCACGAAAAGCATATATGCTCCTTTATCATTACCTTTCAATGACTGTTCTTTGATGAACACTATGAATGATCTTCATTGTCCATGTGTTTGGTTGACAATAAGGATATATTTAATGTTGCTTTGACTAGGATTGATTGCTCCTTTGGTCTGAGACAGGTTTTTATTGTTCTGATCTGGGACTGCTATACAATGTCCTCATGTTGCTTTGATGGACTCATTAACTATTTTATTAATCATTCTCATTTGAAACTTGGTTTGATTTTTTAATTTTTTTTGACATACCCTCTTTACTGTTACCTATGCTATGGTTGTACTTTACTGTTATCTAATAGTAGCTACATTGTTTTCCACTGTCTTTTGTGTAGTCATTAATAATTGCTCTAAATGAGATGCTTGGTCTTGCTATATGGATGTGTCTGTGAATTTTATCAATACTCTTATGACTATCCAAATTCATTATGTTATTGTATTGTTGATATATAGCCTCTTTTGACTATGCGTTGGTTGTTATACCACCTTGGGCTCTATCCTTACTTACTGTCATACCCATTTGCTTATGAATATCAGTGTCATTCCTTTGCCTGTTTACTCTTCATTCATTTTCTTCAGTGTTCCAGGATTACTGAGAATCTGAAATCTTTGTGATTACCATGGATTTGCCTATTACAGTGATTCTCTTTAGCTCTTTCCATTTTGACTATCTTTTTTACTTTGTGAATCTCAATTTAGATTAGGCTCTGGCTTGACTGTACATTCAATGATGATCATTGGGTCCTCCCTCTATACATCTATGTGACTGTTACCCTTATGTAGTTGTTGCTCTTAAGTATTATATGCTTTGGATTTTTTTTTAGGATAATAAGGATTCTTTATAATTTATACCGAGACTCTTTAAGGTTGTGCAAGCTAGAAAATGATAACATAAACTATGTTTGCCTTTAGCTCTTAACAACATTCTTTATGTCACGGTCTCACTGTAGATGTTGCTCTTAAGATGTGTATGCTCTAAGTGTGAGGCTTTGTGAGGAATCATACCACTGTCTTATTAGGATTGTATCTTTTCCAAGATCTTCTAGTAAGGACTAACCTATATTAGCTGTAACTGATCTTTTCTCTGTGATCCTTTGTGTTTTCCTCTTGACCAGTCATTTTGGACTTGTATATGCTACCAATGTTTAACTATAGTCATAAAGGGGTTATCTTTGTGATTATCTTCTAGGGCTATCACTGCTATTGTATAAGACAAGAACCTTTCAATAGAAATCACGTGTCTTGAATGAAACCCTTTTTATTGTCATTTTGCAAATAATCATTTCTATTCTAAGGTCTTTCTCTGTCTTTTCAATGTTGTTCTTACTGCTTTAGGATTGTATCATTTATTGAGGATTGGGTTCTAGGTCTTCACTTGAAGATTAACACAAGGTGCATACACTAATATCTTGCATCATGGAATTCCTTCATGACTTTAATTTCCTTGTCACTATTAATTATATCTAATTCTCAATACTTAGTCTTAATGACTACATGCTCTGTGACTGTGCTTTTAAAGGTCCCTACACTATTTTGATACATATAATGCCCCTTGATGACTATGATTCACTATGCATCGTATCGATGTCATAATACTCATGATTGCCTTTGATCTCCTGTAGTACTGTCCTCATTGTTCTCAACTGTTAGTTCACTATCTTTATCTATTTGTATGCTGTTACTCCATTATCAAATCTGCACCTTTATAAAAACTCATTTCACTGATTGATATATCCAAAGTAACTTATGATTGTTATCTTTAAGATAATCACTGCACCTATTGCCATTGTGGCTCACTATGCTACCATGCTAAGGGTTGTTCTGTCATGCTGCAACTCTCTATTTTGATGGTTGCATGGCTATCTTGTGATTATAATAATAGATGTTATGGTATGACTATTAAAAATCTTTATAACTGTCTTTTAGCATTTAGCTGGGTTGACCCAATAGTTGTAGCTTCATTTTGTGCCTTTATCACAACCATATAGATGAATGTGTTGTTCATTTGCTGTCATTGCATCTTTGACACCTTTGATTGTTATATTCTTCGTGTAACTGCTCAAAATAAGACTGTCCTAGATGAGTTATGAGGCTAATATATCATTATTTTTCTTTGACCATTTACATTTATCTTGTTGCCATCATTCTTATTGTCCATTCAAGGGTTTTCCATTGCCTCTTATGGTTTGAATGACATCTTTTCTTTGCTATGGGGAATTTAGATTGTGCAAGAATGTTTTACCAAAAAATGCAAATACATTATTGATTCTATCATTATTATCATGATGTTGTGTTTGATCTTTATACTTCATATCTTTAGATCCTCCATGATTTTGTGTCTCAGAGCATGATATGCTTGCCTTCTCCCATATGATGGCTTTAGTCACCTATTGATCATAGAACACAATTTTATTCATTATTGTATGTGTTGCCATTGGATGGCGGTTTTTTACCTATCATTGAATGCCAATATATTGGACCATGGATATAGTTGTGCTCAATGCTTGATAGTTTATTAGCATCACCCTATGAGTGATGACTAGTATGCCGAGCTCAACCCTTGTGGGAGCCCATTTTAACCCACATACTTGATATTTATGAAATGAAAACCTGTCTTATACCTGCACAGTGAACAAACAAGTTAGAAAAATAAGAAGCTCATGAAGCTTATGATGATTTGACACTTTGATCTCTGATTCTCTTGCTATTATGGTTTCGATTATTTCCATCTGTAGTCTGATATACATGTGCATGAGTAGATTTGTTAGAGAAATTGAGATCTTGAGCTCTAACACACTTGTTCTTCACCTCATGCAGACATTGTAGGAGCGCTAGAAGCATGAAAATACAAGATGAAGCTTGATCACATCAACGGTTCATCATTGAAAGGCAATGATAGATCCCTTTTTCTCTCTCTTTTATTTATACATATGCCTATCAGTCTACTTATTATACTTCTCAGTCATACCCATAGCTTGTGTGGGTCCTTACACATTTATGTAAATAAAAAGCTATTTTATGTAATCTTTTGTTGCTATTTATTGGAAAGTATTTACATAATGAAATAAGCTTCTATTTTGAGATCATAAAGTGCAAAATGAAGATTTCTATGAAAATTCTTTGTGTACCTTCATCTGCAATGTGTTAGGCCCCATTAGGTTACCAAATTTAGCTGTAGCAAAAATTTGGTAACAGGTAGTTCATAGCGGAGTGATGACAACAATTTCTACTAGAGGAGAGATCCTGATGGTTACCGAAATGAAAGTTTTGGAAAAGATGACATGAGACAAGATAAGAGAGTGTTTAGAGGAACTTTCTTTAAGTGTGAAGGAGAAGGACATCGTGCTTTCGAATGTAAGAAGACAAAGAACATTGGGAGAACAACATTGGTGGAAGAGATCTCCACCAAATCAGCTAACAAACTGGAATATGGAGAACTATTGATGATGAGGAGAGATTTGTGTCATACCGGAGAAGATGAAGAGCCCTTGCAGAGGAGAAATTTGTTCAAGACCAGATGTAAAGTATCTGGTAAGTGTTGTAAAGTAATTATTGATAGTGGTAGTTCGGATAATCTTGTTTTAGAAGAGATGGTGAATAAATTGAAGTTGGAAAGATTGAAACACCCTAAGCCTTACCAAATAGTTTGGATTCAAGATGATCATAAGTTGTTAGTAAGTAAGCAATGCTTGGTAAAATTGAAAATTGGAAATTATCATGATGAATTTTTGTGTGATACTATGTCGATGGATATTTGTCACCTTTTATTAGGAAGACCTTGGTAGTTTGATACACATGAAATACATGATGGAAGGAAGAACATATACACTATTGTAGAAAATGGGATGAAACAAACCTTGTTAGCCTTGGAGGAACCCCTGAAGAGTGAAATATGTACAAATGCTAGAATCTGTTTGGTGGATAGAAGGAAATTCCTGGATGGAATGAGACATGAGAATGTGTGTTTTGCCTTAGTTCCTAAGAAGATCGAGAACCTGGAGCATGAAGAACAGCCAGATGAGATAAATGAGTTGTTGATAGAATATAGATACATCATTTCAAATAATGTGCCTAATGGATTACCACCTGTAAGGATTATTAGTCATTGCATGGACTTGATTCCTAGAGCTAGTTTGCCTAACAAAGATGCACACCAGTTGACATCGACATAGAATGAAGAATTGAATAGACAAGTGCAGGAATTGTTGAAGAAAGGTTTGATAAGAGAAAGTTTGAGTCCTTAAGGAGTACCAACAATATTAGCACCTAAGAAGAATGGAGAATGGAGGATGTGTACCGATTCTAGAGCAATAAACAAGATCAAAGTGAAGTAATAGTTTATTTTACCTAGGATGGATGACATAATGGATTTTTAAGTGGAGCCAAATATTACACAAAGATAGACTTGAAGAGTGGATATCATCAGATCAGAATCAAAGAAGGAGATGAATATAAGACAACATTCAAGGCAAATGAGGGATTGTATGAATGGTTGGTGATGCCTTTTGGGTTGACTAATGCACCAAGTACTTTCATGAGGTTGATGAATGAGGTATTGAAGAAATTCTTAGGTAAGTTTGTTATTGTATATTTGGATGACATTCTGATTTTTAGTGAGACAAAAGAAGAGCATATGTTGCATTTAAGACAAGTTTTGCAGAGGTTGAGAGAAGAGAAGTTGTTGATAAACCTTAAGAAGTGTAGTTTCATGAAGGAAGAGTTAGTCTATTTGGGTTTTGTGATATCTGCAGATGGATTGAAGATGGACCTTGAGAGGGTGAAAGCAATTGTTGAATGGCCTACACCAGAAAGCATTGGAGAGGTAAGATCATTTCATGGATTGGCTAGTTTCTACTGGAAGTTTATCAATTTTTTAAGTTCAGTTTGTAGCCCTATGATTGAGACAATGAGAGGAGATAGGAAAAAATTCAAGTGGACAACAAGAGAAAATAAGAGTTTTGAGTTGCTGAAGCAGAAGGTAACTAGGCAGCCTATGTTAGCTTTACCGGTTTTCGACAAATTATTTCAAGTAGACTGTGATGCAAGTGGGAATGCAATTGGAGCTGTGTTGAGTCAGGAAGGGAGAGCAATAGCTTATTTCAGTGAGAAGTTGAATGATGCAAGAAGGAGATATTCAATGTATTATTAGGAATTTTATGCTATAATTCAAGCCTTGAAGAAGTGGAGACATTACCTGTTGCCTACGGATTTTGTGTTGTATACTGATCATCAAGCCTTACAATATTTGAATAGTCAAAGTAAGTTGAATCAGAGACATGAGATGGGTAGAAGTTTTGCAGAGTTACACCTTTTTGTTGAAGTATAGAAGTGGGAAGTCAAACAAAGTTGTTGATGCATTGAGTAGGAGGGGAATTTGATAACATAGATGAAAGTGACAGTGTTAGGATTTGAGGAGTTGAAAACCTTGTATGATGATGACCCGGATTTTGCAGAGCCTTGGAAAGCTTGTAGAAGACTGGTTATGGTAGATAGAAGTCAGTGGCTAGATTATTTCATTTAGGATGGGATGCTATTCAGAGGAGTTCAGTTGTGCATACCTAAGAGTTCTATGAGGGAGAATCTGATAAAGGAGAAGCATAGTGGAGGATTAGCTAGACACTTTGGTGTTGACAAAACAATAGCATTGGTGAGTGAATATTAATTTTGGCCTCAGATTCATAAGGATGTTAGGAGATTTGTGCAGAGTTGTAGATTTTGTCAGACAACAAAAGGTAGCAGTCAGAATGTGAGATTGTATAAGCCTTTGACAATACCATAGAGACCATGGGAGGATATAAGCATGGATTTCATACTTGGATTACCTAAGACATAGAGGGAATAATTATATATTTGTGGTGGTGGATAGATTCTTGAAGATGACTCATTTCATACCTTGTAAGAAGACATCAGATGAAGTGCATGTAGATGATTTATTTTTCAAGGAAGTCATGAGATTACATGGATTACCTAAGAGCATAGTTCAGACAGAGACACTAAGTTTGTTGGTTATTTTTGGAGAACACTTTGGAAGAAGATGAAGACAATATTGAAATTCAGTTCTACTTTTCACCCACAGACTGATGCACAGACAGAGGTAGTAAACAGGAGTTTGGGAAACTTATTGAGATGCTTAGTTAGAGAGAAGACCAGAAGTTGGGATTTGATTCTTGAACAAGAAGAGTTTGCCTATAATAATTCAGTGAATAAGAGTATCAGAAGAACACCTTTTGAGATTGTTATTGGAACACACCCTAGAGGTATATCAGTACTGAAGAAAAGCGGAGTGCAGAAGCAGAAGAATTTGCAGATCACATGAAGGCCTTACATATTTAGGTTAAGCAACATTTGGAGGATATGAACAACAAGTATTAGGAGAAATCAGATGAGAAGAGTAGACATGAAGAATTTGAAGTTGACGATGAAGTGATGGTGTATCTAAGGAAATATATATTTCCTGTTGGCACCTATAACAAGTTGTCGGTGAGGAAGTTTGGACCTTGTAAGATCTTGATGAAGTTCAGTTCCAGAAATGCATATGAAGTAGGGCTACTAGATAGTTTGAGTATTTCACCTATATTCAGCATTGCAGATCTACATCAATACCATGAATTAGAATTCAGTGTAGATTGTATTGCAGACTTGGAGAAATAGTTGCCCCGAAAGGAACCAGATTAAATTGAAGAGATTTTGGACAGTAGGATTGGGCGTAGTACCCGAAGCAGTCAGTACAAGGAGTATCTTGTGAAGTGGAAGGACATACCAGTTGAAGATTCATCTTGGATTTCTTAGGTAGAGGTGGTCCGCCTTGGTTTTCCTCTTACTCCAGCAAAGTGAGGGACTCACTTTTTCAACAACTCCATATGTCTGATGCAGGAGCATCCCCAATTCTTGGCAATCTTGCATCAACCAAAAATATTTCTTTTTCAGTTTGTTCCTGTTTTGCAGTTTCAACATTGTTTTCTACATTTTCTTGCATTTGCTCACCGAATTTTGTGGAGCTGGATTTTTCTTGTGGACATGATCATCTTCCTTTTCCCAAAACTGCGGGACGTTTGGATAATTTTTCAGCAAGTTATCGCTTCCAAATTTCAAGACAATTCTCTGGCTTAGAACCCCATAATCGCTTGGACCTATTTGCTATCGTTGAATCTTGTAGATCCTTTTTGTAGCTTGCAAAGCCCCAGTTCATTGATTCTAATGTCCCTTGGCATGTGGCCAACCTTCCCTCTGATCCACACTTCATTCTTTGGATTTTTCAGAGGATTCTCCTCGGTGGAGGCCGACCAGGTGGTCTTTCACATTTCATCATGTTCTTCGATCCCTCTTGGGCTGACTGGATCTCCCTGAATCATATAAATAATTGTAATTGAGCATTAGAATTCATTCCAGACAATAAAGAAGATATGTCTTAGGATTTAGAGGTCCGGAGTTGACCGATTATGTAATTGAGCATGTATGTAGCAGGTTAGTGAGCCGAATCTTGTAGCCCAGATGTTATCGGTGATGATATGATGAATCAATAGGATCCAAACAACTACTGAGGGGGGGGGTGTGAATCAGTAGATAAAATAACATACAAAACTTTCACCAAACTCAAAACCCACTCATAAATCAATCTCTGAACTAGCTGGTTCAAACACTAAACTATAAATTGCAACTGCACTGTCAAGTTAACCGGTTGACTGGCATACCAAAATAACTGTATAATAGATCTGAAACTCTCAAACCATTAAACCAAAACATCAAACCACTTTACTAACAATATTAAAAGCACATTTCAGATTACTGCCGGTCATCTTAACACATCTAAGTGGATTTATCAGTTAAGAAAATTAACCATATCAAAACATAACCACAAAAACCATTCACCACTTGATACAATGATTTTTGATGTGGAAACCCAAATGGGAAAAACCATGATGGGGATGAATACCCACGAGTATTCTGAACTCTTTTGAAGTTCACCTTGTTAGGAGCCAAGCCTTATTAGAAGCTTTACAAAAATTGTCCTATTAGGAATAGATCATGTTAGGGACCACCCGGTTAAGGGATTGACTATAATGCCATGTTAAAAGAAATACTCTGTTAGGAGTAACCTTTATAGAGCGTTTTAAATCCAAGCTAATGGATCACCTGGTTAGAGGAATTAGAAAGCACTAAGTCTGTTAAAGCTTACCCGGTTAAGGGATTTAACTGTTGTAATTGTTAGAGAACAATAGGGTTTTGTTGATCTAGTAAATATCACTACTTTGCTTGATCAGATCCTTTTCATGCTCCTATCTTCCTTCACACATACTACAAATACTCCTTCTGGTTCAATAATCAATCACATTGACACTTAACCAAAATTGCCAACACTACAACAAAACAACTCATCAATCTTATAAGGAAAACAATAGGTCGGTAACACATCACAAACCTAATATCTCATAGAGATTACAAATAAATCAGTTTAAACATGACCGTTGGATTACATAGCAATCATTTCACATTGTACAAGACAACCTCGACTGCTCCTTGATCACCGCTTCATCGAATCTTGTAACTCATCATGCGGTTTCCTCTTCATGCTATGCACTCACTCATTCCCAAGATAGAACAATTATCTCTATGTGTCAAAACAACTTTGAAAATCATCACATGCATCTTGCATACGTGACATAATCACCTCCGATCACCATTTGATCATAGATCAACACAATCGATTCACCAAGCTCCATCGGTTAGGGTTTGGCACATCAACAGGTAGGGTTACCTGTTGATCCCATTGCTTCTAAGGTAATACTAGTTTCCTTCACTTACTCAACCACCGATTGCATTACAACTTCCATTACTGATTACAATTGACATCAATGGCAACACAATAGTTCATCCATGCAATCTTCATGCAAATGCCAACAACTGGTTGTTTGTAATCAGTTTTCATGATCTAATTCATTCAGTTCTACATTGCCTCCAACATTTCCTCTTGTTTTCCATTGTGTTTACTCTTGATGCCCGGTCCGGATTGATCTCATTGAGGTCCCTCCTAACCGGTGACTGTACCATGAAGGATATTTAAAGGTATGTTAATAATAAAGTTTGACAAATACAAATGATTGAAACAAAGCTAATAACCCCCATGTAATTAAAGAATTCAAATAAAAATAACTAAGAAGGCCTCTTCCAAGGCATAAGAAAATTCCATGAAATGCTTATACGAGAACTTCAAGGATATAAATCCATACATCATGACTCAAAAACGGATAGCTAAGGATAATAAAATACAACCTTGAGGATCATTCTGCAAACTATAAATGGTGGTGAATACTTTATGTTTCTAGTTGAACTATAAACAATAAGACCACTCTAAAATATCACTAGAGCTATTGAACACACTAGAATACTAACATCAAGATGTTGGGGAAAGGGGTATCTCAAAAAATCAATCTAAATGCGATTAGGGCCATATATTCCTAATCCCCATAGAAAGGACAATTATAGTGCCAACAAATGACCACTATACTAAAAGACAAAGCCACTTATAAATACAAACAAACACCAGCAAGCCTACTACCAAGACTAATACAAACTAAAAGACTAGAAATCATGCGTGCTAGGCCAATAAAACCTAAAGAACTCTTGATTGAAAACTTGAAATGAAAGGTGTTTCACATATTTAAAAAACTAGAGCGGGGGACCTTGCATGACGCACTGCAACAAGATCCATATTAATACACATCTTTTTACCAATTGAAATAAATAAAATTTAATTTTAAAATGAATATGTGTATGTGTAAATTCATATATTAAAAGATATACTATTTTATATTTTAATCATTTTCTATTATTTATTTTTATTTTAAGGGATGATGATCAAGAAATACGAATGTTATGCTTAAATTTATTAATTTTCTAATTTATGCTTATATTAATACATTACTATCACGAGCATTACTATTTAATTGAACTTTTATAGTACAATTCAATGAGTAGAGCACTTTCCACCCTACCAATATATCATCATCATGACATATAAAAATTTATTCATCTGTTAATCTATAATATTTTTTAAAACTAATTGTTACCATATCAACAAGAAAAGAGAGGAGTTGAAATGCCAATCACAAGAAGAGATAACTCACAATCACAAATACTTAAGACCATACGAAAGATCATAACTACTATAAATCACATTCTAACACATTTAAGAATCCACAAGCATAAAATACCATTTTGTCATTTCTCCTATGCTAAGAGATTAAGAATAAGAATAAAACCAATCAAATGATGAAGTCTATCTCACAAGGTAGCTCCGATAATGAGGAAGATTCTACTTTCTTGCTTGAATCCTTTTATTCAACCCTTCACACTCCAATCTTCTTCATTAAGAGACCTCTATACCTTTTTAAACACATGAAATTCTAAAGGTTCTTGGATATCTCTTCTCCCCCCACTAATTTTTTAATGTTAAAAAGTACAAATGAGCTAAAATTTGCACTGTGAAGGTTGAAGATGATGACTTATGTGGGGAGACGATATCATCCATCGTAATTCAATGGGATCATAACACATGACATTCTTCTTACACACATAACCACCTCATACATAAAATAAATTCAACCCATGTCTTCCCATGTGTACCTTGTAGGTGTGTGTAGCGTCGTAAATTGTACGCACTTGCTAGGGTGGTACAATTTCACACCTAGTTTAGCACCCGCCTTGGCGCATTTTGCATTTTGCATTGCATTTCCCCTTTTGCACTTAATTAGTCAAATTAATTAGGTCTAAGGTCCTATTTTATCATCTCCCATATCATAAAGTTGGGCCCTTTCACTAAAGCGTGCCCTTCGCATTTTATTCTTCCAATACACCACTTAACCAAAAACCCTAATTAGGTCCTATTTTGAACTTGGGGGCTTGATTTCGGGGGTCAAAACATCTCGAAATCACCTGTAACTTCGGGATTCTCTCTAAAATCATCATATCTGACGGCCCTGAAAATTTGGTGAAAAGTTGTCCGGACCATGGCGCCCGTGCAACATGGTCCTGGACATTTTTCCCAAAATTTTGGGAGCACGATCCAATCATAAAATAAAGCTTAACCCCAAGAAATTGGCGGGATATTCAATCTCTAGGTCGGCCAAAAGTCAAAATTAAGACCTAGGGTTTCATACATAAGAGCTCTCTTTCTTCATTTGAAAGGATCCGATTTTTGGCTTTCAAGGACCTTCTATGCAGCGAAAGAACAGATCTTTGAAGACTTCAACAACATTCAACATCATTCTATCAAGCATCTATAAAATTCATTCATTCATCCAATTAGGGCTTGGAAGACATTGAAGAACAATAGGAGATTACTGACTGAAGATTGGCTTGTACTCCTCCCTTGAGGGTTGGGTATGATTTCATATTGTTTTCATGTCCTTACATAAGCTTTGATATGTCATTTATTCATGCTTTAGATCACATTGCATCTTGATTTAGAGCATTTGCATTATCATTTACAAGCAATTAGGGTTTACTTTCTAGGTTGCTCTAGTTTGCTTTCTTGCATTTTGGACCTTGCACACACACTAGGTCTGCACACACAATACATTTTACAAAACAACTTGGCTATTCGTGGAGGTGGAAATCACCAAAGCGGGGGTTTGACTAAGGCAAAACCCTATATAGCCGCCCTTCCCCCTTTTCAGATATTATTGCAGGTTTCGGGACTCGGACGACGCCGCAGGTTGCAGATCCGAGAGAAGCAGACTGAGACTGACCTTCCCACCAAATTTCAGAGAAAAAGACCAGGACAGGGGCGTGGGGCGCCCTGGTCCTGCCAGGACAGGGGCGCTAGGCGCCCTGGTCCCTTCTGGGTGCCCTGGTCCCTGGGACAGGGGCGCTGGGCGCCCTGGTCCGACAGCATTTTCAGCATTTTTGACAGCTTTTTCCAAAGTGCAAAAACAGTAGTTTCCGGAGCAGTTTCAGGGGCAGAATCAGGACAGTGGCGCCCGCGCCCCCGTCCCGAACATTTTCAGTCAGATTTTAACTCCGGGTACGCATTTTCATTCTTGTCTTATCCTTGTGTTTACAGCTTTCCATCATTTAAGTTCAATTCTGCAATCTTGTCATTAGTTCCTACTTGCATTTTGAGGTTAGGGATTGAACTTGCATCATTTGATCTTCCAATTTCAACAAAGGAATAGAAATCCTAATAGATATCCCGTGGCTCTCTCTTTCACAAAAAGAAGTAGCCAATTGTGCGATATCTCTAGGCTCTTTCGTATTCCGTAATGTGTGTCAAAAGGTAGGATTAGGGCATGTTAACCTAGTCTCGCTTTTTCCCCTACACAGTGTGGTATTATGAAGTAGGTGTAACTTAACTCCCCACTTACATAAGTAACCTTGGGAATAGAAGATATTGACCTAGAAAATCTCACAGTCAATCTTTTATATGCAAATCGCAATGAAATATGCTTCCCAAGAGGGGTTGGGAGAGTACTAAATCTTCCCAACATTCAACATATAAATATGGAAAAGTACCATTTTATTTTTATTTTTAGGTTTTATTTAATAGTTTTTTGGTATTTTTAATAGTTTATTTTATTATTTTTTACTTTTTTTCTTTTAGCTTCTTTAACTTTTCTTGTTAAGCTTTCAAACTATTAAGTAGATAAATAGAGATTATTTTATTATTCTATATTTGGTTTTATTGTATTTTTTTTTTTTTTATTTTCTCCCGATTCCTCTTGCTCACTCCCTTCTCTCTTTTGCCACCCTCTCACCTCTCTTATTATTGATTTTTTGGGTCTACAAATAACTATTTTATATATCCTTTAACTCTCTTTCATCCTAATGATGGATCATGAAGTATGATTCAAAACGTTGAACATAAAAATTTACAAACAATCAAACCTAGAAACAACAAATTATATTCACATAGATTATAAAAAATTGATTGCATTAATAGAAAAATACCTTTCCCACTTACCCAAATGGGTTATTTTCATCAATAAATATGCAATTTAAGAAATATAAAACTCTTTTAGATTTACCATTCATAAATTTGGGTGTGCACAAAAGACCTATTCCATACATTTAAAATATCACCACAAATGAAATACACTTAATTTAAATCACACAATAAAATAAAAAAACTTAATGACAACAAATTTCAACATAAAGGTGTCCTAGTCCTCACTAGGAAATATAACCGAAGGTGAAATGAGAAGGGTAACTAGAGTTCTTAGTTGATCCCTCATTATCTCATTAGACAACTTATAAATATGTTTACATGCTCAATGTACACATCAAATACATCCAAAATAAACATAGCCAAAAAAACAAAATTAAAATTATACTATTTACAAGTAACAATTAAAGTCAATCACATGCCTAGTAAATATTTTGACTATAATAGACAATATAAATCATATCTCAACATGATTGAATCCACACTATTTATTCATATGTAATGCAATAATCTAACAAAATTTTCCAAATCACTATTCACATTCATAAATCAATTTCAATATTTAAATCAAAGTGTATATCAATATTTAATTGAACATTCAGATTGATTCCTTCAAAATATTTATTATCCATTAAAATCACATTCAAGTGTATTTATCATTTTAATGCTAATATCAAGACTATGGTTAGCAATAATACTTCATCATATTATTAATTTTTACTTAAATAACTACATGCAAGTAATTTATATTGATTCAGATCAATATAATAATCATATGAAACTAAATAATATAATTTAATAAATTAAATAACTACAACAACAACTATTTTCAATATAAAGAAATATGTGATAAAAAAAATACAAATTTGCATGACACAATTGTTTTTCAATAGTTGTTTTTGCATTTTTATAGTATTGAGAAGACATAATAAGAAGATCGAACGAGTAAAAATCTGTTGTGATTTGTAAATTTTGTATTTTTGATCAAATTTTGTTTTGTATGGAAAATATATGACTCCAATAACTACATATTATAATCTAACACAAATCAATATAAAATCTAACAATCTAAAATCAAAACATTATATAATTTATAATTTATTAGAGTTGTGACATTTAAATTTAAGTGGAAATATATATCTAGCTTATGCTTAACACACTATATAATATTCAAACCATAAGATTTTTGGCACAACTATTAAGTGCTAAAACTTCAAATCTACATTTCTACACAAGAAGCTTTAAGATGATTTGAATGTTAGATTGAACCAAGCCAAAAAAAATGAAGGGCATGTCTTAGCGATGAATTATGTGGGCTTCTATGCATTGGGGAAATAGTCCAAAAATATTGTGGAGATATTTTTGGATAGGACAATTAAATTTCGTTGGTAGAGTATTATTATTTTTATAAGAAACCACATTTATGGTAAAGTTGTCATAGTCAAAATCATTAATTTTTTTGCTTAAAGTAAGTTGTGGAAATTAATTATATTGATTAATTTCACTGGCATATAAATTCCTTGAGAATAAATGTAATGAGGTTGTTGAACGCTTGGAGTAGATTGGAATACAAATTGGAGACCATTTTTGAGTTTACCTTGCATTTTTCAAGAATTAGAGCAACAATCCATACTTAATGGATTGTTTGCATTGTTGTTATTTGCTTGCTATTTTGTACATGTTCTTGTAGTGCTCAGGAAGCATTTTGGTTAGTTTTATTGTAGGTTTGAATTGAGTTTTCAATTTTGCAAGGGTTTGAGAGGCCCAAACATGGTTCTAGCTTGAAGTCCTTTGAGTTTTCCTCAATAACCCTTGGGAATCGAGCCATGGAACCTTTGTACAGTGTACATAGATTTTATTTTCCTTTGGAGGTCGTTGAAAGGACAATGAGCATCATTTCCTAGGCAAGCTCAGTCATAGCTCGATTAGGAAATGAATGAGATTATGCAAGTGTTTGTAGGGATGAGCAAGGTTGGAGTTGCAGAGTGTTTGGAATGAACAAGTGGGGTGGCAGATCAAGGAAGACACCTAACCCTTGGAAAAAGACCAAAACAAGCCTAAAACCCTCTAAATTAAGAATTTCTTGGGTTCCATACCTTTATGATCAGACTGAGATTCCTCACTTCATAAATTGGAAAGTACTTCCAAAAGGGTATCCTAATCATCAAAGATTTTGTGTGGGTCTTTGGGGAAATTGTGAGCTAATCCACAAAAACCGGTTAGGTAGGGCTAATTGGGGCTCTAGGGTTACTAGGCCTAGAAAATAGGGAAAGGAAGGAGTGATGGGGAAATGAATTAGACCCATGCTCAAAACTAGTTGATTACCCTTGGAAAACATTATAAACACCTACTATAACCTCTGCAAGCATTTGTTAGGAGTTTGAGAGTGTGAGGTTGGATTTACCCTTGTGAATCTCAACCAAGCCTGAGCAACTAGTGAGCACATCTTGATTGGGAGCACTCCTAGAGAGTTGAGATGTCTAAATTGATTAGTAGACCAGATGAAAAATGAAGGGACCTCACTAGGACAACACTTCACTGCCCTTAGACAAGGAATTAACTCTCTTTGAGTTTACCTCCCCATCATAGTGGTATCAGAGCAACCAAGATTTGGGAAGAAGCCAGTACATGACAAACATTGAATCCGTAGGAGAGAATAGTATAAGGATGGTGACCAATGCAGAGCTAGCCAAGAAGGTAGAAGACCAAGAGGAAGAAAATAGGCTCCTTAGAGAAAGATTACTACAACTGGAGAGAAAACTAGACACAGTTGAAGATAAAACTAAGAAAGTGACAATCAAGCTCAATGAAGGGAAGGGTAAAGAAGTTGTAGAAGAGGATAGGAATCCTGAACCAGAACCTATTCTACCTGAATAACCTTTCCTTAAAGCAATCAAAGCCATAGGAGGAAAATCCCTAGAAGGAGTGACACTTTTTTGTGGAAAAATGGAGCCTGAGGTAGTCTTGGAATGGATAGAGGGATTGGAGAATCACTTTGAATGTGATGGAATCAGTGAGGCACAAAAGGTGAAGGTGGCCAAGTCTAGATTGAGAGGGGCATCATTGAATTGGTGGAAATTTATTCAAGAAGAGAGGCAAAAAGAGGGCAAGAACCCAATAGCTACTTGGAAGGGCACGTTAGCCAAGGTGAAAGAGGCATACATCCCTAAAGATTATGAGATCCAATTGCATAAGAGGAGACAAAACTTGAGACAAAGAGACGTGGATGTGAGTAGCTACACTGAGGAATTTCAGAAGTTGTGTCTGAGATCCAAGGTGGTAGAGGATGAAAGCATCAAGGTAGCCAGATACTTAAATTGCTTGAGATGGAATATTCAAGAGGAATTAAGATTGTTATGCCCCAACACTGTGCACAAGTGTTATCAGTTGGCACTAAAAGTGGAGGAAAAGGGCAAGAAGAAACAAGAACAAAACAACAAAGGCAAAGGTAGGGGAAGAGATGACAGAGGTTAGAGATGACAGAGGTCAGAGAGGTAGTTTTGGTGGAACAAGTGTAGACCAAAGATCCCAAGGGGAATCCAAGTTGGTTCAGCAAAGTGGGGATTCCAATAGCAAGAGCAGCTGTAGAGGAGGGGGATCTAGAAACTCTAGTAGAGGAAGGTCTAGTGGATCAAGAAGAGGGTTCTTTTTTGCCACCATGAAGTGCTACAATTGCCATCAACTTGGACACCCGACCTATAGATGCCCTGAGAAGTGCTCTTCATCCCAAGGAGGTGAGAGAAGAGTAAATTATGCTCAAGAGGATGGAACAAACATGAAATCATCAGAAGTAAGTTTGGATTCAGAGGTTGGAGAAAACCTCATGATAAGAAGAGTCTTGATTAAAGAATCGGTTAAGGAGGAACCTAGCCAAAGGATATCTTTGTTTAGAATAAAATGTGAGATCATGGGTAAGGTATCTAGGGTGGTAGTGGATTCAGGATCCACATACAACATAGTGTCAGAAGAAGTGGTGAGTAAGCTCAATTTACCAAGAATACCACATAGTGATCCCTATAGAGTTACATGGCTCAACAAGGGGCATCAAGTTCTTGTAAATGAACAAACTTGGGTTGAGTTCACCATTGGAGGCTACAAAGACAAAATATTGTGTGATATCTTGCCCATGGATTCTTGCCACCTACTCTGAGGTAGGCCATGGCAGTTTGACAGAAAGGCAATACACCATGGAGAGAAGAATGCTTATACCTTCCAAAAGGATGGAACCACCTACAAAATCCAGTCCATAGGAGACCATGTAGAGGGTAGATCCAAAGGTCCTAATGTGTTGTTGGCTGGTGAGAAAGAGTTCATTAACACACTCAAGGAGGGAGAAGGAGTGGGGTTTGCCATTGTTGTGAAGCCAAAAGAGGATAGCAAGAAGAAGAAGGTGAGCATTCCTAAAGAAGTGCAACAGGTCCTAAATCAGTTTGAGGACATCATTAGTGACGAAACACCAACTACATTGCCTCCTCAATGTGTCATAAGTCATCAAATCGACTTTATACCCAGAGCTTCTTTGCCTAATAAGGCAACTTATAAAATGACATCGGATCAAAACAAGGAGATAGCTAAGAAAATACAAGAACTTCTAGACAATGGACTAATCAGGAAGAGCATCAACCCATGTGTAGTACCCACTGTTTTGGCTCCAAAGAAGGGAGGTACTTGGAGACTTTGCAATGACTCTAGAGCCATAAATCGGATTACTATCAGATATAGATTTCCCATCCCAAGAATTGAAGACTTGATGGATTGTTTGGGAGGTGTTGAATACTCCACTAAGATAGATCTCAAGAGTGGTTACCACTAAATTAGAATAAATGAGGGTGATGAATGGAAGACAACCTTCAAGACTACAAAAGGACTCTATGAATGGCTTGTTATGCCATTCGGACTCACAAATGCTCGTAGCACATTCATGAGACTCATGAATCAAGTAATCAAGGATTATATTGGTAAATTTGTTGTTTTTTACTTAGATGCTATCTTAATTTTGAGCAAATGTAAAGATGAACATCTTAAACATATAAAAATTGTATTGAGAACACTGTGTGATGAACAACTAACCATAAATTTGGAGAAATGTGAGCTTATGAAACAAGAGTTGGTGTATCTTGGGTTTGTAGTCTCAAAAGGTGATTTGAAGATGGATACCTCTAAGGTGGAAGCCATAATCAATTGGCCCACACCTAGGACAACAAGTGAAGTGAGAAGTTTCCATGGCTTGGCTTAGTTTTATAGGAAGTTCATCAGAGGGTTCGGTGAAATATGTGCACCCATGCTTGAGACAATCAAGGGAGGTATGAGAACCAAGTTTGTATGGACAAAGGAAGCACAAAGAGATTTTGATCTCTTGAAGACAAAGGTGGCTAGTCAACTGGTACTTATCCTACCAAGTTTTGACAAGCTCTTCACAATTGAATGTGATGCAAGCAACATAGTAGTTGGAGTAGTTTTGAGCCAAGACAATAGACCGGTTGCCTTCTTCAGTGAGAAGCTCAATGATGCAAAGAAAAGGTATTCCTCCTATGATTTGGAATTGTATGCACTTTTCCAATCTCTTAGGAAATGGAGGCATTATTTACTACCGAAGGAATTTGTGGTTTACCTTAATAATCAAGCTCTTAGCTTTCTTAATTCTCAAGAAAAGTTGAACCATAGGCATATTAAATAGGTAGAATATTTGCAGTCATATACCTTTACCATTAAACACAAAAAAGGAAAATGTAACAAGGTAGATGATGCATTAAGTAGGAGATTAATAACAGTGCAAGAAGTGCATCTCAAAAGCATTGGTGTGGATAGTTTCAAGAACTTGTATGAAGAAGATGAAGACTTTGCTATTGCCTATAAGGTTTGCCAAGAGTTTGGAAACCATTTTCACAATGAATATGCAGATTACACCTTGCAAGATGGCCTTTTGTTTAAAGGAGGACAACTATGTGTGCCTAAAGGGTCTATGAGAGAAAACTTGATGCAAGAGAAGCATAATGGATACTTGAGTGGACATTTTGGTTTGAACAAGTCTTTGGAACTTGTCCAAAGGTTCTACTTTTGGTCTAAAATACAGAGAGATATCAGAAGATATGTGGAGCAATGTGTAGTTTTCCAAAGAGCTAAGGGTACATCTTCCAATGCTGGACTTTATTAGCCTTTACCTATCCCTAACTGGCCATGGGAGTGTGTAAGTATGGACTTTCTTGTTGGTTTTCCTAAAACCAAATCAGGTTTTGATAGCATCTATGTTGTGGTAGATAGGTTTAGTAAGATGGCTCATTTTATTCCATGCAAGGTCACTCATGATGCTAGCCACATCGCTCACTTGTTTTTTAAAGAGGTTATTAGGATTCATGGTTTACCTATCAACATTGTGTCAGATAGGGATGCAAAGTTTATTGGTCATTTTTGGAAGACTTTGTGGCATAGATTAGGTACTAATTCATCTTTTAGTTCAGCCTATCATTCCCAAATGGATGGCCAAACTGAGGTGGTCAATATAACATCTGGAAATCTACTTAGATGCCTAACAAAAGAGTATGGTCAAGCTTGGGATAAGATCATCCATCAAGCTGAGTTTGCTTACAATGATAGTGTGAATAGGTCAACCGGTAGAAGTCCTTTTGAGGTGGTGTATGACATTAATCCTAGAGGATTTTTAGAGCTCAAAGATGTGGGAAAGATGGGATAGCAGAGTGGACATGCCTTAGACATGGCTCAATCAATGCAAGAGGTTCATGAGAAGGTTAGGACGACTCTATTAGACACTACTCAAAGGATCAAGAACAAAGTGGATGAGAAAAGAAAAGAAATCCAATTTGTTGTTGGTGACGTGGTGATGGTACATTTGAACAAGGCAAGACTTCAAAAAGGTGTCCTTGCAAAGTTTTGGCCAAGTATGGCACTAATGCATACAAGGTAGACTTACCCGGTGATATGGCTTTGTCACCCATTTTCAATGTGGCAGATTTGGTGCAATATAAGGGCACACTTCTAGTAGAAGATAGAAGAGTTTCAGAGGTCTCTCAAGCACTTTCAGACCTACCCTTACCAACTGCTTCCATTCCCCAAGCCGAGAAGGTGTTAAATTCCAGAATTTTAAAGAAAAAAAGGCATACCGCCTAAATGGAGCACTTGGTCAATTGGAAACACCTTCCATCATCCGAGGCTACTTGGATACCTAAGACAAACTTCTCTAAGCATGGAGTTCCACTTTCTTTGTTGCCTCAAGAAGTCACTTGACTTGTTTTCTTTGGGGGAGTATGGTGCAGGAGCACCTTGTTTTGATTCCAACTTGTTCATTTTGGTGTGTTTGTTCATAGTTTGGTTTGATATGGTGAATAAGAGTCTTTTCTTATGTCCTCATATGCTTTTAAAATGTTTTGGTAGGTTGAATGTCCTTACAACAATGCATTTGCTCAATTTTGGCTTGTAAGCCCTTGGAAGCCTAAGCATAATCTTGCATTTTGATGTAAAATGCCTTGAATAGCGTTGTTTGGCACGGGGACATATTAATTTAATGGTCTTTAGCCATCCTAAATGGTTTGGAGGAGAAAACAAAGTATGTAAGGCAAAAATGCACTTTTTGGCAAAAGTTGTCAAAGTTGCTTGACAACTTTTTGCAACGTTGAGCAACTTTTTGCATTTTTGAGCAAAGGATTGGTTACGAAACCTATGGAGACTTATTTAGGACAAAAATGGTATATAAATGACCTGAGAATGAATGTAATGAGGTTGTTGAATTCCTAGAGTAGATTGGAATAAAAATTGAAGACCATTTTTGAGTTTTACCTTGCATTTTTCAAGAATTAGAGCAACAATCTGTACTTAATGGATTGATTGCATTGTTGTTCTTTGTTTGTTGTTTTGTACATGTTATTTTAGTGCTTAGGAAACATTTTGGCTAGCTTTATTGCAGGTTTGAATTGAGTTTTCAATTTTGCAAGCTCTCGGCTTGAGCAAGGGTTTGAGAGGCCCAAACATGGTTCCAGCTTGAAGTCCTTTGAGTTTTTCTAAATAACTCTTGGAACTCAAGCCATGGAACCTTTGTAAAATGTACATAGATTTTATTTTACTTTGGAGTTCATTGAAAGGCCAATGAGCATCATTTCCTTGGCGAGCTCAGTCATAGCTCGGTTAGGAAATGAATGAGATTATGCAAGTGTTTGCAGGGATGAGCAGGGTTGGAGTTGTAGAGTGTTTGGAATGAACAAGTGGGGTGTGGCAGAGCATATGTGTGAGTTTGGAGGTGTGGCAGATCAAGGAAGACACCTAACCCTTGGAAAAAGACCAAAACAAGCCTAAAACCCTCTAAAACAAGCATTTCTCGGGTTTTGTACCTGTACGGCCAGACTGAGATTCCTCACTTCATAAATTGGAAATTAATTCCAAAAGGGTATCCTGATCATAAAAGATTTTGTGTGGGTCTTTGGGGAAATTGTGAGCAAATCCACAAAAACCAGTTAGGTAGGGCTAATTGGGGCTCTAGGGCTATTAGGCCTAGAAAATAGGGAAAGGAATGAGTGATGGGGAAATGAATCAGACCCATGCTCAAAACCAGTTGATTACCCTCGGAAAACATCATAAACACCTACTATAACCTCTGCAAGCATTTTTTAGGAGTTTGAGAGTGTGAGGTTGGATTTACCCTTGTGAATCTCAACCAAGCCTGAGCAACCAGTGAGCACATCTTGATTGGGAGCATTCCTAGAGAGTTGAAATGTCTAAATTGATTATTAGACTAGATGAATAATGAATGGATCCCACTAGGACAACACTTGACTGCACTTAGACAAGGAATTAACTCTCTTTGAGTTTACCTCCCCATCATTCTGGCACAGTTGGTCTAATTTCAGAGTTGTCTCTGACATAATTCTTAAAAGGCTTGATCATGCTATTATATTTGCACACTCATTTTTCTCTTTTTCTGAAGATCTTGATCTACCCGTCACTCCTCTTGTTGATGTGAAGTTGTCAGACCACTTCCCCATAAAGTTTAGCATTGAATGGCAGACAGCTAGACAACATCCTTCCAAAACACAATTCTATCTCAACATGTCTCATCTGCACCATCAGTCCACGATGGCCCACATTCAAAGAGTGTGGAATCTTGAGTCAAGGCCCCATCATCACACTAGTTGGATTGAGTGGTGGCATGATGCCATTTCCCGCTCTGCGAGGTTTCTGCGTATTTATGGTAGGCAACTTACCATCTGCCGCAGGTGGTCGTATGATGTGACCACCAAAGCTCTATGTGCTGCCATAGAAGATTTGGATTTGAATCCCTTTGATTCTACTCTGCACCTTTGTTTATCCCAGCTCCGACATCAGAAGCAAGTTGTTGATAGTCACTTTGCCAGAGGAGATCAAATCAAAACCAAATTGCACTGGCTTAAGGTGGGCGATAGGGCTTCTAAGGAATTCTTCCTGGCTCTACGTGCCTGTCATACCTCTGTTGGGATTAAGAAAATAAAAGAGGGACAAGCTCTTCTCACCGAGTTGCTTGACATATTGCAAGCCTTTGTCTGTCATTATGAGAAGGTGTTCACAGCGTAGGGAGATTCTCCGGTGAGAACCCAAGCCTTACAAGATTGCTTAGTTGTTGTTCCCAAACGACTCTCCGACTCGCAGTAGGCCTTTTGTGATCTCTTATTGACCATTGATGATCTCAAAGAAGCCGCTTTTTCTATGGCAGATGACAAAGCTCCAGGCTATGATGGCTTCCCTTGTGAATTCTATAAAGCTCTTTGGCCTTGTGTTGGTCCTGACCTTCATAAGGTCTATCTGGAAGCTTTTCATTTCCGCTCTTTGGAAAAAATGATTAATCAGGGAAACATCAAGTTTATCCCTAAGGATGGGGACCTAGAGGACATTTGCAATTGGTGGCCTATCACCTTGCTTAATGTCTCTTATAAGATCATTGCCAAAGCTTTGGCCCTTAAGATTCAACATCTCCTACCGCTTATTGTCCGCTCGGAACAGACTGGATTTATTAGATCCAGGTTTATTCTGGACAATATTATTGTTGTTGGGGAAGGAATGGATTGGGCCAGACACTCTCAACAGTGGGCAATATTTCTTAAGATTGACTTCCCTAAAGTGTATGATTGCATTGAATGGCCTTTTATCTTGGTTATGCTCAAAGCCCTAGGCTTTGGTCCCCGGTTCATCCAGTCTGTGCAAATGTTATTCAGGGATGCCTCGGCTTGCATTACCATTAATGGCCGATAGTCTAAGGCTTTTGGCCTTTTCAGATCCATTCACCAGGGGTACCCTCTGGCTCCTGCTTTATATTTTCTTGCAGCAG
Organism: Cryptomeria japonica; assembly: GCF_030272615.1. Classification (NCBI taxonomy): domain Eukaryota; kingdom Viridiplantae; phylum Streptophyta; class Pinopsida; order Cupressales; family Cupressaceae; genus Cryptomeria; species Cryptomeria japonica. Next base: position 666,336,672 of record NC_081415.1, on the reverse strand, counting down.
AAGGGTTTGGTTACTTACTTGCTAATGCTATCACTGTTGGGTGTGTCCGTGGCATCTCCCTGCCCGAGTCACCTTCCCAACTTGTCAATGGCCACTTTGTAGATGATTCCTTTCTCACTCTCATTGAGGATGAAGATAATGTGCAATCCGCTCTTCAGTGTCTTAACACTTTTTGATTGGCTTCTAGTTCAACCATTCAGTGGCACAAGATGCAATGTTACAAACAGTCCTTTCTTCTTGCTCCGCCTTGGATCCTTCAATATGACTGGAAATGGCTTCAACATGCTGAAATATTTTTCTTTCTGGGCATTCCTTTTGCCTTCCATGCTTTGCCTTCAGATCTCTGGTAGGCGGTCTTAGCCAGAATTGAGAAAATCCTTGTGTACTGGATCACCAAGCCTCTCTCTTTGACTGGTAAATTCCAAGTCTGTTCCAAAGTGTTGGCCGCCACCCATGTTTACTATTCTTCATGTTGGGCTCCTTCAAAGGCCTCCTACATGAAGTTGGAAATACTTCTACAAGCCTTTCTTTGGGCCTTTGAGTCTAACCATCATGGTTTTCACAGGGTTGCTTGGGATTACTGCTATCTCCCCAAGGAATCCAGAGGACTTGGCCTTATTTCTACCCAGAACCAAGGGCTAGCCTTATGTGCTAAATGGGTTATGAGAGCCTTATCTGGAGACAAGGCCTGGAAAATTCTTCTCCGGCATTGCATTTCTTCAGGCTTTCCTTCAAAAAGGCCAGCCTGGAAGGGGATAGGCTTGCAATCCTTGCTCACCATGACAGACCTTGTTCAGATACAGGGTACTTTTGTGGTCAAAAGTATCTGGTGTGCTTGGGAAGCTATCAAGCCTTGGCTGCGGTATGCCAATGATGGCTTTCAGGATGGCTTATCCATGAATCAACACAACCTTTGGTGGTCCCCTCTTTTTCAGGTGCAAGGGTTACCTTTGGCCAAAATTTAAGGTGTCAGTGCTCTGCGCTTTCACAAGCGTGACATTCGTACTCCTAAGGATCTTTTTTCTAGATCTACTATGAGCCTCCGGTCTTGGGAGGACCTCCAGGTCCAGTTTCACCTGTCTCGGCCAGATCGACATACTTATGACCTTCTGGTCTCGACCCTTCCCTCAAATTTGCTTCATAAGCTCGGTATTTGGTCTGTTAGACCTTGGTGGAAAGACTAGAAGTGGTATCCTTGGACTCCTTTTACCAACTACAAACCCTAAATGGGTTATCTCTGGTTGGTTCCTCACTTGCCTATAGCTCATACTCTCAATCAATGGTGGCACTTGTAGTCTTCCCAAATTGCCTGGAGATTCAGGTTTTTGGCTGTCTGGTCCGCCATCACCGAGCGTAAGATTGCTCACTTTGCTTGGTGTGTTCTCTTTCAAGGTCTGCCTTTGGGTTCCAGGCTCAAGCATTTGGGAGTGCCTAATCCTTGATGCCCTTTTTGTGGTCACCCAAAAATTTTATGCACATCTTTTGGTTTTGTAGAAGAGCTCAACAGTATTGGAGCTGGATTCATGACTTTTTTCGGCCTTTTCGGCCTGAGCCATTTTCCTGGCACATTGTTGTTCGGGGTGATTTGCCTAGAATCCCCTATAAGTTCTCCCAGATATGGCATGCTTTTAGAATGGAGATCCTTTTCACTCTTTGGAAGGATAGAAATGTTGTTATTTTTTCTCACAACTGCTTGGATATTAATGTTTCACTTTATGTTAAAGCTTGCATTTGTAATAATGTATTAATGTAGATTCAGGTACAAGCTGACAAGGTGGCCCACCTTTAGGAGCTCCTTCAACATTGGGGCAATGCCCCTTGTGTGATTGCCTGAGTATCGCCGGACTCTATCTTTGTCGATCGTACTCTGTCCTGTAGCTGTCGTTGTGGTCGCAACTCCTCTGCCTGCCGCTCTCAGACCCCGCGGTCCCAGCCTCCCCCCTACCCCTCGGGTGGGAGAGATGTTTCTTGGCGTCGCCACTCGGCTTCCCTGCCATGACATGGTTCTGGCTTAGGGTGGTCCTCTGATGCTCCTGTGGCCTTTGCTCCTGTTGCTGCTGATTCTGGGTGGCCCTCTGCCACCACCTCCAAGTTTCCTCACCTGGCTTTGGCGATCTCGCCTCCTAGGCAGGAGGAAGGAGAAATTGAAAGAGATCCTGAAGATGGGTGGTTTGTGCCAGATCTGACTCCTGGCCCTGTTGATGTATGGGGCAAAAAAGATGACCCTGATCCTCCACCCTTGGTTGCCTTTGCTTTGGCTGCCTGAGGAAGTTTTTTGATGAATAACTTGTTGTTTTTTTTGTTTCCAGCCACTGGCCAAGTGACTCTCGCGGGGTGATCTCGTATCCCCTGACCTTTTTTGTGAATATGTACTTTAATATTTCTTATTAATAGAGAAGCCCTATTCATCAAAATAAAAGACTTATGCTAATAAATATTAGGTTTCTTTATTCAGATCAATATAATAATCATATGAAACTAAATAACATAATTTATTAAACTAAATAACTACGACAACAACTATTCTCGATATAAAGAAATATTTGATCAAAAATACAAATTTGCATGACACAATTGTTTTTCAATAGATTTTTTTGCATTTTTACAGTATTGAGAAGACATATTAAGAGGATCGAATGAGTAAAAATCTGTTGTGATTTGCAAATTTTGTATTTTTAGTCAAATTTTATTTTGTATGGAAAATATACGACTCCAATAACTACATACTATAATCTAACACAAATCAATATAAAATCTAACAATCTAAAATTAAAACATTATATGATTTATAATTTAATAAAGTTATGACATTTTAAAATTAAGTGGAAATATACATCTAGCTTATGCTTAACACACTATATAATATTCAAACCATAAGATTTTTGGCACAACTATTAAGTGCTAAAACTTCAAATCTACATTATAACCAAGCCAAAAAAAATTCGTTGATAGTCCAAAAATATTGTGGAGATATTTTTAGATAGGACAATTAAATTTCGTTAAAATATCGTAAAGATATTATTATTTTTATAAGAAACCACATTTATGCTAAAGTTGTCATAGTCAAAATCATTAAATTTTTTGCTTAAAGTAAGTTGTGGTTCCCTTAATTTTATTTTTTCTAGAGTGAGATCCATTTGGATTATGCACTTTAATACATAACGTATGTATTAAATGCATCCATTTTGAGGATATCTTTGATGGGCATATAATATATATATGACAATTTTATAATAATCAGTCGGTTGAGAGCCCACTTTATTTATTTTTTATTATTTTTTTGGGAATCCATTTTTATTTTTTATTTTTTATTTTGGAATCCACCGACTATTGTTTTCAATATTTTCTTGTTGTCAATTTTCTGTCGTTGTCTATAATGAAATTAAAAAAATAGTTAAAAAAGATCGTGTCATTCTATGCTTTGTTTTTAATTATATAATATTTATTTTATACTATATTTCAAAAAACAATAATATCAATTATAGGCATGAGTTAGATGAAGGACAAATTTCAATTATGAATAGAAAAGAATAGAAAGTCTCTAATATTTAGATATTTAAAGTTAATTTAATAGATAAAATATAATTATATTATTGGTATATTTATATTTACAAAATAATTATGTACAATATTTTAAAAGATATAATTATGAAGACAATGAATTTATTTGTTTATTATTTCACGTAAAAAATTATTATATCATGATTGATATTAAATTATTTTTATATTACAATTAAAAAAAATGATTATTATATGATTATATTATTCTCATGATTATATTTTTATTTTTAATATTCATATTAAACTCTCTACAAAAAATTAAATTAAATTATTATTATATCATTATATTTTTATTTTATATTATTATCATCCTTATCATTATCCTTGCATAAGAAAATAGTTTTTCCTTACCTCATTTTCATGTTGTCACAACATAAATTAACTTTTTAGGTCATTTATTTTATTTGTCTATTATTCCAATTGAAAAATTATTATATTATTATATTGCAATTAATATTATATCATTATTATATATGATATTGTAATGAATATTAAATTATTATTATATGATATATATTTTGTGGTAGGTAAATAGTAGCTAAGGGGTTGCACTCGGTTATATTAAAATAAAAGGAGTTTACATCATGGCTAAAAGCCACTAGAGCCCATAAATAGGCTTCAACTGAACCCAACTTACAAATGTTATTCTTTGTCCAAAAAGCAAAAACCCCTCTCTTGACTCATACTAGCTTCAAGTCTATGCACCAAAAGTTTGCAAGAGCATAAGCAAGGTTTGGAATTGTATTACAGGAAATGCTACTAGAAATTTGACCCGCTTTTAGCATGAGAACAAAGAATCATATTAATTGGGGTCTCATTTTTATTTCTTTTTCATTGCACCACTGTCCAATTTTCCCCATCACGAATCATATTAATTGGGGTCTCATTTTTATTTCTTTTTCATTGCACCACTGTCCAATTTTCCCCATCACCTTCTTCACCCATCAATTCTACTATAGGATCCCCACCCCCAAAGGTTATAGCAGATGAATACTCACAATGTTCCCCAACTCCGTAATTGGGCAAGGAGCATTGATTGCCTTAAGACTATCCTTTCCAATTGATCGTGACCTAGTTTTAGCCCTTGCAGTGGAAAACATTGATGGGGTTGGAGGATCAATCATATTTTTTGAAGAATTTGGGGAATCCTCCTTGCACTTTGATGGATCCTTTAGACAATCGACCTTATTGGCCACAATATTCTTCATTAGATAATTTGAATCCTCCTTCTCCACAAAATAGTGGGGAGGGGGGAGATACATCCCTACACCAAGTAGCATGATTATCTTTCTTTTGTTTGGAACATCGGGCAACCATATGACCAACCTTGTAACACCTATGACAACAAAAGGGAATACCTTCATAGTCTACAGTCTAGCTTCATCATCTGTTACTAGTGTTAAGGGAGAGCTCCACATGCAGATCTTTGGTGATGTCTATTTCAACCAAAATGCAAGCATAGGTTGTGTGAAGGTAATTCAAGGAATCCACATCAACAACCAAAAATTTCCCTAGAGATTTTACAATAGCCTCAAAACAAGAGGCAAACCAAAACTACAATGGTAAGTTCAGGAGTCTTACCCATATCACAATTGCAGAGAAAAAATTATAATTTGAGTCAAAGGATGGGTGCTAAGGTTTCAACATTAGAAAATTCTCCTCAAAGTCTCATTGATAGTTGCAGAGAACGATTCACTAATCTTGGATATCTTCAAAGACCACCATGAAAACCCCCCCTTGAAGAGGGATAAATTTGAATGTCATTCTTAAGAACAAGCTTCCAAGTGTTCGGGATCCATTGATGAAGCTTAGGAATACTAAAGAAGAACCCTTTGAATCTACTGATCATACCTCGTTTGGCAAAGAAAGATTTGTTATCTCAGATCTCAAGCAAAGTACCCTCTCCCAACTCCACATTTAGAGGTGGTTGAGAATAACGAAATGGTATAGTCGACAAAGGGGGCATCAAACCCAACTTAGGGAGATTGTCACTTCTTGTCACATTCATTGTAGAAGACCTTCTAGCTGGATCCATACCCTCAGAGCTAATTACAATTTTGGAAGGAAAAGGCTTAGCTTAGTGATCATACATCCATCCCCCAACTCTGTCATGACGAACCCTAGCAAAAATCAATTGCAGAGGTGACACAAAGTGAGCTCAAGAAATATCAGCAAATGACTAGTAATCCTACATAGAAGAAGGGCTACAACCATTTGCAAATATTGTCAAACTTTTTATAATGCCCCACCAAGAAACCCTAGAGGAATTGACTAACATTTCCAAAAAAAGTGAAATAATTTTTTTAAAACATTAAAAGAACATCCTATAACAATAAAAGGATAAGATTATGTTAAATTGCACAATCGAAAGACAATTACTAACCCCTCCTCTAAGTAATCTCAATGTAGTTACTACTAAACTATGCAACATTTAAGGAATTAAATTTAAACAAAAATAACATTTGATATTGTATGCAGGATTTGTGGTGATCAAAATACTAACATTGAGATCAAAAGGACCAACATACCAATGAAACTTTTGAATACCAAGATTAACTAACTTAAACTAGTTTAAACAAGTTAACTTCCCAAGATGTGTCTCATTGTTCTCTATCTCATAGGATCCCTAAAGCCAATGTTTTTAACTCAGATAATTGAACAAATGAATTAGGAATGACAACTCCAAGAACAAGTGATATTATGATCTATGTGCATAAATGCAATCTACGATCTATATGATATGTACAAGCTATGATGAAGATAATGATATGATAAAGATATTAACAAACTATACTAACATGGATATACTATGATATGAAATGCTTCTCAATGCTAAAATGTTATTCTAACAAAGAGAGGCTAAAATTATTGATATAATTAGACTATAATGTAGATTCATATAACTTGAATATGGATTATGAAGGAAACGAGTCATATTTATAGAGAAAATAGGAAAATGGATGGTTAAGATTGAGAAATCTTTACAAGGGATAGGATTAAAAGTTACTCAATCCATGTTTACAATTTTCACCAATGAAATGGCGACAATTGTCAACAAGAGATGGCTTGAGAGGAAATGTAAGAGGCATTAAATTCCTGAAAAGACATGAGGGTCATCGTAGGAGGGTGTGGTTAGGGTTAATTAGGATTAACCAGTGGATAAAGCTTTTACCTAAGAGGTAAACTCCTGTGCAAGGGTTACAATGCGATAACTAGGGTCAAATCCATGAGTACTTGATGAGACCCTTGTGTTGGATGAGGGTTAAGTTAGAAAGAAATTCTCTAACCATAAGTGAAGGTTGGATTAACCATTAATGGTTAGGAAGACTTTGGGGACAAATTTGTAAGAGCCTTACAAATTTGGGGAACTCAACAAGTTAACTTGTTGAAGAAATAAAGTCTTTAATGCATTTAGAAGACTTTATTCCAAATTTGAGAAGTGACTTCCCCAAATTTAGGGATGTGATATGATTGGAAGAATTAAGGCTAATTAAGTGGGATTAGAGAGGTTCTAGAAGAATGATATGAGACAAGTGGGAAATGTAGGAAGGTGCAAGTGGGGGGGGTGGGGTGGGTTATATATAAATTTGATTTATTTATATGTGAGGATGATTTTAATTAAATGTAAATTTAATTAAAATGGTGAAAGGGGATTCAATTAAATAAAGTGATTTATTTAATTTAAAGGTTAGAAAGTGGTTAGATAAATTTAATTAAATAATTTATTTAATCAACTTGATGAAAATGAAGAAATTAATTGAATAAGATATAATTAATATGGGAATGTGGTTTAAATAAATATTAAATATTTATTTAACTAGATGGTCAAATTTATACGTGTACATTTTGCCCCTCTTTGAAGTGACGTGTGTGCACATGTTGATTCAAATAAAATTGCTTGATAAGTTGCAAAATTTTTATCGATATGGAATCGCATGTCAAAATGTTTGATATGATGCCCCAGATGTGGATTTGATGAATGATATTGATGATGCCCCCTCAGGAGATGAATCAAGGGTGTGTTTGAAAGAGGTGTGAAAATTTTCAAAATTTTGACCTTTTGATTTTATTTTGATATGATAACATTGATGATGTTTGAATTTTACCTTCGCATAATTTGATTCATCTCTAAAAAAAAATGATGTTGATAAGGTTAATAAATGAAAAAGTGGGAAAAAAAAATGCCCCACTTATTAACCCTCTCTATTACCCTCTTAAAAAGGTAAAAAGGTGAAAAATAAAATTCATTTTACACTTGTCTTCTTGTGATTTGTGCATTTGGAGCTCAGATGACGATGCTGATTCCCTACCATTCTCACCGCTTTGAGCACGTCAGGCGATACCGGAGACCCATCGCATATGGACCACCAGTAGGTGACCCAAATCCCCGTCATGTTGTACGATTTTCACAACTTTTTGCCACGTTTTTAATTTTTTAGAGCCGTATTTTTCGTGTTTTAGCGCTTAGGAGTAGTTTGTTAGCGCATACACAATGCAAAATGGTGCATTGAAACCCTAGGTTTAGGTGTTAGCACATGAGAAGGATAGGCTAGTGCGTAGGTTTGATTTAGCGCATACAAAACACATATTAGGGCATTTTGAATTTAACAGTTAGTGCATAGGATAGATTAGCGCATAGGCCGAGCATGATAGCACAATCGAGGTCTATTTTAGTGCATATTACTAGTTTAGCGCATAGACTGTGTTCTCTAGCACATTCAATGAAAAGTGTAGCGCATGTCTGGCAGATTAGCTCTTTTGAAGTATGTTTTATCATGTAGAGCCAAAAAGTGTGAAAAGTTTGTTTTTTTGAGATGATTTTTTATTTGGAATGATTGAGATAGGATGCGATTGATATGTGTAGCTCGTTGTGATGTCGATATGGGTCTGATGGAGTTGTGTTTGTTTGATATGGGTCTTTGGATCAAATTTTCTGATATGTTGCTCTAATATGGTGCACTAATACGAGTCACGATATGGATTACTGATATGGGTTGTTGGTTTGATATGAGTCACGATATGAAGCACTGATATGGGGCACTGATATGGTTCACTAGTTTGTTTTACTAATATGGATCACTGATAAGGGATACTTGGATATGAATTTTCTGATCAAATTTCCTGATATGTTGCTTTGATAGGGGATTCTCTGATATGTTGTTCTGATATGTTTTGTCGATATGATGTTCTGATATGGGATACTGATATAGATTACCAATATGTTTCTCTCTAATATGGATATGATGCACTGATATGTGTCTGATTTTGTCGTTGATCTGATATGATTTGATTTTGTTGATATGATGTGTTTGATATGATGTTGATTTGATTCTTGATATGAATTCCGATATGATTTGATTTTGTCGATATGATGCACTTGATACAAGTCATTGATATGTTTTTGATTGACCTTGATATGATGCTCTTGATATGATATTTTCAATGTAATTGATTGAGTTTATTTGTATTGATAGAATTGATTGAATCGATAATTGATGGTGGATGTGTTATGATTTGCAGGCAATACTTGGTGTGCTACAATCTCGGGAGAGATTCCTAAAGCCATGGGGACTGATCCCTTGATTGACATAGGCAGATAGAGATATTATTGAGAGATGTGGATTATCGTCTCTTCTTGACCTACCCTTGTATACCATTAACCGAGGTTTGTTGATAGCTCTGGCAGAGAGGTGGCATAGTGACACCAACACCTTCCATTTGGTGATAGGGGAGATGACGGTGACGCCCGAGGATTTCTACAGGATCCTGCAAATTCCTATGGTAGGAGACTTTCTACCCTATGAGCAGACCGAGGAGGGTGGTATAGAGGCTCTATGGCGAGTTTTCAAGGATGACCATATTAGTGGTTATGAGATCCCATGGCAGAAGATGCTGGATCTAGATTATTCTTCGCTTCCATCAGTACTAGCAGGTTTCATTGGCGGTTTCTTATGTCTCGACCATAGGTTGAAGGGAATGGCAGTGGGATGGGGTTTGGTTTTGGAGGACATGGTTACACAGGGCCACAGGTTTGTGTGGGGGTCATGTATGTTGGCCCACCTATACAGGGAGCTCCACCAAGTTGTGTATCGGGGATACACCGGTCTATCAGCAGGAGTCACATTATTATAGGTGTGGGTTTGGGAGCATATAGTGGTGAAACGTCCACTTGCAGATAGAGACAGACCAACTGGTCAACCATATCCATATGGATATACAGGTGTAGTTGTCCAACGTAAGCTAGGCAAACTAGAGTACTGGTGTAGGGCTCTGGATGATATAGACATGGTCATCTGGAGGCCGTATATGGATTTTGAGGTATGGGCTGAGGATGGGCTACATATGCCCTATGTATATATGTCCAGGTATTTGATTGGGTGGACACCCTTCATTATTGAGAGGTTTTTACACAGTCGGGTCTATAGGCAGTATGGGAGACAACGGATGATACCACAGGGAGCCTATTTGTATGTTCGTTGACAACAAGATGTATCCGAGTGGGGGTCGACTATTGATAGTGCTACAATAGTGGCTGAGTATATGAGTTTAACTGGCCATATTTGGGATTACGGAGCTGGAGGGGTAGATGCCGAGATGACTAAGGAGTACTCAACATAGTGGATTACACATGTGGTGGCCTGTCTATCTAATCCCGCTGAGCCGGTGCTGACTTTTGATGATGGGGAGGAGGAGCGGCTGCAGAGGCAAGGAGGTCATAGGCAGAGAGAGGAGGATGAGGGGGATGATGAGGATGAGGGTGATGATGGGGGTGATGGTGGTGGTAGTGGTGGGGGTGGTAGAGGTGGTGGTCTTGTGTTGGGTGCAGTTGGAGGCGTAGTGAGAGGTGTAGTGGGAGGGGCGGTGGTATGTAGGGAACCTACATAGAGGATGAGATCAGATGTTCTTCCTCCACCGGATCCTCGGATAGGGATAGGTGCAGTAGGGATTTCCTCTTAGGTACCCATCCAGATTAGGTGTCTTCCCATCAACAAGATGCATAGATTAGGGCTCTTCAGATCTCTGTGCAGCAATTGTAGGCATAGGATTCAGTGCAATAACGAAAAATTTCCCAGCTACAGACTGAAAGAGATACGATAATGGAGCAATAGGGATGAGAAAAGGCCCTTGCTAATAGAATAGATAGAGCAGCTGCAGACACCCCTCTCAGAGACACACTCAGGGAGATACAGTACTCGACCAAGGAGGCTGAGTACTATCGACGTTTATACGAGGATCTGGTCCCTCGAGAGCGGAGAGCACCTAGTTATGTTGCAGTTGCATATGCCCGATCTAGACACATTCATTCTAGGATGAAGATCAGAGGTGTGATGGGACTAGTACAACACGATCCTTCTGGTGGGGATTCAGGAGTGGGGACATCTGTTGCGAGACCCTATACTTCTAGAGATAGTCACATGTGATTGTCTCATTTTTATGATATGGATCACTTTTGATGTACTCATAGACATGACATTCAGTTGTATATTTTGACCTTGTTTTGAGATTATATGAGATATGATGATGATTTCCTTTGGTCCACATGTGATGTTCTATGATGGTGACTGGTATTTATATACAAATGTGATGAGGTTATGATGCTTATGATGTTATATGATGATCTCATGATAATGATTCTATGATGTTGATTTTTAGATGTATCTAGGACATGATGATGTATGGATGCAAATGTTTTTTCTTGATGGCACTTTGTATATACATGTTTTGATGATGTATGGATGAAATGAATGTTATTTATATGATGATGGTTATCTATATGTTTTGAAGGTGATATATGTGGTCCTAAAAAATATTGATATGATGATGATTGACGTTTTAATGCATTTATGTGATGGTTACATGGAATACATAGGATGTGATGATAATAATAATGATAAGGATGATAAATGCAACTAAATGTATGAATGAATGCAGCTAAATGCACCAATGATCATTTTAATTGTGTCGTTGTCATTCCTTTTAGCCAATTGTTGGTGCTCTTTTTGTCATCATTGAGCTTTTGAAATGTTGGAAGTTAATACAAACATCAATGGTATAATTGAACCATGATGACCTGGGTATAACTTACATGAGTTTTGATAATTACAAAATGACACAAGCATCGAGGTATAATTGAACCAAGATGACCTGAGTGTTGTTTGAATAAAACAGACAAGAGTTAACCATTTTTATCTACAAAATAGGAAATATCCTCAATGATATGTTTCTAATAATGTCTTGAGACAAATTTGCATCATATGAATGATCACCTCACATATAGAAAACCAAATAAAATATCAGACTCCTTCAATATTTCTTCTCTAGCTCAGTGCATCTGTGAGTTGCTCAGGATATCTAATAGTTCAAAAATGAAGATACAAAACAGTCAAACTTCATGCTAAGTGTAAAAAAAATCATGATTCAGAATATATCATCCATTGTGTTTTTCTTTGTGTTGATCCTAATAGGGATTCTGAATTTATGTCTGACAGTTAGTTTTGACATTTGTCTCTGTGGTATGTTTTGATCCTTGTTTGTGATGTGTTCTGCCTGTTTGATGAAAACTAAAGTGGAATTCCCCCACTAAGACCAGGATTTTACCCCCCAACTATGGACACTTCTTTTGATATGGATATATACATTGATCACCAAGCCATGGTGAGAGATTTATACAGATAACTGTTCGGATAATCAAGGATAGTGACTACGCTAAGTGTGTCCCAGATTTTTCTATGTGTTTACCAAAGCTTTGGGACGGTCATAGGCTTAGTGCAAATGGATACAAAAAGATATGATATGAGTACATACAGATGGAAGAGCCAATCTATCACAAATAGTGCCCGTTCCTAGGTTTTCACTGCTTGTTTTTATTGCACTTTTTGATTTTTTTTTGTATTTTTCTTAATTTTTTTTTTTTAGTATTTTCGCTTATCCGTGCATTGGATAACTTAGGTATGGAACCTTTTGAGATGCACACTATTGATAGGTTCACCAAATAGGTCCCCATCTGATGTAGATAACTCATATGCCCTTGATCCGTAAGCAGATATGATGACAGAAGGACCTAGCCAATTTGGTTCAAATTTGCCCTTCTTTTCCCAATCCTATTGATTGTGGGGATTTTCCTTTAGTACCAAGTCACCGATTTGAAATTGTCTTGGCTTTACCTTGTGATTATAACTCCAACACATGCATTGCTGATATGCTTTGAGATTATCAAAAGCACGTTGTCAACGCTCATCTAGCAGCTCCAATTCTTACAGTATGTTTACCCGATACTCCTCATCTGGAATGAGGCCTTTCAATGATACCCTGAGTAATAGAATTTCTACTTCAATAGGTAGGATATCCTATGATCCATATACCAATGAGTATGGTGTAGCTCTTGTGGGTGTACAAATACTTGTTCTGCATGCCCAAAGTGCAGGATTAAGCTAGACATGCCAATCTTTACTAACATCATTCACTATCTTCTTGAGGATCTTTAGGATTGTTTTGTTTGTGGCCTCTACTTGGCCATTTCCTTGTGGATAATATGGTGTGGAGAAATGATGTTGGATATGGAATTGTTCGCATAGTTCTTGCACATCTTGATTCTTGAAAGGTCTTCCATTATCTGTGATAATGCTACTAGGAATGCCATACCGACAAATGAGATAATTCAGGATAAAAGAGGATATTTGCTTGTTGATAACATTGGTTAATAGGATGGCCTCTATCCACTTTGTAAAATATTCGGTAGCTGTGATGATAAACTTATGTCCATTTGATGGGGAAGGATGAATCTTGCCCACTAGGTTGAGTCCCCATTGACATAATGGCCATGATGTTGTGAACGACTGTAGCTCATGGGCTGGTGCATGTATAATATTGCCATGAATTTGGCATTTTGGACATTTTCTGGCAAACTGATATGATTCTTTTTCCATGGTTGACCAATAATAACCCATCCTTAGAAGTTTATTGGCGAGAGTAGGACCACTTGAATGTGTGCCACAAATAGCTTCGTGAAGTTCGTGCAAGGTAGTTTTAGATTCGTTACGATCAAGACACTTAAGAAGAGTACCATCATGACCTCGGTGGTAAAGCATGTCAACAATTAGGGTATAACAAGCTACTTGATGAATAAAGTTATGTTTCTGGTTTTGGGATAGGTTTAATAGAAGGATATTGTCTTTTTGGTAGGTGTAGATCTTTCCATAGAGGGGTGAGTCAAAACCGACTATGTGGCATATGACTTGGGATTCAAAATTGTCATAGGCAGGGAAAAACAATTGTTCCACTAGGAACTCATAATGATTATGTTTGTCTGGTATTTGTAGGAGTGAGGCAATGGTTACCATGGCATCTGCAACTTTGTTGTTCACCCTTGGAATTTGCTCAAATTTGATGTCCACAAAATATTTCTTGAAGTCATCCAACATGTGTTTATAGGGCATCAGCTTGTCATCCTTCGTTTGATAGTCATCATTAACTTGATTAATAACTAATTATGAATCTCCAAAGACTTTCAACTCTGTGATCTTCCACTCTATGACCATCTTGATGCCTATGACTAGAGCTTTGTACTTAACAATGTTGTACGATCCATCAAAGTACAAGATCCATGGTTTTGTTGATACTGTGAGAATATCTGTATTTGGAAATTCCACATGGATTGGATGACTATCTTGTAATGATGCCTCTACTATTTGATCAATGATAGCTTGACCTTTGATAGCCTTTCTATCTGTGTATTGAATGTCAAACTCACTTAGAATCATGACCCATTTTTCTAACCTTCCTGTGAGGGCAGTTTTGTTGAGTAGATAGTTTAAGGGATCAATCTTTACTACCAACTTGACTGTGTGAGCTAGCATGTAGTGGCAAAACTTTTGAGAAGCGAACACCACTGCCAAACAAGCTTTTTCAATGAATGTGTAGTTAAGATCGTATCCATTCAATGTCTTGTTGATGTAGTATATTGCCCTTTCTTTGCCTGCTGGATTTTCTTGTGCTAATAATTCTCCTAGTGATACCTCTATAGCTGATATGTAAAGAATAAGAGGTTTGCCAGCTATTGGTGGTACCAAGATAGGTGGATTCATCAGATATTTCTTGAGTTGATGGAATGATTCTGCACATCGATCTTCCCATTTGAAACGGACATTCTTGTGGAGTAGATGAGTGAATGGAAGACACTTGTCGGCTAGCTGAGAAATGAATCTTCTTATGATATGTAGTCGTCCTTGTAGAGATCTTAATTGGCTAATATTTCTAGGAGGTGGCATCTCCATGATTGCTTGTACCTTTGTGGGGTCCACCTCAATTTCTTTTTTTGAGACTATGTATCCCAAGAGTTTGCCCAATGTTACACCGAAGACACACTTCTTAGGATTTAGTCATACATTAAATTGCTCCAACCTCTCAAATATTTTATCTAGAATCTTTAGATGTCCTTCTCTTGTGAATAATTTAGCCAATAATTCATCTACATAGTCCTCCATTAATGTGTGCATCATGTCATGAAATATTGTGATCATTGCTCTTTGATAGGTCGCTCCTGCATTCTTCAAGCCAAAAGGCATGACATTCCAGCAATAAGTACCCCATGAGAAGGTAAATGTTGTTTTTATCTTGGTACTCTGGTGTTATTTTGATTTGATTGTAGCCAAAGAAATCATCCATGGGTGATAACATAGCATGTCCTGTTGTTATATCTACAATCAAATCAAAATACTAACATTGAGATTAGAATTATCAACATACCAATGAAACTTTTGAATACCAAGATTAACTAGCTTAAACTAGTTTAAACAAGTTAACTTCCCAAGATGTGTCTCATTGTTCTCTATCTCATAGGATCCCTAAAGCCAATGTTTTTATCTCGGATCATTGAGCAAATGAATTAGGAATGACAACTCCAAGAACAAGTGATATTGTGATCTATGTGCATAAATGCAATCTACAATCTATATGATATGTTCAAGCTATGATACTAAGCTATGATGGAGATAATGATATGATAAAGATATTAACAAACTATACTAACATGGATATACTATGATATGAAATGCTTCTAAATGCTAAACTGTTATTCTAACAAAGAGAGGCTAAAATTCTTGATATAATTAGACTATAATGTAGATTCATATAACTTGGATATGGATTATGAAGGAAACGAGTCCTATTTATAGAGAAAATAGGAAAATGGATGGTTAAGATTGAGAAATCTTTAAAAGGGATAGGATTCAAAGTTACTCAATCCATTTTTACAATTTTCACCAATGAAATGGCAAAAATTATCAACAAGAGGTGGCTTGAGAGGAAATGTAAGAGGCATTAAATTCCTCAGAAGACATGAGGGTCATCGTAGGAGGGTGTGTTTAGGGTTAATTAGGATTAACCAGTGGATAAAGCTTTTACCTAAGAAGTAAACTCTTGTGCAAGGGTCACAATGCGATAACTAGGGTCAAATCCATGAGTGCTTGATGAGACCCTTGGGTTGGATGAGGGTTAAGTTAGAAAGAATTTCTCTAACCATAAGTGAAGGTTGGATTAACCATTAATGGTTAGGAAGACTTTGGGGACAAATTTGTAAGAGCCTTACAAATTTGGGGAACTCAACAAGTTAACTGTTGAAGAAATAAAGTCTTTAATGCATTTAGAAGACTTTATTCCAAATTTGAGAAGTGACATCCCCAAATTTAGGGATGTGATATGATTGGAAGAATTAAGGCTAATTAAGTGGGATTAGAGAGGTTCTAGAAGAATGATATGAGACAAGTGGGAAATGTAGGAAGGTGCAAGTGGGGGGGGGGGTTATATATAAATTTGATTTATTTATATGTGAGGATGATTTTAATTAAATGTAAATTTAATTAAAATGGTGAAAGGGGATTCAATTAAATAAAGTGATTTATTTAATTTAAAGGTTAGAAAGTGGTTAGATAAATTTAATTAAATAAATTAAATAATTTATTTAATCAAATTGATGAAAATGAAGAAATTAATTGAATAATATGTAATTAATATGGGAATGTGGTTTAAATAAATATTAAATATTTATTTAACTAGATGGTCAAATTTATACGTGTACATTTTTCCCCTCTTTGAAGTGACGTGTGTGCACATGTTGATTCAAATAAAATCGCTTGATAAGTTGCAAATTTTTTATCGATATGGCGTCGCATGTCAAAATGTTTGATATGACGCCCCAGATGTGGAGTTGATGAATGATATTGATGATGCCCCCTCGGGAGATGAATCAAGGGTGTGTTTGAAAGAGGTGTGAAAATTTTCAAATTTTTGACCTTTTGATTTTATTTTGATATGATAACATTGATGATGTTTGAATTTTGCCTATGCATAATTTGATTCATCTCTCAAAAAAATGATGTTGATAAGGTTAATAAATGAAAAAGTGGGAAAAAAAAATGCCCCACTTATTAACCCTCTCTATTACCCTCTTAAAAAGGTAAAGAGGTGAAAAAGAAAATTTATTTTACACTTGTCTTCTTGTAATTTGTGCATTTGGAGCTCAGACGACGATGTCAATTCCCTACCATTCTCACCACTTTGAGCATGTCACGTGATACCGGAGACCCATCGCATATGGACCACTAGTAAGTGACCCAAATCCCTGTCCTATTGTACGATTTTCACAACTTTTTGCCACATTTTTAATTTTTTAGAGCCGTATTTTCGTGTTTTAGCGCTTAGGAGTAGTTTGTTAGCGCATACACAATGCAAAATGGTGCATTGAAACCCTAGGTTTAGGTGTTAGCACATGAGAAGGATAGGCTAGTGCGTAGGTTTGATTTAGCGCATACACAACACATATTAGGGTATTTTGAATTTAACAGTTAGTGCATAGGATAGGTTAGCACATAGGCCGAGCATGATAGTGCAATCGAGGTCTGTTTTAGTGCATATTACCAGTTTAGCACATAGACTGTGTTCTCTAGCGCATTCAATGAAAAGTGTAGCGCATGTCTGGCAGATTAGCCCTTTTGAGGTATGTTTTGTCATGTAGAGCCAAAAAGTGTGAAAAGTTTGTTTTTTTGAGATGATTTTTTATTTGGAATGATTGAGATAGGATGTGATTGATATGTGTAGCTTGTTGTGATGTCGATATGGGTCTGATGGAGTTGTGTTTGTTTGATATGGGTCTTTGGATCGAATTTTCTAATATGTTGCTTTGATATGGTGCATTGATATGAGTCATGATATGGATTACTGATATGGGTCATTGTTTTGATACGAGTCACGATATGAAGCACTGATATATTTTTCAGTTTTTAGCGCCGTATTTTCATGTTTTAGCGCGTAGCAGTAGTTTGTTAGCGCATACACAATGCAAAATGGTGCATTGAAACCCTAGGTTTAGGTGTTAGCACAGGAGAAGGATAGGCTAGCATGTAGGTTTGATTTAGCGCATACACAACACATATTAGGGCATTTTGAATTTAACAGTTAGTGCATAGGATAGGTTAGCACATAGGCCGAGCATGATAGCGCAATCGAGGTTTGTTTTAGCGCATATTACTAGTTTAGCGCATAGACCGTGTTCTCTAGCGCATTCGATGAAAAGTGTAGCGCATGTCTGGCAGATTAGCCCTTTTGAGGTCTGTTTTATCACGTAGAGCCAAAAAGTGTGAAAAGTTTGTTTTTTTGAGATGATTTTTTATTTGGAATGATTGAGATGGGATGTGATTGATATGTGTAGCTCATTGTGATGTCGATATGGGTCTGATGGAGTTGTGTTTGTTTGATATGGGTCTTTGGATCGAATTTTCTGATATGTTGCTCTGATATGGTGCACTTATAATGGTCAAGAATATTGTCAAGTCTCTCATCCTTAGGCACTTGAAAGAGGTTTTCACCATCAGATACATCCTTTGTTTTTACTTTTTTATGATCTAGTACTGCCATTAAATGGTTTTCACCATTAGATCGATTTTTGATTTTATTTTTGCGAGTAAGAGACTTGGCACTCTCCTGATTGAGAACTTCGTTATGAGATTCATTGGTGGAACATGTTTATGTATTCATGGAACAAACGTATTAGACAATAGTTTCATCATCTGGGAAGCTAGGTATGTTAAGTTGTTAAGGTTGTTCCTAGTCTATGAGTTCAGGATGTATGAGGGGTAAGGGATCATCTGGGGGGTTAAGGTCTACAATAGTGAGAGTCATGATGGATATATTATCAAAATTGGTGTCAGTGAGGCCAAAGTCTATGATGATACCCTCTTTAGAATCTATTTCGCTCGGAACTTGATCATCCTCACTAGAATAATTGATACGTTGTGATCCAATTTCAACTTGTCTAGCCCCTGAATTTTTTCCATCATAGGGTATGGGTGTATATGTGTGGATTATATCTACCTTAATGTCCTTAGTGACATCAGAGAAAGTATGCCATTTATAATATTTTGAGTCTCTCTCAGAATCACTTTCTAAGGCTACACCACTGTATCTGACAGGAATATTGTATGGAGAGAAGAGTTTGCTAATAATTGATACAAGTTTTGTTGCTTGTGTTGATTTAGGTTCTATACTTTCTTGTACTCTTTGGATTTGTTCATAAACATAATCCTCCCTTTGAATGGAAAGTTCTTCTTGTTGTGGTTCATATTCATCTTCTCTTTATTTTTTAACTATTCTTTTTGTTACTGGTTTTGTACTTGCTTGATATGGTTCTGTTATTGCTTTTACCTGATGTATCTGTTTATAGGAAGCTTCCTCTCTTTGAATCATGATTTCCTCTTATTATTTTGCATATTTTTCATCTTTTTGGTCTTTTTTTGTCTTTTCAGTTGGTTGATGTATCACTTCTTTTCATGCTTCCTCTTTATGTGTTACATTTCTTTTCCATCGGGGGTTTTTATGATGATCTCAATTTTGTATAGGTTGAATATGCTAGTCATATCCAAGTCCAGATTTATCTTTGGTAAGTTGTGAATGGGGTTGAATTGGTTCTGTGATGCCTTGTTGACACTTACCAATTAGACCCTTTCCTTGATATCCCATCTGTTGCATGATTCTAAATCCATTGCCATACTGGTCTGCAAGAATACTGATGTTAATGGTTGTTGCTCTGGTTTATTCTTCTTCTTTGTAGAGAGAATTCATAACATTTTTGTCTTCTGTTTCATTTGCTACTGTTCCTGCTTCAATGAACATACCATCAAACTTTTTAATAGGTTGTGAAGATTTCTGTTTTGAAGTTGATGGTTGTCCATGAGACCTTGGTGAAATTGGCAACTTTGATAGACATAGGGATTCAAAAGAGTATTCCCCCATGCCTTTGTCTTTTAACTTCATACTTTTCTCAAAATATATGGATAGAGTTTTGAGTTGATCCTTGTTGTTTGATGATGTGGAAGCAAGAGCTTCCTTGTTATGGGGTACAAGAACATTTTGAACTTCTTTGAGATTATTGCAATATTGGAAAGGATTAGTGTCTGCTGTGATAGTAATTTATCGTCCATCATATGGAAATTTCAGGCACTGATGATATGTGGATGACATCACCAACATTTTATGGATCCAAGGTCGACCCAACAGTATATTATAAGACAAGTCCATGTCCAAGACTTGACATAGAGTATCTTTCTGAACTGGCCCTACTTAAATGGGTAATACCACAAGCCCTTTTGATGATATTTCCTCACCATCATATGCCTTGATTGTTATCTTTTTCTTAGGATCAATGGTTGTTTCTAAGAAACCCAATGCACAGATAAGTTTTAGAGTGCAAATATTTAGACCGACTCCTCCATCTATTAGTACTCTTTTCACTCGATGTTTATAGACTAGGATTTTGATATGGAGTGGAGTATTATGCAGATGATTAAGAGAGACATCATCATGCTCTGGAAATGATATATTGTGAGGCATAGTTAAATGTCCCACCATGCCTTGGAATTGGTTAATATCCAGGTTATTTGGAACTATAGTGTCTATGAGAGCCTTTTCCAGAATGTTCTTATGTGCGGGTGAGATCTTGAGAAGCTCTAATATGGATATGTGAGCGGGCATCTTCTTCAATTGGTATACCAATTTGTATTGAGGGTTTAGAGATGTTTTTGTTTTAGAGGCACTCCCTTTTAAGACATATCTAGATTGGGCCCATGTAGTCATATTGACTGAGACATGTTCTTGTTTGTTGTTGATTGTAATGATGTTAATCTGATTGTCGGATATCGATATATGATTGATAACATTGTTGTATACATGATTGATATGAACTCATTTGTTGTTCGAGGATGATGATGCACCTTTGTCATAATTTGGAACTGGATTATTAAAGGCTTCATGATCATCGTTGGTCTTATGACTGTCTACCGTTATGTCACCATTGTCTATCAAATCTTGAACCAAGTTCTTCAACCTTAGGCAATCATTTGTGTGGTGCCCTTAGTTTCTATGATATTCACAATAGAGTGCATCATTCCACCATGATGGTTTGACTTGAGGCTCAAAATCCCTTGTGTTTGGCAATGTAACGAGTTTATTTGCCAATAGTTCTCGAAATGTTGATTCAAGGGTTTGTCCTAAAGGTGTGAATTTTCATCGATATGGTGTTGGTTTTGGGTTCATGTTATTGTTATTCCCTTGGTTGATATTTCCTTGATTGTTTGTTCCTTGATTGTTGGTTCTTTGATTGGTATTGCTTTGAGTATTGGTTCTTTGATTGATATTGTTTTGAGTGTTGGTTGGTGGAGTAACACAGGATAAGTTTAACACGGGTTGTTTTGGTTTAACATTGTCCACTACCCCATCATTAACAACATTCTTATTTCTCATCCAAAATTTGGACTTATTTGAGTTGTTATAGTAATTGTTATTATATGCATTGTTTGATGAGCTAGCACCTTCTTTAGAGAGTTTCAAAGTTCCTTTCTTGATTGAGGCTTCTTCTACCTGGATGCCATTTTTTATCATATTTTTAAAACTAGGTAGACATTGTAGTTTAAGTTGATAGCTCATTTCATCATTAAGATTGTCTATGAAGATTTCCATTTTCTCTTTTTCAGGAATGGTTCGGGGATATATAGATATCAATCTTCTCCATCTTTGTGAGAACACCATGAATGCCTCATTGTTCTTTTTTTTTTGTGTTGCAAAGATCAAGCATGGTTATTTCGTGTTGAATGTTATAGGAATATTGGGAAACAAATTTATTGATCAACTCCTCAAATGATCTGATGGGAGGTGTGACTTTTGAAAGCCATTCCATTGTTTGTCCTCCTAGGCTTCTTGGAAATAGCCTCATCATGTAAGTGTCATTATGGGTGAACTCCAAGCTCATCATGCAAAATTATCTTACGTGATAACGAGGATCATTCTTACTATTGTATTTATCATACTTTGGTATTTCAGAGCTAGGTGGGAATGATGCCATGTTCAAAATTTGATCAAATGGATAAGGACAAATATCCTCTAAGGAATAGCGTGTGGTAGTTCCTTGTTGCATATCTTCCATTTGTTGTTGAAGTGCTTGTAGTTATTGTGTGAGTTTAGTGAGGGGATTGTTTCCAGCATTGTTATCTTGATGGTTGGTGTCACCTTGATTATTAGTGTCATCTAGGTCATTGGTATTGGTACGATCATGTGTATTGGAACCATGTGTTCTTGATTTTGTCCTCTTGAAGTTCTCAGTTCATTTTGGTTGTTCCGTATCAAAATCCTCAAGGATTTGGATACCTTTGCTAGATAGCAGGAGGCAATATTTATGTTTATCAAGTTTCGATGAGTTTTTCAAGAAGTTTGTTTAAGCCAGGTTCTTGTTGTTCCTCCTCAATAAATTCATTTGTTATTTTTTCCTCATTTGGATTATGTAATTTTTCCAAGTGTTAACTTCTCGGTGTCCCATGCTTGATTCCAATTCTTCTTCCCACTCGACATTTTTATAGGATCATGTAAATGATGTAAAAATGTCCTATATTTTAGAAGGAGTTTGCAGTTGATATAGAGGAACTTGTTTCTCTTCAAGACCTTCTTTTGACTAGGTTGTATCCTTTTCAAACCAGTTTTCAGACAAGGATGCTTCTTCTTGATGTGTTGAAGAATGTTCATGCAAGTGATCAAAGTTTAGACTGATTGGATGAATAATTTGTTTTGATTTCTAAGTCCACTCAGTCGAATTGAGGGTTCAATATTCCTCTATTGATATGACAAAGTATGTCAAATGATATGATAGAAGTTTCCCGATATTGGAAACTAAGAAGATTTGACCAACTTTAGAAAGCTAACTTGGTATTTTGATGTTTGAAATGGGTTGACTTGGAACTTATGATAACTAACTGATACTGTGTTGATAAAATTTCTTCTATCTGTGTTGGATTTGACAAAAGACCCAAAAGGGTATCTGAAACTAGTGATGAAATTTTCACAAAGTTGATAAATTTCTCTTTGTTTTTGGAAAAAATTAGATATGCACTAAAACAAAATGCCTATGTGCTAAAGTATGACTCCAAAGCGCTAAAAAGTTGGTCAGATGCACTATGTTGCCCCTGGTATGCGCTATCTAATGTTGTCTGACAATGAAGATGTTATTTTTACAATGTGCTAATCTGGTCTTCTAAAGCGCTAATGATTGGTTGGTATGCACTACTTAATTGAATCAATGCGCTACACTGATGTTGAAATGCACTATTCTAACCTTGGCAAGCGCTATCTTGTGTTTGTCTATTAGTGCAAATGTTATTTTTGCTATGCGCTAGTATGGTATGCTCAAGCGCTAATTGTTGGTTGGTATGCACTACTGAATGATGGCTATGTGCTATACTGATGTTGAAATGCACCATTGTGGTTTCGTAATGGGCTAAACTACTCTGGTTTTCTTAGTTTGGCAATTTTGTAATTTTTTTGAAACGATCTTTGTGTTTTTGATGGATGATCCTCTAAAAGATAATTTGAAAACATACTAGACAAGCAAAATAGTTTGTCTATGCTAAACAGATAATGTATGTTCAATAGGATCTTTTCAAATCCTTGTTTATTTTCACGAGTTTGCACAAGAAATACACATCAGATAGACCTCTCTATTCTCAAGGGTCATTTAAAATATCAATAGCCCACACTTGATACTCTGTCAACTCAAACAACCCTGTCACCCCTAGAGGGCGCCCATTTTTTGCCTTTGTCCAAAAATTAACTCAAAGAGGATTGCTCCTCAATTGAATCATTATCCTGGGAGATATATGGTGAGTGTCTTGGGGGCGAATTCTTCCCCACCCTTGCACTATGATATTAGAAATGTTTGGTAAAATTGATACACTGAGGCTTCTAGTTCTAAAGTTTGTAATCAGGCTTTTGTTCGGTCTTCAGTGATAAAATCCCTCGGGAGGCTCCCAACCTTTAAAAAAAAGGCTTTACATATCTTAAAGATACTGGGGGGAGGATAATCATTGAGAAAAACAATTGGAGGGGATTTTCATCAGCCTCCACATTTGATTATAGTGGGTTGGAATACTTGGCTAAAATTTGTTCCCCACTTAGGTCATTCCCCTCTCACCAGCCTTATGGGCTTCTTGGGAGGGCATGCCTGCTAAAGGATGTATCTTATTTTCTTAATTGAAAGTAAGATTAAAAATGGCATTTTTGGTTTCTTTGATCACCCAATTAAGGGGAGAGTATATACCTAACACCTTTGAAACATGGAATACACACTCTCTTTTTATCCAATATTGCAATTATTTTCTAAAAGCTACCTTGGAGATGTTTCTCCAAAAGACATGTGGTTCTTTTTAACTCAAGATAGAAATGAGTGAGAAGATAGCCAAAAACTTTGAACCAATGAGATCCTGGTCAACCACAGTAAATTCACCAAATGAACAACAACAATTTGCAACTTTGAAAGCTTTTGAAATAGCAAAGTGAATGTTATTTTTAAGCTTCCAAATGAAATGTGAGGTTTGTTTTAATGAGCACCAAAGGAAAGTGATATTCAATTTTAACCCTTTGCGAAAAAATTGGAAAGTTGTATTATTCTTTTTAAAGCCCAAAGAAATGTGATGCTAACTTGCATAAAAGGAAATATTTGAGTTTGTTCTTTTTATCCATTCAAGAATGAAAAGATTGAGTCTTGTTTTAAGCACCAAAAAGAAAGTATGAAGTTTATTTTAAGTCCCAAAAGAAAAGGTGAGATTCATTTTAAACTTTTGCAAGAAAAGGAAAGGTGAGTTTTGTTTACTAACTTTAAAAGTAAGCAAAGAAAACTAATCTAACTCCTACTGCAAACAACTGTTAGAAGCTGCAACCAAATCAGTCAGCCAAAATCAAATCCTGATGGTGGGCTTCACAAGCCTAATTTCTGATCGGTTACAATTTTTTCAGCTCTCTTTTAGTCTACGCACTAAACTGTGGACTTGATGAGCTAGATAATGGTGCATAAGTGCTAAAAGAAAAAGTATATGTGCTACTTTGAAGCCTTAATGCGTTAAACTGGTGTTCCTATGCACTAAAATATTAGAGAGAACTAAGCGCTAAAGTGAGGTGTAAATGCGCTAAGCTATGCCTTCCATGCACTAAATAGTGAGTTAAATGCACTAAAGTAAGATGTGGATGCACTATAGAAACTCACAGACGCGCTATTATGATGTTTTACTGTTATCTTTGTGTTCAACCTGCAAGAAAAATAATATTAGATTTGGGGATGGGCCCCACGATGGGCACCAAAAATGTACGCGAGATTTGTGGTGATCAAAATACTAACATTTAGATCAAAAGGACCAACATACCAATGAAACTTTTGAGTACAAAGATCAACTAACTTAAACTAGTTTAAACAAGTTAACTTCCCAAGATGTGTCTCATTGTTCTCTATCTCATAGGATCCCTAAAGCCAATATTTTTCTCTCAGATCATTGAGCAAATGACTTAGGAATGACAACTCCAAGAATGAGTGATATTGTGATCTATGTGCATAAATGCAATCTAAGATCTATATGATATGTTCAAGCTATGATACTAAGCTATGATGGAGATAATGATATGATAAAGATATTAACAAACTATACTAACATGGATATACTATGATATGAAATGCTTCTAAATGCTAAAATGTTATTCTAACAAAGAGAGGCTAAAATGCTTGATATAATTAGACTATAATGTAGATGCATAAAACTTGGATATGGATTATGAAGGAAAGGAGTCTTATTTATAGACAAAATAGGGAAATGGATGGTTAAGATTGAGAAATCTTAACAAGGGATAGGATTGAAAGTTACTCAATCCATGTTTACAACTTTCACCAATGAAATGGTGATAATTATCAACAAGAGGTGGCTTGAGAGGAAATGTAAGAGGCATTAAATGCCTGATAATACATGAGGGTCACCCTAGGAGGACGTGGTTAGGGTTAATTAGGATTAACCAGTGGATAAAGCTTTTACCTAAGAGGTAAACTCTTGTGCAATGGTTAAATGAGATAACCAGGGTCAAAGCCATGAGTGCTTGATGAGACCCTTGGGTTGGATGAGGGTTAAGTTAGAGAGAAATTCTCTAGCCATAAGTGAAGGTTGGATTAACCATTAATGGTTAGGAAGACTTTGGGGATAAATTTGGGGAACTGAAAAGTTTGACTTGTTGAAGAAATAAAGTCTTTAATGCATTTAGAAGACTTTCTTCCAAATTTGAGAAGTGACTTCCCCAAATTTAGGGATGTGATATGATTGGAAGAATTAAGGCTAATTAAGTGGGATTAGAGAGGTTCTAGAAGAATGTTATGAGGCAAGTGGGAAATGTAGGAAGGTGCAAGTGGGGGGGGGGGGTATAAATAAATTTGATTTATTTATATGCAAGGATGATTTTAATTAAATGTAAATTTAATTAAAATGGTGAAAGGGGATTTAATTAAAAATGTGATTTATTTAATTTAATGGTTAGAGAGTGGTTATATTCAATTTATAAAATTTAATTAAAATGGTGAAAGGGGATTTAATTAAAAAATGTGATTTATTTAATTTAATGGTTAGAAAGTGGTTAGATGAATTTAATTAAATAAATTGAATAATTGATTTAATCAAATAGATGAAAATAGAGAAATTAATTAAATAATATTTAATTAATATGGGGATGTGGTTTAAATAAATATTAAATATTTATTTAACTAGATGGTCAGATTTATACATCTACAGATACATATTTGAGCATATACAAAATAACAACTAAAGTAATCAATTCATGTATAATACTGAAACATAAAACTACATTGCGTAAGAAGTATTTTCTAAAGCTATATTAATTGAATAACCAATAATGATAGTCTATTACAACATACAAAGAGATGAATGATAAACATGAAAATATTCAATTACACAAAATCATCATTTCCCTTTGCCGATATAAAAACCTATCGTCTAAGTCTCACTTTACTTACATAAAACTGACATCATAAATACATCATAGTTCCTTCATAATTATATCGTTTGCCATGTAGGAATGTACATAGATATTTACAACTAATTTAAGCATAGGTACAACATGATAGAAGCACAAAATCTCCATCTAACTCATTGAGTTGACCAAAACCAAGAGTAGCAACAAGAAACTGAACGAAGCCAATCCATGCATAGACAAGTTCGAAAATACCCGATGGAAGAAGGCAACTACCACCCGACCATGTGGAACCTGAAGGACCACCCCCCATGCTAGGAGATAACATAAGTCCCTCAAGCACACAAATAAGTAAATACAACACATGGTCTAAACACACGTCCACTAGGTAGAAACACAATCAGATACACATAGATAAAACTCCAGCCAGGAATACTCCAGAGGCTACCAACACCTGGCAGGACACTAATGCACACAAGGGGAGAGTGTCAATGCATAGCTTGATATGGGTTATCCTAGTAGGTCTCCATATGCCCCGACCCCATCCTGGGTTATTTTGGCAATATTTCTTGGCCCCTGACCCCCATTCAAGACTCATGCAGAACCAACATACCCTTCAAGAGGACAAGGTAGTCGATCACACCATTCTAGGCCTTCCCACCTCATCTTGAGCTTATACGAGCACTCAAGCCATGAGCGAGACACACTTAATCTTGTTTAATTTGTTTAACTACTCAATCCCCTAATACATTAATTGGGTTATCACTTATTAAGTAAAACTTCCAATGGGTTATCCTGGCAGCCACTTTGGGCCTTGGCCCCCACTTGGAAGCCACTCCCCCTCATGACACTAAGCCTACTAAAATCCAAAATCAAGGCAACAAATGAAACACCATTAAATAACCAATATAATGAGATCCAACTAAGTCCTGAATAACACCGCATCTCAACCACATGAACATCAAATACTATAGCTTCCAACAAGAGCACATTATGGCTCAATCCCATAAGGAGGGTAATGTTATAATGCCAAGAAATTGATAAGGCACCATAGCCATCCATAAGTAAAGCCCGCGTAGAGATAAGAGCATCATAATACTGACAATAAAGATATAGCTCAAAGACCAACCTCTAGAGCCTCAAAGACATACGGGCCAAAACAACATAAAAGGCACAAAACCTTGGCACCTGATGGTTTAGATTACTATAACATTAAAGGTCAAGGTTTGGTTTAATTAAACATCAAAACAATTCCAAAATCAATAATATTCACATCAAAGGCATAAAGAAAACATTGACTAGTTACATCACAATGATATACAAAACAAACTACCACTACACTTGACCACTTACGTCCTTGATACAAAAAGAACAAACGAGAGTTACATAGGTGACTTAGATAGGTCAACTCATATTTATAGAACCACTGATGGGAAATGATGAGTACTGATATATAACCAAGCATCATCCATCAAGCATTCTCATAACAATTACTATAAATTAAATTTCATTAAAAATTTCAAGCGATATTAAATAAAACATTGAAAACATAAAAACACGCACATTCCCATTTAAAAACATTATTCCAATATTATCCTCCAAATAGATAATTTTTTTTTACCAAAAATACCAATAACCAAATACTTGAAAATTTTCCATCATATTAATTCACGAAAGTTTCACATAAATATTTTATATCAAACATTTACATACAAAGATCTTTAAAATAAAATAAAATAATAATAAAAAATGTTTTTTATTTTGATTATATTTTATATTTTATTTTCTAAATCTGTGATTTAGCAGACTGCTTGTTTGCCATCCTCCATGGCCCCCATGGAGGTTGTGGAGTTACCCTCCACCGTGGGTTCCCACGGATGGTGGGGCTTCCACCACTGTGGAAAAGCCCACACGTGGTAGAGCTGCCCACAGTGGGTGGGGTTCCCACCACTGTGGTTGGCCATAGCTAGTGGGGTTGCTACGACAGGGGTTTGCCCCCCCCCCCCCCCCCCCCCCACCCTAGTTTATGGAAAAAAGAACAAAAAAGATTAAAGATTTAGTTTTTTTAATTTTTTTTCAATTTTCTTTTAAAAAAACAGACAATATAATTTTTTAATAAAATAAAATTTAGAATCTACAGATACAGATATATACAAATAAAATTCCAGATTTATGGAAAAAAAAAAGAAATAATAGTAGATTTAAATTCTCCAGTTATCAGATTTGGAATAATAAATTATAAAGATGAATTCAAAAGAACCCTCGACATAGAATAAAAAAATAATGAATTTATAATTGAAAACCCCGTTACTCGATTCAAAACAAAGATTTATAATAAATCAAAATACCCCAGAAGCCCAATCAAGCACAAAAGCTAGATTCACAATGCAACCCCAAAAGGATCACATTCAGAACACAAGGATAGACAGAATTCATCTAATTTTTCCTCTTAAAAGGAAATTTAATTTAATTTTCTTTACAAGAATTTCACAGGCAAAAAGGGATTTAAACCAAGAAATTCATAGGCAAACGAGATTTAATCCCTACCTCTATATGCAAATCGTAGAAGACAAATGCAAGGCAAACCTTGAATCCCCAAAGTCCACAGCTTCACAAACCAAAAATTTGGCAAATTGCAGGCCAACACAAACCCCAAAAATTCCAGAAATTTCTTCAAAACCCTTCTCTGTAAATTTTTGTTTTCAAAACTTTTTTCCTCCCTTTTATTTCCCCTAGAACTTCATCAAAATGCAAGAATGGAAAATTCCCCGACTTTTGGAAAATTTTCAGAATAATAATGTGCAACTTCCCAAAACTGTTCATGGAAGAAAGAAACTTCCCCCCAAAAATCAATACTTCACCCAAGTTCAAAAATAACCTTACTAAAATTTTAATGAGTTAAAATTTAAATTTCATTAAATTTATTCCAAGAATAGAATAATAACTTAATTAATAAATCAATAAAGCTTTTATTTTTATTTATTAAATAAAACACTAATGTTAAATTAATTTATTAAAAGTATTAACATTAATTTATTAATAAATATAAAGATATTATTACTACAACACACACACACATATATAGATATAGGTATATGTCCACACACACACACACACACACACACACACACACACACACATATATATATCTGTGTGTGTATGTATGTATATATGGACATATACATATATATATCTGTGTGTGTGTATGTATGTATGTATGGACATATACCTATATCTATATATGTGTGTGTTTTGTAGTATATATATATAAAACTCACAAGCAATTAAATAAGCTAATTTCTGATAGGAATAAAACTTTATAGTAAATTTAAAATTAAAATCTACCAACACAATAAAACAATAAAGCCCACATGAACCCAATAAAGACACATACACAACATACCAAGGATATTAGATTTTTTCCTAAGTGGCAATCCGATTAGGTTGACATTGAACAAAGGGACACTACTCTATTACCGAGCACGACTAAGGGTATGAATATCGGGCCTTATGCTATCTCCCACAACTTCCATCAGGATTATGTAGGCACACTCAAACCTGAGAACTAGGCGGAGTCAATGCCTTGTACCTACAACCCTGCATCACCGAGAAAAGCACACATACAAATAACATACATATAACCAACAATTACACGCACACCGGTGAAGGGAAATTGTGACATTATGTGTCTCTCTGAAGTGAGTGATGGAAGATCATCCTCTCCCACCCCATACATAATCAAATATATAACATGAAATCCACACATGATACATCTCATAAGTTAAGCAAATATGTCAGTCCATGGGTCAGTACATATAAATAAAATCTAACATCTAATCATCCATAAAGATAAAATGAATAACCAACATATATCAAATCAAAACATCATAAAATATCTCAATCAAGAGGAATTCAATCATCAATAAGGAAGTGAAAAGCACACATGAGATTCATTAGCATCTAACATAAATATCATAAGAATGATTCTTGGAGGGGCATTACACTTTGCTCATGCTTCCAAGGAAGCTCATTTGTAGTCTTCTCCTCCGCGCCACCACAAAAAACCCTAGTTTCGACAGGTTCCCACAATGATAACATTGCACAACAAATATTTTCCTTTTTTCTAAAATTATTATTATAGGATAATTATTATATTATTAATAAATTGGTTTTCTACCAATTACATAATTCTATCTATTTATTTATTTTTAAATTCAATTTTATAAAGTTTACATGTGAATTTTTTAACTTTATATGATAGATTTTTTAGGCCTTTTTTAAAGATTTCTTCACATTTTAAAATAGAATGTCTATTTTATTTTTGATTTCAGAAAGCTTAGTTTATAATGTGATTGGTTAAAATCATTGGAGTTTTATAGAATATTTTTTTTAGGAATGATATATATATATATTATGCTTTTTTGAGATATTTAATTTTTTCTCAAAATATAGTTAAGAAAATCAAGTAGCTAGGGTTTTCCTTATGAAACAAAAAGGACCTGCAACACGGGCTAGGGTTGACATGCACTAGCCACTATTATTTTGAATTTTTTTCTCTCAAGGGGTAGTAAGGAGTTTTATATTGTTGTGGAGAGTGTCTAAAACTAAGCCCATGCTAGTGATTGGTTATTCCATTGATTTTAGGGATATTTGGCTCTTTTAAAAAGAAATAGGATCTTTTTAGCAACATGAGGAGTTCTACGATTTACTCATTTGGATTCAAGTTTTATTCTTGAGTGATTAGAGAAAGAACAAAACAAGGAACAAGAAACAATTAATTTGATGGATGGACTAATAGAGTCAACACCCAGAAGAAGGGTTGGAAAGGGAAGGAAATAGAGAGATATGAATGGGATTCATATTCCATCATTTGTAATTGGTGCTAACAAAATCTAGTTAGGATAGAAGAGAGATGGTGCATAAGTGGCGTGAGAATATTAGACATGGAAAATCCATATATTGGTGGAATAGAAATGAGATAGGGTATGGGAGGATTTGATCAATGGTGAGTAGTAAGGAGGAGAAGTGATTCAAGGGTGGGGAGTTCAAGCAAATTCCTATAAGTAAGATGATTTTCAAAAACCTTAGACCTCCATAAGGAAAGGCTATATAGAAGAGAGGGTCCTTTTTTCAAAATGGGTATTTGTAAGTGCTTCTCTTAGGATGATAGTTGATTGGTGGGAGGCAAAATGGGGTAACGGGATCAAAGAAAGATAAATACCAAGTAGATTCTTCATTGTGGAATGTAATTTGATGAAGTAGAAAATGGAAATATTATAGTGTGAACCTTTAATAATGGATGAAGTTGGTTTTTTGTCAAAGAATGGGAGCCAAACTTTCATCCCTCCAGGTAGAAGATTGGGAAAAATATTATGTGGATTAATTTGAATCGATTTCCATTGAAATATTGGTCTAAGAAAACTTTAAAGATTGTAGGGGATGAATAGGGAACCTTTGATAAAATTGAAGAGAATATGGAGAAAGGGGGTTCTCAGGCTATAGATAAACTTTGTGTGATAATTAACTTAGATAATAGATGTTGGGAAGAGCTAAATTTGATTGCAAAGTTTGGAATATAGAAGAAAAGATTGTTGTTGAAAGATTGATTAAGAAAACAAGGAATAAAGTGGTTGGAACATAGACCGATCTAGGAAAAGCAAAATTTTCTACCCACAAGGAGTCAAAGGGAGATATGGAGAAAGAGGAGGTATAGGTATAAATTCAAGGAGACATTCATATGCAAGAACATTTAGAAATAATAGGAGATCATGATGTCTCAAAAGGGGAGGTCAGAGACAAAGAGGACAAAGGTTGTTTGGTGATGGAGGGTCCAAATTGTATCATAGAAGACTTCAAGGAGCTTGAAAAGAGTTTTCAAAGGGATATTGATGGAACACAAATTGAAAATCAAGCCTCTAATAAATACCTTAAAGAAATTGAGGGGGAAAGAGAAGTAGGGGTATATGTGCCGCAAGAGAGGGAAGTTGGATTCACAGAGGTAGTGGTAGAAGGAGACAAAGAAGGAGAGGAATTGAGGAGTAGTGGGATATTCAAGAGACCCTAACAAAAGTAGGGACGACTCAACAAAATATAGATGTAAATGCAATTTCTTTAGATATTTCCAAAGATTTGTTTGGTCTACCTACTACCTAGAATGAAGGTAAAGAGGATAAAGGGTAGGATCATGATTTAGAATCCTTCTTGGAAATAGATGAATATGGGGCTCAATTGAAGGAGGATTTTAAAGAGCAAGGTAAAAAAAATGTATTGGAGGTAAGTACATATTCAAGTAAACTTAAGAAAATCTAGAGAAATTGGAAATCGCTCAAAAGAACTCATCCAATTTTTTTTGGATTGTGGGGATAAAAGGAAAATAGGCAGAAAGAAATCAGTAAAAGAGATGTATAGATGGGTATGTAGAAGGGTAGGTTAAAATTATAAGGCTTCTAAGATTAGGGAAGGGTTAACCCCTTCCCAATGGGCAATGCGACATTTTTATTAGAATGTTGGGGTATAAACACCCATAATAAATAGTAGGTGGTTAAAAGTCACCTAGAGACAATACAAGAAGACATGTTTGCCATCTAGGAGACCAAGTTAACCACAATTGAAGGAAATTCACTTAGAAAGAGATTTAAGCATTGGTAGGGTGAATGGGTAACAACAAAAGGAGCTTTTAGAAGGTTAACAACATTGTGGAGGTTACAAGAAGTAATGGTGGAGAGAATTGTGAAAGGTAAATAATAGTTAAATATCAAGGTAAGAAGCTTAACCATTAACCTTCAATTTTTGTTTACAAATGTATACGGTTAGGTATCTTGTATGATCAAGAGTGAAACATAAATCGAGTTAGAGAAACTCCTAATAGCTTGGACAAATGAGTTTCACATTTTGGGAGGGGATTTCAATGCAATACTATGAAGTAATGAAATAAGATGCGAGGGGCTATTTGAAAACTTCAATCTCTGATAGACTTCAAAGAATGGGTTGAAAGATGTTGGATGATGGATATTCACTTGAACAATGGGTCCTACACATGGAAAAAAAGGAGATTTGAGTTAAAAAATATAGCAAAAAAATAGATAAGTTCTTCTGGAAAGGAGATTTGGGTCTGGTTGTATTTGGATTGGATAGAAACACTTACCTTGGTCTAGCTCAAAACACTTCCTGATTCAATTAGACATAGTGAGAGATAAGAGGTCAAATAGATGCCCTTTTAAATTTAAAAACATGTGGTTTCAACATCTTGATTTTCTTGAATTGATTGATAGATGATTGAAGGTTAACCTTTGGGAGGGAAATAAAATGTTCAAGGTGGTTTCACAGTTAAAAATGATTAATTAGAATTTAAGAGAATGGAATAAAGAGCATTTCAAAAACCTCTTTGAAAAGAAATGTTGTTACAAGATGTAATGTTTCTTTTCTCCTAGAATTGATGTTTCTTTTCTCCTAGAATGGCGATTGAATTAGTAAAATGGTTAATACTAGAGTTAACATCATCTGTAATATATATCCAAAAGAGATGCATTCCGTGTAAGGAAGTTAAGTAGCGAAACAACTTCCTACACTAACCTTGAGAGGAGGGTAATGCAAATTTTTTTTACAGATCATTACAACAGTTATAGAAACTTAACAAAAATAGACATACTAACATTCATACCAAAACACAATGATTTACATGGGGAAAACCCTTTTGGGAGAAAAATAGCACACTCCAAAAGTCACCCAATATATTATTTAGCAATAAAAAATAGATTACAATATACTTGCAGAGCAAGCTCTTCGTAGGAGTACCACTAATGAAAGATTTAGAGGTAACTCAATAGCCATAAGAATCTTACAGACAACCTCTATCTCACACACCTCATATATAGGAGATACAATACAAGAAATCGTATTACAAAACCATGAGCTAAAACCACCCAATAAAGTATAGCCTACCTTATCTCCAATAGATTCCTTATGATGTGTTAAAACGCAACTCAACACGTGTCCCTCCCTTTTACAACACATTTATGTGTCTAATACATTTTATATTTCCTATTTTAGGAGTCAAAACTTCCAGAGGCCATGACTTGTGAACCGTGTGTTCAATTGACGAACCGTTTGAAGCGTCGGAAAGCTCACAAAATGCGATCTATCACCTTGTAAACCTATGCCATTTACGCCCAATTTTTAGGGTGTTTTGGAGGATCTAAAGTCCCCAAAATTAAGTTTAAACCTTTAATCACACCCGTCCAAAACATAATCTTTAATATCTTCAAAACTAGTTGTGATCTTGCGACAAAACTTTACCGATATGCTCATCTAGTCAACCAGAATCTTTGGGGAGAATTTCAAACCATTTTGTGCTCAAATGAAAACTTACTATAAATAGTAACCACATGTAAATGTAAGGTTGAGAAAACATTTTCCCAACATTCTCCCACTTATTGAACACCTTGCAAGAGGAAAGGGAGTATCAACACAATAGATCAATTGCTAGGGGCCATGA
Source organism: Cryptomeria japonica (assembly GCF_030272615.1). Lineage (NCBI taxonomy): Eukaryota > Viridiplantae > Streptophyta > Pinopsida > Cupressales > Cupressaceae > Cryptomeria > Cryptomeria japonica. Next base: position 666,301,289 of record NC_081415.1, on the reverse strand, counting down.
GGGCCATAGACTCAAAACACCATATGAACTTCTCTATGCTCATAACCTTGGTTAAAGAATCTACAAAATTCATCAAAGTTTCTACCTTAACTAGCTTCACCTTGCCATCTTTGACCATATCTCTGAAAAAATGATACCAAACATCAATGTGTTTGGTCTGGGCATGAAATGTCGGGTTCTTAGCTAGGTAGATCACACTCTGACTATCATTGCTCCTTGTTTTATTCTAATAACTGGACACAATCTCTTAAGACAAATGGCTTCTTAACAACCATGAGTAGCTTCCATATACTTTGCTTCAGTAGTGGACAAAGCAACCACAACTTGTTGCTTACTCATCCAACTAATTGCACCACCAAATAAAGTAAACACATAAGCACTGGTGGATTATTTTCTATCAATATCACCTACCCAATCTGAATCCACAAAACCATGAATATCAAGGGAATTCATGTCTCCAACCAAATTACAATGATAAAATAAATAATACTCTGAGGTACCCTTCAAATATTTGAAGACTCTTTTGACTGCATCCCAATGAACTCTACCAGGATTAGACGTATATCTAGAAAGAACTCCTACTGCTTGGGCAATGTCTGGTCTAGTACAGACCATAACATACATCAAACATCCAACTGCACTCTGGTAAGGCACTCTTCTCATGTCTTCCATCTTTGATGGGGATGTAGCACAATTTGCAATAGATAATTTCATTCCAACTGTAAAAGGAACACACAATGGTCTACAATCCTGCATGTTGAACCTCCACAAAATTGAATTCACATACTTAATTTGGCTTAGCCATAGTTTTCTGTTCACTTTATCTCTTCTAGTTTCAATCCCAAGGATGTGCTTTGCTACACCAAGATCTTTCATTTCAAATTTAGCAGTGAGCTGAGACTTTAGTTCTAAAATCATACCTTTCCCTTTACCAATGAATAATCTATCATCAATATACAATGCAATGTACCTTAAATGATCACCATCAGATTTATAATAAACACAATGATTTGATTTAGAACACTAAAATCCCAAACTCAACACATATGTATCAAATTTATGGTACCACATCCTAGGACTCTGTTTGAGGCCATACACAAATTTCTTTAATTTACAGACCAAATTACTTTTACCTTTAACCACATAGTGCTCTGGCTATGTCATATAAATATCTTCCTCCAAATCACCATGAAGAAAAGCAGTTTTCACATCCATTTGCTCAACCTCTAGATCATAAGCAACAACAATAGAAAGCAAAAATCTAATGGATGTCATTTTTGCAATAGGAGAAAATATCTCACCGTAATCAACACCCTCAACTTGAGAGTAGCATTTTGCAACCAACCTTGCTTTATACTTCTCAATGCTTCCATCTGAACTAATCTTTTTCTTGAACACCCATTTACAACCAACAGGTTTCCGTCCTTAGGATAATGGTACAAGATCCCATGTATCATTCTTTTTCAAAGCTACCATTTCTTCTTCCATAGCAATCTTCTAGGATTCTGCATCATTTATACCTTATGCCTCTTCTACAGATCTAGGTTGATCCACATTAGTATTCAAAGCAAAAATACATCTCCAATCACTAGGTGAATACCTTTCAAGTGGTTGTCTATGTCTTGTAGACCTTCGATCAAGCTGAGTTGGAGGTTCTTCCTTCTCTTCTGAAGATTCAAAGCTAGATGAGCTCTTCTCAACTTCTTGCCTATCTAGGGGTCTCGATTCAACTCTTTTAGGCATAGAAATAAATTGAATCATATCTTCCCATTTAGCTTGTTCTGGCTGCAATGTAACATAAAGAGACTTAATTTCTCTAAAAATAACACTTCTAGTATGAATTAGCTTTTGTACAACAGGGTCTCAAAGCTTGTATCCTTTTACAACAAAACTGTATCCGATGGAGATACATTTCACAACCTTGATCTCTAACTTTGTTCTCTTCTCCTTTGGCACATGTGCATATGCCTCGCAACAAAAAAATATAAGATGTCTTAATGAAGGTTTGTGTCCTGACCATGCTTCCATAGGCATTTTATCAACAAGGGATGATGTAGGAGACTTGTTAATCAGGTAGCAAGTAGTGACAACAACTTCAGCCCAAAAATTTTGTTCTAGACCAGCACCACTTAGGATACTCCTATCCTTCTCCATAAGTGTCATGTTCAATCTTTTTACAACTCAATTCTGCTATGAAGAATATGGAGTTGTCTTCTATCTATTAATGCTACAGTCTTTACAGAATCTATCAAAATCATTGGAGCAAAATTCATCACCATTATAAGTCCTCAAACATTTAATTTTCTTTTGAGTCTGCAACTCAACCATTGCTTTAAATTTTTTAAAACCACTGAAAACTTTAGATTTACTCTTTAAAAAATATACCCATGTCCTACTAAAATCATCAATAAATGAAACATAATATGTGGATTTTCCAATCCAAGGAACATCTACAAGACCAAACACATCAGAATGAATAAGATGCAGAATACCACAATATTTATGAGAACTCGAGAAAAACTGAACACGGTTTTATTTTCCATAAATGCAATGCTCATAAAAATCGAAGTCAAGATTACAATCGTTCAAACCTTCAACAAGGTTTTTATTTTTTTAAGGTCCTTAGACCCTTTTCTCCAATGTGGTCAAGTCTCTGGTGCCATAACATAGTCTTCTCTATAGGTAACTTTGCTTCAAAAGAAAGAACATCCTTAGGTATACAAAAGCCATATCCATCTACTAAAGATGAAACCCTCAAATCTTTCAATGAAGTATCCATAGATTCTTTTTTACAAAAGTACTATTACACTCAACCGTGTATGCCTCTAGCTTATACAAAGTGTTGAATCTGACACCTCCAGCAATCACTTTATAAGCCTTAATCATCTTACATCCTACATCATAAAAGACTACCTGGACACCCGCATCTATTAGTTTGCTGACAGATAACAAATTTTGTTTTAATCTAGGGATATACAACACACCGCTAATCCTTTTTATTCTACCACCAGGAAACCTGATTCTAACTTTATCTCAACCAACACTGTCTAAATGTGAATCATCACCCAAGTACACCTTACTTGTTGGCATTATAACAGACAAAGAGAGATTGTTGGCATTTCAATAAGGATATTGAGAAGGTTGTTGATGATTATGGATATAACTGATCAAGGATGTTTACTATCTTAATATTATTATTTTGTCATTGATGTTAAGAAATTGATTTTCTAATTTAGTATGATGTTGCCATATCTTAAGAAGTATGATTTGATGAGTATAAAGATGTCGCTAAAAGACACAGAAAGAATGTGATGAATAAGAGGAAGAATAAGTTATTCAATGGGCAACTATTACCAAGTTAGACAATGATGGGATCATGATGTTTAGATTGTTTTGATATCCTACATATGTTGATGATTGTAAGGTTAATACTATACTATGTTACCAAGCAAAGAACCTAGTCGATAAACCCTAAGGAACCTAGTCGGTAAACCCTAAGGTTATCACTATCGGTTAATGAAGGTAGAATGTCTACTGAGTAAAGTTTAGTATTTATTGAGTTGCAACTGAGTAGTAACAAAATGCATTGAATGAATAAAAGCATTATTTAATGAAGGAAGCTGATGAGTTGGAACTGATTAAATGATTGGTATGTCATGCATGAAGTTTGTTAAAGAATCTATGGTAAAGGAAAATCGACAAGAAGATCTACAACTCAGATTGAACCGCAATACCCTAGCACAAGTTCCAAGAAATGTATGCAAGTTCCAAGGCAGGGTAAAACATTTTCAGATTGAAGGATACATTGAACCTGGTCAAGTTTGAAGATTTGATGGTTGTGATTGATCATGGGATATGTGATCAAGGAGATTAAGCGGTTGGCGAATTGTTTATAAATAAGGAACTGTTGATAAACAATGTATGCAGGCAAGTGTATGCACAGGGATGTTACATAGTGATTACTGAGCACTGAAGCTTGAAGACCTGTTTGAATAATAGAGTATAGAGCCCAACAGATGGACAAGATAAGTCCTATTGTATTGAGAAAATAAGAATCTGCTTTAGCATTTTAGATGTGAAGTTGTAGATAGATTTTTATTACTGTTATTTTGTGAAGTGACAGAAAATCTCTTAACCGAGTGGACTTAATAGTCTTATTTGTAAAACCCTCTAGCAAGGTGACATTCTGATTGAGTGTTTGAAATCCTTTAACAAGGTCACTTCTAACAAGGTGAAGATCCTAACAGATCTGAGGGAAATCCCTTAACCGGGTCACATCTAGCAATGTGTTTGTAATCTTTAACAAGATTTGCTTTTAACTGAGCATACTCTAGAAGAGTATATTTCTTAGTGGGTCCGAAATCCCACAGTGGTTTTTCCCTATTTGGGTTTCCACATTAAATCTGGTGTTATCAGTGTTATGATGTTTATATGCTTTTGAGTTTGCATGTTTAGCAGTTTTGGTTATATTGCTGAAGTATATGTTTCCGAGGTTGAATCTGTTGTTTTTATGGAAGATTAAGGTTGTATGATTCACCCCCCCTTCTCATCTTATTAGCTTGGCATCTATACTTAACATTAAGTATCAGAACTATCAATTGGTATCAGATCTTTGGACTCCAAAAGAAAAAGTTTAAAGGTACTTGAGGCAAAGATGCAAAGATGTATAAGAGGGATGCACCAAAGCTGAACAAGTCAAGTTTCTCTACATGGCAGAAAAGTATGAAGCTACACCTATCAGGAGTTGGAGAATATGTTGTATATTATCTGGAGAATGATTTCATCACACCAAGCACCTATCCGTTGACAATGGAAGAGATAAAAGCAAAGCAAGAACATATTCAAGTAATGATTGAAATAACATCTGCATTGACCGATTTAGAGTTTAATGATCTAGAAGGTTGCAATGATGCAAAGTCAATGTGGGACAAGCTCATATCTGTGTATGGTGGAGATGAACATGTTCAAAGAGCAAAAGTGGATAGTCTAAGAGGACAACTTGAATCTATGAGGATGAATGAAGGTGAGAACATAACCCAGTACAATACAAGACTAAAGGAGATTATCAATCAAATCAAAGGAGCAGGTGGAACTATTGAAGAAAAGGATATAACAAGTAAGTTGTTAAGAACCCTTCTACCAACTTATGCAATCTGAGTTTTTGCAATCAATTAATTAAGGTTTGTACCCAATATGCCAGTTTCTTTAAATGCTACTATTGGTAAGCTACATGCGTTTGAGTTAAGTAATTTTGATAACAGTGGGTCATCGGTAAATAAAGTTGAGTCTGCATTTAGTTCTTTTCATATTGGTGAATCTGATGATTACAATGATAGAATGAGTAAGTACACTAAAGGGGATCACAGTGGAGCAAGTGAAATATTTCGCAAGAACATGGAAGAAGTACACAAATTGTATGAGGAAATTAGAAAGCAAGAAGAGTTTGAAGCACTATTAGCCAGAAGGTTACCGAGAGGAAAAGGTAAGTATAAAGGAAAACTACCTTTGAAATGTTTCAATTGTGATAAGATAGGACATATGGCTTCTAACTGTCCTGACAAAGATTCTACTGAAAAGAGAGATTACTGAGATGACAGACAGAAAGATAATCATTACAGAAGATACCGAGACTTCAGAAGAAGAGATAGAAAGTCATGCTTAATAGTTGATGAGGAATCTAATGATGATAAATCAGATGAAACTGATACAAAGGAAGTAGTTTATGTGGCTATCAAAGATGGATTAGATGAAGAAAGGTATGAAGAAAAAGCCCTAATATCTCATATAAATACTAATGATTATTGGATCATAGATAGTGGATGCTCACATCACATGACAGGTGATAAACACAAGTTTGTTATGTTAGAAGATTATGATGGAGGCTATGTAAGATTTGGTAATGATGCACCATGTCCGGTAAAAGGTAAATGATCTATAACACTTCTTGACAATGCTAAATGTAATGACGTTTATTGGGTTGAAGGATTGAAATACAATTTGTTGAGTGTAGCACAACTAAACACTACAGGTTACCGAATAGAATTTCAGAAAGGAATTGTCAAAGTTCATGACAAGCATGGAAAGTTAGCTGCTACTGGGACACAAACAAAATGTAATATATTTCATCTTGACTCAACTTGAAATAAGTGTCTGTATGCAAAGATAGATGATACCTGGTTATGGCATAAAAAGTTTTGTCATGTAAATTTTGATAATCTGATCAAAATAAGCAAGAAGCACCGAGTAAGAGGTCTACCGAGTCTTGAAAAACCTAAGAATGCTATGTGTCGAGGATGCCAGATGGGTAAAATGACAAGATCAAGCTTTACAAGTAAGTCCTACACTTCTAAGGGAATTTTAGATCTTGTGCACATTGATCTTTGTGGTCCTATGAAAGTTCAAAGTTATTATGGTGATAAATGTTTCATATTATTTGTGGATGATTATTCAAGGATGATGTCAGTTATGTTTTTAAAAGAAAAATTAGAAGCTTTTCAAATGTTTAAATGGTACAAGGCAAGAGTTGAAAATGAAACAGGAAGACAACTGAAATGTCTTAGATCAGACAGAGGAGGAGAGTTCACATCTGATGAGTTTAACTTATTCTGCAATGATCATGGTATAAAAAGACAAGTCTCTGCACCGAGAACTCCACAACAAAATGAAATTGCTAAGAGAAGAAATAGATCTATTTTGGATTGTGCCAGAACCCTGATGATTGAAAAGAAAGTGCCACAAACATTTTGGAGAGAAGAAATAAGCACAACAGTTTATACCTTGAACCGAGTACAACTGAAGAAAGGAACTTTGAAGACACCATATGAAATCTGGTATGACAAGAAACCTAATGTAAGTTACTTCAAAATATTTGGAAGTAGATGCTATGTATAGAAAGATGATAGAAATGGAAAGTTTGATCAGAAAAGTGAAGAAGGAACATTTCTAGGTTATTCTTCTAGAAGTAAAGCATTTAAATGTCTGATCAAATCATCTAACAAAATAGTAGAAAGTGCAAATGTGAAAATTGATGAATTTGCAAAAAGAAATGATGAAGGAGACTCCAAAGAACCAAAAGATTATGATGAATTTGTCTATGTTCAACCGACAAGTCTTACTGAGAGAACTGTTGAAGAAAATGAAGATAATGTCCAGTTACCGAGTGATGAAGAAGATCATACAGAGCCTACCGAGCTTGTATTAGCCAATTTTTTCAAAAGACATCATGCATCAAGTTAGATTATAGGAGATAAGGATGATCTAGTGATGACAAGAAACAAACTGAGATAGAACACATGTCTGATATCTGAATTTGAACTGAGAATAGTGAAAGAGGCATTTAACAGTGAAGATTGGATAAATGCTATGACAGAAGAGACTGATCAAATCAAGAAGAATGACACATGGACACTGGTCCCAAGACCGAAGGACAAAAATGTAATCGGTACAAAGTGGATTTTCAGAAACAAGCTGAATGAAAAAGGTGAGGTCATTCGAAATAAAGAAAGACTAGTTTGCAAAGGTTATGCCCAAGAAGAAGGAATTGATTATGGTGAGACTTTTGCACCTATGGCTAGACTTGAAGGAGTAAGAACATTGTTGGCATATGCTTCTTTCATGAATTTCAAGGTATATCAAATGGATGTCAAATTTGCATTTCTGAATGGTATATTAGAAGAATTTTTTATTGAACAACCTGAAGGATTTGTTGAAGACAAGAATAAAGATCAGGTATGTAAATTGAACAAAGCTTTATATAGTCTGAAACAAGCATCTAGAGCATGGTATGAAAGATTGCACTCTTATTTAATCAAGATTGGTTTTATAAGAACAAGTGAAAACAACAATATGTACATGAAGAATAATGAAAATGGAATACTGATCTCAGCCATATTTGTTGATGATATTATCTTTTGTGGAAATGACTCTCTATGCAAGAACTTTGGAAATGAAATGAGCAAAGAATTTGAGATGTCATTAATCGGTGAGATAAAGTATTTTATAGGTTTACAAATACTGCAAATGAAAAATGAGATTTTCATTACTCAATCCAAGTACATAAAGGAAATCTTGAAGAAATTTAGAATGGAGGATTCAAAACCAGTAAGTACTCCTATGACTACCAACTGTAAACTATCAAAGAATGATGAATCTGCATCTGTTGATGAGACACTTTACCGATCCATGATTGGAAAGCTACAATATGTTGTTCACAGCAGGCCAAACATAGCACATGCAGTAGGTATAGTTGCAAGATTCTCTACAGATCCTAAGGAAACACACATGACAACAATCAAGAGAATTTTCAGATACTTGAAAGGCACTGAGGATTATGGCTTAGTATATCCGAAAGGAAATGACTTTGATTTAAAAGTTTATACTGATGCTCACAGAACAAATGGACCCCATTGATGTTGAGGCCTTAGATGGTGAAAATGTTACTCGGGGTACACCATCAGAAGGATCAGGACATGAGAAGTAGGAAGAAGAAGAAAAGAAGCAACAGGAAGCAAAAAAGAAGAAACAGGTAGATGAAGAGGATAAGAGAAAAGAAGAGGAAAAGAGGAAAGAGGAAGAGGATAAGAGACAAAAGGAGGAAAAGAGGAAAGAGGAAGAGGATAAGAGAAAAGAAGAAGAGAAGAACAAGAAGGAAGAGGAGAAGAAAGAAGAGGAGAAGAAGAGAAGAGAACGGGAAAATAAGAAACAAGAGGAAGAGAAGAAGAAGAAGAAGGAAGAGGAAAAGAACAAAGAGGAGAAGAAGAGAAGAGAAGAGGAAAATAAGAGACAAGAGGAAGAGAAGAAATAGGATGAGGAGAAGAGAAAGAAGGAAGAGGAGAAGAAGAAGGATGAAGAAGAGAAGAAGCGAAAAGATGAAGAGAAGAGACAAGAAGAAGAGAAAAGAAAGAAAGAAGAAGAGGAGTAGAGGAAGGCTCAAGAAGATAAGCAAAAAGCCAAGGACAAGGAAGCAGTGGCAAAGAGCACATAGTGGAGACCCCAATGGCAACCGGTAGTTAGGCTAAACTAGCTAACATTACCAGTCCTATTGACCTCCAACATGCAAATGAATCAGAGCTGCTGCAGAGCATTAAGCTTGCTCAAGAGCGATTGGATGCTCTAAGGAGGAAAAAGGAGGAAGATGTTATCCAAACTACGGTGGAAACACTTACCAGTTTGATACCCAGTATGAACCTTCCCAGTATCGATTCCTCACTTGCATAATTGAAGCGCCTATGCACAGTTGTAGAAGACCAGGTGCAAAGCTTGGAAGAGGTTACAGAAGCAAATGCCAAGAAGGAACATCAAAAGGCTTTGGACATTGCCTTGGTGAGAAAGTTAACAAAGCTCCGGTCTGATCTCCAGAAGGCACAAAAGGACATTAGAGATGCAATGAATGAGGGCAATCTACTACTCAACAAGATTTGTCAACCTCATTTATTATGTGATGATGTTCTCACTCAGAAGGACAAACTGCAAACTGATATGCAGTCATTTATTAGCACCTTCAAGATGCCATATGACTCGTTCTCCACATATGGACAAACTATTCACCGACTTCAAATCCATTCTGCAATAATAGAGGCAAAGATAAGCAACCAAACACATAATTTGTAGGAACTTCAGTTGATTCTACTGCCATGACTGTAAATTCTCCAGAAATGCTATCTAAATCTTGATGCCCTAACGGTCACTCAAGAAATGAGTACGATAGATGCCATGGAAGAACAGGTCTCACAGATACAGATAGAGAAAGAGGTGGCTACATACCTACTTGAGTCATGGTCCTTATCCATGAAGCAATTTTTGTAGGACTTTAAATCAGTTTTTGACAAGTTTTACTCTTTACTGTCATAAACACTTATTATTTTAATACTAATGAAACAGGGGTTAGTCTGCAATATTTTTGTCATTGTTGGCAAAGGGGGAGAAGTATATAAATTTTGATGCATACTATGTATACTTTCATGTTATTTTTGTTAAGGAGTAGTATACATTGTATTTTCTGCAAAAGGGATCGTGTATATGCATAGGGGGAGTAATTTTGATTATAGCATATTTTTGTTGTAAAACACTTAGATGTCAAAATTTTCCTAAGTGTTGCCATCAATGCCAAAGGGGGAGATTGTTGGCATTTTTGATGATTGAGGTTATTGATTGTCATTGATGGACACACACTTGATTTGAGATCACTTTTTGTATGTATGAGTTAAAGCTCAACTGATATGATGTATTATAGTCTTTAGACTATCGACGTTTTGCAGAAAGTGTTTACCGGTATCAAGCGGTATGAAGATCCCAAGCGGTTCGAGGATCTCAAGCGATACAAAGGAATGAAGTGACACAACTCATATTTTTCAGTCTTCATTTTTTCAAACCGGCAACCGGTATTTTGTTTGATTGGGCAGGCAACATTGATGACAGAAAAAGCACAAGTGGAGGAGCTTTCTTTTTAGGAGAAAGACTACTGAGTTGGCTTAGCAAGAAACAAGGATGTGTTTCACAGTCAACAACAGAAGCTGAATACGTTGCTGCAACATTGAATTGTACCAACATAGCATGGATCAAACAACTGTTGGAAGGTATAAATGAGAAAGTTACCGAGCCAGTAACTATATTTTGTGATAATACTAGTGCCATTAACATTTCAAAGAATCTTGTTATGCACTCTAAGACAAAGCACATCTCTATCAAATATCATTATCTTAGAGAAGAAGCTCAAGAGAAGAAAGTGGTGTTGGAGTATGTTAGCACAAAGGAACAAATAGTAGATATCTTTACCAAGCCACTGCCAAGGGACACTTTTGAGTATCTCAGAAGTAAGTTAGGGGTCCTACCCCTATCCTCCATTCACTGATCGAGTTCGGTGAACGCATCAATTCGACGACTCTACATAATATCTTTTAGGAGTTGATGTTGATTTACACACTTTAAGATGTTTTCTAAAGGTGTGCAGGAAAAAAATACAGGGAACAGGAATTGAAGACAAAATGCTCTGACCGAGACTAAGTTGACACATAACAACAGGAAATCACTTCATACAGGAAGAAATTATGTTTTAATTCTTTACTTTTTGGCATTGTTGTTAAAGGGGGAGAAGACTGAAGAAAAGGGGAGAAGACTAATGTATGGGGGAGAAGACTGATGACAGGGAGAGCATTTCAGCATTGTAGAATCTCATAGCAATCCGAACTAGTTAGGTCAAATCAATTGGTTTTTCCATCAATGCCAAAGGGGATATTGTTGGCATTATAACAAACAAAGAGAGATTGTTGGCATTTCAATAAGGATATTGAGAAGGTTGTTGATGATTATGGATATAACTAATCAAGGATGTTTACTGTCTTAATATTATTATTTTGTCATTGATGTTAAGAAATTGATTTTCTAATTCAGTATGATGTTGCCATATCTTAAGAAGTATGATTTGATGAGTATAAAGATGTCGGTAAAAGACACACAAAGAATGTGATGAATAAGAGGAAGAATAAGTTATTCAATGGGCAACTATTACCGAGTTAGACAATGATGAGATCATGATGTTTAGATTGTTTTGATATCCTACAGATGTTGTTGATTGTAAGGTTAATACTATACTATGTTACCAAGCAAAGAACCTAGTCGGTAAACCCTAAGGTTATCACTATCGGTTAATGAAGGCAGAATGTCTACCGAGTAAAGTTTAGTATTTACCAAGTTGCAACTGAGTAGTAATAGAATGCATTGAATGAAGAAAAGCATTATTTAATGAAGGAAGCTGATGAGCTGGAACTAATTAAATGATTGGTATGTCGTGCATGAAGTTTGTTAAAGAATCTATGGTAAAGGAAAATCGACCGAAAGATCTACAACTCAGATTGAACCGCAATACCCTAGCACAAGTTCCAAGAAATGTATGCAAGTTCCAAGGCGGGGTAAAACATTTTCAGATTAAAGGATACATCGAACCTAGTCAAGTTTGAAGATCTGATGGTTGTGATTGATCATGGGATATGTGATCAAGGAGATTAAGTGGTTGGTGAATTGTTTATAAATAAGGAACTGTTGATAAACAATGTATGCGAGCAAGTGTATGCACAGGGATGCTACATAGTGATTACCGAGCACTAAAGCTTGAAGACCTATTTGAATAACAGAGTATAGAGCCCAGTAGATGGACAAGATAAGTCCTATTGTATTGAGAAAATAAGAATCTGCTTTAGCATTTTAGATGTGGAGTTGCAGATAGATTTTTATTACTGTTATTTTGTGAAGTGACAAAAAATCTCTTAACCGAGTGGACTTAACAGTCTTATTTGTAAAACCCTCTAGCAAGGTGACATTTTGATTGAGTGTTTGAAATCCTTTAACAAGGTCACTTCTAACAAGGTGAAGATCCTAACAGATCTGAGGGAAATCCCTTAACCGGGTCACATCTAGCAATGTGTTTGTAATCTTTAACAGGATTTTCTTTTAACCGAGCATACTCTAGAAGAGTATATTTCTTAGTGGGTCCAAAATCCCACAGTGGTTTTTCCCTGTTTGGGTTTCCACGTTAAATCTGGTGTTATGAGTGTTATGATGTTTATATGCTTTTGAGTTTGCATGTTTAGCAGTTTTGGTTATATTGCTGAAGTATATGTTACCAAGGTTGAATCTGTTGTTTTTATGGAAGATTAAGGTTGTATGATTCACCCCCCCCCTCTCATCTTATTAGCTTGGCATCTATACTTAACATTAAAGAATAGAACTATCATTACCTCCATTAAATTATTCATATTCAGAAAACCAATCTCTATTGGAAGTCGTATGAAGAGATGCACCTGAGTCAATTAGACATGCATCATTTCCTGCATGAGTAGCCAAAGCCATAATAAATGCATCACCATCTTCCTTCTCAGACTCAGAATTAGAATCAAAATTCTTCTTTTCTTCTTTGCAGTCTTTACGTATGTGACTTGGTTTACCAGATTTCCAACATATAACTTTGGACTTTGCAGGAGATTTGGATCTCCCTTTGGATTTGGACTTATTGCACTTCTCATTCTTCTTTCTTTTTTCCTTAGATCTTCCTCGTATAGTTCGAGCTTCCTTCAAACTGATGGATACCTTCCTCCACATCTCTTTACCAAGTATGGTACCCACCACATCTACAAACTTCAAAACAACATAAGTACTACCAATAGTCATACCAAGAGAATCGCATGAATTGGGCAAAGAACAAAGCAAGATCTAGAATTTCTCCTCTTTGTCCATCTTAACACCAACATATATCAATTGAGACACCAACATATTAAATGATTCAAGGTGGTCTGCAATTCGTCCACCCTCTTCCACTTTCAAGGAATATAATTTCTTCTTCAAGAAAATATGATTTAATAAAGATTTATCTTTGTTGGTGTAAATAACTATTCATCATGGATATTATTACACCTTACTTAAGTTTACTTAGGATAATGCATTTCATAGTAGTTTGGGTATGAGACACTTGGGTGTTTGTGCCACATTGGGATAGTGTGTGTAGGATAATCACCACCTTTTATGGTGTTGATCTTATTACTACTCTATCATATCCACTTATTGTGGAGTGATAATTCCACCTTCGGTGGGTGATCCACCTCATGTGAAATATTTTATTATTTCTCCTACCTACCACACCTATTTCCTGCCTACCCTTGTTTCTTATTGAGCCTCATGTCACGTTTGTGTGCTCACATATCCATATAGCCTTACCTATATATGCAGGATCATATTCATTGTATGGACATCTTTTGATCATCTATCTATTGATGAGAATACAGTTTATTCTTGTCCTATATTTCGTCTCTCTATTGTAATTTTCATTGAGCTCTTGATCTGGGCAAAATCTCACAATCTTGATACATCTCACCAAGCTTAGTCCATAACTTATTTGCAGTATTCTCTTTGTGGAAATTGATTAGAACAGAGTCTACCTAGCACAGTCCTATTAGACCCTTGGCTTTACGGTCCATAACATCATATTGAGAAGTCATAGTAGGATCTGAGGGTGTTTGGACATTCACATCAACAACATCCCACAGATCTCGATCTATTAGTAGATCTTCCATCTCCAACTTCCACATCTCAAAATTACTTCCATTCAAATTTTCCACCTCTATTCTCCCCGATGAACTTGCCATCTGAAAATTCTTGCATTAAGATCAAAAAGTGTCTACATAAGCTCCCACTCAAATTTGGATTAGTTAAAAAAACCCAACAACCCACAATTGAAACCAAAGGTGATCAAGCTCTGATACCATTTGTAAGGAAGTTAAGTAGTGGAACAACTTCCTACACTAACCTTGAGAGGAGGGTAATACAAAAACTTTTACAGATTGTTACAACAGTTACAAAAGCTTAACATAAATAGACATAATAACATTATTACCAAAACACAGTGATTTATGTGGGGAAAACCCTTCTGAGAGAAAAACCCCACACTCCAAAAGCTGCCCAATATATTACTCAGCAATAAAAAACAAAATACAATATACTTGCAAAGCAAGCTCTTCACAAGAGTGTTAATCCTATGAGGATTGGGTTAATACTGAGAGGGGGGGGGGTGAATCAATATTAATACCAATTGAAACTTTAAACCAAAATCAAACTTATATCAAATCTGAAATCATTTATCAAATATCTCTACTTCTTTTATTATATTTGCTAACACATTAACCAAATCATTTACCACATCTATCAATTCTTTCACCACTTAAGCATTCATATAAATTTGATCATTTACAAACTCATTATCCTCATCTATCAAATCAAACACTTTCTCTACCAATTCTTATCAGTACTAGTAACCTTTGATAAAATTCTAATAAAACATCATAACCAGTGTACTCAGAAATAGTGCATGAAATGTAACATAAACAAGAACATCACATGAAAAGCATTCCACACATGAACACCACAATTTTTTGACGTGGAAACCCAAATAGGGAAAAACCATGGTGGGATTTGGTACCCACAAATATTTGTACTCTTTTGAAGTATGCCCTATTAGGAGCTTAGCTCTGATAGTAGCTTACAATACGCCCTCTTAGAAGCAGACCTTGTTAGGAGTCACCCGGTTAAGAGATTTGCCTAGTAGCCCGATTAGGAGCTTGATGATCTGTTAGGATCAACCTCTTGAGAGGATTTACCACTATTTTGAGAGATGCCTTGTTAGGGGACTTAAATGTTTAAGGCATGTTAGGACCTACCCAATTAAGGGATTTAACTCGTTGCAACTGTTAGGGAACAACAGTGAAAAAAGTGATCTGTTACTTGCACTGCTTGGCTTGCTAGATCAGATCCAGTTATGCTCAACACTCTGCAACTCTCAGGAAGATCTCACACTTCACTTGGATGGCTCAACACATTCTCTTAAGACCACCGACATAATAAACATCAACTATGCCATCCTAAATAGCCATCTCAAATAGGTCGGCCACTAAACCCTAATTACATCATGAAAGTACAATACGAATCATAAGAGATCATCTTAGATCATTACATGAAATTACAATGCAATATCAACTATTGGTTGATCATAACCCATCATGAAAATGCGATCTATACCAAAGTCAAAACCTCAAAACACTCCACTAAGCGTTTTGTTGTTTCCCAAGAAATTTTTCCTTGAATCGTGCCAAAACAACAATCAAATAATTTCACGTAGGTTGTGTTGTGTTACCACCTTCATGTAGACTCATCGTCAAACACCATCATAACAAAAATCATTACCAGTTTGATGATTTCTTCACTGGTCTTAAACCCTGATTTCTTTTGGTAGTCTTCACAAGTTTCGGTTCCCGTCAGATACTCATTTCCATGATACAAGATCACATTCCAAACCGCAAAACACCAATCATCTTCGATCGTCCGATTTAACCAAAACATCTTTGTTTTACTGGTTAAAGTTCTATTTCACAGACTTCAGTTCTTTGTCGGTAAACCCTATCTTCTGGTAAACCAAATCACTTAGATGATAAAACAAAACATCAGGAACATCAGTAATTACCATTTGACTTTAGTTGCCTTCAATGACAACACAAATAATTGATCAAGTCATCTAATAAAAAAATCTCAATCTCTTCATCACAAATAGTCTTCTATCCTCTACCGGTGCAATCATCAGTCTTTAACTGCATCACCTGCATCATCTCATTCTACATCATTTATGCCAAATGCCAACATTCCCCCCCTTTGGAATTGATGGCAATACTAATCAGAGTAACATCATCATCTGCAACTTGCTTGTCGATCTTTGTCGGTTCTCCTCCTTTTGTCTTCTCCCCCTTATCCAATGCTTCTCTCAATCTAATCTTCTGATCTTCAACTTCTCCCATATCTAATTTATTTTCTTCTCCCCCTTTGACATCAATGCCAAAGGTATAAATGCATCACTTGTCATCAATTTTGTTGTTGCCTCTTTCATCATCTCTTCTAATCAAATCAAAAAATTTATATCAAAGCATTAAATCGGATCTCTACATCAGACTTGCTCCCCCAAAAGGAGTAGCCTGCACCTTCATCAATCCTTAGTGAAAGATAAACATGAAATCCATAGGATTGATGCATCTCCATCATTCTAGTTCTTTTGGTGTAGGGGTCTAACCCCTAGTTTACCTCTAAGAAGCTCAAAGGTAGCCTTCAATAAGGGCTTAGTAAAGATATTAACTAGCTGATCTTTACTCTTCACATATTCCATTTTCACCTATTTTTTTCGAACTCTTTCCCTTAGGAAATGATACTTGAATTCAATGTGCTTGGTTCTAGAATGAAGTACAAGATTCTTAGAAATATTTATTGCACTTGTATTATCATAATAGATAGTCACTGGTTCAGACATATCTATCTTGATTCCTTCTAGCACATGTCTCATCCATATTGCCTGTGTGCAATTCATGGATGCAGCTACATACTCTGCTTCAGTTGTAGATTGAGAAACACATGTTTGTTTCTTGCTCGTCCATAACACTAATCTTCCACCAAGTAGAAAATCTCCTTTAGTTGTGCTTTTCTGATCATCCACATTACCTGCCTAATCAGCATGAGTAAAGACATCCAAAGTAAAATCTCCTTTATAGGGATACCATAAACCATAGTCTATTGTGCATTTGAGATACCAAAAAATTATCTTCACAACCATCATGTGACTCTCCTTAGGCTCTTTTTGAAATCTAGCCACTAATCCAGCAACATGATCAATGTCTGGTCTACTATGAACAACACAGTGTAGCTTGCCAATCATAGATCTGTACTCTTTTTCACTAATAGCAGGGGAATCATCTTGCTTTGATAACTTGCATCCTATTACTATCGGTGTTCCTGCTGGCTTGCAGTCTTCCATACCGAAAGTCTTCAACACCTCTTTGATATACTTGTTTGACAAATAAAAATACCACCATTCAATTGTTGGACCTGTAAGCCAATAAAGAACTTTATTTCATGTATTAGAGACATTCCAAATTCCTTTTTCATTATATCAACAAAATCCATACAAATATCATCATTTCCACCAAAAATTATGTCATCTACAAACACTTATGCTATCAACATCTTGTCTCCATCAGTCTTCATATAAATGTTGTTGTCCTCACTGGTATGTTGGAATCCAATTTTGATCAATTGTGCATGCAATCTCTCATAACATGCTCTTGGTGTCTTCTTTACACCATGTAGTGCTTTATACAATTTACACATCATGTCCTTATCATCGGTCAAGGAAAATCCATCTGGTTGTTCAATGCATACTTCTTCTTCTAGAATTCCATTCAGAAAGGCTGATTTGACATCCATTTGATAAGCTTTGAATCCCTTATATGCAGCAAATGCTAGCAACATCCTTACTCCTTCTAATCTAGCAATTGGTGCAAATGTTCTATTGTAAAAATCAAACATTAGTTCTCTCAAATCTTTCTCTTGGTTTGCATACCTGCATTCTTATCACCAATTATCTACTCTTGTGAATGGTTCAATTTGATATATCTAGGTATTGCTTGTGCCGGTTCTGCATCTTTTGCGTCGGGTTATTCATTTTCTTCCTCACTGTCATCGCTTATTGGTTGAGCATCTAACTCTACATTTGTCGGTTCTTCATTATTCTTTGCCTCCAGTTCAATGATCACAAGTTTTTCCTCATTATCATCCTTTTCAGGTTCTGATATGCTTGTACCTTTAGACTTATCAGATAGATCATCAACTTTTATATTAACACTTTCAACAATTTTCTTAGTTCTCTTATTGTAACATTTATATGCCTTACTCTTAGAAGAGTAACCAAGAAAAATTCCTTCATCAAATTTTGTATCAAATTTTCTCAGTGTAGTTATCTCTCTTAATAAAACATTGACTTCCAAAAGTTTTAAAATAAATTACACAAGGTTTTTTTTCCATACCATAACTCATAGGGTGTCTTATTGTTACCTCTCTTCACTAGTACCCGGTTTAAAGTGTATAGAACAGTACTGACTGCTTCTCTCCAAAACATTTTGGATACATCACCCTATAATAACATGGTTCTTGTAGCTTCAACTATTGTTTAGTTCATCCTTTATGCTATGCCATTTTGTTGTGGTGTCCTCAGAGCAGACATCTGTCTCTTGATACCCCGTTCATCACAATACTTAATAAATTCATCAGATGTGAATTCACCTCCTCGGTTTGATCTTAAACACTTAAAGTTATTACCAGTTTCATTCTCAACTAGAGCTTTAAATTTATTAAATGCTTCTGATTTCTCCTTCAAAAATGTCATCCACATCATTTTAGAATAGACATCGGTGAAAATGAAATACCTATCACTGTAATAACTCTTTGTTCTCATAGGACCAAAGAGATTAGTATGTACCAAATATAAAATATTCTCAGAAGTACAATTATTGCTCTTGAAAGAAATAGAGGTCATCTTACCAATTTGACAATCTTTGCATATCACATTATTCGGTTTGAAAATTTTTGTTAATCCTCTTACAACACTTGACTTGCTTATCTTAACCAGATCATCAAAATTAACATGACAACATCTTTTATGCCATAATCACTTGTCTTCCATTCTTGCAACCAGACAATTATTAATACTACTATTCAAATGGAATAAGTTACCTCTAGTTTGCTTTCTGGTAGCAATCATTCACCATTACCTCCAAGAATTCTGTAGACTCCGCTTTTAAACTCAAGCAAATAACCTTTATCATTGAGCTGACCAACACTTAAAAGATTATTCTTTAGACCATCAACCCAAAACACATCATCAACATTACTCTTCCCATTTAGAGAAATTGAACCTTTACCTTTCACCATGCAGGGAGAGTTATTTCCAAATCTAACAACACCTCCATCAAATTCATTAAGGGTTATGAACTTACTTTTGTCTTTGGTCATGTGGTGTGAGAAGCCATAGTCTATAATCTATTCATCACTATTTTCCATATGAGATACTAGTACGTTTTCATCTGTCAATTCCTCCTTCACGGCTACAAACACAATTTCCTCATTGTCATCTTCATCTTTAGACTCCTCATTGGTCACACCTTCATCTATTGCAACATAACAATGTTTCTTTCCCTTGCCTTTGAATCTTCTAAACTTCTCTTTCTTATCAATGTTAGGGCAGTTAGCAACAATATGACCAATTTAACTAGAAGAGAAACACTTCAAAGGTAGCTTTCCTTTATACTTACCGGTGCCCCTTGGAAATATTTTTGCTAACAATGCCTCAAGTTCCATCACTTGATCTTCATTGTCTTCATTTCCTCGGTTACTTCCATGACTTGACCCGCACTCATGATTTTGACATTTATCTTTTCCTTTTCTAGCAAATGAACTGGTAATAGAAGCTTTAAAGGAATATTCAATAGATTTTGTCACACTATTGTCAAAACTATTTAACTCAAAAGTTGTAAGCATACTAAGGTTGAGGATTTCTAAGCATTTTACTTACTAATGCGTCATCATCCATTTTACCTACAACACTCTTTATGCCGCCAACAACTTCTTTGATTCTCTGACCATACTATGCAATATTTTCTCTTTCAAGCATTCTCATGTCATCAAACTTTCCTCTCAAGATTTCCTCTTTGGCTCTTTGAACATGCTCATCTCCTCCAAAGATAAAATCTAATTTTTCCCAAACCTCACTTGCAGTTTCCAATCCTTGAACATCAATATATTCTGAATCAGATAAAGTACTTACAATAGCTTCTAGGGCTTGTATGTTATCTTGTTGCTCTCTGAGTTCATTCGGTGTCAAGGGAGTAGTAGTGGGAGCAACATATTTTGTTTCAACTTGATGTAGATCTTCATTCTATCTTTCCAGATCTTGTAGTTATCCTTGTTGAAATTAGGACCCTCTTTCTTCATCATCTTGACTTCCTCAAAATCTTTCCCTCAGGTGGTTAGACTTTCTGCACATAGAGGACCAAAGCTCTGATACCAATTGTTAATCCTATAAGGATCTGGTTAATACTGAGAGGGGGGGTGAATTAGTATTAATATCAATTGAAACTTTAAACCAAAATCAAACTTATATCAGATCTGAAATCATTTATCAAATATCTCAACTTTTTTTATCAGATCTAACAACCTCTTTATCAGATTTCCTCACACATTAATCAAATCATTTACCACATCTATCAATTCTTTCACCACTTAATCAGTCATATAAATTTGATCATTTATCAACTCATTATCCTCATCTATCAGATCAAACACTTTCTCTACCAATTCTTATCAGTACTGATAAGCTTTGATAAACTTTTGATAAAACATCATAATCGGTCTACTCAGAAATAGTGCATGAAATGTAACATAAACAAGAACATAACATGAAAAGAATTCCACACATGAACACCATAATTTTTTGACGTGGAAACCCAAATAGGCAAAAACCATGGTGGGAGTTGGTACCCACAAATATTTGTATTCTTTTGAAGTATGCCCTGTTAGGAGCAGACCTTGTTAGGAGTCACTCAGTTAAGGGATTTGCCTAGTAGCTTGGTTAGGAGCTTGATGATCTATTAGGATAAAGATCGTGAGAGGATTTACCACTCTTTTGAGAGCTTCCCTGTTGGGGGACTTAAATGTTTAAGGCCTATTAGGACCTACCCAGTTAAGGGATTTAACTTGCTGCAACTGTTAGGGAACAACAATGAAAAAGTGATCTATTACTTGCACTTCTCAGCTTGCTAGATCATTTCCAGTTATTCTCAACACTCCGCAACTCTCAGAAAGATCTCACACTTCACTTGGATAGTTCAACACATTCTCTTAAGACCACCAACATAATAAACATCAACTATGCCATCCTAAATAGCCATCTCAAATAGGTCGGCCACTAAACCCTAATTACATCATGAAATTACAAGAAAAATCATAAGAGATCATCTCAGATCAATATACAAATCATTGCATTAAATTATAATGCAATAACAACTGTTGGTTGATCGTAATCCATCATGAAAATCTAATTTGTACCAAATTCAAAACCTTAAAACACCCCACTAAGCGTTTCACTATTTTCCAAGAAATTCTTCCTTGAATCGCGCCAAAATAGAAATCAAATCATTACTGGTTTGATGATTTCTTCACCGGTCTTCAGCCCTACTAAAACCTTAGCAAAACTTCATCAGAAATTAGAAACAATCCTTCTGGTAGTCTTGACAAGTTCTGGTTCTGTTCAGATACTCCTTTCCATGATACAAACTCACATTCCAAATCGTAAAACACCAATCATCGCCGATCATTCGATTCAACCAAAACATCTCTGCTTTACCGGTTAAAGTCCTATTTCACAGACTTTAGTTCTTTGCTGGTAAACCCTATCTTTCGGTAAACCAAATCACTTAGATGACAAAACAAAACATCAGGAACATCAGTAATCACCATTTGACATTAGTTGCCATCAATGACAACACAAATAACTGATCAAGTCATCTAATCACAAAATCTCAATCTCTTCATCACAAATAGTCTTCTATCCTCTACCGGTGCAGTCATTAGTCTTTAACTGCATCACCTGCATCATCTCATTTTGCATCAATTATGCCAAATTCCAACAAGGAGTACCACTAATCATAGATTCAGAGGTACAACTCAATAGCCATAAGACTCTTACATGCAACCTCTATCTCATGCACCTCATATATAGGAGATACAATACAAGAAACCGTCAAACCATATTACAAAACCATGGGCTAAAACCCCCAAATAAAGTAAAGATAACCTTATCTCCAATCTATATACCCTATGATGTGTTAAAACACACATTAACATGTGTCCCTCCCTTTTACAACTCATTTATGTGTCTGATATATTTTATATTTCCTATTTCAAGAGTCCAAACTTCTAGAAGCCATAACTTGTGAACCGGGTGTCCAATTGATGAACCGTTTGAAGCATCAGAAAGATCCTGAAGTGCTCTATCACCTCATAAAATGAATTCATTTATGCCCACTTTTCAGGTAATTTAGAAGGGTCTAAAGTCCCTAAAATTAAGTTTAAACCTTTCATTGCACCCCTCCAAAATGGAAACTTTAATATCTTCAAAACTAGTTGTGATCTTGCAACCAAAATTTTTCGGTATGCTCATCTATCCAACCAAAAGCTTTGGCAAGAATTTCACACCATTTCATGCTCAAATGAAAACTTACTATAAATAGTAACCACATGTAAATGTAAGGTTGAGGCACCATTTTCCCAACATTCCATACATGATAATTGATAAGAATTCTAAAGGAAATATCTAACATGGTAAATTGAATTAAAAAAACACATAAATCAATCATATCATCATTAAATCATATATAAAATATTTTTAATATCTTATATCATCAAGGTTTTCCAATACTTATCTTAATATTAAGCACTTGAAATGGTTATTACCATTCCAAGAAGATTTTAGTGATCTTGGCCCCATAGCTACAAAACATCTAGGAGGAACAAAGCACACTACATCATTCTACACAAATGATGGTTCTTTTAGGAAAAATTCTCAACAAAAGTGCCACTAACCAAGCCCTCACCAAGACGATATTGAGTGCACACTATACCTCGGGTTGGACTCACATCGTGTGTCCCCTTCGTTAAGTGTCCATAGCCCGCCAAGCCAGAGTCTTCTTCTTCTTCTTCTTCTTCTTCTTTCTCGAGTGGTTTCCATGCCCCTTCCAAGTCTCATATAAATAACTTATATAACCTTTTGAGGGGTTATTTTTCTAACCATCACATCCTTTTGAAAAGGTCACCTTTATTCACCCTTTCATAAATGTAATCATAATTCTCTTTTAAGAGAGTTTTCATTAACATTCTTTATTAATGTTTCTTTAAACCATAGGATAATAATATCCTTTATTTTTATGTCCCATTTTGATTCTAAAAGATTTATTTCATAAATTTATCTTTTCTTGGAGAAGAAGTCACATAATAGAAGAAGAACTAAAGGATCTGAATGAGGAGGTGTTGGATTTTGTCATGGATGAAAGAAGGTACCTTAAGGAAAATGAGTTAATGGGGGATTGTGAAGAAACCTTAGTGAGGGAAGATACATTCTAGAGACAATTTTTTTGGGAGAAATGGATCAAGGGTGGGGACAAAAACTCAATTTTTTTTTATAACAATGTGAAGAGTAGAGGGAAATTCAATAGGATTTCTAAGGTCAAGATAGCCAATGGTTCAATTGTGAAAAATCTATATTAGATTAGCAAGACAATATTTAGATTATTTTACTATATTATGAACAAGGAGGGTTCAAATCTGGTGGCTCAAACATAAATTCTTCAGGAGATTCCCTGTGTAGTGACAAAGGCATATAATAGGTTGCTTGATGAGTGTTTTATAGAAGAAGAGATTGAGTTGGAAGTTATTTGATTTATTTTTAATAAGGCCCTTGAAATAGATAGTTACCTTTTTTCTTTTTATCAAAAGTATCGAAGCATCATTAGTAAAGAGATAACAAAGGCCATTGGAGACTCAAGGGCTTTGGGGAAAAATTTAAAAGAGGTTTTGTAACATTTATAAAACTCATACCTAAGAAAGAAAATGTTGTCCAACTTGACAAATTTAGGCCCATTTCTCTTTGTAATACTCTTTATAACATTATGGATTCTTTGTAATACTCTTTATAAAATTATGGATAAGGTGATGGCTAATAGATTAAAGAGAATCTTACCAGATATTAATTTGAAAAAAAAGACAAGATTTATACCAAGGAGATCAATTTTAGATGGGATAGTGATAGATGAAGAATAAATACACTCAATACATAGTACAAGGACTTCAGGAATGATGATTGAATTGGACACTAAAAAGGCTTATGATAAGGTGGATAGGAGATTTTTAATGGTCTTAGAGGCTTTTGGCAAAGAGTGGATAAAATTAATCTTTAGATTCATTTCTAGCCCCAGGTTCTCAACATTAATCAATATTTCCCTTGAAGGTTTGTTTGTAGTATCAAGAGGTTTAAGGTAGAGGGTTGTATTTCCCCTATTTTTTTCATTATTATGGTTGAAGCTCTAGGAAGATCAATTGGAGGCATTATCAAATAATAGATTGACAGGAATGCAAATTACAAGTAATTTACCTTTGATATCACATTAACAATTTATTGATGACCCAATGATTTTTGGAGCTACCTCTATGCATAAGACAAGAGTATTTAAATATATCCTTTAGTTCTATTCAATAACTTTGAGATAGGAAGTGGGAAAGGAGAAGTAAAAAATACATTTCTTCTTCACTTCAACTGGAAAAGAGGAGAGAATTATGAGATTGTTGGGATACCAAAAAGGCTAGCTTCCTTTCTCATATTTAAGAATTCTCATGGTCAAGGGTGTTATATAAAATAAATTATGGGATCCTTTAAGAGAAAGGATAGCTAATCAGATGACCTCATGGAAGGTGACTCAGTGGCTAGGCTGGTAAGATAATGATGTTAATGGCAGTTATCTTTGCCATCCCAATTTACTTGATGTTTTATCTCCCACGTAGTTGAGGCCAATAAGAAGATGAGCCAAAAAATGAGGAATTGTTTTGGACAATAGAACAAGGAGAAAAGTAAAATTGCGTTAATAACATGAGATCAAGTTTTCAATCAATGTAAGAAGGAGGGTGTGGTATTATAAAGAAATTATTTCAAAACAAAGATTTGGGGGCTAAATTAGTGTGGAGGATGTATAGAAATCCACATGCTGAGTGGGTCAAAATTATACAACATAAGTATTTGGAGAGTAATGAGGAGTCTAATATTTACACAGCTATAAATACACTAAAAATATCAAGGATTTGGAACTTTATGAGGGAATGCCAAGACTTAATAATGGACTATCTAGCTTGGGATGTCCATGATGACTAGAAAATGATGTTATGTGAATACTCTTGGTCATGCCAGATTAGTTTGGACAAGATTTTGAGGGTAGAAGAAAACAAAGAAGCATTGAAGCAAAGGTGTGTCAGAGATTATGTGTTTGAAGAGTGGAAAGATGGAGTGAGATTAATATTGTTCTTAAGGATAGGAAGGTGAATATGAGAGAAGGTAGAGATGTCATTTTCTGAAATGGATCAAAATCATGTTAATATAATGTAAGAGATGGTTACAAATGCTTAGAAAAAGAGAGAGTAAATGATGAAATGAAAATTCCAATTAAACTCTACTAGCATAAGAAGTGTCTACCCAGAGTTGGGATCTTCACATGGGCTACCCTTCAAAAGAAAATATTAACAGTAGAAAAATTTAAGAAGATGGGTTTCATTGGACCTTCTAGATGTCCTTAATGTAAGAGTGATGAAGAATCAATGGATCATTGCTAATTTATTTTGGAATGCCCATTCTCTTAGGAGTGTTGGAGTTGGTTATGTACAAGACTGGGATGGACAAGTGCTCGTTGTCGGGAATAATCATTATGTTATGTTGTCGTTGGTAATTGTGGGTTACGACAGTTAGTTAGTCTTCTCGAAGGGTAGTTGGGTGCGACGGTTGGTCGCACCCCTTCGGGTATTATATATTGCATACCTTTCCTTCAAAGTAGCATGATGATAGTCGTATCTGGTGTGATGTTGTAATCTCTTGATGCACATGGACTGTTGAATTAATACAGAAACTGGTTCTTTAATATATTTCCGTTATGTTCTATGCATTTACTTTCTGCGTTTAATTTTTTACCCGTGTGTGGCAAAAATTTGGTGTCGTTGCCCAGACATACTCGGGAAAGGAAGGAGTGGATGGCGTACAAACATGATAGGCCTACCCATTGGTGAGATCAACCTAGAGGCTGACGACGCACAAACGAAGCTCTATGACGAAGAAGACACTGCAACGAGGGAATTCTCAATCCTGCTTCAGGTGGCCATCGAGACCTACGTTCGAAGAGAGGCCACGAAGGCTGATGTCCCAAAAAGTGCCATCTGGACCACACTGGAAGTTATCCCCGCAGCGAATCGGTTGATGAACCACCTCCCCCGGTTGCTTGCACAAGCATCACTGGCACAACAAACCCGCCTAGAGGAGATTGCCTGTGTGGAGTGACGGCAACAGGTCCTCTGACAATACGTAGAAAACAATCGTCATTGGGATGCAGAGCGTGATGGTAAGAGGCGAAGGAGAAATTGAACCCTATAATAATCCCGACACAATGTTGACATAAATTGTGGCCGAAAGGGAAAATAATAAAAGTTTTTTTTTTGTGTACAAGGTGTGTGCTTGCTATGTACAGAAGTGATTTATGCCCAATATACTAAATAAGGACAAAAATAAAATGGTACAAAGTGACGAATGGGAAGTGGCACAAAGGGCGTTGAATCTCCGACAGCAGATAGAACGAAGGCATAGGCTAAGGCAGCTTGCCGAGAGACGACCGACTGAGGGGTTGCTCGAAGCGAACCTAGGAGGTGTCACGGAGGTTGCAGAGGTAGAGATAGATAGAGAGAATTATACTCTCTACATTGTCGTAGGGTTGCCTGAAGGGAACCTAGAAGGAGTCACGGAGGGTACCGAAGGAGAACTCTACAGTTTGCCAGAATACCATTGTAGGGTAAGAAGTCGTGAAGAGTTGGTGGAACAAACAAGGTGAAGTCTAAACTTGATCGATGCTACCAGAGATCTACTAAAGAACTTGTCCATTTTGGAGGACAACCGGAGGGAGACAACCAACCGGAGAGAGACGACCGAAGGTGATGGTACGGCCGAAGGTGCTGAGGGAGCACAAGGGTATTGTACGGGAGGCAATTTGTTCGGTTCAGGGTCAACAACCTTCTCTGGAGGACTCACGAGTGGAGAGTCAGGTGCAAGAGGCGGAGGCGGAGGATCACCAAGTACAAGCACACAAGGCACCAGAGGAGCGAGACCCAGTGGTGGGATGGAAAGTAAGCAGAAGTTGTCAAAGTTCAAAGGTGATGGGAAGGAAGATCCCATCTACCATTGCCGCACTTGCAAAACTATATGGTTAGAAAATAGTGTTATCGACCAGGACGAATGGGTAATACAATTTCCCGCAACCTTAAAGGGAGTGGCCATCGAATGGTACTCCGATATGGATAAGGCCAAAGTCAGCACATGGCCTAACCTGAAGAAGGAGTTCAAGATAGAGTTCCGCCTCCTCAGAGATGACATTGAACTAATAGCCGAAATCTATGGCACAAAGCAGAACAAGAATGAGATGGTCCGAGCCTATAGTCAGCAGCTCAAGGAACTATTGGGGAAAATGGAGAGTCAACGAGTGGATGGGTTGAATAAGAGATGGTTCATGGAGGGATTGAAGCACTCCCTTTGAAAGAAGATGAAAATTGTTCCACCAACCTTGTATGAAGATGCATATAATAGAGCGATGGATCTCGAGAGCGAGACCAAGACATCCAAGAAGAAAAAGAAGAAGGATAGCTCGTCTGAGGATGATGACTCTTCCGAGGGAAGCAACAGTGATGGCGAGTATGAAAAAAAAGGTGCAAGCCTTGTAGAAGGACATGCTGAGGATGATGAAAGAACTGAAGGTTATGAAGGGAGGTCCAAACAAGACTGATGAAGGGGAGCTTTGGTGCACGAAATGTAAGACGGACAGCCATACGAAAGGCTCCTGCCCAAAGAAATCCTATTGTGATATATTCCAGTTGATGGGGCATCCCACCAAGGAATGCCCCTACAAGATGAAAATGCGAAACCAACAAGTATTGCTTATGCAAGAACAACCAACTACATCGAGCGGTATCGGAAGCTCCCAGGCAAACAATAATGCAACATCGGGAGGCTACCAAGATAATCGATGGGGAGAATGAAACAACAATAACAATAATAACAATACAAGGAGTTGGATCCAATACAACTCCAAAGGCCGACTGATGATACAATGCAGAGCATGCAGCCAGTGGGGGCACTTCGCCCAAGAGTGCCTGAAGGGAGAGGCCACACAATATTTGTGCAAATGGTGTGGACTGGGAGACCATGAAGATGCCACCTGCCCAAAGTCTAGCGTCAACTTGCTCAATATCGAGGAAACCAAAGAAGAGGAAGTGTTGGTCGTAACCTGCGCCCAAACCAGACAAGCAACGTGTCCAGACCTAGAGACAGAGAAGTGAAGGGTATGGGAAGCACGGGAAGAAATTGAGAAAGAGATACAAGAGAGGGCGAAGGCGAAGGGTACGACGGGTACTTCCAGCTAAACGAAGGTGGAGGAGGCTATACTAAATCAAATTTTAAAACTGAAGGTGCCTGTGAAGGTACATGACCTCCTCTAGACAATGCCTCAATTACAAACAGTGTTGCAAAATAATCTCTCCCAACCACGCACCAATACCAACCACCGCACAGATGTTCTTGGGGGGTCTGCAATAGACCCCATGCTGCTGGCAGTTAACACTGGAAGGAACTTGACCATTATGGAGATGGGTATCCTTGGCACCATTCTAACTGATACCATCGTCGATGGTGGATCAAGAGTGAATGTTCTTCTAGAAGAAACCTGGCAGAAGCTGGGGAAGCCAACACTGTGGCCACCTACATCAAATCTGTTGGGAGTAGATCAACATGGAATCAACCCCATTGGGACACTAATGGGCCAACAAATTACCATCGGGGTGCAACCCTTCATACTGAAATTCATGGTAATCCCACTAAAGAAAAAAGGGTATGATGCAATCTTAGGGAGAGGGTGGCTGGTGGTAGCCAAGGCCACCCACAACTGGAAGAAGAACACTTTGTCTATGGAGAATGGAGGAAGGAAGTTTATCATAGACCTTGGGACGCAGTTGGTTAGTGAGGAACTGGCATCATCTTCAGAATCAAAGGCTGAAGGAGAAGGCGACCTGAGGAATGAAGGACAGGGCTGCAAGGGGCCCAATGATGAAGGGATTCTCAAACTAGGAGAGTGCTCAGAGGATGAGACGGGGTCATTGAATGGTCTCTTCCACTTGCGAATGGAGGATTACAAAATGTTCCAGAGCTACAGGCTCGAAGCAGAGAAACCAGAGCAAGTAACAGAGGAGGTGTACCTGCTAGAATATTGGAAGGGAGACGCTCATGTGAGTGACACCACCGCATTCCAGCTCCCGAAGGAAGAACCCATCAGGTATCAAGAGGTAAAATTGAAGGAGACAAACCTTGGTGATGTAGATAATCCCAAGATCATTCATGTCGACAACGATTGAACCCTGTGTGGAAGGCCACAGCCTTCAAAATCTTTATTCTTCTTCTTCTTCTTATGTACGGGAAGGAGACAGTGGTTCTTGTAGAATTTATGGTTCCAGGTCTTTGGATGACCATTGAAAATAGACATGCCATCAATAGGTCCAAATTGAAACCCTACCACGAGAAGCACGCAGGGGACCCGAGAGGTCGAAAGGACACCCGAGAGTCCGGAGGGGGACCTGAGAGGATGGAAGGGGACCCAAGAGGCCGGGCAGGTGACTTGAGAGGCACAGGATCAAAGCGGGAGACTCTCGGGCGAGGAAATTCGAGTAGGATGAAGGGTGATCCCAAAGGCACGGGACCCGAGCCGAAGACTCTCTAGACAATTAGATTAGGAAAATAAATTGGAAAAAAAGAAAAAAAAAGAAAATTGAAAAAACAAAACAAAATGAATAAATATATATTTTTTGCAAGTGGTGGTGTGACCATCGTACGATGGAACCACCATAGGAGACCATCGTGCAGTGGGACACTATACGGTGGAACCACTACGGTTGACCACCGTGCGGTGGGACACCGTACGGTGCACCACCGTCGATGGAGGTCACCGACCTCTAAAGGCAAAACTCGATGAGTATTCATCCACTGTACGACCTTCCTAGCCTCCGTACGAGAGATCAATCACCGTATGACACCAAGATTTGGGTGACCCCAGTTGTCATACGGCTCAGTCACCGTACAACAGACCACTCCCTCGTATGACATATAACCTTTGTACGAGCTCGAGACATTACAATCAGTAGGCGTGAAGGAGCACAACGACGACAGTTTAAAAGAGGGTGAAAGGAAAAATACCACGACATGACAGGGATAAACAGTAGTGATGGCATGTGAAAAAAAAATGATGACCAGATTGAAAAATCAGTTGATGGAGTCTAGAGTCGGGATGCTGAAAAAATTATAGTGGAGAAGAAGGTTTTTGGCATCTTAAAATATCACAAAAATGATGTGCGTCATGAACTTCCGTGTGGTTCTGAAGGGATAAACGATAGTGATGCCCAAACCTCGCGAGGGGCGCTGCCCCCAGACTCCCAGTTTATTTTTGAGCTACAATACACTTTTTGAGTTGGGCGAAGGCATCAGAGAAGTCACGGTAAGTGTTGGGGTTGTTCCATAAT
The DNA here is from genome assembly GCF_030272615.1 of Cryptomeria japonica. Classification (NCBI taxonomy): domain Eukaryota; kingdom Viridiplantae; phylum Streptophyta; class Pinopsida; order Cupressales; family Cupressaceae; genus Cryptomeria; species Cryptomeria japonica. Next base: position 666,270,524 of record NC_081415.1, on the reverse strand, counting down.
GTGAGAAAGAATCTTGAAGCTAAGCATTGGCAGGAAAGCCATAAGCCATAGAGGGAGACAAAATTTAAGGTTGCGAACAAATAGAGTTTGAGGGAAGACATTATAGGCCCGCGAAGTCGTACGACACCAAGGAGTTATTCAGTTCAGTTATTAGCCTTTGGGGGGTATGATGGAGGATTTGAGGCGTCTCCTAGCCTTTGTGCCAGAAGGTTGTAGCCACTTCCAGGCATGAATGGTACACTTTGAGGAACTTAGAGTATGTCTCGGCTAGGCGTGAGGTTGCCTTGGTGGATGCATAGAGGGCTCAAGAGGAGTTGACCACCAGGTTGGAGGTAGTAGTAGCATGAGACTTAGCTCAACGTACCTAGGAGTTGGATGCCGAGAGGGCAGTGTGGGTGGCTATCGAGGATAAATTGGCTAGGGAGACAGTATCATTTGAGTAGCATTTGGTGGAGGCTGAGGCTGAAAAGCGTGTTTTGCAGACAAGTTTGGTTTAGGCACAGGAGGGCTGTGATGACAAAAAAAAAAAAAAAAGACCTCCTTGCGGAAGCAATAATGGTGAAATCCACACTTGAGCATCAGATGGTAGCAGACAAGGGTTTTCAGGTGAGGACACAGCAGGTGTATGAGTTCCAGGCTCGACTGGTGTCAGCAGTTCCTGCAGTTCGCTACCTTGGTTCTGTTTAATGTATGAACATCATCTCTATTTTGTATTAAGTCATCCAGAGATGACTTGTTTTCTTGGGGGGGATGATGTTGTCGGGATTAATCATTATGTTATGTTGTCATCGGTAATTGTGGGGTACGACAGTCAGTTAGTCTTCCCAAAGGGCAGTTGGACACGATGGTTGGTTGCACCCCTTCGACTATTATATATTGCATGATGATAGTTGTATCTGGTGTGATGTTGTAAGCTCTTGATGTACATGGACTGTTGAATTAATATAGAAACTGGTTCTTTAATATATTTCTATTATGTTCTATGCATTTACTTTTTGCGTTTTATCATTTACCTGTATGTGGCAAACAGTGCTCTTCCAAATGATATAATGAGTTTATTCAAATCTTGGCCATTGTTGAAAGGACATGTTGTGTTTTCTTGTCTTTTTATAATAAGCCCATTAATTCTATTATGGGAAATTCGTAAAGAGAGAAATATAAGATTTTTTTAGGGTAAAGAGATGGGACTGACCTATTTTTTAAATAAGGTCAAAGTTGCAATTGTTGAGGTAGTCAATAGTAGGGTAAGGGAACAAAATATTAGGGGTTCTAGGTTCATAGAATGCGTTGCATACATGAGGAAACAATGGTTTGATTTGAGGGTTCCTCAGGTAGTGGGGCATGGGGGTTTAAATACTTAAAATTTAAGAAAGAAGGTGATATGACAAGCACGTCTAGTAGGGGTTTTAGTCAAACTTTGACAAGGGATCAAGAGTTATCTCCAAGGAATTTGGAGTAGGGTATATAATTAGGAACTATAAAGGTGAAAATGTTTGTAGAATTGCTAAACCTCTTTCAAGGGGCTCAAAAAATGATGAAGAATTGTATGCTTTGATTGAGGGAATTAGGGAATATTGAGATATAAAATTAGATAAAGTTTTGGTGGAAAGAGACTCCTACATTTTCATAAGTGCAATGAGAAAGGGATAAATGCCAAACTAGAAGTTGTGGCGCTACTAGAAGTTGCTTTGGAAATATATAGAAAATTCATTCTTTGTGTTGGATCATGTATACAGGAAGGCAAATGGCGAGGAAAATTGCATTGCCAATTTAGTTGTAGACGGGGAAGAATTATGTTGGTAGTTGACCAGGAATGAGATGAGTTTAATAAAGAAGGGTGTGGATACAATAAACATCTTGGAAGAGATTATGTTTGATGGGTTGTAGATATAAAGTCTTTTTGTGATGTTATTAGGGCCTTTTTTTAGGACAACGAATAATTGGGGAAGAGATATAGGAATTTGGAGTCATTGACTAAAAGAACTAGTGCACAAAGGATAATGATCATCTTGAGTTTAAGGTTCTTCATAAGGATTCTAAATGCCCATTTTTAATATAGGGTAGACTAGAGTAGTGGTCAGTGAATTGGGATGGGGAAAGGTTTTGGGCATTTAGAAGAGAGATTATAACTATGACTTTATTTCAAATAAATGGCTATCCATTCATCATGATGCACCATGGCATCAATGGCTAGATACTATAACTTAAGTTTTGACCTCTGATCAATATAAACCATTGTTAAATTTGTTTGAGATGATGGTATAGTCATAAACGATCCTCATTGATGAAAAGTCAAAACTTCAATTATGTAGAATCTAACCATCGATGCCATGTTGCATCCCGATGGCTAGATAACCATTTCCATATTATAGTAGTGTCATTGGTGCCTGAAAAATGGAGAAGTAATTTATGGTATCACATAGCAGGTAGTTAGTAATTGAATTTGTGTAGATATGGTCGAATTGAGCAGTTGAGGGGATATGTGTTTAAGGATGGGAATAATGTGTTACAAGAACGCTCAGCCTTGCATGGTCGAATTGAGAAGTTGAGGGGATATGTGTTTAACTCTACTAATAGGGACTATGCTCCATTTTAATTGTAAAATTTTGAACCTTTTTAATATAAAGCAAAACTCTCTTGAGAAGTAAAAAAATCAAGTAGCTATGGATTTAATTCACACCACTAATCTAACTAACATAGATATTTTAAATACATCTATTTAAAAGACATCAAGAGATATCAATCTTGAGACACCTATATTTAAATTTTTAGTGAGAATAGATAGGTGCCTTGAGACTAATATCTCTTGGCATGTTTTAGATAGATATATTTAATATATCTATGCTATTATAATCCACAATGCGAGATGTAAAATAATTATTTCTTGTGATTTATATGTGTAGTCTTCTCCTTTATTTACACTACTCCATAGATATTTTCTATCAATATATCTTCTATCCAATTTATATATTTTTGTTACATCCATAAATTACTCAAAATGTATCCTTGAGATGATCTATCACTTGTGTACAATTATATTATTAGATGATTTTCATCATCAAATCATATTATCAGAATTCACCTATACTTGGCATTATAATTTTTCAATTCCTATCCATAGATGCCTCAAGATATATATATTATACAATTTAAACATAGATTTTAATAGTATTACAATCTATGTATTAAATACACGTATATATTAAATTATCCATACATACATGCACACACACACACAGACACACACACACACACACATATATATGGAGAAAATGATAATAAGTTTAGATATAAGATGTAATATAGATATTTATTTATATTTATTTAAATTTGTATTATATATAATATTTATTTAGATATTAGGGTTCATCATGTAGTGTAATGGTTAAGTGGTTGCACCATTACACGTATATATTAAATTATCTATACATACATGCATACATACATACATACATACATACACACACACACACATATATGGAGAATATGATAATAAGTTTAGATATAAGATGTAATATAGATATTTATTTATATTTATTTAAATTTGTATTATATATAATATTTATTTAGATATTAGGGTTCATCATGTAGTGTAATGGTTAAGTGGTTGCATTGTTAATGGTGCAACCAAGGTTCAAATGCCTGCTAGGCTCACTCAAAATTAATGCTAGTGGATCTTAGTGCTTTCACTAATTAAAAAAGAAAAAAATATTTAGATACATCATATATCTATTTTTTGGTGTGTGTGCGCGGGAAAGGTGGGGGGATGAAACGAAAAAATGTGATTTCAAAACTAGTCCACACACCAATGGGACTCTTGGTGCAAGTTATGGAGTTATATTGAATAACTCAACTTCCCAAGGGATGTTCCATTGTTCTCTATATCACAAGACCCCTCAAGCCAATGCCTTTGCTCTCAGATCACTGAGCAAAGTGACTTAGGGATGACAACCACGAGAACGAGGGATATTGATCAATCTAGCATGGGTGCAATCCTAGTTATGCATGATACTAAATCTAACATGATTTAAACTAGCATGGATATGATAATAAGATGAAATGGTTAGTAAAAACTATCCTAATATGCTATGCTATTCTAATATGATAATGCTATGATAATTAGAAATGCTTCTAAAAATGTTTATTTAGATGATTTCTATTCAAAGAGAGGCTAAATTCTTGATTAAAATGATTTAGATTAGATGCTTAGTAAAATGTCTATAAGTTTGATACTAGAGACTTGGATATGAAAATGGAGGAGTGAGAGCTCTATTTATAGGAAAAGCAAGGCAATGAATGATCAGAATTGGATGATCTTATCAAGGGCTAGGATTGAAAGTTATCAATCCATGTTTACAATTCTCACCAATGAAATGGTGACAATTGTCAACATAAGACTGCTTGAGAGGAGATGTAAGAAACATTAAATGCTTGAGAAGACCTCATGGTTATCCTAGGGGGTAAGGGTTGGGGTTATCCATTGGATAAAGCTTTTACCCAAAGGATAAACTCTTGTGCAAGGGTTAAAGAAATAACCATGGTCAAAGCAATGAATGCTTGATGAGACCCTTGGGTTAGATGAGGGTTGAGTTAGAGAGAAAGTCTCTAATAACGCAAGAGGGTTGAGTTAACCATTAATGGTTTGGAAGACTTTCAAGGTTAACTTGTTGAAGACATAAAGCCTTTAATGGTTTTCAAAGACTTTGAAGGTTTAAGAAGTGACTTCCCTTTGCTTAGGGATGTGACAATATTTAGGGGATGGGTTAGGTTAAATTGGAAGGGATTAGAAGAATCTAGAAGGGGGTTTAGGGAGGCAAGTGGGATATGTAGGAGAATGCAAGTGGAGGATTAAAATAAATAAATTAGATTTATTTATTTGCAATGAACAATTTAATTAAAAGGGGAGACAGGGGAATTAATTAAATAAAGTGATTTATTTAATTAAAGGCTATGAGACTTAGGTGAATTTAATTAAATAAATTGAATAACTTATTTAATCAAATAGATGAATGTGAATAATTTAATTAAACAAAATTTAATTAAATAAAGGAGTGAGGTTAAAATGAATATTAAATATTCACTTAGGAAAGTGATCATTTTTATACGTCTACAATGTGTATTTAATATTTTCATATATAATTTATTTAATGGTAGGAATAATAAAATTATGAAAATATTTACTAAGCAATCATAACATTTAAATTATTCAAAATATGCTTAATAAATATTTTCAACTAAAGCAATAATGAAAACCATATTTATGACGAAGGCGTTCCTTATATGAGATTGCCAAGCTGATTATAAAAATCAATGGTTGAAACCTCTCAAAAATGCATGCAAGACCATTCAAACATTTTCGTCTGTTGATTTTATTCCTGCTTGTACAACCAAATACGTCGTCTATATTGACAGCTTTTTGGTATCGTTGCCCAATCAATTTTATTTCCATCTGACACGAGAACCGGTTCCTCACACACTATATAAATCAAGGGCTCACATCCACATCCACTGAGAAGTATGCAAGACAATTGCGTTGTTCATAGCCATCAGATTATTTCCATCAATTTTTATACCTTTTTCTGTATTCATATTGTTTGGGCCCACGTATGTTTTGGGTTTATCATGAATTGTGCCACAACGACAACTCTTCCCTGCCTCTTTCACTCATTTCAAAATGAAACGATTACTAACTTCAATTTGATAGTACTCCCCCTGAATGAGAGAAAATTAAACGATCACTAAATTGTATTGGTTTTTTAGATTTTATTTTGGCTCACTTTGATCTCCATTATAATATGAGCTTTTCCGTTATAGCATTACTTTTATATTTATTTATTTTAATTCTTTTATTTTAAAAGTTGACTTGAAAAGCAATTTCATTTTTTTAGATTTTTTTATTTTTTTAAAATTTATCTTTTAATTTTTTTTTTTTAGAGGAAGGCTTCTCAACATATGGAGATTGTCTTATATTTAAATATTTATATTTATAGTGTATTTATTATTGCATATTATATGGAATTTAATGTACAATATTAAGTAAAAAAATTATATATTTTATTTTTAATACATAATACTCTTTAAGTTAAATATATACAAAATATAATATATAATTAATATATATATATATATTTAATTTAAAGAGTATTATGTATAAAATATAAATTATATAATTTTTTTACTTAATATTGTACATTAAATTCCATATAATATGCAATAATAAATACACTATAAATATTTAAATATATATATATATATTAATATAATATATTATTTAAAATAATTTATAAGAAATCTAACAACTTAACTATTCTTTTATAGAGATGAAATGAGAGGGATGGAAGCATGGAAAGAGGCCTACTTGTGCTAATTCACAATTTTTATATACCTTAAAATATATAAGATGATTAAACTCATTGGTTCTCATACTTCACAAATAAATAATGCAAATCAATTAAATCAATTTTGATAATTTTGGAATTTAGGATTTTTGAGTTCATGTAGTGAATTTTGTAGCTTCGTCAATGATAGACTATAGGTTTGATTGTAGGTATTTGAAACTCTCTACATATGTAAGCTCAAGATTCTCAAATATTTTGATTGACACCATCAAGTTCTCTCACTAATGTATTGTAATTGTTGGACATTACACTATTAGTAACCATTCAAATATGGTGTTTTCACTAAATAACTTTTCCACTCAAAAAAATCAAATTCAAATTCAACCAAAGAATTTCTAAATAGAAGATAAAAATGTAACTCTTTACTCTTATACACTTCACTTATTTGTTTTTATACAAATTTGAGATTGATCAAATATATTATTAACTTAATAAGATTATTATATGCTAAGTTTACTATTATTTATTACTAATTATATTTATTTTAAATTATTATTATTTTATTAACATTTATACTTTAAATAATTTGACTTTACATTCTCTCTCTCTCTCTCTCTCTATTATTTCAATCACCTATTTTGTTTGTCACTCTTGCCCTCTCTCTCTCCCCCTCTCTCCCCCTGTCCCCATCTCTCTCTCTCTCTCTCTCTCTCTCTCTCTCTCTCTCTCTCTCTCTCTCTCTCTCTCTCTCTCTCTCTCTCTCTCCATACAGATCCTACTCTATATATCTATCTATCTCTATCATCCTCTCACTCTTCTCTATCTCTTATATCTATATCTTTCTCTACATCTATCTCCTTATCTCTCCATCTCTTTCCCTACCCCTCTTTATCTCTTTCCATATCCCTCTCTATCTCTTTATGTCACCCTCTATCTATATCTCTCTGTCTCTTCCTCTCCCTCTCCCCCTCTTTATATATTGAGTTATCTCTCCCTCTATACATATTGAGCTCTCTCTCCCTCTCTACATACCTCTCTCCTCCATCCTCTCCCTCTCTCCCTCCTCTACCTATCTCTCTCCATTTCTATCCAACCCTCTCACTCTCCCTATTCTACCTATCTCTCCCTTTCTCTCCACCCCTCTCCATATCACCCTCTTAATCCCTCCCCTTCTCTCCCTCCCTTTTTGCCTCCTTATCTCCCTATATATTTCTTTATCTCTCTCTCTCTCTCTCTCTCTCTCTCCATTTTTATTTCCCCATCTCTATTTGTTTGTCTCTCTATCTCTCTTTCCCTCTAGCTCTCTCTTTACATCTCTTTATATCTTTATCTCTTTAAATATCACTCCATCTAACCATTTGCATCTGTTTCTATTTCTCTGTTTCCCTCTTCCTCTGTCTCTCTATCTCTTCCTCGCTATATCCCTATCTTTCTCTATTTATATGTCTCCCTCTACCTCTATCTATCTCTTTATCAACTTCTCTCACTCTTTCTCTCTCCCTCTATCTTGATCTGTATCTTTATCTTCTTCTATCCCCTTCTATCTCTAGACATCTCTATATCTATATCTATATCTCTTTTATTCTCTAGCTCCATCTCTCCATATTTCTTCTTGAATCTTTTCTTTCATCTCTATATCATTATCTTTTCATCTCTCTTTGCTCTTATATCTCCCCCTCTCTCTATATCACTCCATGTCTCTATCTTTATCTTTCTATTTCTCCCTCTCTCCTCTCTTGTATATATTTATCTCTTCCATCTCTATATATCCTTCTCTCCTCTCTCTCTCTTTATATCTCCCTCTCCTTTCCATATTCCACTATCCCATCTCCATCTCCAACTTCCTCTCTATCTCTATCCCTTAACTCTATATCCTTATCCATGTCTCAATCTCTCACTCTCCCTTCCCTCTCTCTCTCTCTCTCTCTTTATATACTTATCTCTCCCTCTCTCTCCCTCTCTCCCTATTGCAAACATAGCATAAGCCTATTGGTAATGAAGCTTGATTATCTTCACGATTTAGATTTTTAATCTTAGTTGAATGTTTGATTCCATGTAAGTGAATTCATAGTTTATTTGAAGCTACCACTTCTCCATTATGATCTATGTTGCACAAATAACATCATTTGCTAAATGGCCTACCAATTTACCTCACTACAAAAAACTATGCAAAAAATAGACCAAAATATTTTCAAATTGACCCTTCACACCAATTCGGCATACCCATTGGACACCAAGGTGCAATTGCTAGTTATAATAAAATTTTGAAAGAAAAAATTGAATATTTTAAATGAGTAAAAATCTGTTCACTTGTCATGTTTTAAGTAATAATTTTTTTTACCTTTATTTATTATAATTTACACTCAATTGAACATGAAAAAATCTTAAGAGATGCTTATTTTGATTTTCTTACGTAATTTTAATATTTTTTGCTACTATATAAGTTTTTAGTATTAATATTGTATTTGTCAAGTATATATTTTAATATTTTATGATTATTATTATTATTTTTTTAAAAAGGTGGCAGTTCCACTTAATATATTTTATTTATTTATATATTTCTTTTACAAAAGCTGATTCAAAGAGCTCCTGAAGAAAAGAACCAGTAAGAAAAAATTTGATCCTTGCTCTATAATACATAGAAAGGTTATGAAACTTAAATCCCTAGTATGCCCAAAAGTACAATATATCTTATAATGTCCACAATATCGAGTGCCACAAATCATCCCCAAGAATCAAATGCTTTTTGGAATATTTTGAACAAGATGAAGTCCAAACCAAAACATCACGAGAGATGTACACATTTACATAGCAGTCCACAGTCTATGTCACTTATGCATTTATTCAACTTGCAATCCAACACACTTCTTAAATGCTCAAATCGACATCCATTCACATCAGACAGATACATCAAGACCACGAAACCCTGCACTTATAATACCTCACATACCAATGTTTATCATTATGAAAAATACCACTGCATAGCCATGCGTAATATTATCCAGTACCCATGTCCTCCAAAAAAAATTCCTTAAGAATTAGAAAAGAATCGAGATCACAATTCGGACCCATCCTATTAAGTTCCACCTTGGAAATTCCCATATTTGCTAAATGATCTGCAACCCGGTTCCCTTCTCTATACACATGTGAAATGGTAAAGTTTACAAATGTATCAATAAGTGTCCATGCTTGTTCAAGTAAATATCTTATCTGCCATTTGTCAATATTTCTCTTTATGCAATCATTGATAATAATAGTTGAATCTCCTTCAATGTGAATACAAGAGATGTTCAATTTTTTTACTAGTAGAATGCCTTCAAGCAAAGCATATGCCTCTACAAAGTTGTTAGCACCCGGTGGAATAGAAGCGGATTTCAAAGCAAAAACACACCCTATGTGGTCCTTATGCATACTCCTATTCCTGCATCACTTGGGTTCCCTTTAGAGGAGCCATCAAAATTCAATTTGAAATGCATTGAATCCAGAGGACACCATTTCACTTTATTTCTATCAATTTTACTAGTTCTCACTCTCGAAAAACAAGGTGATACAGGAATAGAAATGCCTGTCCAACAATTAATAACTTGACCATCCCAAGAAGCAAATTCCCTATTTGGATTGAATTGATTTGAAACATGAGCATTAGCCAGTTCTGATACTGATTTTTCAAAATAATTGAAAACATCAGAAAGAGGAGATGTTTGATTTCTAAAAATACGCTTATTTCTTTCCCACCAAAGTGACCATACTACTGTGGATGGGATCACTTTCCAAATGCATGCAAAAAGAGAGAATGAGTATAAGACTGGCCATGATTGGAAAAAATCCCATATATTATTTAGAAGAGGGATGCTAAAGGAAAGCTTATCAAGCACAAACATCCAACAATAATGAGCAAAATCACATTGGAGGAGGAGATGATATAACGTTTCACTGTGCTCACCACAAAGTACAAAAGCAAATGGATGTGCAATATTCAATTTATCAAGTCTCTCACTGGTGAGTATTCTCTTGTGTAGATAAAGCCAAGAAAACATCCCTGCCTTGGGAAGAACACTATTGTTCCAACAAAAATTATAAGCTCTTTGTGAATAGGATTGAACAGACATCTGATGAATTGCCTTATACCCTTCCTTGATAGAGTACTTTCCATTCTTCGCAGGGAACCATATCAATTTGTCCAAACCATTAGAGATAAAAAATAATGCGGTTCTTGAGAATCAAAGAAAATTTTACCTTTTGACCCGAGGAGATTGGGAGTAGAGCCGACTTCTTCCAAATGACACGATTTGAAGGCTTCTCAAGACCATCTATGTAATCATAAAGGTGAGAACCCCATTGAGCAATAAATATAGGGATCACATCTACTAGAGATTTCTCAAGATTAAGAGGGGGAAGACCACTCCATGAATCATGCCAAAAGTTAACATCTTTGTCATTATGTACTTGCCATGATAAATATCTCGTAATCACATTCCTAGAAGCCATCATGAAGTTCCAAACTGTAGACCCTGATGGAGGATCAAGGATAGTAAATATACGTGATGGGGTAGGAGTATCTAAATACTTTTCTTGCATAATTTTACACCACAAAGCATGTGGTTTTACATAAATATTCCAAAACAACTTTCCCCCAAAGGCCTTATTTCTTTTTGAAAGATCGTGCATACCAACCCCGCCCGTAGATTTACTTGGAGTCATTTTGTTGAGAGACACAAGCGGGATCTTTTTATCTTCTGAAAGACTACCTTTCCAAATAAAATTTTGAATAATTTTCTTGATATGGGAAACAATAGATTTCGAGGCTTGAAGGACTGAAATTTAATAGTTTGTGTAGATCAGAAAATTGGGAAAACATCAAAGCAATATAACAATTAGGACAATCACAAAACCTAAAACTGCAATGAAAACAATCCTAATCTAATCAATGAAAACATGAAGACAAGATATTCAAAATGAAATCAAAGCAAACCAAATGCAGATATCTCCTTCATGTGGCTCCATTGTTCTTCTTTCACCTTACAATTTGATGTTGTTATCACCTACAAAGTGCATTTGCAAGTGGAAAGCAAGTTGTTGATGAAATTTGTAGCATAAGGTTACTCGAAAATGTGATTGATTGATTGACAAAGGAACTCATCCAATTTATAGATAAATTGGAGAAAAGACAAGATTAGCATGAAGAGATTTGAAAGGAAATTCAAATCAAGAATGGCAAAATTATGACAAGTGTATGACAATTGCTATGCAAGGTGTTATGACAAATTATGACAAATTATGACAAATTGCTATGCAAGATGTATGACAAAAATTTGAAATAGAAATAGAAATAGAAATTAGAAATTAGGAGAAATTAGAAATAAGGTTAGAAATGATGAATTGGAAATTAGGAAATTAGAAAATTAGGTGAGTTAATTAATAATTTTTCATTCATTAATTAATTCACAAAAATAGGGGGAATTAATTAGCCAATTAAATAAACATTTAATTGTGACAAGAAGACTTAGGATAAATAAATAAATTATTTAACCTAGAGGGAAAATGACAATCAAGATTAAATGAATAAATCATAAAATCCTAGAAGATGAATTAGAAATGCAAGGACGACAATTAGGTCTTGACAAAAGATAATTGATGTAGGGTCGATTTGATCATGATTCTGACTGACAAAGGACCAGTGTTGATAAATGATTGAGATTGGTTTGACAAAAAATCAATGACAAATTGACCAAGATTGACAAGGAGACCAATTGATAAGCGCCAATTGACGAGGAACAATGACTAATTGATCCAAATTGACATGATTGAAAAGGACAAAGATCGATGACGAATCGATCACAAAATGACAAGATTGACAAGGACAAGGATCGATGACGAATCGATCACAAAATGACAAGATTGACAAGGACAAGGATCGATGACGAATCAATCGCAAAATGACAAGATTGACAAGAGGACAAAACCCTAATTCTATCATCGATTAGGATTGACGATGTCCAAAATAATGATAAATGAGCACGCACCATGATGCAACAGGATAAGATCGACCAAAATCATGACTGAAGATTGCTATCGACAAGACCTAATTCGAAAGCGAGAAAAATGAGGAATGCAAAAGAAGGACTCGATGCTCGCAAATGATAAAGACCAAGTGCACAACATAGAAGAAATGTGAATGCGACGCAAGAACCCTAAAATAAGGCAATGCGCAAATGTTAAAGTATGACTCCACAAGCGTTGACCATTTTTAGACGTCTACAGTTTGAAATTGTAGCCAAAACAGTTTTGACAAGAAGGATTCTGCCTGACAGAGATAACCATCTAGTTTTCCACACATAAATTATTCTTTTTAATCTGTCAATCATAGAATTTTAAAAAGAAGGTTTCCCTTCTCCCATAAAGAAAGGGATACCCAAGTATGAGGATGGAAGAGAGTCCACTGGAAAGCCCAATGTCTAGATAATGTTGTTAGACACCATTTCTGAAGTATTGAATATGAATAATTTAGATTTCTGAGCACTGATCCAGAAGTATATATGTCCAACATTTTCTTAATATGCCTTGCTTCTTGAATATTGGAACAACCAAATAAAAGTGTATCATCTGCAAATAAAGTGTGAGTGATAGAAATTGAGGTATTAGGGATGCATACCCCCTTCCAAAGACCCAGACTCAACTGCTTATTGACCAATCTGCTAAAAGCTTCTGCCATAATAATGAAGAGAAAAGGTGATAGTGGGTCACCTTGTCGAGCTCCTTGAGTGGCTCGAAAAAAACCAAAAGGATTACCATTAACAATAATTGAAAAATGTGCCCTGGAGAGACAATTTTTTATCCATTTGCACCACTTATCCGAAAAGCCAAACTTTCTAAGCACTCTCAAAAGAAAAAACCAACACACTTTATCATATGCTTTCAACTTGTCTAATTTAGCTATGAAAGTAGGGGACTGTGAAAAGTTAATTGAGTGCAAAACTTCATGGGCCACAAGCACACCTTCCGATGTTTCCCTACCAGGAACAAAACCTTCTTGTTGAAGAGATATTACTTTATGTATCAAGGATTTTAAGTGGAGGTAAATAGCTTTTGTGAAAATATTGTACACTGTATTACACAAGAAGATAGGCCTAAAGTCTGCAAAATATTGAGGGTTATTGGATTTGGGGATAAGAGCAAGATGGGTTAAATTGAAGTTCTTGAGAATAAAAGCTTTTTGTCTTGACTCCTCCAAAGCCATTAAAAGATCAAAGCTTAAAATGTCCCAACACTTTTGAAAGAATAGTATGGTGAAACCGTCAGGGATTGGAGAGTTGTCAGGAGCCATCGAAACTACCACCTCTTGTAATTCAGCAAGAGAGAAAGGTTGCATCAGATAATAGTTATCACGCTGTGAAATAATATTTTATGATTATTATTTTTTACGTGTACTTGTAATTTTTTATTATTTGTGTTATAACATATTTTATTATTAATATTTACTATTTATTTTGTTATTTATTATTTATTATTTATATATTACTTTGTCGGCTATTTATAGCACTTGCATTGAAAGTAGGTGCAATAATTACGTTGATTATATATATATATATATATATTCTTATTAATTTGATATTAGGTTTATATTTGAATTTACAAGTACTTTATTAAAAAAATGATACAACATAAAAAAAATGTTTACTAATAATTATTAATAATTTATAGGTCTTGATAAAACATTATATGGTTTGTTTTGACACGAGTCATTGTAGCAATCTTGGATGTAATGCTCATTGATATGTTGAACATTGATTTTTTTAAAGTATAGAATCGAGGAAATTGAACATTGATTTTGACTTTTTCAAGAGGTAGATGGTGTCAAGTATTTTGGGAATGAAAGGATGAACCTAGGTAAGAAACTAGTTGAGGGGATTGATGAAAAAGGTCATTAGACCATTCAAGATAAGAAACTAGGTGAAGGTATTTTTGATTATTCTATTAATAAGAGTGATTTCCGTGAGCACTATGTGTTTGGTAAACAAAATAGATCTTTATTTTCTAAAGGAGCTAATAAATCTAAGATACTTTAATAGACTATTCATTTGGATGTATGTGGCCCAATGGATGTTGACTCTTTGAATGGATCTCAAGATTATGTTTCCTTCATTGATAACGTCTCAAGATATACTTGGATTTATTTTATGCATTCAAAATATGAAATTTGCATTAAGTTTAATGAATTTAAGGCATTGGTTGAAAAGAAGCCATATTACAAGATAAAAGTATTGAGATATTATAATGGGGATGAATATCACTCTAAGCAATTTGATGAGTTTTGCAAACATGCAATAATTGTTGGGAAAAAGACTACACCTTACACTCCCCAACATAATGGAGCAGTAGAAAGAACGAACTATAAATTAATGGAAAGAGATAGGAGCATGTTAAGTAGTGTTAAGATTGATAAATATTTTTGGGCAAATACAATTGGTACTACTTATTATTTGGTTAATAGATCTCCTTGTAAAGCTCTTGTTGATAAAACACCTTTTGAAATGTGGTTTCATAAAAAGCCTTCAGTTTCACATTTAAGGGTATTTGGTTGCAAGGCTTTTGTTCATGTGCCCCAAGAGAAGTGATCTAAATTGGATTCAAAAGCTTAGAAATGCATCTTTGTAGGATATTGCGAGAATGTAAAAGGTTATGAGCTTTAGAATCCTCTAACCCATAAAATAATTTTTTCTAGAGATGTCATTTTCAAGGAATTTAGAGCTAACTTGGGTGAAGAACAAGCAAAAGAAAAGTAAAAAACAATACATTTTGAAACTAAGCAAGAATATGCACATGTACAAGAACAAATAGACGGACAAGAAGATGGAGAAGAAGAAGAGAGTTTAATTGAAATTTAAAAATAATAAAGAATACAAGGAAAAACCTCTTACTCCACGTTTGAGAAGGTCCACAAGAAAATGGACTCCAGTTGACAAGTATATCCCACCAAATTTTTGTTGTAAGTTTGTTTTATTAAGTATTTACAATGAGCCTAGATTCTATAGGGAAGCACTATCTTTTGAGGAAAGTGTGTCTTGGATGTACACCATGCAGGAGGAGATGACATCTTTAGATAGTTGTGACACTTAGGATCTTGTTAGTTTTTAAAAAGGAAGTAATATCATTGGATGTAAGTGGGTATATAAGAATAATTTTGGAGCAAATGGTCGATTACAAAGGTACAAGGCTAGACTGGTAGCTAAGGGCTACTCTTAGAGAGAGGGAGTTGATTTTGGTAAAATATTCTCTCCTATTTCTACGCTATCTTCTATTAGATTCCCATTATCTATTGTTGCTTCTTGTGATTTTGAGATAGAACAAATGAATGTTAAAACTACTTTCTTGCATGGAGATCTTGAAGAAGAGATTTATATGTGACAACTTGACAATTTTGTTGATAAAGAAAAAGAAAACTTGGTTTGTAGGTTAAAACGAGCATTGTATAGTTTGAAACAGTCACCCAAGAGGTGGTACCATAAGTTTGATGCTTTTACATTAAAGTTGGGTTATGTTAGAAGTGAAGAGGATCACTTTGTTTATGTCAAGGCTATGGATGACCAGTTATTGATCATTGTCTTATATGTTGATGACATGTTGTTTATTGGTAAGAGCAAGGTGATGATTAGAAAGCTCAAAACTCACCTTTCTGGCAAATTGATATGAAGGATTTGGGGGCTTCTAGATATATTCTTGAGATGGAAATTGGCAGGGATCGGATTCACATAAATCTTTGGTTAAGTCAAAGTAAGTATGTTGATACCATTTCAAACATTTAAAATGTAGGATTGTAAGCTATTAAGTATTCCATTTTTGGTTGGTACTAAGTTGGGTTTAGACATGTGTCCTAATTCTGATGATGATAATATTGAAGAGATGTATAATTTTCCTTATTCTAGTTTCATTGGTAGTCTAATGTATGCAATTGTTTGTACTAGATCAAATATAGCCCAAGCAGTGGGAGTTCTAAGCAGGTTAATGTCTAAACTAGGTAAAGAGCATTGAACTTTTGTTAAAGGGGCATTAAGATAATTGTGAGGTAATTCTTATTATTGTTTGGTTTATCATGGTACTAATGATGTGGACAAGTAATTGGATATATAGGATTTTGTTGATGCAAATTAGGCAGGTGACTCGGAGAGTTGAAGGTCCACTAGTGGCTATGTGTTTACTTTGCTTGGAGGTGCAGTGACTTGGATGAGTAAAGACAACCTACAGTTGCATTGTTCACCATTGAAGTAGAGTATGTTGGCATTTCAATAGAAAGATTGTTGATATTCATTAAGGATATTGAGAAGGTTGTTGAAGATTATTGATATAACTGAAGAAGGATGATAACTATCTTTATAACATTATTTTGTCATTGATGTCAAGAAATTGATTTTTTGATTCAATATGATGTTGCCATATCTTGAGAAGATTGATTTGATGAGTATTAAGATGTCGGTAAAAGACACAGAAAGAATGTGATAAGAAAGGGGAGAAATAAGTTATTTAATGGGCAACTATTGTTGAGTTAGACAATGATGAGATCATGATGTTTAGATTGTTTTGATATCCTACATATGTTGTTGATTGTAAGGTTAATACTATACTATGTTACTGAGCAAAGAACCTAGTCGGTAAACCCTAAGGAACCTAGTCAGTAAACCCTAAGGTTATCGATATCGGTTAATGAAGGCGGAATGTCTACCGAGTAAAGTTTAGTATTTATCGAGTTGCAATCGAGTTATGACAGATCACATTGGATGGATAAAAGTATTATTTAATGAAGGACAATGATTAGCTGGAGATGTATAAATGATTGGTATACCATGCATGAAGTTTGTTAACAATCTACGGCAATGGAAGATCGACAGGAAGATCTATAGTGCAGATTGAACCATAATAACCTTGTGCAAGTTCCAAGAAAGGAATGCAAGTCCCTAGGCAAGTTAAAACATTTTCAGATCGAAAGATGCATTGAACCTAGTCAAGATTGAAGATCTGATGGCTAAGATTGATCATGGGAAATGTGATCAAGAAGATTCAGCCGTTAACAAATTGTTTATAAATAAGAAATTGTTGATGAGAAATGTATGCGGGCAAGTGTAAGCATAGGGGATGCTACATAGTGATTACCGAGCACAAAAGCTTGAAGACTTGTTTGAATAACAGAGTAAGAAGCCCAACAAAGGGACTAGATAAGTCCCATGACAAGATTGTTTTGAGCAAATAAGAATCTGCTTTAGCATTTTAGATGTAAAGTTGCAGATATAGTTTATTACTGTTATTTTGTAAGTGACCGAAATCTCTTAACCAAGTGGACTTAACAGTCTTATTTGTAAATCCTCTAGCAAGGTGACATTCTAAATGAGTGTTTGAAACCCTTTGACAAGGTCACTTCTAACAAAGTGAAGATCCTAATAGATCTGAGGGAAATCCCTTAATCGGGTCACATCTAGCAATGTGTTTGTAATATTTAACAGGATTTACTTTTAACCAAGCATACTCTAGAAGAGTATATTTCTTAGTGGGTCCAAAATCTCACAGTTGTTTTCCCCTATTTGGGTTTCCACGTTAAATCTGGTGTTATATGTGTTATGATGATTATCTGTTTATGAGTTACCATGTTTAATAGTTTTTGGTTATATTGCTGAAGTATATGTTACCGAGGTTGAATCTGTTGATATTATGGATTATTAAGTTTGTATGATTCACCCCCCCCCGTCTCATCTTGTTAGCTATTGGCATCAGTTCTTTACATTTAGTATCTGAACTTAACAGAGTATATAAAAGCTACACATGCCTCCAAGGAGGCAGTTTAGTTACAAGGACTTGGCAAAGGTATTAGTTTTGATTTCACGATAGTGAGGATTGGATGTGACAATCAGAGTGCAATATGTTTGGAAAAAAATCCTATGTATTATGCTTGTACTAAACATGTTGATGTTTAATATCACTTTTTGTAAGAAATGGTTGAGAGTGGAGAAGTATTGATTGAAAAAGTTGACACTTTGGATAATGATGTAGATCCTCTTATGAAGCCAATAACCATGGATAAGTTCTCTTGGTGCAGGAAGGCCATGGGCCTTGATCATTTTACTTGATTTGTATTGTGTATCTCTATGGGGTAAATTACAATGTGTGATATCAAGTGAGAGAATGTTAGGATTTAGGTGCCATAACCTTGTAAATCCTTTAATTTATTATTTTCCTAATGTCATTTGTAATTTAGTGAGGCTAAATTGTTTAACCAACAATGGTGAAAGAATCCTGTAAAGGCAAATTTAATTTTATTGTAACTTGTCCTCTAGGAAAATGACAAAATAACTACGTGATCCCTCTTGGAATATTCTATTTTGTGGTGGTTGGACACTTGTTAGGAGTTGTAAGAGAATATATATGATGGCTATGATAGTAATTATATCTATGACAACATCTATGACAACATCTATGGCAATATTTATGACATGATCCTTGCATAGGTGCACATGCATGGGAGATGCCTTATGATAGCTCTAAGTGCATGTGTAAGAGGCTATTTTGGGAGGTGGGTGTGAGTTTTTCTAGGTGGTTTTTCTGATTGTTGTTTTATAATACCATAGTGGTATTCACCCTTACAAATTCCTACAAATTGGTCCCTTGAGCTAGTGTTCTTCATTCAGTCTTGTTTAGTTTGCAGGGTAACAAAGTGTTGCTGAGTTTTATAGAGGTCTACAAAGAAGTGTATTTTTGTTGTATTCTTTGTTGGATTAGTAATATACTTGCTTCTCTTTCCATGGTGGATTTTTTTCCTGAAAGGGTTTCTCCGTGTAAATATAGTGTTTCATGTGCAATGGTTTTCTTGTTCTTATTCTGATTCTACAATCACTTGTGTTTATGGTTAGTCTTTAGTTTCAAATTTGCAATAACTTTGAGTTTAAGTTCATATAGAGATTTTCTTCACCTTGTTTTACAACAAGCTCAATAAGATGAGATGGAATACAAGGCTCAAGAATTGGATCACATGTGATAATACCCAATTTTAAGTAACTAGAGTTCTCCTCATTTTTTGAATCCACGGTAGAAGTTTGATCATCACATGAAAGATCAAAGTCATTAATAGGAACAAAGTATGAAAATAATACAACTGATATGCATGATCCAATACCCTAGTATAAATGAATTCTTTGCTCTCTAAGTCTTCAATGATAACTGAATTAGGAGTGAACTCCAAAGTCTTCCCTTCTCCACCACGAGTAATTTGATAGATGGAAATTAAAACATTTATCAAGTGAGGTACACTCAAAAAATCATTAAAGGTGTCATCCCAAAAATCAATAGATCTTCTCCCAATTACATTCATATAGTATGATTTCCTATCAAAATAGGTGCCATGTTGCAAGACTCAAAATAAGATAAAATAGATTGCAAAGATACCATATGATGAGAAGCCCCCAAATCTAGAAGTCATCTCCTTGATCCATGACCTGTAGTAGCACAAAAATCTTGTCCTTTTTTTTTACTTGTCCTAAAGGTATGACTTCTCCTTATCAAATTATATTGTTTGGAAGAAGAAGAAGTTGAAATAGAGATTTTAGAAGGGAAATTGATTCTATTCTTCTCAAGATGTTTCAATTCATTAATATCCTTGTGTTCTTCACATCTCATCTTATTGAAATATGCACAATTAGGTTTCTCAATTTAATACGATTCCCCCTAAGGAGAGGAATTTTAAGATTGTTTTGTGGAATTAGATGTGGATTGTGTGTTCTTCTTAGGGTTGTTCTTAGATTGCTTTTGTTTCTTTGTGGATCTTACTTGATGAAAAACCACCAAAGCTTATAACTTGGATAACTTAAGAATACCCATAGAGATCAATTTTGCTTGTTCAAGAATCAATATTTCTATAAATGAATCAAAGAATGGTTTAGTATACTCACTCCCCATAGTCATTTGATTAGTTTGGAAGCTAGAAAAAAAAGGTACATACTCTAAAGAAATCTTGTCCAACAAACTGAAGACCAACTATTCATCCTTCTTATCAATACCGCAATCTTTGAGTTGTGCTCTTAGTTCATTAACCTTAGTTGCATAGTCTTGGATAGTATCAAAACCCTTAGAATATATATTAGTGAGATCATTATCAAGTTTTTATCCCTAATCTCATTAACTTTGTCATACAATCGAGAACGATTATCCCAAGCATCCTTATCTATTTTACACTTATGAATATGAAAGATAAGAACAACATATACACATTTTCTTAGAGTACCAGAAGTCATAGTAATTTTAATGATCCAATCTATTTTAAAATTGGGATATGTAGGTTATAGAATGGATCCATCAATGTTGTGAATTAATCTGTTATCTATTATTTCATGCCATGCTTTTTTTGCACGTTACATTATTATGTGGAGTTAAAAGAGGAAACTTAGGATGACCCATTGCTAAAATTTGAAGAGCACAAGAGAAAATTCAAAGTGCAATCACACAACACCACCCCAAAATTCACTAAAACAAAGCTTTAGTGGAGGTTGAAAGCATGGCATGGGATGTGTGGTTACATGCTTGTTCACATGGAGTGGTTGTTGATGGTTGGGGTTTCAAAAGTTTTCATGGTTGTATTTGTAATGGTTTATCACTGATAATACATGGATGATAGATGGTTTTGGAGGCTAGGTTTTTTCTCTCATGAGGGTTTCCCCAAGGTATATATTATGTCATCTTTGATGGGTATGTTGTCTATTCTTTACATGTGGAATCAAAGTGTTTATTTTCTTGATTTCTCAATTGGGTTATGTGGAAATTGTCATATATATGTGTATATGGTGAAAATGGATAGCAATAAACAACAATATTGAAAGACTAAAATGGATTCAACCACCAAACCCTAGCCTAACAATGAACAAAGATCCACCATAACATATGAAGATAACCTAAGACAATGCAAAATAACTCAATAAATCACAAAGATTATACCATCACATGTCCACTAGGGTTTTTGATCTCCATTCTTCCTATCTCCATTGATCTTGTTTGATATGCTTGCTCTCAGATTTTTGTATGCACAAGAGCTCAACAAAGAACGGAATGTGGTTGCAAGTAGGATCGTAGTATAGCCAAGTCCTCCAAAATCAGTCATTAGGGTCTTTGGTAATGAAGAAAGCATCTCCTTAAATAGAAGACACAATAGAAAATGGAGGGTTAAGATTGAGAGGTGTAAAAAGAGAGGTCGGCTAGGATTAGAGGGTAGGTATAAGAAATACCAAAATAATGAAAGGGGTAGGTAGTGTAGGAAATAAGAGATGAATGACATGTGTCATGTGTAGAAAAGGTTAATGAATTAATTAAATAAATAAAGATTTATTTAATTAATAGAAGAAGTAGGGTAATTAAATAAATAAAATATTTATTTAATTTAGGAAAGGGATAATTTAAATAAATAACTGTATTTATTTAAATGAGAAATAAGGCTAGAAGAGGATAAATGAATTAATTAAATAAATAAAGATTTATTTAATTAATAGAAGAATTAAGCTAAAGTAATTAAATAAATAAAATATTTATTTAATTAGACATGACAATTTTAGGTGTCTACATTTTGCCCCTCTTTGAGACAATGCGGCTTGTCGCGTTGTTTCAAAGAAGATAAGATGAACTGATACAGAGTTGCCCCAGGATGGCAATGATATGCCCCCTCGAGAGATTGGATGAAAAAGTCTAGAAAGATTGCAGACAATCTCGCGATAAGAAAGATGGGAAAGAATGGACTGATTGGATAAAGTGACAAAATCACAGGATGAAGAATACTGACTCGGGAAAATGAGGGCGAGGGCTAGGGTAGGCTATAAGATAAACCACGGGCAAAAGACATCCTCATTGTCATCCACACCCATAGAAGAGCACAGTGCAGAGCGAGAAAAGAGCAGCAGCAGTCAGCAGCGATGGCATTCGTTCATAGATTCGATCGTGTCCGCCGAGTCCAGCGACCAGCCGATGCAGGAGAGCCGGTAAGTACCCGAAAACCTCCTCGTACTTTCACGCATTTCAAGTTTTGTCATTAATGCATGTTTAGGAGCAATAAATGCGCTAGAAATAGGGTAGTTTAAAAGTGCAAAAACGCGCAACCGCGTCTGTGTCAGCGCCAGGCGCGTCTGTGTCCAACAGGCGCGTCTGTGTCGGGTCCAGGCGCGTCTGTGCCTGGAACCGCGTTTGTGTTGAATGCGGACGCGTTTGTGAAATGTAGTAGCGTCTGTGCTTTTGAATAGCGTTTATGTCATGCAGGGACGTCTGTGTTCCCTGGTCGCGTTTATGTCTGGAATAGGCACGTTTGTGTTTAGAAAGCGCGTCTGTGTTGCAGAGGCGCGTTTGTGCAGTCTATAAGCGCGTTTATGAGTTAAAAGCGCGTGTGTGTTGAAAAAGTGCGTTTATGTGTTTAAATGCATGGTTTTAGTCCTTTAGGTCAAATCGGCAGTTCTGTGATGAACATATGCTGTCGATTGGATAAGCTGCTGAGAGGATACACTCAAGCAGGTCCTCTAGGAATACTAGGATAGATCAAGGCACTTTGTGATGAACAGGGAGCACCAGGATAAGCAGCACTTTGTGATGAACAGGGAGTGCGAATGTGAGTGACACTTTGTGATGAACAGGGAATGTCACACACGTAGTACTTTGTGATGAACAGTGAGCACTACTAGGATAAATAGCAACACTTTGTGATGAACAGTGAGTGTCACTAGGGTAGATAGCCATATGCATTTGGGTAGCGAGTAGCATTTTGTGATAAACAGTGAATGCCACAATAACTGACAAGATTGATTTGCTTGACTGCAGGAGTATTTGCCGATGTTGGAGTCACGGGAGAGATTCCCATCGACTCAGAGACTGCGTCCCGAGTTGTCCATCCAGGACATGATTTCCATTGAGGAGATGGGTCTCACATATATGCTCTATGTGCCTGAGTTTCGGGCAAACATGGGGTTGCTGACTGCATTGGCCGAGAGATGGCACTCAGAGACATGCACGTTTCACCTGCCGATGGGTGAGATGACAGTGACACTAGAGGATGTCTACAGGATACTACATGTTCCCATTGATGGAGAGTTGATCCCCTACGACCGTGACGGTGACAGGGAGGCCTTGAGACGGGTTTTTCAGGATCCTGAGTTGGAGATGAGAGCAGGGCATGTAGCCTGGGACACCATGACTGCCACAGGATTGGCATTGCCGGCAGTTATTGGGGGAGTTATCAGTGGATACCTGTGTCCAGACAGGGCCACACGAGGATTGGCAGTGGGCTGGGGAGGGGCCTTGGAGACGCTGATGGCAGAGCACACTAGGTATGCATGGGGGCCATGTGTCCTAGCACATTTGTACTATGAGCTGCATCAGTTTGTATACCACGGATCAGTGGGGCTGGGCTGCGGTGTGACTCTATTGCAGGTGTGGGCCTATGAGCACCTTCCAGTGACGAGGCCGATTCATTTCAGAGGCAGAGGACAGGGACAGAGTTTTGTTCATTTGTATGCCATGATCACATCCCAGCCTCGGATTGGGAGATTGGAGCACTGGAGGAGAGTCATTGATGACATTGATATGGTGATCTGGAGGCCGTACCTGGGGTGCGAGGAGTGGGGTGATGATGCACTGGAGCTA
This sequence comes from Cryptomeria japonica, assembly GCF_030272615.1. Lineage (NCBI taxonomy): Eukaryota > Viridiplantae > Streptophyta > Pinopsida > Cupressales > Cupressaceae > Cryptomeria > Cryptomeria japonica. The sequence continues at coordinate 666,246,540 of NC_081415.1, read as the reverse complement.
CCCTACACCTTCCGGAGCAGGTACCTGATTGGGCGGACGCCCTATATATTAGAGAGACAGCTGGTGGATAGGGTATGCAGGCAGTATGGCCGGATTCAGAGGATGCCCCGAGGCTCGGGTATGTATGCCCGTACTGTTAGAGATCAGGTGCAGTTTGGCCCACTGCTATCTTATGATCAGGCAGTGATGCAGCTAGCAGAGATGATGCCGATGCCATGGGACATGTGGCCAGAGGTAGATGATGCAGGGATGGACGCAGAGTACTCTGCGTACTGGGCAGAGCATCCATTTCCGAGGTTGACAGATCCGGCAGAGCCAGTGGATGGGGAGGGTGGAGGAGATGATGATGAGGGAGGAGGGGATGCAGGTAGGGGCCGGCGGAGGCGGAGGGGAGTGGTGGGAGAGAGACGGGTAGCACCTCGGAGGGAGGGAGGTCAGGAGAGAGCAGCTCCAGTGGTGAGAGGACGGGGTGGACTGCCCCTACAGGTGCCAGCAGCACAGGGTCCTAGACAGGGACCGAGACAGGTGCAGGCAGAGGGACAGAGACAGGTACAGCCACAGGTACCTATACAGGCACAGGGACAGGTGCAGGCAGAGGCACAGGGACAGGCACCTGTAGAGGGGGAGCCACAGGCAGGGGCGGAGAGCGGAGACTCCGAGGAGGATGAGGTGGTGAGGTTGCGGGAGATCTGCCAGGGCCAGGCAGATGAGATTGAGGATTTGGTTCGAGAGAGGAACCACCTCAGGATCAGGGTCCGAGACACAGAGTGGGAGAGGGATCAGGCCATCCAGAGATATACCGAGGCCGAGACAGCTCTGAGGGCAGGTAGGCGGGCAGCAGAGGATGCAGGGGCAGGCTACGCCTATGTTTTGCGAGCGGGAGAGGAGATCGCCTACTGGAGGGATCTATATTATGCAGCCGTGCCAGCGGAGCAGCGGGCTAGGAGCTTCCAGAGGTCGTCGCGCACAGCGACGGCGACGGGAGGGAGCCGCAGGAGACAGGCATCCAGCGGTGGGGTTATGGGGCCTCCACCACCACCAGAGGGACAGGGGGATCCAGGGGCAGGGCCATCTACAGCTCAGACTCCGTCGAGGCGAGGTGGCTCCGAGGGAGGGAGTTCCTCATAGCTATAGTGGGCTCCCATTGTATCAGTAGATGTATCATTGTTGTATTGTAGACACCTGCGGGTGATTCTTTTGTAGCCATATGATTCTTTTGACATCATTGTATTATGACACATTTGATTGATTATATATATGAGATGATTCATCTTTTGCGGCAGCTATATGCATGTGTACCTTGTGTGATGAGATGTTCTTATGTGATGCATGTTTTATGATATGGATGCTTATATGATGCAAGGCCATATATTTTTGTTCTTTTATGTTGTATATGTGATGCATGATGCAAATGAAAATGTATGTGATGCAAATGATTATTTATATAATGAAAATGTGAGATGTGCTAACATGTGTTGTATGCAGGATGTGATGCCATTATAATATCTATATGTATGAAATGCTTATATGTGGTGATGCAGGTGCAACTATATGAAATGCACATGTTTTTGGTGTGTCATTATACTCAGTCATGTGATAGCGGGCTACGCGGACTCGAGAAGGACAATGGAAGTCAATCAAGAAAGGGGGATGGAAGACAGAAGATATGAACGTGAAAGAGCTTCTTGTGCGTTATCATCATTGAGCTTTATTATGGCAGAATAGGTTATGACAATCGAGGCATATGTTCGGCCCAGAAAGTCATTGTACCTGTTTGCATGGAGATAAGACAGTCACAAACAAGGAATGCCCCAGTTCACACTAGACTCACAGTGTCCTCATATCCTTGGACAAGTCATAGTATTACTAAAAGACAATCCACAGACAGCAAATGCAAATAAGTGACGATACCCCATCCTCGCCTTTCTAGTCAAAGACATCCTGGAGATAGAATCTCTAGTCAAAGACATCCCGGAAAAGCTAAAAGACATGTCACCAAAAAGATAAAACCAAAAGAAAACCAAGACTCGACACCCACATCCACTGTAGTCCTCAAGTTTGTGTCTCTTGTCACTTGTTTAAGTCAAATTTTGATTGTGGTCACAATGTTCACTTTCACAAAAAGGATAGATAGCACTGAACCATATGTTGTCTGAGTCTGTTAAAAGATTAGATTTTGTTGAAGCCCATTGTTGCTGCTGTGTCTCCTTGGAAACTGACTGAATCCATGAAACTGATACCTTATTGTGGAGAAGATGGAACTTTATTGCGGATCTGCGATGCAAAATGTTGCTTTATTGCGAATTGTGCGCGGATAGACTGAAGAGAGCTGAAAGAAACTGTACTCCTCGAAACATGTGATGTTCTCAGTTCCACACCCATTACTAGACGCAGGAATTGGCCGTAGTCACAGATAGGATCTGATTTATTATGAATGGCTAACCAATCTCGGGTAGATCAATAACAAGCCATGATGGGCATGGGTAAGTTTATTGTGAGTGAATTGGTCGTGATTGTGTGCGAAGTGAAAGAATGAAAGGGAATCCTGAAAGAGGGAGGAGCAAAGTCCCTACGCATGGCGCTGGTGACCCAGTTTTCACCATGGTACTTGCCCAGGGCGCCACCGAAGTGGTTTTCACCGTTGGACGAAATTATTTCTCTTTACTTTCTTGGATTTTGCAATTTTTTTGTTGTCACAAGGCGCCTGTTTGCCAGGTTTTCACCAAGTAACAATTTTTTTGTTTTTAAAATTTTTTTTTTTGTATTTTTGAATTTTTTAGATTTTTTTTGTATTTTTGCATTAGGATACTCAAAAAGAGCTTATGTGTAGAACCTGCGAAGGTGCATGCTATTGATAGGGTCCTCCAAAGATTCACCTTCTGTAGTTGAGAGCTGATATGCCCCAGATCCATATGCTGCTGTGATGATGTAAGGACCAAGCCAGTTGGGTTCAAATTTGCCCTTCTTTTCTCTATCTTGCTGATTCTTGGGGTTCTCTCTGAGGACTAAGTCACCTACCTCAAATGTGCGAGGCTTGACCTTGTGATTGTAACTGCGACTCATTCGTTGTTGGTAAGCCTTGAGATGATTAAAAGCAGTGTGTCGTCGTTCCTCCAACAGTTCTAGTTCTTGTAAGCGAGAGACCCTGTAGTCTTCATCGTTGATTATGTTTCTCAAGGAGACCCGTAAAGAAGGTAACTCGACCTCAATAGGCAAGATGGCTTCAGCACCATAGACAAGTGAGTAAGGTGTAGCTCCTGTAGGTGTGCGGACACTGGTACGATATGCCCAAAGTGCGGGATTGAGTTGGACATGCCAGTTACGGCCAGCGTCGTCGACTGTCTTTTTAAGTATTTTGAGGATTGTTTTGTTAGACGCCTCAGCTTGGCCATTACCTTGGGGGTAATATGGTGTAGAGAAACGATGAGAGATATGGAATCGCTCACAGAGTTCATGAACATCCTGATTCTTGAAAGGACGCCCGTTGTCGGTAATAATGGAAGTAGGAATCCCGTATCGGCAAATGATGTAGTTCAGGATGAAAGTAGCGATTTGTTTCCCAGTAACTTGTGTGAGAGGCACGGCTTCAATCCACTTTGTGAAATACTCTGTGGCTGTGATAATGAATTTATGTCCGTTGGAAGAAGGAGGGTGAATCTTGCCTATGAGATCGAGTCCCCACTGACAAAAGGGCCAAGGAGATGCAAGTGGCTGTAGTTCTTGTGCTGGTGCGTGTATGAGGTCTCCATGAATTTGACACTGCTTACACTTCTTGACAAACTGATATGCATCTTTTTCCATAGTAGGCCAGTAGTATCCAGTCCTGATGAGTTTCTTGGCCAAGGTAGGACCACTAGTATGCGGACCACATATCCCTTCGTGCACTTCTCGTAACGCAATCTGAGCTTCGTCACTCTCTAAACATCTAAGGAGGGTGCCATCTAGACCTCGTCGGTATAGGATATCAGCTAGGATAACGTATCGGGAGGATTGGCGGATGAAAGTGCGGCGTTGGTTGTTCGATAAATCGGGAGGTAAAATGTTGTCGCGAAGGTATGTGAATATGGAACCATATAACTGGGATTCAGGACCAACAACACATATCATTTCCGTGAGAGTGATCTCATATGATGGAATCAGCAGGTTGTCAACCAGGAACTCATAATAGGTCTCATTTTGTGGTAGGTCAATGAGTGAAGCAATTGTAGCCATGGCATCAGCAGCGCGATTCTGTTCTCTTGGTATCTGCTCAAACTCTATCTTTGCAAAGTGTTGTTTCAGATCATCTACCAGTTGTTTGTAAGGCATTAGCTTTTCATCTTTTGTTTGATAATCATCAGTTGCTTGACGGATGACAAGTTGAGAATCGCCAAAAACACGAAGTTCCTGGATCTTCCACTGAACTGCAATTCTTAACCCTGTTGTTAATGCCTCGTATTCCGCTATATTGTTGGTGCAAGGAAATGATAAGCGGTATGACTTTGGTATAGAATCGCCTTGGGGAGTTATAAAGAGTATACCCGCTCCTGCCCCGTGCTGTGTGTATGAGCCATCAAAGTATAGTTGCCATGGCTTTGCAGGTGATATTGTTAGAATGGACTCATCTGGAAATTCTGACTGTAGAGGAACATCATCTATCATGGGAGCATCTGCCAGTTGATCTGCAATGGCTTGTCCTTTGATTGCTTTTCTGTCCACGTATTCTATGTCGAATTCACTCAAAATCATTACCCACTTGGCCAGTCGCCCAGTAAGTGTAGCTTTGTTGAGCAGATATTTTAGTGGATCAATTCTGGCAATCAACTTGGTCTTGTGAGTGAGCATATAATGTCGTAATTTTTGTGAAGCGAAGACCACAGCGAGACATGCACGCTCAATTGGTGTGTAGTTGAGCTCATATCCCACCAATGTGCGACTGATATAGTAGACTGCTTTTTCCTTGCCGTCAGGTATTTGCTGTGCTAGTAGTGCCCCCAGTGCTGTTGGAGTAGCTGATATGTAAAGTAGCAATGGTTGATTCGGAATTGGTGGCATCAAAACTGGCGGGTTCAAAAGATAGTCTTTAAGTGCCTGAAAAGCCTGTTGACAGTTCTCGTCCCATTTGAACTTAATGTTTTTGTGTAGCAGGTGCTGGAAAGGATTACACTTATCTGCAAGTTGTGCTATGAATCTTCGTATGGACTGGAGTCTCCCTTGTAAAGACCGAAGTTGACTGATATTCTTGGGTGGCGGCATGTCCAAGATAGCCTTGACTTTTGCTGGATCCGCTTCTATTCCTCTTTTAGACACAATGAATCCTAGGAGCTTCCCGGAGGTTACTCCAAAGACACATTTCTTTGGATTTAATCTTACCTTGTATTTTTCCAGCCTATCAAAAGCAACTGAAAGTATGTCCAAGTGTGTATTTCTGTCTATTGATTTAACCAAAAGGTCGTCGACATAATCTTCCACCTTTACATGCATGAGATCATGGAAGATAGTAGTCATGGCTCGTTGATACGTGGCACCTGCATTTTTCAGCCCAAAGGGCATGACATTCCAACAGAAGGTTCCCCATGGACAAGTAAATGATGTTTTATGTTGATCTTCAGGTGCAATCCTGATCTGATTATATCCAGAGAATCCGTCCATTAAAGATAACATCTCATGGCCTGCTGTGAGATCAACAATTAAATCAATGTTTGGTAATGGGAAATCATCCTTCGGACAAGCCTTGTTGATATCGCTGAAATCTGTACATATTCGGATGCTGCGATCTGGTTTGCTAACAGGCACTAAGTTGGAAATCCATTCAGGATAATCAATTGGGCGTATGAATCCGACATCTAGTAATTTCTCCAGCTCTGCCTTGACTAATAATGCCACCTGTGGATGCATTTTTCTCAATTTCTGTTTTACTGGTTTTGCCCCCGGTTTGACTGTTAAATGATGCATTACTAAGTCGGGGTCTAGTCCAGGCATATCAGCATAAGACCATGCGAAGTTGACTTGTCGTGCCTTAAAGAAGCTTATGAACCTTGCTTTCTCGGCCTCTGTCAATGATTGAGCCAAAAATATGTTGTGTGGAACCTCGGCTGTACCAATGTTTGTCTTTATAGTCTCCTCTACCAACATGGATGATTTTTCCTCGTATGATGCTGGGAGAATGTCAAGCCTTCCATCTTCGGGCGCCTCAGAGAGGTTTTCACCCTCAGATACGTCCTTTCTTTTTACTTTTTTAGAGTCAGAGAGCGCCACAGTGTGGTTTTCGCCATAAGACCCTTGTTTTGTCTTTATTTTCACATTTTTGCGACTAGAAGGCCCGACACCCTCACCAAAGTATGCCATGTTATTTAGCTCTATGGCGTATCCTACTTTATGGTCTCCAAGAGGAAGATCATCGCGAATGCCAAGATAATCAACAATAGCTTCGTCATTTTGAAATGTATCAATCTGTGGTGGTCCATCCTGATCCCAGTCAATGAGTTGGGGGTGAACGAGGGGAAGGTCTTTAGTGTTTTTAGAATCCGCAAGGCTAATAGTGAAGATGTGGTTATATTCAGGTATGTCAAGGTAGTCATCGAGGTCGTCAATGGCACTCTCCTCGTCAGTGTCGATCGTGAGTGAGTCCAAATTATCATCACTAGTAGCACCCTCAGGGACAGGTGTCCTCATCCTATGTGATCCTGACCTAGGGCCCTGAAACGAAGCTTGTGCGGGATCCTTATGGGTCGGTTCTTGACCAACTCTGAATTTCTTGTAAAACTCCTCCTCCTCTGTAGGTTCATCTGGCTCTCTAAATGTCTCATTAAGTTCATAATCGCTGGAGGATTTGTCTGAACCCCATTCCCACTCATTGGAGTCTGTGGAATAATTATCCTCTTGTTGAACTTCAGCCACTTTGACTTGCCATATCTGTTTTGTTTTCTTGTGTTGAATCTTGGGGTTTAGAAAACCAAGCCCCTTAGAGCGTTCCCTTCTTGTAGCTAGCTCAGGTTGTAGAGGCTCCATGACACCTTCTTTGCGTAGTCCGAGAGGACTTTTTCCATCATACCCGAATCTCTGCAGAATTTTGAAACCTTTACCATAGTTTTCACAGGGTATTATAATTTGATCATGTGTATCATCTCCAGCGTCCTTATATAGCATTTTATATAAACTTTCTTCCTCTAGTTCGCCCCATTTTTGAAAGACGGTAGGATCCCATTTGAGGAGCATGATGGAGATTTGCTTATTTGGATGTGGTCGCCCATATTCCTTGGGGGAGTTCATGACTTGTCGTAAGAACATTGTTTGATTCAGAGTGTATTCTCCCATGCCTTTGTCTTGAAACTTGGCTCTAAGTTCACCCTGTTTGGATGTCGAGGGCTTTAATGACTCAGGATCAATATATGCTGAAGAAGGAGTAGCCTCACGATTGCTGGGAATGATAATCTCAGTATGTGATCTCAAGTTATTGCAATATATGAATGGATTTGGATCACCATTGACCGTTACCTCGACTCCATTATGAGGAAATTTTATGCACTGATGGTATGTTGATGGGACCGCTCTCATTTCATGAATCCATGGACGTCCTAGCAATATGTTATACGTGAGGTCTAGATCCAGGACTTGACAAATCACGTCCTTTGTTACTGGCCCTATTCTGAGTGGTAAGATGACCGTGCCCTTGGACGAGCGCTCTTCATCATCATAAGCCTTAATAGTGATTTGGTTTGTAGCATTCACAGCTTTGTCAGAATATCCCAATTGTCTGATGGTGCTCAATGTACAAATATTAAGACCTGCTCCTCCATCTATCAGGACTCGTTTTATTCGGTGTTTATGTATGAAAGCTTCAATATGTAGAGGTGCATTGTGAGGCTGACTTATGGAGGCGTCATCGGCTTCTGTAAATGTGAGGGAGTGTGGAACGGATAGGTATCCCACCATGGCTTGAAACTGATCCACGTTTAGATCCGTAGGGACAGCAGTATCTCTCAAGGTTTTGTCAAGGACAGCTTTATGTGCAGGAGATATACGTAAGAGCTCAAGAATAGAGATGAGTGCGGGTGTTTTCCCTAATTGCTCTACAAGATCGTACTCAGGCTTAGTTAACGGAAGATTGGTATTCTTAGAAGAGGTTCCTGGCAATGTGATCTTACCTCGACGAGTTGTAACATGACATTCAGAGGTAGCTTCGGATGAAGATCCCACACCTTTTAGGACAATTTTAGGTCGCTGAGGAGGATTCTCAGGATTTTTATTTTTGATAGTAATGGTAGAAATATGATTGTCCATTGAGATGTGGTTAATAGTGGAATCATAATTGTAAGATGTTCTGGTGTAATTGGCTTGATCATCTGTGACTTTGCCTTTTCCCTTGTCATGTTTTGGGAATGGTTCCTTAAACACCTCATGCTCTTGGTTAGATGAATGTCCCTCAATCTCAATATCTCCTCTGTCAATGAGATCTTGTACAATGTTTTTCAATCGATGGCAATTACTTGTCTTGTGACCCTTGCTCTTATGAAGTTCACAATATTCATCATCATTCCACCAATTCGGTTTTACCTTTGGTTCATATGGAGGAAAATCTGGGACCGTGATCACTTTGTTTGCTACAAGCTTTTTGAATACTGATTCAAGTGGTTCTCCCAATGGAGTGTACTTCCTTCGTGGTTTGGAAGCTGTTTGATTGTTCACTTGATTGTTGGTAGAATTTGATCCAGAAAAGATGAACTTTGGTCTCACTGTGTTAGCATCCACAACACCATCATTAACTGTGTTCTTGTTCTTGTTCCAAAACTTTGGTTTGTCTTTTCCCTTAAAGTCTTCTTTGTTTTCTTTGAATAGTTTGATAACTCCTTGTTCAATTAAGACTCTTTCTGTTGCTAGGCCCTTTTCAATGACATCCTTGAATGTAGACAAACAAGCTTTTCTGAGATCATAACCAATAGCCTTGTTAACATTTTGGGTGAACATTTCCACCATTTGTTTTTGCGGGATTTCACAAGAGCATCTGCTAGCTAAGTTCCTCCATCTTTGCAAAAATGACGCAAAAGATTCTCCTTCTTTTTGTTTCGTATTGCACAAGGTAGTAACTGAGACATCTGTTTCAATGTTGTAAGAGAAATGTTGAATGAATGCCTCTGCCAAGTCACCCCATGACTTAATACCAGGAGGTAATTGAGAAAACCATTCCATCGCTTGATCTCCTAAGCTCTGTGGGAACAACCTCATTAAGTATGTTTCTTCTGCCGCTACCTCAATGCAAGCTGTGAAGAATTGTCTTATGTGTGCCTTGGGATCTCCTCTCCCTCTATATTTGTCAAATTTCGGTGTTGCAAAGTGCGGAGGAAACGGAGGCATGGGAATGCTCTTATCAAAGGGATAAGGGCATATATCTCTCATAGTATATGTGGGTTTTGATGTGCCCATGTCTTCCACTTTCTTTTGTAGATCTCTAATTTGTTGCTCCAAATTATTTTTGGGAGGAGATGGATTTCTTGTAGCATATCCCATGTTTGAAACACCCATTTGAGGAGGAGCTTGTTGCATGTATGGATGATACTGATCGTAGACATGTCCATATGGAGGTCTATATTGTTGCGACATGTATGGAGCACTTGGCATAATTTCTTGTTGAGGAACCCCATATCTGTTTTGTGTGTATAAACCATATTCAATGGGCCTTTCATTTTCCATTGTGTTGCCCCCAATTTTGGCATGAGGTCTTCTTGTGTCAAAATTTTGAGGAAGTCCTTGAGTATCCCTTTGTCTTGGTTGACCTATATCTTGAGCATGTGTTTGAACATAAGGCCTCCATGATGGTCTTTGAGTGTAAGTATCGTGCATTTGAGCTTGTGTATGTGGGATTGCTGGTTTCTGAAGCAAAACTGATGGTGACTCCGGCATCATATTATTTGGTCCTCCACTATTTGGTTGAGTTTGTTGTGAAGGTCTACTTTCCATAAGTTGAGATAAGTCAAAATCATGTGGTATCTTAGCTCCACTTTGTGCCATCATGTTTAGAAAGTATTGACGATCCCTCCTCATTATCTCTTCAACCAATCTATTGAATTGAGGATCCATTATAGATTCTTGTATGTCTGCTGATAGTATTGAAGAATTGTCCACATTATCATTGTGTGTAGCGTTGTGTATAGCGTTTGCGCTTTCCATATTTGGATTGTGTCTATAAACATTCATGTCTGGTAATGTAGTGTGCTCAGGATTGTAGAAGACATCATTGTCATACTCATAAGAACTCATGTTTACGGGTCCTTGAGCTTCTTTAGCTTTTCTCCTAGATTTTTGAAGACGGGTTTCAACCATGAACTAGGTGTTAGACCAATATGTGAGAGACTTAGACGAAAATGACAAGGGTATGTAAGACCAAGAGTTGTATGGAGTGTAAATGAATCTGAAGTTTACTTGCAATGTCCAAAGTGTAAGACCAAGTATGTATGTTGTAGAGTAGGTGTGACTTCCAAAGAGAGGATAGTTTCTCTTGATGAGGTAAGCTGACCTTGACTCTAAGTAAGACCAAATGAGACCCAAAGGTAAGAAACCTTGATGAGGGATCACTTAGCAAAGTGTTGTAGTATGTAGTGTGTTGACAAAGTATAGTGAGGACAAGCAAGTGACTTTTGACTCAAGTTTAGACAAGTATGACTGTAAAATGAGGTATGAAGCAATGATGGACTGTGTAAGACCTTAGAACAGGCTGAATGCTAGATGAACCTGAAGAGATAACCTAGGAAGCTCAAGTGTGCCGAAACTGATTTCTTTGTTTGCTTGACTGTTAAACTTTTTTCAAATCCTGACACAGACGCCTCTGTATACTTCACAGACGCGATTTTAAGACACAGACGCTATTCTGTTTGACACAAACGTGATTCTGAGATTTCCTGTTGATGTTTGCTAAGACTGACAGATTTTTGCAATTGTGGACACAGACGCGCCTGTATACTTCACAGACGCTATTTCCAGACACAGACGTGTCTCTGTTCGACACAGACGCTGATAAAAACACAGACGCTATTCTGTACTTCACAGACGCGTTTATCAGACACAGACGCGGTTTTAACAGACACAGACGCGTTTCTGTAACCTTAGTGCAATCTTTCCTATCTGTGAATTTGTTTTGCTGTGACCAAATCTGATTTTTCGACTGTTTTTCGTGACAAGAGGACACAGTGTTGATGACCCAATGTTTGCAGACTGTTTAGACTCCAAAAAGTGTGTTGTTTGATGTAAAAAGTTTTTTGCATACACTTGAAGACACAAAAGACACAATGTTTTGCTGTTTTGTCTTGATTGTTTGAGTGTTTATCATAAGTCAAGCACAATTCTTATGGCTGGCCAGGACAATAATTGTTGATCCCACATGGGGTTTTACCCCCGAGGCTACGCTATTCAGAGCGGATACTTAGATGCTTGACCTCACTGGCTCCACCCTCGGCACTCACTTCTCGGGTCAGCCAAGCATCAGTCCCCATGAAAACTCCCCATGGCGAACTTTGTATCTCTACTAAGAACCGTATGTGTGTGGGCCGCTACCAGAGGTCCGACCTCCTGCCTCAACAACTAGAAGGATTTGGGCATCTAAAACAATGAGGTGCTAGTAAGGGCATCCGCTCGTGTGGCCATACATGCGGCACTTTCAGCTCTGTAAATACAGAAGGTTCCCAGCCGGTAGGGGTTACGCCCTACAAATGATCAAATAAATTTGATCAAACGGGTTTATGGGGAGACATAGTGTCAGTATGAACTAATCAGCACACGTTATTCATAGTTTTCACCATGAATACATTTGATTATAGTGGTTTGGATGAGGTGGGTTTTCCTCGCTACCACTTGGGTCGTTCTCTTCTCACTAGTAGTCCTAATGACCACACGGGAAGACAGGCCCTCTAAAGAATAAACAAAAAGAGCCTATTGCTCAAGACACAAAAGACAATGGTTCAATTTTAGTGCACCAATTGAAGTGTTTGCTAAGCTATGAAGACAAGGCACACAAATAAAATTACAAAACCCTAGCTAAGGCCCTGCAACAAAATTGTTAGTAGTTTGGGTTGTTTCAAATGATAACCCCTTCCTGCAAACACACAAGTTAGGTAAATTTTAAGAAAAACCCAAAAAGACTTTGTGAAAAGGGGCCTTCAACAAAAACGTATTTGCCTCCAAAGCAAGCTGCACAAACCAGGTTAGCTAGATCTGCAAAGGTTAGCCAAAAATAAACCAGATCTGAAAACCCTAAGTACAAAATCCGAAAAGCCGAATCGAAAAACTTGAAACAAATTTGCAAAAACAGAATGCACAGACGCTGTTATACCAGACACAGACGCGTCTGTCCGACACAGACGCGATTCTGTGATTTGCAGACGTGATTTCAGAACACAGACGCCTCTATATTCTGTAGACGCGATCGTATGGTTCACAGACGCGATTCGGGATCACAGACGCGACTTTCGGAAACCTGCAAAAATAGAAAATGACAGAAACACAGACGCGATAAAAGATGTCACAGACGCCTCTGAAATACCAAAAACGCGATCCGAACACTCGCAGACGCGAAAAAAAAAACCTAAAATGTCGTCGAAATCGTCCGATCTGCAACTTCAAAAATGCAAAATCTGCAACAAAATGTTAAATGCAAAGGGACAAGAGTCCCACCGGGCGTGCCAAAATGTATATGGTGAAAATGGATAGCAATAAACAACAATATTGAAAGACTAAAATGGATTCAACCACCAAACCCTAGCCTAACAATGAACAAAGATCCACCATAACATATGAAGATAACCTAAGACAATGCAAAATAACTCAATAAATCACAAAGATTATACCATCACATGTCCACTAGGGTTTTTGATCTCCATTCTTCCTATCTCCATTGATCTTGTTTGATATGCTTGCTCTCAGATTTTTGTATGCACAAGAGCTCAACAAAGAACGGAATGTGGTTGCAAGTAGGATCGTAGTATAGCCAAGTCCTCCAAAATCAGTCATTAGGGTCTTTGGTAATGAAGAAAGCATCTCCTTAAATAGAAGACACAATAGAAAATGGAGGGTTAAGATTGAGAGGTGTAAAAAGAGAGGTCGGCTAGGATTAGAGGGTAGGTATAAGAAATACCAAAATAATGAAAGGGGTAGGTAGTGTAGGAAATAAGAGATGAATGACATGTGTCATGTGTAGAAAAGGTTAATGAATTAATTAAATAAATAAAGATTTATTTAATTAATAGAAGAAGTAGGGTAATTAAATAAATAAAATATTTATTTAATTTAGGAAAGGGATAATTTAAATAAATAACTGTATTTATTTAAATGAGAAATAAGGCTAGAAGAGGATAAATGAATTAATTAAATAAATAAAGATTTATTTAATTAATAGAAGAATTAAGCTAAAGTAATTAAATAAATAAAATATTTATTTAATTAGACATGACAATTTTAGGTGTCTACAATATGGTTGCAAGGTTTTTTCCAGTTATGACAATCTTCAACAACGGTGAATGCAAGATGGTTTGTAGAGCTATGGTGCTTGCAAATGAAGTTCGGGTTGTAACTTCTTTCTACCTTGATGTTAGCACCTAGTTTACGGGTACTTGTAACAAAAAGACTTGCAACATTTGAACCTAAAACTTTGGTACTTGCAACCTCTACACCTATAGGATTGATACTTGTAGCAAAGGGACTTGCACACATAAAGACTTGTAGCATTTGGAAATGTAATCATGTTCTCACCTCAAAGCACAACTTACCAATTGAGAAAACTATGTAGTGGAACTAGCACATGGGCCATGTTGGTGAGACAAGTCTCAAGACTAGGAAAAAAATTAAATGTTGTAGAGGGGTTGGTTGATTGTTCACTTGATTTTGATTTTTATGAGAATTGTATTAATGGTGAACACAATTGTGTTAAGATTTACTCAAGCTCTCATAAATTTGACTAGATTTTAGATTTTATTTATGATGAAATATTTTGGGTAGTAGATGTTCTTTCACTTGCAAAATCCTTGTATTTATGTTTCTCTAATTGAAAATTTCTCCAAGATGACTTAGGTCTTCTTTCTTGGGCATAATTCTAAGGTCTTTCATCGATTCAAGGAGTTTAAGACTCTTGTGGTGAACTAAGTAAATAAAAAGATCAAAGGTGTCAAAAACTAAAAATAGTTGGGAATTTTGATTTTAGCTAAGTTTGACAAATTTGTAATAAGAATAACATTGCATGTCACGAGACAACTCCATACAACCCTCATTCAAAGAAATTTGTGATAAGGAGAAATATGATGTTAATGGAGAACCCTAAGAATATACTCAATGGATTTCATTTGAAACATGACTTTTGGGAAAAGGTGGTTAGCACTATGTGTTACTTGATTAACAAGGCTTTTAAATTAGCACTTATTGATAAAACCTTTATGGAGTGCAAAACACTCTCACTTTAGTGAGTCCAAGTTTTTGGTTAGGGGAAGGAAGCGTACCAGTATTCGTTATAGATAACTTTGTGCACCCACAAATTCTAAATGGTGCATTGGATTTTGACATTTTTTTGTTGTTGTCTTTGCAAGCAACTTAACTGTTTATAGCTATTATTTTTTCTTTTGGGTAGTCACGATGCACGTTGTGGGATCCATTATACATGCAAGGGTCAAAAAGTACACATTTTGAAGTGTCGCCCGATACCTAATAAAAGATGCTCCAATAATCATGCACTTAAAATCATAAATACTTACGCACAAATGCCCCAGTAGTCATGCACTATGAGTACCAATCAAGGCGCACAAATGGTCCAATTATGGTCCAAAAAAGCTAAAAAATGAGTGGCTATTAGTACATGTGAAATTTATTAATGAGCTTTTAGTTATTTCCGGTCTTTTTAAAGTTAGTAATTGGGGGGTTGGGTATGCAAGGAGAACGGTTATTGGAACATGAATGGTAACTGGTGCTCTTCCCCTACATGGCACGTGCTCATGTGCTTAATGAGAAGTGGTCAAAGTTGGATTATAAAGTTATGGAATGTATCCTTATTAGCTACAATGATAATATGAAAGGGTACAAGCTTTCAAATCCTACAACCAAATCGACAATGTATAGTTGAAATGTGATCTTTATCAAAATTTCTCCTATAGTTGAGCAACCAAATGGGAATGTGAAGACTATAGTGCACTTATAGCCAAAGACCAAAATATCATCACCTAAGGCTAAACTTGTAATGTCCCCTTCTTGCACCTAGTCAAGTTTGCTTTTTGTTAGCTTATTCTTGAGTTCCCATAGGCTATTTGAAGTTGCTTAAGGGACTCATTATTTTGTGGGGAGATCAGGTTCTCAATTTCAATGGTTTTTGACAACATTGCTATTTTTAGTAAGTGCTATTTTGGGCATTTGACATATGTTTAAATTCCACTTCAATGCAAATTGGTTTCTTTTTTGATACCTTAGCAAATTTTATATAAGGTAATGGAATGTGTATTTAATATTTCACTTAGTATTTAAAAAGTGACTTTCAATATTTAACTTAAGTGTTAAATATTCTGTAAAGTTATGTCCCCAAGTTGGACACCTAGAATGCAAGGGACAAAAGTTGTTTTTAAAAGATTTTATGGGGGGCTTTTTCAAGGGAATAAAATATTCAAATATTTAAAATGCCCTAATTATTCCCTCAAAGCTCTATAAAATATTCAAATATTTTGAATTTGCACACATACAAAAATATTGTTGGAATGAGCTTTGGAGTTGCTCGTGAAGTTATTGAGGATGTAAACCCACTACAATTTGTTTGGTGTGATGGTGAAAAACCCACCCTAGCTGATTTATTATTTTCGAATACATTTGATTTGCTTGAATTTGGTGATTCAAATTTTGCACATATGAAAATTTATATGATATTTTGATTGACTTTTTTTTATTGGTGATATTTAACTACCATACCTATATTCTATAAATAAAATTTATGTAGATGATGTCGAGGAATATCAAATTTAATTTTTTTTACCTTTAGCATGGTTAATATTTATTAGAATTTAATCTTATTTTAGAATATGAAATGATTTGTATAAAAAAATAGAAGTTTAAAATATAATTTTTTAAATTAGAAGTTTCTTTTAAATCTAGATTTACAAATATAATTTTTAGAGTCTTGTCTTAGAATATGAAATGATTTGCATGAAAAAAATAAAAAATAGAAGTTTCTTTTCAATCTAGATTTAAAAACATAATTTTTTAAATTAGAAGTTTTTTAAAATCTAGATTTAAAAATATAATTATTTTTTACATATAATTAATAATAATAATAATAATAATAATAATAGGAAGTTGCTTTTTAATTTGGATTTGTTTCTTTTAATTATGTTGCACAAGTAGTGGGAGTCTTGAACTAGTTTATGTTAGGATTCCCACAGATACTGAGAGGGGGGGTGAATCAGTATCTAACCGGTGAATTGAATTTCTTAACTTAAAACATGTAGAACATATTATAACAGTGTACTGATATGCAAGAAATAATGCAATAAACAAAATTAAAAGCAACCACATGAAAAACACACCATAACACAATGATTTAACGAGGAAACCCGGTGTGGGAAAAACCTCGGTGGGTTTTGTGACCCACAATATTTACTTACTAGCCAATAAGAGAATATTACTGCTAGAAGAGGGGCCTACACATGCAGGAAGGCCAACTGCCTATAGCTCACTTCTCAATGGGAAGTCTCACTGACTTACAATGATGGATTATATAAATCCAGTATCTTGTACTGCTTCAAAATAGCATCTATAATGCTAGATCTAGTATCGGTTTCTGCTCTCCTTCTTACATAAACCCTTAACCTATAATTCGCATAATAGGTCTGCCTTATTTCACCTAAATATAATCTTCTCACTTACTTACAAATGTTCTATAATGATCTCTCTTATATAAGAGTCATTTTACAATGATGCCAAGTCGACTTACAAAGATTTTACAATAATAAACAAAATATAATATAACAAAAATCCTGTCGGCCTCTGTGCCGGTATGCTTCCTTTCTCTGTCGGTGCCGGTGGTCTGAGTGTTGGTGTAGAGTCTAATCTGGCTAGTGCCAATGTAATGCCTTGCCAATGCCATAGGATTGTAAGATTGCCATCAATGACAAAACCTTTAATCACCTACAATGCCTCATTGGAGTGTACATATGCCAACAATCTCCCCCTTTGGCATTGATGGCAACACCCATGAGAAAATTCAAAAGTGTATCCAAAACTTGTAATCCAAAAATATTTCCAAAAATATGTTACCAAAAATATAAGAGCTCCCCCTGAGCAGATAAGTCTTCTGTCGGTTAC
Organism: Cryptomeria japonica; assembly: GCF_030272615.1. NCBI lineage: Eukaryota > Viridiplantae > Streptophyta > Pinopsida > Cupressales > Cupressaceae > Cryptomeria > Cryptomeria japonica. Next base: position 666,229,245 of record NC_081415.1, on the reverse strand, counting down.
TTTCTCATACTACTACTCCCCCTTTGGCATCAATGACAAAGGTTGTCAAGATGTCAGTAGAGTTGTAGTCTCAACTTTGTAACTGGGTGGTTACAAATTGAAAAAGATCTCCCAAAATCAAGTTTATACTTTCCATAAACTTCTTGTTGTCCTTTATTGTTGTCCCTGTTCTTTGAACTATACCGGTGAGGTGCTGCATATGCTCTGCCGGTATTCTCTGTCCCTGTACTAGTGCCTCAGATATTTCCTTCCGTAATGATGCTAGATAGTCCAATCTTGGACTCAGTCTTAGTCTCAAATGCTTTGCCTTATTTACTATTATCTCCTTTTCTCTTTCTAACTTAAGTAATTCTTCCTCAAAACTTGTTATCCTTTGCTCAAAAATGATAATGTATCAGGTGAGTTAGCAAAATTGTCGGCAAGTTTATTGATTTCTTCTTGTACCTTGCTCATTTTCTTATCTATGTCTACTGTCAAAAAGTTTGTCTTGCAATTATCTTTGTACAGAGTTTTAAATTCCTTCAGTAAGTTACATAGTTCCGGTAGAAGTGTGTCAAATTCCCTAGTACACTTCTTTATCTGATCTTCAAAGAATTTTTGCTTTTCAATTTCTAACTTATCCTTCAATGCTTCTTCCTTTATTTTCTCAATAGTCACTGTGTTCTCAGTGATGTATTTACACAAAGTGTCAAGTTGTCTTAAAGAATCCTTATTGTCTATGTTATAATTAGGAGCTATCATCTTCAAAATTGGGATTGTGTCATCTATAGATTTATAAGCTTGTGAACTACAATCTGATATCTTTTTTATGGAGTCCAAAAGTACTTCAGTTACATTTGTTGATTTGTAACTTGTTGAGGAGGAACCAACATTCTAAATTCCATCGGTGGAGGAAGTAACCAAGCTTGTAGTGACCTCTGGTAGGCTAGTCTGTGTTTCCATTTCTTTAAGAAAAGGTTTTTGATCTTCTCCTGTTGTCGGTGGCACTGTTTCCATGTGAACTTGTTCCTGTTCCGGAGCCTGTTGCTCTACTTGTCTCTATTTGTTGCTCTGTTTCAGTCTCAGTCTGAGTCTCTACACGTTGCTCTATGTTATCAACTTCAACTTTTCTTTCAGTATTGTCAATGCTGTCAGTTGTCGGTGGCTCACTAGACATATCTGTCTTGCCGGATGTATCTTTGTCTATCACAATGTTGACCTTTTGTGTATCAACATCAACTGTGTATATTACCTCAGGATTAGGATTTGTATCCTCTATGTCCATACTCTCATCTGCTAGTTGATCTTCAGTAGTTGTTACCGATGATGTAGTTTGAGGCGGTGGGGATAAGTTATCTTTTACTTTGATGCTCGGAGGTCCACCAACCTTTCCTTTTCCTTTGTCTCTCTCCTTCTGGTATACCTTTATTGGTTTGGGGTTCCTATACTCTTCCTATTTTTCTTTCTCCACAAGAAATATGTCCCATGCATTTTTTGTTTCCTTTGTTACTTCATTCACTCTTCCAACCATTAATGCAATATGTCGGTGTGCAGTAGAGAATACTAACTGATTGGCTTCTGCAATTAAGTCATCTATCTCCTTAGGTGAGTTTACTGGATAAACAACAAGTAACTTTTCAATTTTGATTGTCTTATCAAGCTCTACAACAACTTGTCTTCTTGCTTCCAGTCTTTTGAACAATTCATCTGGTAGATCATCTATCACTTCCATTAAGAACTTCTTATAGATGTCCATGTGTAAAATAACACTGTTTTCAACTTGTTCTTTTTTATCTACTGACAGTGTATCATAGACCTTTCCTATGTTCTTGAGTTTCCCTTCCTCTATGATTTCATATAGCAATTTTTCAAGACGGGCCATGTTTTGTTTAGTCTTCTTCTTCTTTGGTGTCAACTTTTTCTTTGGTGTTGTCTTTCTAATCGGAGACCTCACTGCCTGTTGTTTTTGTCTAGTCCTTCTAGGTGAAGGTGTGGATGTCGGTGAAGGATCCCTTTTCCTTACAACTCTTTTGAAAGCTGCAGGCATGTCACTCTTCGAAGAAGTAGCTACCGATGATAGGTGAGTCTCAGGCTGTAGAGTTCCTAACTCATCCTCAGTGATACTGGTTTGTTTCAATACATCTTCTTTAATAGCCTTAGCTTGTCTAGAACCTCTTCTCACAACTGCTTCAACCTTTTTCACTCTCTTCTTAGATTGAATTTATTTTTCTATGGTCTCAGCACTACCAAATACTTCTTCCTTTGGTTCATTTGGTGCTTCTAGAAGTGCTTTAGCATAAGTCTCAATTATATGATCATCAGTCTCATAACCCATCTTTGTTAACCAAATTGTTCTTGGGATGACTGCTTCCATCCTTTTTATTACAAAACATATATCATCCTTGTATTTGTTGACAATTTTCTGTGATAGTCTGATTCTTTTGTTCATCCTAACCTTTAGTGCTTGAAAATAGTCATGAATATTCTTTTCTTTGCTTTCACCCATGTTATTGAATAGGTCCGTTAACTGTTTTCCTACCGGTATATCAAATGCAAGGTTCTTACTGCCTATACCGGAAACCTGTTTGGTTATGTGTAGCATCAAGCATACAAGTAGATTTCCAAATCTAAAAGTTCCTTTCTTATCCTTCTTGATTTTGCCTAAGTTATCAATCAACTCATCTTTTAACCATTCACATACATCAATTTTTACATTGTCTTTAACCATGTCATAAGCACTTTTAATGCATAAACTGGAAACTGAGTTAAGTCTATTTGCATGAGTTGCTTTGTACCCTAAAATCATGCTAACAAATCTCACATTTATATCGGTCACATCATTGACTCTCAGAGACTTGCTGTCTGATGTTGCACCAGTTAAGTTCATTACTAGGTCATTGGAGACCTTCTTAGTCTTGTCTGGTCTATTACCGGTGGAAGGTAACCCTCTTACTGCTGTCATAGCTTCCTTTGTAATTTTGTGTACTGAATCAAGCCAAAATAATGAACCATGTACCCTACTTAAAACTATCCTAATCACCTCCTTGGGAAATTCAGGAATGCAGAGGATTTCAGTGAATCCTAGGGTTTCAACAACTTTATGTTCAGGTTTTACATTACCGAAATTGTCACATATAACTGTCTTATACATGCTTTTAATTTCTTCATCTCCTAATTCCTCTATGTTGCAATGAATATATATTCTAGGATCTTCTGCAAAAACAACTCCCTTTGGAATTTGAGAAAAAACACCTACATTGTCATCTTTCTTAGCTACCTCAGGAACTAGCTGAAATATGGGCCTAGGGCATTTTATGACCTTGACTATTGTAGGGTTTGCTACGAATTCAAGTGTAGAGGAGGATGCCATGATGATAAATACCTTTTTATGCCTTTAGATGGATTGATTGTTGAAGTGCTTTGCCTCTTTGCTCGAAATCCCTTAGCTCTGCAAATTTCGCGCTCTTCGAATGTTTGAAATCTTGGTGAAGTGAAATGGAGCCAAAACCACAAATTTATAATGTTTATTTGCCATCTACCACATTTAATGTATGCTGGTTAAGTAGCCACTTAACATTGTCTGCCGGTATAGAAGTAATTTCCAACTTCTCACCATTAACCGAGGGAATTATAGCATGTCTCATTGATTGCCAAACCCTCAAGAAAATTTTCTTCAATTTGATAAAGAGCTTCCTACTGGTGGAGTATTACTTTGTCATGTTGCTGAAGCATCACTATGTCCTGCCAGTGAAGTGTTGATTGGCTCTACCGGTGGAGGAGTATTCCCAACAATATTTAGGTCAGACTTTCTAATCCATTGTTTTGAGAATTCTTGCTTAACCTCTTCAACTTTTTCTTTACCTTTCAAGCTAGAACTTTTGTTGTCTGCCGGTGATCCTTTACTTCTATAGAATTTTGCAATATGTCCAATCTTGTTACATGCATAACAAGTCACATTATTCTTCTGAATAGCTTTCCCATAACCTATGCTGGTATGTGTTCTACATTGATTAGATAGGTGTCCAAATCTTCCACAAACATAACATCTCACATTCATTCTGCAATTTTCAGAGTTGTGACCAGCTTTTTTGCATTTTGAACATTGATTGGTGGGTGTGTTGATATTCTGATAATTTCTAGATCTACATTCATTTGCTCTATGACCATACTTATTACAGTTAAAGCATTTTCCATTGAATTTATAAGCATTAGGTTGTCTTACCGGTTTGCTATGATCCTGTGTATTTGCAGTACTCGAGCTTTCACCAACTTCAAAGCCAATTCCAGAAGTGTCACCTTTAGGTTTTTGATTCTTCAGCAAGTTACCAAGTTCCTCTGAGCTTTTCTTGAATTTCTCTTTATGTTGATTTGCAGTATCTAGTTCTCTTTCTAAGACTTCTTTCTGCCTCATCAGTTCATTTGAGTCATTCTGAGTGTGCATCAGATCTGTCTTCAACAAATCATTTTCATAACTAAGTCTTGTGTTTTCATTTGCAACATCACTTAGTCTTCTGGTCAAATCTTCTTCATTCTTCTTTCTATCTTCAATTTCTTTACAAAATCTCATAGTCATATCCTGCATCTCATTCTTTGTTGTCATGTTCTCTTGTTTCAGCTTGTTTATCATATCATTAAGAGTTTCTTTTTCATCATTCTCATTTTGCATCTTTTCACAAAGTTCTCTTCTCTTGTTTCTTGAAATAGTTAGATTTTCTTGAAGTGCCTAAATGATATCCTGGGCTACCTTTAGATCATCTTCTAGTTTGATATTTTTCAATTTCTCTGCATCATAGTCTGAAAGAGCTGCTTCTAGTTGCTTCATCAGATTTTCCATATCTACAGGTCTCAAGATCTTCCTCAAGCTGTTAGGCTTCAGAAAATAGAGGACCAAGCTCTGATACCAATTGTTAGGATTCCCACAGATACTGAGAGGGGGGGTGAATCAGTATCTAACCGGTGAATTGAATTTCTTAACTTAAAACATGTAGAACGTATTATAATAGTGTACCGGTATGCAAGAAATAATGCAATAAACAGAATTAAAAGCAACCACATGAAAAACACACCATAACACAATGATTTAATGAGGAAACTTGGTGTGGGAAAAACCTCGGTGGGATTTGTCACCCACAATATTCACTTACTGGCCAATAAGAGAATATTACTGCTACAAGAGGGGCCTGCACATGCAGGAAGGCCAACTGCCTAGAGCTCACTGCTCAATGGGAAGTCTCATTGACTTACAATGATAGATTATATAAATCCAGTATCTTGTATTGCTTCAAAATAGCATCTATAATGCCAGATCTAGTACCAGTTTCTGCTCTGCTTCTTACATAAACCCTTAACCTATAATTCGCATAATAGGTCTGCCTCATTTCGCCTACATATAATCTTCTCACTTACTTACAAATGTTCTATAATGATCTCTCTTATATAAGAGTCATTTTACAATGATGCCAAGTTGGCTTACAAAGATTTTACAATAATAAATAAAATATAATATAACAAAAATTCTGTCGACCTCTATGCCGGTATGCTTCCTTTCTCTGCCGGTGCCGGTGGTCTGAGTGCTGATGTAGAGTCTGATCTTGCTAGTGCCAGTGTAATGCCTTGCCGGTGCCATAGGATTGTAAGGTTGCCATAAATGACAAAACCTTCAATCACCTACAATGTCTCATTGGAGTGTGCATATGCCAACAATTTATGGCTAATCTTGGTAGGGAGCATTAACAGTAGTGAAGACAATCTTTAGATTTCTACATTGTACAATATCTACTATCAGAGAAGTATTGCTAATGAATTGCAACATAGTGCAGCCCACTTGTAGCCAAGGGATAAAGTTCACTTGCAAGATAGTGGTGGTAACTTGTAGCTAGTGCAAATCACTCGCAGCCAAGGGGCAGAGGTCACTTGTAGCATAGAGTGTTGGTGACACTTGCAACAATTTTTGAAGATCCAAGGATTTATTGGTTTGAATTGGTCAAGAGGTGTGGATGGTAGAAGATATATTAGTGATAATTTTTTTAACATGTTTAGTGGTGCAATCAATTGGATGAGCAAGCAACATATTGTAGATGCGTTGACAAAGCCTCTAAGCACATAGAAGTTTAGGTGATGCAATGAGATTTTTCGCCCATAATAGTTAGTTCACAAATTGTTTGTGATTCCTTTTTGTTGTTGCAAGGTATATAATAAGTGAGAAATTGTTGAGATTGGTATGTCTTATAGATTGCAATCCTAATGGTTAATTTATTATTTATTTATTAATTGTTTGTAAACTCTTATGGAAAAAGTTGACCCACTTTGTTTTGACATTATGTGTTTGTGTATTGTATATTACATGATATGTTTAAGAAGTTGTAAGATCATCTAATGTTATAGAAATGCATCTTATGACATTATAAGATGCATAAGAGATCTTATGATGTTTTTGTGACATGTAAGAGCATGTAAGAGGGAGTTTACATAGTGAATATAACTTGTTAACCAACTCATGACATGTGAGTATGACATAAGGCATGATTTGATGGAGACAACACAATTGAGCACTCAAGTGGTCAGCTGGTTGTGATGACATAAAAGCATCAACTAAAAATAGTTTATTAACTCATTATGGGATAGGGTGTTTGAGTTTGAGCCCTTGGTTTGGGTGGTATATTTTGGTCATAATTTATGGTTTATGATTCATGTTTTTTTTGTTTGCTTCTATTATATATTGGTTTGGGATGGAGATGTAATAATCATGTGATTTTGTATTATGATGTTGTAATATCCATAAGAGATCTTATGACAATTCTATGAAACTAACACATAAGAGCGTGTAAGTATGACATGTCATAAGATAAGAGCGTGTAAGTATGACATGTCATAAGACATACTTTAATGGAGACAATGAAGCCAAAATTGAGTGCCCAAATTTGTGATGAGTTGGTTGTGATGGATTATGATTGTATAAAAGCATATTCTAAAATTAGCTTATTGACTCATCATGAAATAGGATGTTGGAATTTGAGTTCTTGGTTTGGGTACTTGTTGATGTGTTTTTTATGCACATGCGCACACAGAATAAAATACCAAGGTATCTTATCCTCTCTTGAACAAAGTCTCTCATATGCTATGCTTCGTGATCAAATGAGACAACTCCAAGGTTATGAAATGTTAGGTCTTGACATGTGGATAAGTTCAGTGGTTTGATGTGATAATGCTGGACTCACAAGGGGACTTACATTGTACATGAATGCTCAATCTTATCATGGATTAGGATAAGTATGCTGATAACTTAGGATTTGGCAATGAAGCTCTGGACTTAATTCTTACTAAAAAAGGGGGGGAAAAGAATAGGGTTCAGGAAACCTATTCTAAGCCTAGGAATGTAGGAAATGATGAATGGATCTAGTGGAATCAAACCAGACAAGGTCTCACAATCAGGTATTGACACAAGCTTAGTGCAATTGTCTAAGGTATACTTTTAAGATTTTTAGGATATCACCATCAAACGTAGACACCATCCAAGTTGATGCTTGTCAATGACGCGTAATAGTTGAAGTTATGCTTACTCAAATTCCAGTTGACCACACAAGGTGCACTTACCAGCGGCAAGAGGATAGTGGTATGGATTAAGGATTCCAAACAAATAAATTCAACAAATCTTCCACTCAATCTAACATACATGAAAATAAATTATAATCTAACTTGGAGGAATTGAGAACCATGAATGCAAAGACAACATTTGAAGAGCAAAATCACCAACAATTGAACAATGATTAGGATTCAAATAGTTGTAGCATATACCAATAATTCTACAAAAACTCTCTCTTACAAATGAGAGACAATGAGGCATATATAGAGTCTCTTACAAAATGGATGGCCTAGATTGATCTAAGATCAACGACTGAGATCATACCAACAAAACCTAGAATTGCCCTAATTAGGGTTACATAAAAAATGGTGCCACCAACGTATGGCCCAACGAAAAGATACCTAGTCATCAAATAGGGAATCTTCTAGAAGATTCCTCCCTGCATCTCTCTCTCTCTCCTAGCATACTCCAAGAATCTAGCCAATACTGAATCTAACTCCTCCATGGAAATATTGGGCAAGGTATCTTGCTGTAAATCAATCACATTCAATGAATCCGAGCAAGAATTCAAAGTGTTCTCCCATTCTGGCATGAGCCTCTGCAAATTATGAACATGATTCAACAAAGAGACCAAGTCATCTATCTGACTCTTCTTCAAAGAGTCCAACTGGCAAAAATACATAAATTTCATCTTGTCTCTTAATTCAGCTAAGTGTAAACCACTAGCATCACTAACATCAACACCCAATAATTCCTCAATCAAGGCAAGGATCTTCATCTGAATGTCCTGAATTAATCCTTCCATCTCCATGCAACTCAATTGGGCATTCTCATAAGTTGATTTCTTCACAGCTAGTGAACAATACTAGCCATGGAAATCATATATGTCTCCACTGTGCACAATATTCTCACTGACCAAGGTGGAATTAGGAATCTTCTTCAATGCCTGAAGGTGTGGAATAGTCTTGTCTTGAATAGGTTGGAATTCTTCCCAAACTCCCTCCAAATACTGGATTTTGAATATAAGCCCCATTGTCCTATCATATACATGGACAAACTGAGTGAGGAAATCATCTGCCTGTTTTCTTGTGCTTTCAATCCACTTTTCCACCTCCGAGTGTGTACCTCTCGCTACCTCACAGTGTGAATGTATTCCATGGTCAACTACAATAGGGGAAATAAGGGTGGGATCTCCACGCCTTGTCCCTGCAATATACTCTCTGAGTCTAATATTTTCTTCTCTGTACCTTTCATTCTTCGCAACCACTCTATCTAACCTTGCATTGATTGCTTGGAGGTTCTCACCAATCTCCTAGAATTCCTATTCTCTGGATGTACGACCAAGGGCGACTGAAGTGATCTGGAAATCCATAGGAGTAGCAATGTCCGTCATCACGCCTACAATAGGAACAACAATCTGCGCAATCCACATTCCTATCTCATCTCTAGCTATGTGCGACAAAATCTCTGCTCTCTTGGGCTCCTTCCCCTTAGCACTCCCAACTAGGTAGTCATCAATATCATCAATAGGTTGTACCTCTATCATTTGTTTACTTTTCTCCATTCTTCTCATCAGCCATTCAGGAATAGTGGCCATCTCCATACCATCATCAAGACACATTTCTCGATCAAGTCCTTTCAATGCTGAAATAACATCATCATTATCATTAGGATTACTCCTGGTCCAATCATATACTTAATTTACCAAGCTAACTTTTAAAAGGACAGTAGGGGATTCTGACTAATCATTATTCTCATTAGGAGGTGCAGATGTCGTTGTGGTATGGAACTCCTGAATATTCTTTGGTAGTATCACTGTGTTGGAACACTGTTGAGTCTCCTTGTTATGTTTTGTTATTTCAATCACTTCTATTGATGAGACACTGGGAGGGGGTGAAGGAATGATAGTCTTTTATTTCTTCTTCACATCCTCAATCTTCTTCCCTCTGGCCTTGACTTCTCCTAGTGTGTTCTTCCTTCTCTTGGGAGCTTGAATCTCTTCGTCTGCATGAATCCTGACATCAATGATAGTCCTCTGATCATCCTCGGAAGTAGACTCTTCCGACTTCATCTTTTCATAAGTGAAGGGAACACCCATGTCAACTAACTTATTCATTTGTATATCCACCCATAGGCAGGAGAAATTCAAGACTTCTCTCATCAATATATTCAGCTCAATCTCTTCTGACTCTGACCAATTAGGCAATAGGATTTCCTTCTTCATTTCACTCTCAAACTGTGGATGTGTATCATCTCTATCATCTAATACCTGATCAGGAATGAGAAAAATTCTACACTTCCTCATGAAATCCACTGACATTCTGGATCACATTGTTCTCTTCACTGCTTGCTCGTCCACCAGGTTAGCCCAATAATCTTCTATGTTAATCTTATGAGTGAACTTCTATCCTCTGATCCTTTCGACCTTCTTGTTTGGATCAAATCTTTCTCTCTTCTTATAGGTAGCAAATCGATAGAATGCAAGCTCCTCACTCACAGTGTTGGCGGCTATGGCGGACTGGCAAACCTCTGATGTCTTCCCAACTAAAATAGGTAATGTCATTCCTATCCTGTGCTTCTCTCTTTGGATAACATCAAACTCTAGAAGTTGTCTCACCACTTCCAGCAATATCATTCTATCGGTTGGATACCTAGGAAGTCTGTAGGGTTCAGATTGAAACCCATGAATCTTGAGGTATGTGAAAGTGGGAAACTGTATATACCATTATCCATATTTTTCTATTAACTCTGTTTCCTCCTTGGACAATCTTCTGTGGATTCTGCCTTGCAACATCTGTGTGATGTACATAGTGAATGCATCATTCACTCTTTTATAGTCTTCAATTCTATGCATGCTCAGCTAGGGATAGCATTCATTACTTTTGAATTGTCCTTGACCATTCCTGACTTCACCTTTGCATAATAGTCCTATGTATGAAACAAACCGTGAAAGCAGGAGCCTTGGAATTATGAGACCTAGGCTCAATCATCCATTCTTTGTTAATTAAATTCTTACATACACCCATCTTCTTCCGGTATCTGTCTGCATAATCCTCCTTGGTTACATCCTTCATGTCTGTTCCGCATGGAATTCCGAACACCTCTGCAATAGCATCCTCAACAATGTAGGCGATGACAATGCCCTTAGGAGTCTTAATCATTCTTGTGAGCGGATCGTAACATCGTGCACATTCCAGGATAAGCTCACTGCACTGTATGGACTGTGGAAATCCATCGGCATGAAAAATGACTCTCTTCATAATATTCGCATATGCTGGGGAAGGAACCTGATCTCTGACTCCGAACATCCGACACTGCATCTGGTTGAACTCTAGGAAATGCATGTTTGTATCAACGATCTCCTTCCATCTCGATGAAATCTTAAACTCTGGATAAAATTCATTCTTCAATAGTTATTTCCTTTCCTTATATCCCGACTTTGACATCACACCTGTACGAAGCTCGAAGTTAGACTTAGGAAAATAATATTCATAATAAAATTCCTGACTTTCTAAAGATTTAGCTAATTTAGAGCATGGAGTCTGGAAAATAATCCATACACTTGGTAAATTTTAGCAATTAAGTTCAAAGTGTGACAACACTAAGGCATGGAAGCCTTCCATAAAATTCATTGAATACCTCCTTATGTTTAGAAAATATGCAAGCTAAAATGCAGAGGAGTATATCGGATTGATGCTGACTAAGGAAAGGTGTGAAAGGTTGTGTTTTCACACAATGAATGTCTGAAGACACCTTCCACAGTCAACAATGAAGGTCAAAATTATGAAGACAACCTGAAAATCAGACTTTTAAAACATGTTGTAATCTTCAAAATGTGCATAATCTTGATAAAAATCAGTTCTAATGATCAAAACAATCACTTTCTGGAATGTAAGTATGGCTGGTTAAAAATTAATTTCTGAGGACAAGTCTGAAAATTGGATACTTCAGACTTACCAGCACCTTGCAAAGTGGTTTAAATCCCTGAAAATGATGAAAATGGCTAAGGAGACAACCCCTAGGAAAATCGCCAAAAATGGTTAGGTGGCTGGAAATGAAAATTTTTGAGGACAACGGCCTAACAATGGAGTTTCAGACCTGCAACAACGATAAAATGGTCTAAAAAATGCACAAAAAACTCCATAAAACACCTTCGAATGCTAAATGCCTAAGTTGGAATTGGCTAGGCAATAAAAACTTAAGTCTAAAAATTAATGGCAGCCATTAATGGAGGTCAAAATCTAAAGCAAACCTTAGATCTGAAGTGAATCAGCAAGCTGGAAACGATGGCAGCCAACAAGAATGCACAAAAATCATCAAAATGTGGCACCAAATCACCTCCCAAGCAAAATCAAAATTTTCCCAAGTATGGCGCCAAAATGGAAATCTGAAAATGATGTCAATGGCAGCTTAGATCTGAAGTAGCAAGGATGGCAGCAATCTGGAAAAATCACCCAAGTTGGGATTGGATACCCCAAACAAAAAAAATCGCCTTCCTTGGCAAAAATCAAAATTTTTAGAATTTTGAAAAATGTTGTTAATGGTAGCCTTGATCTGTAGCAGTGAAGGTCTGAACAACAAGCAAAAATGGTGGAGGAAAAATCACCTAAGTCTCCAAACATGAAATTGCCAATTTTCACCAAAAAATGCTAAAGTTTGAAAAAATCGCCAAACTTAGCAAAATCGAAATTCTGAAACTGGTCTTTAATGGCAGCCAAGAGGAATAGATCAGCAAGCTAGAAAAAATGGAGGAAAGTAAATCCTCAATCCCACACTTCACAAAAATGCCTTGCTAAAAAATTCGCCCAACTTGGAGAAAAATCACTTTCATGGAGACACCTAGCAGAAATAATAATAAAATAATGCTAAGTCTCCTCTCATATACTTGCTTTCACCTCTCACTTTCACCAGACAAGCAATGTGGGATAAAAAACTTGTATAAATACTTGCTTGGTGAAAACCTAACTTGCTTCTAGAAGGTTCAAATATTAAATGATTATTGCAAGTTATTAAATTTTGCTTTTAAATTTTAAATAATTAATAATTATTTAAAAGCAATTAAATGGAGCTTATTTATTAAAATATTACAAATTAAATCCAAAATAAAGCCTCCAAGGGAAAATCGATGTAGGTTGGGATTGAAAAATCCCTTCAAAAATCATTAAAATGCCAAAATTTACCCCATAAGGGAAATTCGACCTATGCTTGGACAAAAATCCATGCATAACTTCATCAAAATGCACACAAAAACCTCCTAGGGGAAAATCGATATGAGTTTGGACAAAAATCCAGACAAAAAACCACTCTATTTGCAAAAAATCACCCCCAAGGGAAAATCAATATTAGTCTGGACAAAAATCCACACTCAAAACTCACTTGACTTGGAAAAAACCTCCCTGGTGGAATTTCAACCTCAATCTAGATGAAAATCCAAACTCAAAACTCTTCAAAATATTCCCAGTGGAAAATCAATCCCTGTCTGGATGAAAATCTGGACAAAAATCCTTACTTAATGCTCTCGGGGGAAAATCGACCTCTGTCTAGATGAAAATCTAGACAAAAATCCTCACTTAGTTGTCACAAAAATCCTGGTGGAAAATCGACCCAGGCATGGAATCATCCTTGCACTCCAGTCCGCACTCCAGGTGGAAAATCGATGGCAGTCTAGATAAATCCTGACACTTAGCCAAATTTTAGCACTTCTAGGGGAAATTTGACCCAGGTATGGATAAACAGTGGGGGAAAATAGTAGCCAGTATAGATTTCAGGGGAAACCCATGTGTAGTGTGGATTTTGAGTGGGGGAATGGGTTGGACAATCAGGAATGTGAGGGGAAAATCATCTCTAGCATGGAATTTGACTCTTGGAATATGAATTTCCCTTAGGATTTTATCATTTTAACCACTCAAAATCACTTAGAAACATAAAATTTAAATTGGACTTAAGCTAATTTTTCAAAAATATGAGCGAAACGCTAAGAAAATATTGGAATAAAGTGCGAAATCAATTTAAATTATACCTTGGGAGTGAGAAAACAACTCCAAAAGGTCTCTGAATACCTTGGCACTTTAAAATCACTGATGCGCATGTTTAAAAACACGTTAACGCTCAATAGGTCTACACTTAGCAAAACTTAGGATCATTAAAATATCAACGTTTGCAACTTGATCCTATAACTTCAAAAACCCTAGATGGCACTAGGCATGATCAAAACTCTTGAGAGTCGGGCATGAGAAACACAAAATTGCCCACTAAACAACCAAAACCCTAACCTAACAACACAGAAAGCCAGCAAAGAGGGGGTCCCCGTTAGCAATGGGGCGATGTGTGAAAAGGTCACAACAATACTATATTTGGGTCACAGTTTTTGCCCATGGTCTGTGTGTTACCATTCATGGTTTTCTTCTATGTATATTGGTGCTTGGCATAGAGATGTAATATGACACGATTTTATAGGTGGCCGTGTTATTGAATTTTTTCTAGAATTGTATTAGTCTTTATTTTGTGAAGGCTTGAGTCTAACTCTTCTTGTTAGTATTAATACACTAGTTTGAGATTTGGAAGCTGAATCCTTTCTTGAAAAGCTTTTTTCAAGGTTAACATTGTGTTATCTAGTGAATATTTTTTTTATTTATGTTTCTTTCGTAAACTATTTGATCATATTTTCTATGCATTTCTCCTCTTATTGATTAGCATAGGAAGTATTTCTACTACCTACTTCCTTTCATCAATCCTATTGAGATGTGATCATCAAACTTCTATTAAGTTGAGAAAAAGAATCCAATCTTGTACTATGTTTGTATGAGCTAAGCATAACGATATGTTTTAGCATTACAATAACATAAATTTAAGATAGAGCTTTCATGCGATTTATTTAATCAACAAAAAAAATTAAGTAACAAGCGTATTTACCAAATCACCCAGGAGGGATTATAATAGAAATGATTGGTGCAAATGAAATAAACATTAAATGGGAGTCTTAGGAGTATTATGTATGTATAAGTGTTATACTAAGCCAACTATGCCTAGTCAATGCATCAACATACATGCCCTTTTCTATGTAGTGAAGATGACAAGGCTTCACTGCGTAAAACAGTAGAACACTAGAATTATCTTAGCTCTCTACTTTGTAACATGAGAAGCAGTTCCACCAAACACCAGGCTGATTCTACATATCTTTCCAAGAAGATAGCCATGAGAGCTGGAGCAGAATGGATGGTGATTTCATATGTAGAAGGAAAAGAAACTTCCTTCTCCTATAAATCAAAAAACATCCTTTATTCCTAACTGCTTTAGGAAATTGTAAAGCTGAACAGCCAGAGTTTCTTCTGTGGTTGATGAATACAATGAACATTAGTGAAGATGCTTCTGCTGTTCTCCTTATGCCAGCAGGTTTGATTTCAGGGAAAGCCCGGTAAGATGAGGAAGAAGATGCCATAAATGCTAACGACCTGTCTAAAAAACAAAGATATGTGCAGAAGGAAACAAAAAGGTAAATACTGCCCTATCTCTCCCCCAAAAAAGTGAAAACATTGTATTATCACTTTATTAAAAAGGTGAAAACATGTATGAAAAGGATGTACAGTATAGTCTTGTGTTGCTCGTCCTTTCTCATCAGGGGAATACCTCATACCTCCAGCATGGTCAAGAGCTTCAAGGGTTTAGTTATGGACTTTAGCACATGCCACTGGAAACCCTTGAGAAACCTTCAACACTAGATATAGAAAAAGGAAAGAACGATTGTAAAGAGATATATGTAACAGTGAGATAGATTGCTTTATAGACTCTCATTAATCATTGTGAAATGCCAACATTGTTTTGGGGAATAATCTCAATATTGAAGTAGGAAATCTTGAATTAGGGCAAGTGATGGAATAGTGGGGCAAGGGACTGATTGCACTGTCCTTGATGCAATCTGATGTTGATTTGATACTTAGAATCATAGTTTTAGACCTCGGACTCAGGCTTGACTCAACAGTGTAAAATTTTGACTCAGACTCAATACTTAGCTTGACAAAAAAATTGGCATGGACTCAATAAAAAGTTTTATAATTACACAAAAAAAATTTAATGCATTTAGACTTAAAAGCCTAATTTGGCTATCAATTTGCCATAATTCAAACATTAAAAAAATGTCAACAAAAAGAAGTTAAAAGTGTTAGGAAATAAGGAATGAGGGGAAACGGAAGAAATTTTGATACCATTTTCCCTTATTTTTCAAATGAAACAAAAAGAAAAAGAAAATATAATTAAATGCTTGATTATTGGATTAGCTTTCAATCCCAAAAACTTGTCTTCTCCACTCATTTCCTTGCTAGTTCACTCTTTGGTTGGGCAAAATGGGTGGAAAAGAGAGAAAAATGAATAAAAGATAAAGTTTTTTTTAATTAAAAACATGGCTGGGCACCACTAGCTCAAACCATAAGTCTAAGCTTAGGATTCGCATGTCCAAGCCTGAGACTAGGCAAGTTTTTGATTGAGTCTAATAAAATGTTGTAGCCATTTTTCCGTCATATTAAGCCTGAGACTAGGCAAGTTTTCGATTGAGTCTAATAAAATGATGTAGCCATTTTTCCGTCATATTTTCTTTTGATCATCAATCACAAGCTGTATATTTTTTATGGCTTCCTCTAGCAATATCCCAGTCAATTCTGCAATTGTTGGAGTCTTAAAGCCCTTATCTGCAACTATCAATTCCAATATGGACGGTTCACCACATTGAAGGGTAAATAATCATAGTACCAAAAGTTTGCTGTTACCATCCCAGCCTCATGGTGTTAAAAAAATAAGACAAGCGTTCGTAGAAAATAAGGGATGAGGGGAAATGGAAGACAGCATTTCCTCTTATTTTTCAAATTTGGTTCGATGAAATGGACAGAAAAGAATGAAAAATGATTTTTTTTGGGTGCAACTAGCAGAAAACTATGAGTCCGAGCTTAAGAATTGCAAGTCCAAGCCTGAGACTAGGTGCCTGGGACTAGGTGAGTTTTTGACTGAGACTCGGCCAAGTACATGACAAGACTCACTAGGACTCGCCTTGGCCGCCCAGCAGACTAACGAGTTTGGCGAGTTACAAACTAATATGCTCAGAATAATTGCCATTATTATTGTTATATATATAGTTAATAGTATGTCCAATTTTAGCATCATATAAGGAGTCCAATTTAGTATGTGATAGGCAAGTGGTAATGAGTCAGCCATTACATGTCCTTGAGAGTCCCAAGTGTTTTATAAATTACAATTTGAAATTGCCAGACCATGTTTCCAAAAGGAGATTTGTAAGGATTGAGGATGCTCAGGTCGCTGCATTAAATGTGAAGGGAGAGGTACAACTGATGAATATCCTGCCAGGTACACTACTGATTCCAAACAAATACAGCAGCTGGCAACTTAGAAACAAATTTCACATGCCTTCACTTGCCATCTTACAAAATTCACTGTAATGTGGCCCCTTTCCATCATCTTTGTACTTTGTACTTTGTATTGTATGCATGGACCTCAGATGAATTAACAGTTATGATCCTTTATTGTTCAGGAAATTTTGTGGAGCTGTGATGTGTAATCCTTCGTACACATTATCTTTATGTTATTAAAGTTAAAAAAAAAGTATTATGGTTCTTTTAAGCTTGACATAATTTCAAAAATGAAGTCATTTTTAAGAAAAAACATTTGATTTATATGCTGATTTTCAATGTGTATATTGAGTTTATTGAGTCATATTTAAAAACAAAAATAAAGGAGAATTCCAAGAATCAAAATGAATTGAAATGCATAATGAGAAATTAAATGTTTTGGGGATCTTTGAACTAATAACAAAATTCTAATAAGAAAGAGGAGTAAAAGAAAGAAAGTATGTTAAGTTTGACATAACTCCAAAAGTCATTTCTGACAAAAAAAATATTTGTGTTATATGCTGATTTTCAAAGTGTATATTGAGTTTATTGAGCTATATTAAAAAATGATGATAAACGAGAATTCTAAGAATCAAAATTAGTTGAAATGCATAGTGAGAAATTATATGTTTTGGGATCTTTGAATTAGTAACAAAATTCTAATAAGAAAAGATTATGTAATGATTTAGAGGCTAGTAAAAGAAAGAAATGATTTTGTAATAAGAAAGTATGTTAAGCTTGACATAGCTCCAAAAATGAAGTCATTTCTGAGAAAAAATATTTACATTATATGTTGATTTTCAAAGTGTATATTGAGTTTATTGAGCCATATTTAAAAATGATGATAAAGGAGAATCTTAAGAATCAAAATTATTGAAAAGCATAGTTTATATGTTTTGGAATCTTTGAACTAGTAACTAAATTCTAATATGTAAAGATTAGGTAATCATTTAGAGGGGTAAAAGAAAGAAATATGGTTCTGTAATAAGAAAGTATGTTAAGCTTGATATAACTCCAAAAATGAAATCACTTTTTAGAAAAAATATTTACTTTATATACTAATTTGAGTTTATCCAATCATACTTAAAAATGATAAAAATGATAATGAAAGAGAATTCTAAGAATTTTTTTTTTAAATGACATATCGGTACCCATACCCATCTGCCATACCAGTACACGTCCCCCACTGGTAACTATGGAAAATATAAATGGTATGCAAACATAATTGTGGACATCAACTTGAATTTTGTGGATGGATGATTCTATTGCATGTTACATGATGTTGCTTCTAATATTTAGTCTAATATGCATAAAATGTGATTTCTTCTGAACTCCTCACACTCTGTATCATTCCAATTTTATCAGATGTCTCTGAAGAGACAAACTCCCCACACTCAACGTAGATCCATGTTTCATATTTAATTTGGAACATACAACGAGTTTATAGGATGGTCTTTGACAATATCGGTATGAATACTTTATAGTAGATTAATTATTATTTCATAGAAAATCTATGACAAAATTCCAATACGTGATTAATATATCAGCTAACTTGTTTTTTAGACAACATAAACATACTATATAAAAATATTAAACCTTCAGGTTTACCATATATTGAAGTCTTTACACATGTGCAAAGATAAGAAGGCATCATAGATGTTTTATTGGTAACATTTTCTTGATCTTTCGATAAATTTAAAATTTTGTATGGTTTAATGATTCTTGATATATTGTCTCACTTGATAGATGGTTTGAGCTTACTTTTAGAAATCATTTTTATTATTATTAGTATTATGGTTAAACATTTTTTATTGGAGCTATAAACTAGAATACAAAGATCAAGAAGGGAACATTAGAGAAATTCAATTAACAATGAGGAACAATATGAAACATTCAGCACAAAGGCTGAAAAACAACAAAAAACCTATAGCTAGGAGATACCAAATCAAATGTGTGATCATTATCCCCAACTAAGGTTGAAGGAAAGTTGAAGGCACTCAAACAAGGTCCATGATGCATATGTATATGCATCATCAAATGCCTAGAAAATTATTATGCAAAGATGTTATCTTTGGAGGAAACACAAGAGTCGGATAATCTAGGGAATTGATTCATCTAGTTCAAGACCTTCTCATAAATAAGGGCTATAAGTTTATACAAAGCACCATATTAATTACTAAGGTACCCTAGTAATAAGATCATTTTGCTAGAGATCTATAGACAAGTTGTAGAGATCAAAAAAATAATTTCCTATAAACTTTAGGCCAAGATTATATTCCCCATCAAGGTAGGGGTGTATTATTCTTCTAACATTCAACATGCAAAGACAACTAAATAGGAAATGGAGAACTTGAAAATGGATTTATATGAAATAAGGGATAGATTTGATTATATTAGTAAGATTGGGTCATTGATTGGCTCCTCCTTTACACATGCTTCAACTTGGGAAGACTTCCTAGATGAACACAAGGTTTCTAGTAAAATGGTACAACATTGAAACGGCCTCAAAGAGCATAATTGAAGATGGGAAGGCCCTAGACCCTTCATATAACAAGGATAAGATCTCCAAGTAGTCTATACATAGAATTAGTTGGTCAATTCCAAAAGATGCTTCAATGTAAGCTAGAAAAAATGGTGTTTTTTAAACAAAATATAGAGATGGTAGAGGTAGCCATACCCAATTAATGACTTGCACCCATGATAAAAGAATCCCCACAATGTCCCAACTACAATAATTGAACAAGGGGAACCTTTTGTTGTTGCAAAAAACAAAGCCAATAGGAAATAAGAATATTGAAGCAAGGTGAAGAAAAGGTGGAAGAAAGAAAAACACTAGAAAGGAGCACTTTAGGGTTAATACTAAGGATGAGCTCCACATTTGAAAAGAGGCAATGAATATATGATCCATTCATTGAAGACTTCTCAAAGGTGGTAGAATTTTTCAAGTAGAATGCACCATCCTAGGTCGCATGGCTAAAATTGAAAAGACAAAAGAAGAGATCAAAGCTTAGATGGTTAGCTACACATAACATTTTATTTGCATTAAAGAAGGGAAAACATAGGAGAGATTCTAGAGGAGTAGTATCCATGCAAAGGACATACGAGAGAGAGAGAGAGAGAGAGAGAGAGAGAGAGAGAGAGAGAGAGAGAGAGAGAGAGAGAGAGAGAGAGAGAGAGAGAGAGAGAGAGAGAGAGAGAGAGAGAGAGAGAGAGCCTTGGTATGCAAATTCCTCCATGAGACTTTTCCCCTACATTGAGGTGTATGTGAATCCTATAATGATCATCCACTTCAACGTGTGTAACTCACAAGCATGCATTTGAAGTAAATATTCAAACATCCAAGCATGTCATCGAGATCCATATGTAAGATGGACATCATTGTATAACTTTGCCTTCTATATATGCTCTCCATATCAATTAAATACACAAGTAGTCTTTGTAAAAACTTGTAATGTCTTCTCCCAAGTTAAAAAATTTAAAATTGAATTTAGTTGATCCTTGTCTTTACCATACCCACCTAAGGTCAACTAAACAAAACTTAAATGGTATGTTATTATGCCCCTATGTGGAAAGACATTAATTTGCATTTATTCTAAAGATCCCATCTTCTCTTGTAATTATAAACATTATCATTTACATTTAAGCAAGGAACATTTTAGCTTTTTAAATCTACATGAGCATTCCTAAAAATATAAGCATGATTAAAAAGAGTTGTTTATTATTATTATATATATTTTTAAAAATTGACTTGTAGAATATGTTCGCTAATGACACAATACCAACCCTCCAAATAATTTATAAATATCATCAATCCTCAAATATTAAAACTTGTAGAAGTTAAAGAAAATTAAGCAAAGTAAAATACAAGAGTCCAAAGATAAAGCAATGCAAATTCATTAATACAAGATAGATATGAAGTATCATACTTATCCCTAATCCTCAAACTCATCTATATACAAAGTCTATAGAAATTATTTATTCCAATGCAAATGCCAATATGAGATTTACTATTCCAAATTCCAAAGCATTACAATTTTCAAATCATTCTTCTAGATCACTCCATCTTCAATTATAAAGAAAAGTAACATTATTTATATTTAAATTTCCACATATATTTCCCTCTCCCTCTAGGAATAAAACCTATGTTTTCCCTTTCTTCCTCTCATGTTTTTTTAATAAAGCAAATGATCATATTTGAACATACACATTCCCAACACAAACCAACTTCCTACAAACATTTTAAAGCACTTCAAAATGTTATTTCTCTTCCTTTTTAATGCTAGAAGGTAAACCATTAGGATCAGTTTGAATACTAATTATTAGAGCTATTTTTCTCACCTTTTTTTTAATATTATTTTTTTCTTGTTTGTTATAATCTCAAATTATTTATCTAAATAAACAAGACATACATATATAAGCATTATTACAATATATTCCAAAAGCATTATTATTATGACAATATATGTTAAAGAAGTTTATAAAAAGAAACCTAACCCAATCATCCAAACCAAATTAAACTCAATCCAAATCAAATTAGACTCAATCCTTCCAATTCAACATTAAAACAAAATTTCAACTTTTCAATAAACATTAAAACAAAATAAATTTTAACTTTTCAATAAACATCCTTAAATAGAAAAAAAATAACCCCAATCTTCTCAATGAGAGATATGTGTAGAAGAAAACATGGATCTACAAACCCAAATTCAAGTACAAAATTATTGTTAAATAAATAATTTTCAATTAGCTTGTTTTTCTGGGTCAAATAATTTTCAATAGGCACACAAATGCATCTTCTGGTAAAATATAAATTATCATGCTTTTGAAGGAGATCATAGATGAAACAGTAACAATGTTATGAAAATGGAGTAATTTTTAGTTTGATCAATATAATCTGAGTGGAGTAATTTTTAGTTTGATCAATATAATCTGAGTGGATGTCAATTGGGTAAAATGGAGCACCGATGTCAAGGAAGAGCTTTGTTGAAAATTCAGAAGGCACATCACAGTGTCAAAAATTCCAAAGTACATTTGCTATTCTATCATAGTAAAACATGTTAATAATGGTTCATGGAGTGTAATATCTGAAACAATGATGTAGAAACCTTCAACACAAAGAAATTTGTTTTCAATGGACCGTGAGACCATAATGCTAACTAATCAAAGATGCTGCCAATACTACCATACAACTAAATAACTTTGAGTTGTATAAATCGTTTGCAAATACAAGTACTCGAAGACTGTGAGAACATAATGCTAACTAATCAAAGATGCTGCCAATGTTACCATACAACTAAATAACTTTCAGTTGTATATATCCTTTGAAAATAGTATGGATTATTATTGGAAACAATCCAAAAATAATATGCATTGCAAATTCACCAAAACCATACATATAAAAAGACATCATAAGTTTTTAACACTGTACATAAATTTTCAGAAAATAATACCCAAAGCCATACATATAAGAAGACTTCATAAATTCCCAACACTGTACATAAAGAAAAGAGATTCAAAAATAGCTGCAATTACAAATACTTATCATACTATCATGTTCATTGTAATGCATCTATATCATAATATTGCAGAAACAAATACTAGCAATCCTACAAGATGCAAATCAAGCTCAACCTCAGTACAGTTTATGCTTACTGTGTGTGATTTTTGATTCTATAATATTTTATATCATACTCAATGATCTATTATCAGAAGGAAAGCTTGTTACGAAATCTTGGATGCCTCAGCAAATACACACCAACAAGCACTGCCACCACTTGGAAAGGGATAACATAGGTAAGTACAGAAGCCAGCAAGCAATAGGTGATAAATATAGTTGTAGCATGAGGATCTATCCAACTCAAGAGGGACTGCAACCTTAATCCTTGAGTGACCAAATCTCCAAATACAGTTTGTATCCTACCTGCAACAATTCTCAACCTCTCATGGCGCATCCTCACAATTTCAGCCTTCATGCAACCGGGAAATGTATCAAATCCTTCATCCACTTCATCTGGACTAACGATATGGGGTGGATTCTGAGGCCTAAATCGATAATGCCAAATGCCTGTCAGGAACATGCACAAGAAAATTGATGTCAATATCAAGTTTGGGTACCGGACAAGAATGAGGAACAAGATATGCACCAAAACAGTAGCAATAGGATTCTTCCAATTGCGTATATCATCAAACCATTGGCCTATAGATACAAGTTCAGACAGTACTGACATTATTTTGGCCAACACATCACTGTGCTCTGTAGCTGCATAAGAATGCCATGCTTCTGGAAATGCCTCATCTGCCTGTGTACCCATCCACACAGACAACATCAACTCACCTTTCACTTTCGATTCTCCATTCTTGTCCTCCAACCTGTACCACTGAGGCACCAGGGGGCTATCGGGCGCCACCCTTGTGGGCACTTTGTTCAAATCAAAGATAACTCTCCCAATAAAATCATCCTTAGTAAAGCTTTTATCTTTCACAACCACCTCCAGACTAGACTGCAGCCTCTCCTTTGAGAATGCAAACACCTGATTCCACTCAGGGTTAGAATTCTTCTCAAAGCGTTTAGTAGTTTTTCTGTAATTCCCAAGCTTCACCTCAATATAAGGGTCACAGCTTCCACTAGTTATCTCCTTTGCAGGAAGGTCTCTAGCCTTGATGATCCTGGCATACAAGAAATGCTTTCGATCAACTAAATCATAGGTGCTAGTTGCCATTGGAGATACCTGAAAGTAATAAGTTACTTGAAGGAATTCAATCTTCAATATGATAATAATAATTAACCTTTTATCTCTTATATATATCATATTTATGTCTTGGATATCATCTAAGCCGACCTAAATGTTTTAATATAACTTTGAACAATTTTATCATTACAAAAGAAATAATATTAATTGAATTTTTTCCTTCTTGATTTCTTTTTAATTGAAAGCGTTTTCAAATGATATCTATTGACATATTTTAGATAGATGTATTTAAAATACCTAAATTAGTTATTCATTTGCATGCTTAACATAACCATTATATATCAAAGTTTAGTTTTATTTAATGTATAATTATTTTAGATATAATATTAATTTAAATAATAATCAAACATTATTTAAAATATATTTATTTATTTATTACTTGTTTTGAGAAGAATATTAACATAGAATTTTAAAATAAAAAAGAAACTACACTATTAATGTTTTAAATAATATGGAGTTTTGAAGAAAAATATGACTTGTGATCTTATTTTCTATAATTTATTCTCTCCTCCTTAATTTATTTCCTTTTCGTAAATTATTCTCTTGATAATAATTATTTTCAAAGTTACACATATTTATTTATTTTGGTTTGAAACTTTATTACTATTTATTTTATGGGTTCAAGAAGGTATGACTTTTAATTATATGTATACTAGTATGATATTTAATTTTATGTTATCTAAATATAGCAATTATGATTGCAATTGAAATGTTTTTTTTACCTCTAATGAAGTTTAATTTGACTTCTAAGTTATTAATAGCTTCTTTAATAAGTTTATATTTTATTTTAACAATTAATTTTTAATAATAAATTTTAATAATACACTGGGTATGTGCAAGATCATGGGGGCTAAAAAGTGGTCATGTGAAGAAAAAAAATGTGTTTTTCATTAACCTAAAACCAACAAAATCCCTGTTGACTTCTTACTTGGGTGGGGTGAAAGTACATATAACCATGACAAACACCTTAATGGAATTGGTATCCATTATATTCACTATGTGTGTGTGTGTATAAATATATTAATATATATAAAACTGTCAACATATTTTAAAAAGGAGCATAAATTAGCAAATGAATATCCAATATTGGATCATATATCTAATCTAAAACCGGATATTTGTTTTCTCTAAAACCATAAAAAGAGAAAACAAAGCTGTCATGGGTCATTTTCACCCACTATGGCTCAAAAAATTTGAAAACCAGGGCAAAGTTATCAAATATCAGAGGTGATTTATCCGATATCATTTTTTTCTAAGCAAAATCCACCTTCAAATTGATCAAAGGTAGGTCATTTAGTTTTTTTAAGTTTTTTTTTTCATTTTTCCGTTACTTTTTGGTTTTTTTAAACAAATTAGGTTTTTTAATATGAATTATCTAGTTTCTAAATTATTATTTTTATTTTGAACTTCAATCAAGTAACTTACAATTATAGTCGATAATCCAAACCCTACACCTCCAAACTCTCCACCACCAAACCCTCCCTCAATTCAATATTTGATTAATATTTAATTCATTGAGTTGAGGAACATTTGTGACCTATATCATAGTCATCCTCGTCTATAATCAATGACAACCACATTAGAATCAATTATTTCTAATGTTGAAACCCTCACAAGCTAACACATTTTCGTTCTATTGTGGCAAGAGGTCATGAGCCAAAAATATGTCAATGGGTTGTCATATGATGAGATCAAGAATCTTGAAATTAGCAAAGCCCTAGCCAGATTATTTGTTAACTCTAGAACTGGACAAATCGTTGATGTGAAAAAACCATATTATTCTATCAAATGGTGCCAACATTGAGGTATAGTAGATAACTTATGGGATTGTTGGTGGATGGTTTTAGATTAACCACGCAACAACAATCTCAATGTCCCTCTATATTTCCTTCACAAACTATATATTCAATTTGTCTTAGGTTTGCATGTCAACTATTTGATATTAGAGATTTCCAGGGTGTGGGTACAGGTATGCCCTAGGATAGACTAGAGGCAATTTGAGTAATACAAGGCCCATATGTTCCCCCTCCTTCTCGTGCTCCCCTACCTTCAGTACCACATTCATATCATGTTATAGACGTAGCCTCATAGAGCATATTGGTTATTAATTCTTTGACTAGCCATTTGGTTTCTTGGACCTCATCACTCGCTCAACCACATGACCTTGATACTCTTGGTGGATTGGGTGGTGCCAATATAGCCTCCTCGGCTCCACATATTTGTGTGCCACAAACTTGCACTATGTGCAACCACACATGCTTATGTCCTCTTGGACAACCTACTAAGCCTCCCATTGACACATCTGATTACGAGGTCCATCAGATGATTGGTGTAGCACATGAGATGATGGAAATTGGAGGATATCCTAGAGAGTTGTGACATGTTAGACATGAGAAGGATCTTGTATCTTACCAAGGTAATGTAGTGGTAAGTCTAAACTTTTAATTTTATACTTGCATTTTATCTTAAATTAATATTTATAAGAGATATTGGGTATGTGCACCAAGTTGTGGTAGCAAAAGGGGATCTGAAGATGCCACATTTTTATGAAATTAACAAAGTGTGAACTTCAACAACAAATTGAACATAGTTACACTCCAAATTTGAAGATGCAACAAGAACAAGAGTCGGAGTGCTTCGAGTCTACTTTATAAACTACTAATTTGTTTTGAAATTGGTGGAGATTAAGTGCTTCAAAAAGGGGGGCCACAAAAAGTGGTAATGTTTTTATGTAAAAAACATAACATAGCATCTATTGTGGCCCCCATAAAATGTTTACTTTTAAAAAAATAAATTAAAATTGCTTCAACGACAAATTAGCTAACACCTTGTAGTTTATGCCAGATTTTTCAGCTAATTTTTTAATTCAAGTATATGATTTTTAACTAATTTTTGAAGTGAACACATCTGGAAAAATAGAAATTTGAGCGTGCTCCCCCCTAAAATCATTGAAAAATTAAAAAAAAAATCATTTTTTTAAAGTTGTGTAGAATGGAGTCTAGTTTCTAAAAATGTAAGTTTCTTCGAAATTTGATGAATGTGTAAAAAATTATGCCCAAAATAGAACATGTTGGTTTTTTACCAAAAACAAACACACTAACAAAAGAAATTAAAGATGAAAGCCTTAAAAAAAACAAAATGTGAAATAAATTACATGGTTGGATAGATAGGAGAGAGCTTAATGATATTATGGTTTTTTTTAGTTGCATTGAAACATGTGCAAACTTGATAGAAAGCATGACCAAAAATATGTGAAAATTTTTAATCTCCTAATAAAAACATGTCTCGGGCCTAAAATGGTCATCCAAAAGGGTTGGATTCCCAAGTACAATCCAACCCAAAGGGTTGATGTTTTCCAATGCAAACAATTTGGTGAGCGCCAAATATGGTGCTCACCAAATGTTCTGCATTGTTGAATTGAAGGTTTTGTGAACGTGCAAATTTTCCAATTTAGGCACAAGCTATACCCAACCCCGAAGAAGAATATATACATGAAATATAACATTTAAGTATAAGTCACATTGAAAGTGGTTTCAGCTCTATAGGAGTTCTAATGTAGATTCTAGTTTTTAGAGGAACATATAAAATTCCAGATAGTCAAATTTCAGTAATCGACATGCTCCTATTAGCATTCTTTAGCTCGGTATCTCACTCTCTTTATCTTCCCCAAACTCTAGACCTATCTCTCTCCCTCTCTTGGCTCTCTCACTTCTCTCTCCCCTCTCTAGGTATATCCCACCCTCTCTACCTTTCATTCCTTCCTTACCCCGTTACTATCCTTGACTCCCTCCATCTCTCTTCTTCTCTCTCACTCTTATTATTTTTCTCCCCTCCCTCTCCATTCTCTTGATCACTTCCTATTCCTTCTATCCTATCTCTCCCCATATCTACGGTTCTCCCTCCCTCCCTATTTACCTCACTACCCCTCCCTCCCTATATTATTACCCACCTCTCTCTCCCCCTCTAGGTTTCTAACCTATCTAATTATCCACCTATTGATGGTGTTTTGATGCACTATCGAACACAGAATAAAGTATTGAATACTCTATCCTCTCTTGAGCAAAGACTCTCAAATGTTGAAGATTCGCATAAGGATCACTTGAGATGACTTCAAGGTTCTTTTATGTCAGGTCTTGACTTGTCAGATAGCTTCAATGGTATTGATGTAATTTGTTGTACCTGCAAGGGGACTTATGTTGAACACCTGAATGCTTGAATGATGTTGTAATGCAACATTAACTTGATCTGGAAAAAAAAGAAGGAAAAAAGGATAAGGGTTGAGAGAGATCTAATTCTAACTCTAGGAATGTAGGAGCAATGGATGATCTTCGATGAAATTCTAACTAAGTCTTGCTTCAACATGCAACGAACATCTCCACAAGGCTAGTGCGATCTTCTAAGGGTAGCCTGAAAATTTTCAGATCATCGCTGCAAGCATAGACACCATCAAGTTGATGCATATCAATGAAGAAGCAATAATTGAAGTTAAGCTTAAGCTGAATGATTCCAATTGACTATGCAAGGCAAGTCTACAATTAGCAAAATGCTAGTAGTATGGACATACGAATTTCACTATTGATCACACATAGTTCTTCCATTCATCTAAATAACATGAAATTAAAATGAGAAGTATAGAGACCATGCAAATTGTTGAGTCAACATATATCAAATTCACCATATCTTCAATGAAGTTTACATGCTTCTTGCAACAATGTCTTGGCAACAATCTTTGCCTTCTCCAAATCTACTCTAATCTAACTGCTAACTGCTACACTATTCTCTATTATTGAACTACTAACTATTTACTATTAACTATTAACCTTACAAATGAAGAAGTGAGGGCTTTTATAGTGCTCTCCTTACAATTCAGTGGCTTGGATCGATTTGAGATCAATGACCAAGATTACAAGATAGAAACCCTAAATAGGGTTTGTTGAACCCATTACAAAGCATTTAATGCTTGATCAATGATATGATTACTTTTGAGGGGACACATGTCCTCCTTAGAAAATTCAACCAATGAACGATAAGGGTAGGTACATTGAACTTTGTGTCCATGTGGATGAGCTAAATACATTGAATCTGGACGCCTTTCACAACATAATGGGATTGGTTAAATGATGACTGGGCGCCACCTTAGTTTGATTGATTGTGTAACTCATCACAAGTGTGCAATTGAATGCAACATATCTCTTGATGCTCAACATGTGCGAGCGCTTGATGTGACGACGATTCCGTTCATGTCAATCTTCTAACTTTGGTTAACTCTTATGAAACGATTGCATGTCTTGATCACCTACATTCATGAGCTTTCATTTGGCTATACTGACAATGATTCTTGGATTTCCGAAGCAAATTCAAGATTGTGAAAATTTCTCCATCCTTGAGTGCTCAAAGTCGAGAGTTATCCTTTGCCTTGATGTTGATATTTACTCATCACGCATAATCCTCATTCATGCCTTGATGTACATATCACACCTGGAGTGACTCCTATTCCTTCCTTGCATGAGCTTGCGATGTGACGTAATGCAATATTTTCCTTCTTGATAAGTGCTTGCTGCGATCCAGCCATTATGTGCCTTCACAATTTTGCCAATTAAACAGCCTTATGAAGCAACCTGAATTTGTGTAATGCTGTTATAAATGTCACCAAATGGAGGCACTCAATCAATCTGATTTAGAGATCAGACACCCTTCTCCTTGTCAAAATCGAATCTAGTGTGAATTGTATACTCATGAAGCCGCCTTGAACATATATCGCTGAGTGTAATATGCTGGTCAAGATACGATCTCTGTGCTTTGACAAGAGCTTAGTTGCCGTAGGAATATTGATCAAAATCCAGAATCACTCTTTGTCCAAAATCACCTTTTGATAAGTTCGTTATGACTGCGCACGCCAAGACGTAGTTCTGAACTGAAATCCTGCTTTCAAAGGGGATTCACTGAAGTTAAAACTCAAACACTTCCTAATCACCAAACACCATATATGATCAAACTTGGATCGCCCATTCTCTGGTGCAAGGCAACTCCTTCAAAATGACAATATCAGGGATGAAGTCGCCACACCACGATTAGGATCACAGATTGTCTAAGATGAGGTCGCTGTTTCAAGTAGGCAGAAATCGTCAGCCTATGTAGCCGATAATATCATCCTCAAAATGAGTTTGATGACGCAGCTTATTCGGCCAAATCACGTGCAGAGAGAAAAACCATAATCGACCAAATGAATTGGTCGATTCAAACTTACAATCGCCCTTTAAAAATGAGTTGCATTTAAAATCAAAACTGCAGATAATGGAATCGAAGTCTCTCTCGAATTGCCACCTTGATCATTGCGCAAATACGAGGTGATATGATATTAAATGCATAGCTATCGATCTTAATTGGTGCAGATTTATCAATCTTCAAAATTGGCCGTCTTCATCAAATGCTTCTTAATCGCTCACCATCGGATTGCCAACTTAGAACATCGCCTCAGGTATTTGACGTTGATCCCCACATCGCTTTCAAGGCATCGACTTAGTTGTTTGAATCTGTGATGATGATGCCCATATCACACCCTCATTGCATAGTCAGCGAGCCTTGGTAGTTGCAAACCCGTGTTCCATAGCGTATCAAATGACCACCCTACACGTAATTTAGAGAGGCGTCAAGCTCAATATTCAATGTGAAAGGGCTCCAAATTATATGTTCAAGTCGCCGAATGTGAGCATCCCATACTAAATGTCCTGCAATGATATTAGCGGTTCGACCATAGAAAAACCAAATGTCTTGCAAATTTGATTTGATAATGCGATTTCCCTCGGACCTCAAAATATTAGCATTGAATGTAGTTCACCGCTTGCATTGTGGAAGGCCACCTTTGCGAGGTTCAATTCGCCAACCATCAAGTTCGCCACCTTTGATACCTGGTCAATTTATTGCCCTTACTCTCCTCAATCACCCCAATCATTTAATATCACTTAGTTAATTGCAAAAATGTATCGAACTTATTTTTCATTGTGCAATCGAACATCTCAAAGTCATTCTTTATTAAATGATCAACACTTATCAACTTGCAAATTAATATTGACCTTCTTTATTTGATTTTCACGAGAAATTCTTATCTTTGTGTCTTGTTCATCGATTTCAAGGTGATAATTGAATGTCTTCTACACTTTGCATCATGGGAGTTTTCCAAGCCATTGTTGCTCAAGCATTCGCATTACGCGCTCCTGCCACCTTCATTTAACAACTTGAACTTGCTTTTGATTGAATACTAAAAATTGTTTTAAGTGACTTGCATAGCTAAAAGCAATGATGAGCAATGCACGAAGAGTGCAATGCTTTCGAAAAGCAGTGCTTAAAAGTAGTAACAGTATTAATGAGCATTGCTTAAAAGCAGTAGTGACACTAAGAAGCACTGCTTAAAAGTAGCAGTGACATGAAGAAGCATTGCTTAAAAGCAACAGTGACATGAAGAAGCACTGTTTAAAAGCAACAGAGCTACTGAAAGGCATTGCTTATTAGCAACAGTGACATGAAGAAGCACTGTTTAAAAGCAACAGAGCTACTGAAAGGCATTGCTTATTAGCAACAGTGCTACTGAGAGGCATTGCTTATTAGCAACAATGACATCAAGGGGCACTGCTTAAAAGCAGCAGTGCTACTGAGAGGCACTGCTTAAAAGAAGCAGTGGCGTCAAGAGGCACTGCTTAAAAGTAGCAGTGGCATCAAGGGGCACTGCTTATTTGGGGATTTTTGAGTTTTTGATTTTTTTTAATTTTTGGGGATTTTTGAATTTTAAGAGACACACTTTAAACTACACTAAACTAAGACACTATTCTATGACAACTAAGCTAAGAAAAGAGGGTTCCCCATTTGTGATGGGGCGATGTGTGAAAACGTCACAACACCACCCTCTAGTTCTCTCCCTCCCTCTCCACCTTTCTCTCCCTCCCCTTACCCCTATCCATTTATGAACTCTCTCTCTCTCTCTCTCTCTCTCTCTCTCTCTCTCTCTCTCTCTCTCCCCAAACCTATCTATCTCCTCATTCCCTAGGTCTCTCACTCCCTCCATGTCTACCTCTTCATCCATCCCCTCTTACTCATCTCTTTGTTCTTCTATCTCTTGTCTTCTCCCTCCCTCCCCTCTCTAGTTCTCTCCCTTTCTTTCTTCCCCTCTCCCTCTCTACCTCCCTCCCCCACTCTTTTGCATTCTCTCCTCCTCTCTTATTCTCTATCTCCATTGTTTTGGTCATCATCTCTCTATCCCATCCTCTCTCACCTCTCTAGGTTTCTCCCTCCCTTCCTCTCCACCTATCTACCTCTCCAAATAGGTCTCATTACCGACCTCTCTTTATCCCCCTCTATATATCTCATTCCTCTCTCACTATATAGGTCTCTCACCTATCTATATGTCCCCTATATAGTTCTCTCCCTCCTTCTCTACCTCTCTCTTCCTCCCCTTTAACCCTATCCCTTTATGAACTCCCTCGTCTTCTATCTCTCTCTCTCCCCTAACCTCTTTATCTCCTCCTTCCATAGGCCTCTCACTCCCTCCATGTCTGTCTCTCCGTCCATCCCCTCCTACTCATCTATTTTTTCTTTTGTCTCTCATCTTCTACCTCCCTTTCTTCCCCTCTCCCTCTCTATCTCCCCATCGATACATACCCCCATATATATCTCACTCCACCACTTTCTATTATTCTCTCTTCCTATTGTTCTCTCTCTTTAAATCTAGGTCATCACCTCTCTCCCCCCTCTCTAGCTTTCCCTCTTCCTTCCTCTCCACCTATCTATCTTTGCATAGATGTCTCATTACCCAGCTCTCTCTATCCCACTCTATCTATCTCAATCCTCTTTCTTACCATCTAGGTCTCTCACCTCTCTTTCCCCATCTAGTTCTCTCACCTATCTATTTGTTCACTTTCTAGTTCTCTCCCTCTCTCTTCCCCTTTATCTCCCTCCCCCTTTACTCATATTTATTTTTTTAACTCTATTCCTCTCTTCTCTCTCTCCCCTCGACTCTCTATCTCCTCCTTCCCTAGGTGTTTCACTCTCTCCATGTCTACTTCTCCCTCAATCCCCTCATACTCCTCTCTCTCTCTCTTTATTATTTCATCTCTCATCTTATCCCTCCATCCCATTTCTAGGTGTCTCCCTTCTTTTCTTCCCCTCTCCCTCTCTATCTCCATCTCCCTCCTTATCCCCATCTCTCTCTCCCTTCCCTACTAATTCTTATTCTCTCTCCACTATCTACATCATCAAATTTCTATCACACCCTCTTGAGGTTTCTCCCTCTTTCCCTCTCCACCTCTCTACGTCTCCATCCATATCTTATTACCAACCTCTCTCTATCCTCCTCCATCTATCTCAACCCTCTCTCTCACTCTCTCACTATCTAGGTCTCTCACCTCTCTCTCCCCCTTTAGGTATCTTATATCTCTATCTAACCCTTCTCTAGTTCACTCCCTCCCTCTCCATCTCTCTATCTACCTTCTTACCCCTCTCTCTCTCTTCTTCAACTTCTATATCATTTTCTTCTCTTTCTCCCTCACCTGTCTACCTCTCTCCTCTCTAGGTCTCTCACTCCATGTATACCTCTCCCTCCCCCCCTCCTTATCCCTCTCTTTCTCTTTGTTCTCTCTATCCCTCCTAGTCTCTCTCACTCTCCTAAGTCATCAACTCTCCTCTTCTATCCCCCTTTATCTATCAGACCCCTCTCTTCCCATCTAGGTCTCTAACCTCTCTCTTGCCCTCTAGGTATCTCATCTCTCTATATGTACCCTCTCTAGTTCTCTCCCTCCCTACCACTCGCCCTTTATATAATCTCTTATTCTCTTCTCTATCTTCCCTCACCTCTCTAATGAGAGACCTTGGGAGAGAGAGAGAGAGAGAGAGAGAGAGAGAGAGAGAGAGAGAGAGAGAGAGAGAGAGAGCAATGAGATACATAGAGATGGATAGAGAGAGGTGGGTAATGATACAAGGATGGAGAATTAGATGGGTAGAGAGGTAGGAAGGGAGAAACCTAAAGAGTAGAGAGAGAGATTAGGAGGCAGAGGTGATGAACTCAAGAATGGAGAGAGAGAGAGGGAGAGAGAGAGAGAGAGAGAGAGAGAGAGAGAGAGAGAGAGAGAGTGCGGTAGGGAGATAGATGTGAGGGTAAGGAGGGAGGGGGGTGGATATAGAGAGATGGAAAGGGAGGGAGATACCTAGAGATGAGAGAGAGAGAGAGAGAGAGAGAGAGAGAGAGAGAGAGAGAGAGAGATGGAGAGATAGAGGGAAGTATCAATACAACCAATACCCTCAACCCTATGTACCCTAAACTAAGTACCATCAATCATGTGCCTTATGCCCTAAACCTTATATCCTATGTAACCTATTATCTAAATCCTATGAAAGGGAGGGAGAGGTGATGACCTAGAGAGGGGAGGGAGAGAGAAGAGGAGAGAAGGAAGAATGAAAAGAAAGAGAGAGCTAAGAAGAGAGGGAGAGGTGGGTAGGGAGTGATTGAGAGAGCTAGAGAGGGAAGAGGTAGATAGGCGAGGGAGAGAGAAAACAATAAGAGAGATAAGTTCACAAAGAGAGATTATGTGTAAGGAGGTGCAGAGGAAAGAATTAGAGAGGAGAGAGATATAGAGGTGAGAGATATAGAGCCTAGGAAGAGAGAGGTGAGAGACCTAGGGTGGAAAGATAGAGGGGGAGAGAGAGGTGGGTAATGAGACAACTTAGAGGAAGAGGTAGAGAGGTAAAGATGGAGGGAAGGAGAAACATATGGATGGAGAGAGAGGTTGGGAGGGAGAGGTAGTGATCAAGAGAACAAAGAGAGAGTAGAGAGAAAAAATAGGAGGAGAAGAGAGATGGAGGGAGGGAAGGATAGATATGGAGATATGGAGGGAAGGTGGTGTAGTCACGGTAGGAGTAAGTCTCCAAAGAGAACAGTCTGGACCATACAACAAGAGTTAACACAACAAAAGCGACACAATGTGATGAAGGCAATACATAAAAGACTAAATTATATCATGAAATCAATTACAAAATGTCGGCGAACTTACAAGATTCGACACATTGGCCTGATTACACACATGCTCTAATACAATATACAAGCTCCAGGAAGGCTATGAGACAATTCCAGACCTCACCAATTCCAGACCTCCCAACCTTATGATTATTCTTCCCTATCCCAGAACTAATTCACTATGCTAAATTACATTGATTTATATGATCAAGAATGATTCGTGTTGGCCCAAGATGAAGTAAATGCCAATGAACAAGATGCAACATGTAAAACAAAGAGGTCGGCCTCCGCCAAAGAAATCCCTCTAAAAAAACCATAGGATGAAGTGCAGACGCAAGGGAAGTCGGCCACATGCCAAGGAATGTTGGAAACAACCAATTGAAGCTCTGCAAGCTACAAAAAATGATCCACAAGATTCTCCAATAGCAAATAGGTCCAAGCAGTTCCGGTGCTCCAAGCCAGAAAATTGTCTCGGATTCTGAAACCGATAACTTTCTAGAAAAAGATCCAAGCATCCCGCGGACTTAGGATAAGGTAGATGAACATGTCCATGAACCAAATCCAGTTCTGAAAGATCCGGTGAGTAAATGCAAAGAAACACAGAAAGAAATGTTGAAACTACAAAACAAGAAATAAATTGAAAAGAAAATATTTTTGGTTGATGCAAGATTGCCATGAACCAGGGATGCTCCTGCATCAGACATCCAGGGTTGTTGAAAAATTGAGTCCCTCAGTTTGCTGGGGTTAGATGAAAACCAAGACGGTCTACCTTTGCCTAAGAAATCCAAGATGAATCTTCAACTGGTCTGCCCTTCCACATTACAAGATACTCTTGGTATTGGTTGCTCTAGGTGTTGCGCCCAATCCCACTATCTAAAATGTCTTCAATCTGATCTGGTTCCCTCCAGTGCATCTGCTTCTCCAAGTCTGCTACATTGTCCTCACTGAATTCTGCCTCATGGTACTCATGGAGATCTGCAATGTTGAATATAGGTGAAATACCCAAACTATCTGGTAACTCTACTTCATATGCATTTCCAGAACTGAAGTTCCTCAAGATCTTACATGGTCCAAACTTCCTCATCTTCAACTTGTTATAGGTTCCAACTAGAAATCTCTCTTTTCTCAGATACACCATCACTTCATCTCTAACTTCAAATTCCTTATCTCTCCTCTTTTCATCTACTTTCTCCTTATACTTGTTGCTCATGTCTTCCAAATGTTGTTTGACCTGAGTATGTACTATCTTCATATGCTCTACAAATTCTTCTGCTTTTGCACTCCTTTTATCTTCATTACCGATGTCTCTCAATTTTGATATGCCTCTAGGGTGATCTCCGATAACAATCTCAAAAGGTGTTCTTCCGGTACTCCTGTTCACTGAATTATTGTAGGCAATTTTTTCTTGTGCAAGAATCAAATCCCAACTTTCGGTTTTCTCTCCAACTAAGCATCTCAACAAATTTCCCAAACTCCTATTCAGTACTTTTGTCTACCCATCGATCTATGGGTGAAAAGTAGAACTGAACTTCAAATCTATCTTCATCTTCTTCCAAAGTGTTCTCCAAATATATCCAACAAACTTAGTGTCTCTGTTTGAAATTATGCTTTTAGGTAATCTATGCAATCTCACCACCTCCTTGAAAAATATGTCAACTATATGTACTACATCTGTTGTCTTCTTACAGAGTATGAAATGTGTCATCTTTGAGAATCTATCCACCACCATAAATATAGAATCATTTCCTCTTTGTGTCTTAGGAAAGCCAAGTATAAAATCCATGCTTATGTCCTCCCAAGGTCTCTTTGTAACTATTGTAGACGTATAAATATGACCATGTTTCTAAATGAATATTTTATGTTCATTTCTCTATCCTTAAACCTTTGCACAAGAGTTTATCCTTTGGGTAAAAGCTTTATCCAATGGATAACCTTAACCTAACCTTAACCCTTAACCCCTAGGGTAACCATGAGGTCTTCTCAAGCATTTAATGCTTCTTACACCTCCTCTCAACCAACCTTATGTTGACAATTGTCACCATTTCATTGGTGCCAATTGCAAACATGGATTCCCAACTTTCAAACTTGGCCTGTGATTATCTCTTTCAATCCTGGCCATCCATTGCCCTATTTTTGCTATAAATAGAGCTCTCATTCCTCCATTTTTCATATATCCAAGTCTTTAAGCATCACACTTATACTCAAATCCATTCAAGCTTTCATATTTTATATGCTCATCATTTAGCTTCTCTTTTAAATCAGGAATTAATCTAAATATGCTAATTTAGAGTATGTTCCTTATCATATAGCTTAAATAATGAACTAATATAGCATGTTAGGATAGTTTTGTTTACTAACCTTGTCATCTTATAGCTAGTTTATTTCATTTGTAGCATCAGGCATAGCTTAGGATGCATCTCATATTAAAATCAACAAAGGCATCCCTCCTTCTTGCATTTGCCATCCCTAAACCATTTTGCTCAGTGATCTGAGAGCAAAAACATTGGTTTGAGGGATCGTGCAAGATAGAGAACCATGGAACCATCCTTGGGAAGCTGAGCCATGCTTCATGACTCCGTAGCTTGCACCAAGAAGTCCTGTGGGTGTGTGAGCAAGGCTCCATAGAGCTCAATTTTTCACATATAGAGTTCTATCGGCCCGCTTTTCCCGCATATACTTTTGGCACCCACCGTGGGGCATTACCCCATATATCAAACCGGTTTTGAAATATAACCACTTTTGCAGGTCCGCGGAAAATGAGAATCAGTGCGTGGGAATCATTCCCTAGCGCATCTGATCAACAGCCTAGCGCATCTAGTTCACTGTTCAGCGCGTTGGGTCCATCATCTAGCGCGTAAAGTCTGTGTATTAGCGCATCAGAATACTAAACTTTTCCTATAGGTCTCGGCGCGGGAGAAAAACAGAACAACGCTTCCAGAATACAGTGTAGCGCATACAGTTTGTTCTGTAGCACATCGAAAACAGACAGAAATCAAAATTTTAAAATCTGTAACCAGGAGTAAAAAAAAGTAGACTTGTTGAATTCCACCAGCCATCTAACATTTTCACTTGTTTTCTTGCAGGATTCTAACAAATCTGTTGCAGATGGGAGCTTAAATTTTAAAAATATTAAGATAGTTAGGATTTTCACTAACTTAGTTAAGTTAGTTTAAAATTTTGAACTTCTTCTATTCTTAAAAATTAAACTCACTTGTTTCCTTTGGGCTATAAAAAGAACCACAAGTCAGAACATTTCTTGCTTTCATAGGAGAAAACCTATTTTTGGGCTTTAAAAAGAACCATACAAACCTTCCTTTTTTGCAAAAGTAGCTATAAAAAGAACCTCACCATCCTTTGGTGTACATAAAAGGATTCATTTTCAATTTTTTTGCAAAGGAAAGAACCTCACCTAAAAATTTTGTTGCAATCAAAGAGGGAAGTTATTCCCCTTTTGTTTACCGATTTTTCTTTTGTTGACCAAATCGAACGTTTTGCTTTGTTGACTCGATTATTTCTTTAGATTAAATAATCATTGATTTAGGGAAATAAAATTAACACCATGCTTTTTTGGAGCAACATCTCCCAATAGAGGTTAGCAGATCATTTATCTTGAAAGGCTTAAAAGAAAAAATGTTTGCCTCGTCTCAAAAGTGGAAGGAATATGATCTCCCCTTAACTGGGTGATCAAAAATCCAGACCACTCTTAAAAGCTTTCTTTACTTCAAGCAATAAATCCTTTAGCAGGCCTGCCTTCCCAAGGAGTTGGAATCAACTCTTAAAGTCATTAATGGCCGGTGTGAAGGGAACGACCTAAGTGGGAAACGGCTTTGACGCCAAGTGTTCCAACCCACTATAATCAAAAGTGGAAAGTGATGAAAGTCCTTTTCAACGGTTGCGCGCAATGATTAGCCTTCCCCCAGTATCCTCGAGATACATAAAGCCTTTGTTCTAAAGGTTGGGAAGCCTCCTAAGGGAGTTTATCACCGACGGCTGGACAGGAAGCCTGATTACGAACCATAGAAATAGAAACTTTGAACCGAGTCAGTAACCAGACATTTATAACATCATAGTGCAAGGGTGGGGAAGAATATGCCCCCAAGATCACTCACCATATATCTCCCAAGATAACTACTCAATTGTGAAGCAATTCACTTTGAGTTAATTTCTGGCAAAAGGCAAAAAAACGGGCGCCCTCTAGGGGGTGACACGGTTGTTTGAGCTGACGGAGTATCAAGACTAGTGGGCTATGATGTTATTTATGACCTTTGAATAAAGAGTCTTTCTGAAGTGTATTATTCGTATCCAAACCTGTTAAAACATTGGGGATTTGAACACATCCTCGCAGAACATACACTTTTTGTTAGATTAGGCAAAAATGGTTGTCTTCTTTATGTTGTGCTTGCATTTACTACTTCAAAAAATCATCCATCAAGGCTGAAAAACTCACAATCAAATCCAAAAATTCCAAAGAAACCAACCAAAGGAAAAATCAGGGCAAATTAGCGCGTCGGAACAACTCCTTAACGCGTAGGGTACTTCTGTTAGTGCATCCAAGCATCAAGTTGGCACGTCTAGTCAAAACAGTAGCGTTTTATCCAAATTCCAAAATAGTGTTAAACAATTAGCGCATCAGGAAAACAGCCTAGCGCATTGAAGCATCAGCTTAGCACGTGAAAGCCAAACTTTAGCACGTAGGGTTTAACAGTTAGCGCATCACAGACCCATACTAGTGCATAAGCTTTTTCAAAACAGGCAGAAAATAAAATTTTAATAGTCAAAACTTTAGCGTGTGGCTGGGGGCAGCCTAGCGCATGTGGTCGTCCTTTTAGCGCGTGAAGTAAATTTAGTAGCGCATCTTGTCTCTGTTTTAGTGCATGACCAAAAACAAAAAGACAGGGGGCAGAACAATGAAGAATTTTGAAAATTTTGAAAACATCTTCAGAAGCCTCTTTTCATCAGCATCATTTTTC
Organism: Cryptomeria japonica; assembly: GCF_030272615.1. Lineage (NCBI taxonomy): Eukaryota > Viridiplantae > Streptophyta > Pinopsida > Cupressales > Cupressaceae > Cryptomeria > Cryptomeria japonica. The sequence goes on along the minus strand of NC_081415.1, from coordinate 666,189,574 downwards.
ATCAAAGCAGAGTAGCAAAAACAAAGCTTTAAAAGCTATTTCTTGAGCAAAGTTTGTGTCAAAACAAACGTTGTAAAAATCCAAAACTGATCGCATGGTAAAACATATCTATCCTATCAAAATCCGGAAACATCATCACAAGTATCAAAAGGATCCTTTATCATCTCACATATTTCATCTCAAAAACACTTGTTTAAAACCTCAGGTTGTCAAATCAAGTTTCCATATCGGGAGACTTTTATCCATATCATTTGACACATTTTGTCGTGAAGGGGCATCTAAACCTTCACTTTGATAGAGTAAAACTTGAATTTTCAAAACAAGATCAACTAAATCCAAAAACAAATCAAAGGAAATCATTGATCACTTATGCATGACTAATCCCCATATTCTGAGAAGAAAGAATCTTTATCATAACATCATGTTGAAGAAACAACAACCCAGTTTTTCCAAATTCATCAAGAGAAACAAGTTTTTATACATCAATTGTCAACTCTTCAAATCTCATCGAGTATTCCTTCATCACGTCAAACGTTATATCCAAAACAAATCCAACGAATTTGACAAAGAGCCTTTAAAGACTAGGGCATATTGTCAAAAATCCACTTTTAATCAAATCATAAACCGTGGAGGAAGGATCAATCTGGCATTCTTTCCTGACGAGTGTATCACTTATAACACACCCCGACATGAACCACCAACCCCTGAGCAACATATCAAAGAGGATTTTGTCCCCTTTGTCACTCAAAGTTTCTACTAAAATGCATGTTACTCGCTCTCAACAAAACCAACCAAGCGAGGCACAAGAAGAGTCCAGTATGAATCGACGGTTGTCAAATCCTTTTGAAGGTCCACACCTAGAGGATACTGAAATTTCTGAAGAGCTTCTTCAGGAATGTTAGGAAAGTGCTTCATTACAAAAGCTTGTATAAAGGCTCATGGAAAATGACAAAGAAAAATATTTTCTCATGCTCACAAGTAAAGGAGTAAAACTCCCTGAAAACCTTGACATAGATGTGTTTAGAATGCGACCTCAACATTACGAATATCAAGAATGACAACGGGAAAGGGAAGCATGCAACCCTGAACAGGATATCCCTGATCAAAACATACTAGAGCAACATACTCCAAGACAAAACATCCCGGATCAAAACATACCGGAGCAACATACACCAAGACAATACATTCCTGAGCAAAACATACCGTTCCATACACCATTTCATCCCAGGATCAATACAAGGGAAGAACCTTTCCCTCAGCACAACAATGCGCCTTTGGTTGCCCTTACTCAACAAATGCAAATGTTACAAAGACAAATGCAAGACATGCAACAAGGGACAACAGTGCGGTACTCGTTAAACGAAATATGTCCTTATCCTTTTGACAGAAGATTGCACATGATCCCTTTTCCTCCAAACTCAGACGTACCTAAATTTGACAAGTACGATGGGAAAAGAGATCCCCGTGATCATGTCAGAGAATTCTGTACCATGAGTCTTGAGTTTGCTCATGATGACACCTATCTGATGAGGTTATTCCCAAGAAGTTTGGGAGGACAAACAATGGAATGGTTATCCAAAATTACACCGCTTGTCAGATCATTTGATGAATTGGTTAACAAATTCATAACACCATACTCCTATAACATTCAACATGCTATAACCATGCTAGACGTCTGCAACACCAAACAAAAGAACAACGAAACATTCATGATATTCCTCCAACGTTGGCGACGTATGGTATCACAATATCCTCGAGATATTCCTGAAAAGGGGAAAATGGAAATCTTCATCGACAACTTGAATGGTGAGATGAGTTATAGGCTCAAACTCTAATGCATACCATCTTTCGCCAAATTGATTGAAAATGGCATTCAAGTAGAGGAAGCATGTGTCAAAAAGGGAATGCTCAAATTCTTCAAAAAAGGAACAAATTCATCAAACTACAATAACCAAAACAATAGCAACTTGGACAAGTCTTGATTTTGGACTCGAAACAAAAATGAAGGCAACAATGAATCGCATGATCCAAAATCTAAGCAGCCAATGCTCGCATTATCCAGAAATCCTTAGGCTACGAAAAATCCTAAAGGTGCTAATCCAAACGCTAACATATATGCACCAAACACCAATCAAGGTCAACCCAACGCGAACAGCGCCAACGATACTCAAAACAAAACCACGAATCAAGGACCTAATAAAAATTCATGCGACAACACTAACAATTTCCAGACGCGTGTCTTCACACCATTGGGACAATCACTAGAGTCAGCATTTAGAGAGCTTTTGGAAAACAAGATCCTCTCTTTGCCTGCAATCAGCAACTATGAACCCCAAATAAAACCACCTTGGTGGAATGATTCACACTATTGTGATTTTCATCATAACAAGGGTCGTTGGACGAACGATTGCATGAGATTGAAAAACATTGTTCAAGACATGATTGATCGAGGTGACTTAACGGTAGATGGTCTCAAAACAAATGGTGACCATGGAGCCTTTAAAAATCCTCTTCCAAATTACAACAAAGATGGAGCTTCAACCTCGAATGATACACGTGGAGCTCGTATCAACCACATCTACAATAACACCATCAATCACATATCAGCTGCAGACCATCAGGTAAACGTCATCACCATCCGAGACCAACATGATCATGAATCTGTCAATGTCACAACCCGAACTCAGAAATATGTCTTGAAAGGACATATTGCGCCTACAACCACTACACCAAAGATCCAATATGATTTGGTCAGCCAACTACGCAAAACTCTGGCTCAAATATCTATACTAGAATTGCTAAAACTGTCACCCAAACACAAAAACATATTGGAACAAGTGCTCTTGGAAACAAATGTACCTCAAGATCTGGATGCCGACAGATTTCAAGCCATGGTCGCCCATATGATAGGGCCTCATAATCTCACCTTCTCAGAGCATGATAATACTTCCTTGAGTCATCCGCATAACACTCCTCTCCATATTGAAGTCATCATTTATAAACACCGAGTAAAAAGAGTCTTAATAGATGCAGGAGTTGGACTTAATATATGTACTTTAAAGCTTATCCGTGCATTAGGCTTCTCGGAAGAATCTATTGATCCCCGTAAAAAGATTACCATAAAGGCCTATGATGATGAGGAAAGGTCATCTAAAGGAACCGTGATGTTACCCATTCAAGTTGGACTAGTGCAAAAAGATACTATGTGTCAGGTCTTAGATATAGACCTCACCTACAATATTTTATTAGGTCAACCCTGGATACATGAAATGCAAGCAGTGCCTTCTACGTATCACCAATGTGTCAAATTTCCTTATAACGGACAAGAGGTCTCTATATCTATTGATCATAATCCATTTCAACATTGTAATGCAATGGGGGCAGCCCAAGACAGTTTGGTTCCTCATAATAGGGAAAAGCAGCGATCCTCAACATCAGATCTATAGAAGGGAAGGCCCGAATCATTATCTGGAGATTTCAAGCAGAAAATGCAACTCAAAGACCAAGGTATGGGAGAATACTCTTTGGAACCCATGTGTTTGGCCAAATTACCGACATCACCCAGATCTCATGGATTGCCCACTCCGTCGACACATCAGGTCACTTAGCCCATCACCAAATTTTATGGTACCTTCATCCAATTAGGCACTCTAGCACATGAATCAGAAGAGAAAGACATTCTTAGCTGATTATACAAAGATGAGGAAGAAGATAATAGAGCAGCTGCTCTGGATATAGTTCTACCGACACACCTATATGGAAAGGGCTACTTAATCATGCAACAAATGGGATATGACGGTAAAGGACCTATTGGAAAATGCAAAGAAGGAGTCACTGAACCCATAGATCTTCCTTCACAGCCTAGTAGAGACAAAACAAGATTGGTTTGTAAACTCACTTTCCTATTAAGAAAGACACCACGCATAACTCCAAAACCTCAATGGAAAGCAAAGAAGAAGTACAAAGAAGAATCCTGGCAGGAAGCACTATTTGAGTCAGCAGAAACAATCCGCAAGGCATGTGAACGTCAAGAACAGAAGTTACATTAGGAAAAGCTTCTAAGCCACAAGAAGGCCATATCTGCAGCAGTAGCTCATATTCAAACACCAATATCTCAAGAACTGATAATATCATCTCCTGATACCATTATTCCTCCCTGAGGAGGCACAGTCTATGAACAAATACAGAAAGTAGAAATAGGATCTGACACCGAATCAACAAAAACTATCAAACTGGTATCCATCATCAAAGATCTATTTTCACCCTACAACATACCTATTTACAACACTGATAGAATCTAGGATGATGCCTCTAAAACTGATTCCAATGAATATGAATGGGGTACTTGCTCAAATGCTACTGCAGATATCACTAACAATACTGGTACCATATCCCTTTATCGGGAAGAACGTAATGCAAACGATAGACCTCTTGAATTTGGACCGCAGAATATCTATGACGCCAAGGAAAGCGAACAGAAGCATTATGAACAAGTCTATACGAAAGATAATACCATCGAAGACCTCGATGAAATCCTTGGCTTCTTTACCAAAACCAATCACGATGAAACCTTTGTCTTAACACTTACAGTAGCAGAACTTGATCCACCGAACGATTCCTTACCACTTGTCTTTCCTGACCTCATTGACTGGGATGAACCTGAAATATATGATATACCAATTTTCCTAGACGATGAATCTATTATCCATTACCTATGTACCGTTAACCCAGAAACAAGCTCTACCAGCAAATGAAGTAACGATGTCTGCAAACCAGGGAGTGCCAAGTCTTTCAATCGCAAAAATGAACCAAATAAAAGATCTGATGCTGAAAACCAATCAATGGCAGCTCTAGATCACAAAAAAGTAAAAATAAAGGACGCATCTGAGGGTGAAAACCTTTTCAAGGCACCTAAAGATGGGAGACTTGAAACTCTTCCAGAACACTTTCATGAGCGATCACCCATATTGATTGAGCCCACTCAATCAATCAACATTGGTACCACAGAAGCAGTAAAAAACATACACCTTGCAGAATCTCTGACAGAGGAGGAAAGATCGGCATTTATCATCTTTTTTAAAGAAAAGCAAATTAACTTTGCTTGGTCATATGCCAATATGCCTGGAGTTGATCCACACTTAATCATGCATCACTTGTCCATCTCTCCAGGAGTTAAGCCAGTCAAACAAAAGCTACGAAAGATGAATCCATAGGTGGCACTCATGGTAAAAGCTGAATTAAATAAATTATTAAATGTCGGATTCATCCGACCCATCGACTATGCAGAATGGATCTCCAACATAGTGCCAGTATCAAAACCAAACGACAGTATCAGAATCTGCACTGATTTCAGAGATGTCAACAAAGCCTGTCCAAAAGATGACTTTCCTTTACCCAGCATCGACATAATTGTAGACCTCATAGTGGGCCATGCAATTCTCTCACTAATGGACAGTTTCTCAAGCTATAAAAAGATCAAAATAGCCCCAGAAGATCAAGATAAAACAGCATTCACCTATCCTTGGGGAACGTACTGTTGGAATGTTATGCCTTTTGGCTTAAAGAATGCAGGGGCTACTTATCAAAGAGTAATGACAACAATCTTTCATGACATGATGCACACATTCATGGAAGACTATGTGGATGATCTGCTAGCTAAATCATTCACCAGAGCAGAACATCTCGGCATCCTAACAAAAATCTTTGATCGATTGGAGAAATTCCAAGTTCGGCTCAACCCTAAGAAGTGTGTCTTCGGGGTTACATCAGGAAAGTTACTGGGCTACATTGTCTCAGCTAAAGGTATTGAAGTGGATCCAGCAAAGGTACAAGCCATTATGGAAATGCCACCACCAAAGAATATCAGTCAATTCAGATCTCTACAAGGATGACTTCAATCAATCAGGTGATTCATCGCTCAACTAGCTGATAAAAGTCTGCCATTCAATCATTTGCTCCATAAGAATGTACCTTTCAGATGGGAGACCAAGTGTGCAGAATATTTTTATCAAATCAAACAATATCTAATGAACCCACCAGTTCTAGTACCACCAGTCGCAGGAAAGCCTCTTATTCTATACATTTCAACAACAGATATATCACTAGGGGCACTATTAGCACAAGAAGATCAACAAGGAAAAGAACGAGTCATCTACTACATCAACAGGACACTGAATGACTATGAACTCAACTACACATTTATTGAGAAGGCTTGTCTAACAGTAGTCTTCGCCTCTCAAAAGTTCTGACATTATATGCTAGCACACACAATTAAGCTAGTAGCAAAAATTGATCCTCTCAAATATCTACTCAGCAAGGCAGCTCTTACTAGCCAATTGGCTGAATGGGTCATGATTCTCAGTGAATTTGACATCCAATACACAGAACGAAGGGCCATCAAAGGACAAGCAATTGCAAATCAACTAGTTGAAGCACCGCTACCAGGAAAACAAACTATGGAGATTGAATTTCCGGACAGGGACGTTCTTGCCATTTCTACCACACAATGGACTCTATACTTTGATGGATCCTACACTCAACATGGTTCGGGTGCTGGCATTCTATTCATCACTCCTAAAGGACACACTATACCAAGATCATATAGGCTTATGTTCCCATGCACAAATGATGTGGCTGAATATAAGGCATTGGTTATAGGCATCAAAATGGTCGTAGAATGGAATATCACAGAGTTAATGGTCTATGGAGATTCACAACTAGTCATCAATCAAATCAACAATGACTATCAGACAAAGGATGACAAGCTACTACCCTACAAATGAATGGTGGATGACTTCAAACAGTATTTTGTACACATCACCTTCAAGCAGATACCAAGGTTGAACAACAAAGCAACCGATGCCATGGCTACTATTGCTTCATTACTACAAATTCCAAAGCAACAGAGTCATTATGAGTTCCTGGTAGAGCAACTGTTCTCCCCAGCCTATGACCACTCTGAATCCCATGTTGTCTATGCCTTAACCAGTTCGGATTCACCTTTATATGGACCGATATATGATTATTTAAAGAATAACATCCTACCCATTGACTTATCCCGGAACCAAAAACGTAATTTTATCCGATAAGCCACCCGTTATACCCTTACTGTTGATACTTTGTACCATCGAGGTCTAGATGGTACTCTTCTTCGTTGCCTTGATCGTAATGATTCTGATTCTGCTTTACACGAGCTTCATGAAGGTATTTGTAGAACACATTCAAGTGGGACTACTCTTGCCAAAAAGCTTCTAAGGATGGGATACTACTGGCCTATAATGGAGAACGATTCTTACCACTTCGCCAAGAAGTGTCCTAAATGCCAGATCCATGGCAATCCGATACATGCACCAGCACAGGAACTGCAGCCATTTACAACATCCTGGCCCTTTTGTCAGTGGGGGCTAGACTTGGTTGGCAAAATTCATCCTTCATCTTCAAATGGACACAAGTTCATTATAACCGCAACAGAATACTTTACCAAGTGGATAGAAGTAGTCCCAATGACCATAGTAACTGGAAAGCAAATTGTGTCTTTTATCCTAAACTATCTGATCTACAGATATGGTATTCCAAGTTCCATCATCACCGATAATGGATGACCATTCAAAAACCAAGATGTCCGAGAACTATGTGAACAATTCAAAATACAACATCGGTTCTCTACACCATACTACCCCTAGGGGAATGGTCAAGTAGAAGCCTCCAACAAAGCAATACTGAAAATTCTCAAGAAAACAGTAAATGATGCAGGCAAAGATTGGCATATCCAACTCAATCCAGCACTTTGGGCATACAGAACTAGCATCCGTACACCTACAAGAGCAACACCTTTCTCATTGGTCTATGGATCAAAAGCTATTTTACCACTGGAGGTAGAAATTTAATCTCTCAGAGTCTCTCTAAAAGGCTTAATCCCAAATAAAGAGTATCGGGTCAACCGACTGCAAGAACTGGAACTATTAGATGAAAGACGTCAGCATGCTTACACTCATCTCAAAGCATATCAGCAATGCATGTGTAGAAGCTACAATCACAAGGTCATCCCTCGCAATTTCAAGGTTGGGGACCTAGTCCTCAAAGAAAATCCAAGGAATCAACAAGATCGAGAAAAGAAAGGGAAGTTTGAACCTAACTGGTTGGGTCCCTATGTCATCATATTAGTCTATGGATCAGGTGCCTATCAGCTCACAACCTCAGAAGGAGATGTGCTCGAAGAACCAACTAACAACATTCATCTGAAGAAATACTACACTTGAGTAGTCTAATGCACGAAAAAAGCAAAAACAAGCAAAAAAAATTCAAAAAATCCAGAAAAAGCAAATAAAAAGGTACAATAAAAGCAACTGGTGAAAACCTGGTAACAGGCGCTATTGTGAAAGAACAGCTCCTCCATCTACATCTATAAACTTGCAGTAAAGTACTATCAGCCATCGCCCGACACTTAGCAAATATTCATTCAGGACATACTTAGCGTAGTCACTATCCTGGTCTATCCATATATCCTCTTACCACATTCCACCATGGCTTGGAAATCACTGTACATATTCACATCAAGAGGCACACTCAGCTAGGGGCAATAAATCGTCAAAACTTGCAACACATTCAAGACATCAAAACTATTTACAAAACTCAGAAACATCACATCCAATGACCAAAACTTCACTCCATCGCAGAGAAAAATATTGGATCACCAAAACAAAGAATCACAGAAATACCAAAGATGGATGATTTTCTGAAGTACTAAAAGTTGCATTATCGCATAAAATCTTGACTATCTTTGCATTTTGAACTTTTTAAATTATTGGATTCTCTGCATTTTCTCACTAAATGCTTCAAAGCTAGAGATCATGGGGAAACTCCAATATTTTCTTAGTCTTCTGTCTGGGAGGCGATCATTTGTACTGTGTAAATACTTGTCTCGAGACGTGATACATCGAGTATCACTAAAGACATGATGCCACTTTATGCATACAAATGGTTTAATCTTGTCTGTTTATACACAATCTGCACTCTGGTCGTCCTGGTTCAATTATACCTTGACGCTTGTGCAATTTTGCAAAATCAAACATCATGTAAATTTTTCTCAGGTCATTATGGTTCAATTATACCATTATGCTTGTATATATTTTCAACACATCCCAAACAAATCAATGCTCAATGATGATACTTATCTCAAAAGCAAATAACATATTGTTATATCAGGATGACAAATGCAGAATGAGGATGCTCCAAAAACATAGTTGCATATCATTTTAAAGTAGTTGCATTATCATTTTAAAGTAGTTGCACAATCATTTTTAACATAGTTGCATATTATTTTAACATAGTTGCATATCATTTTAACATAGTTGCATATTATTTTAACATAATTGCATATCATTTTGCATTATCAAATCATGCATCTCATTTTCAAGATACATCTCACATCGCTATCATACATCTCATTTTCAAGGTACATCTCACATCATTATCAAATCATACATCTCATTTTCAAGATACATCTCACAGCATATCAAAGCATACATCATACATTTGCATCATGCATCATATCATTTATCTAAGCATTGCATCATCATAAAGTAAAGAAAGAACACATAGAACATGCATCCATATAACACATCACATGATCAAAGAAAATGGTGCCATCTATATATATCTCAAAAATGATCCAAATGTACAAAATCTATCATGTATGTGCCCAGTACAAGGAAAACAATGATCTAAAAATACAATAGAGACATAGTCTCTCAGGTATGACTATCTCCTGAGGGGGATGGTCTCGCAGCTGATGTCCCAGCTCCTGGATCTCCAGGAGGATCCTGTCTCGAAGGCCCCGTCACGCCTATGCTCTCTGATTGTGTCCCAGTCTCCTGAGATCGACTTGATCTCGCCTGCCTGAAGCTCAGTACTCTGCGCTCCCTAGGCACGACATCCTCATAATGGCGTCTATAATACTCCACCTCCCTCACTCTCGAGGACAGCTCCCTCATGATATCCCTCATCAGGACCCCTGTTGTCACTCTCTGAATACTAGCTGCTAGCTCCTCTACCCAACCACGTCGTTGTATCTCCGTGTCTCACTCTAGCATCAGTTGAGTGATCTGACGCTGCTACGCCAATACATGTGCCTGTAGCTACTGAACTGTCAACTGCAGGGTCCTGATCTGCGCATCCTCCACATGCGTCGGGACTCAGACCCATAGGGGCACCTGTGAAGGGGTACCCCCTATCCCTCTGCCTGACCTAGGTGCTAGTGGAGGTAACTCATCAGTCCTCCTCTTCTGTGCTAGTCGCCTCCACTCATCTGTCCCTCCCACCACTGCCATCACCTCTCCCACTCTCCCCTCCTCCCCTGCTCCAATAGCCAGCCCTCCTCTCCCCCTGTCGATCAAAGCTCGTCGAACTACTCTCTCCACTCAACCTCCATCTAACCCAAGGGTCTCATCAAGCATTTATTGCTTTGACCATGGTTATCCTTAAACCTTTGCACAAGAGTTTATCCTTTGGGTAAAAGCTTTATCCAATGGATAACCTTAACCTAACCTTAACCCTTAACCCCTAGGGTAACCATGAGGTCTTCTCAAGCATTTAATGCTTCTTACACCTCCTCTCAACCAACCTTATGTTGACAATTGTCACCATTTCATTGGTGCCAATTGCAAACATGGATTCGCAACTTTCAAACTTGGCCCTTGATTATCTCTTTCAATCCTGGCCATCCATTGCCCTGTTTTTGCTATAAATAGAGCTCTCATTCCTCCATTTTTCATATATCCAAGTCTTTAAGCATCACACTTATACTCAAATCCATTCAAGCTTTCATATTTTATATGCTCATCATTTAGCTTCTCTTTTAAATCAGGAATTAATCTAAATATGCTAATTTAGAGTATGTTCCTTATCATATAGCTTAAATCATGAACTAATATAGCATGTTAGGATAGTTTTGTTTACTAACCTTGTCATCTTATAGCTAGTTTATTGCATTTGTAGCATCAGGCATAGCTTAGGATGCATCTCATATTAAAATCAACAAAGGCATCCCTCGTTCTTGCATTTGCCATCCCTAAACCATTTTGCTCAGTGATTTGAGAGCAAAAACATTGGTTTGAGGGACTGTGCAAGATAGAAAACCATGGAACCATCCTTGGGAAGTTGAGACATGCTTCATGACTCCATAGCTTGCACCAAGAAGTCCTGTGGGTGTGTGAGCAAGGCTCCATAGAGCTCAGTTTTTCACATATTGAGTTCTATCTGCCCGCTTTTCCCGCATACAACTATCAAAAGCTTATACAATTCAACATTCTGACTAGTACCTTTTGCAAGTTGACAAATCCTACAACTTTGCACAGATTTCTTGACATCCTTATGAATCTGAGGCCAAAAGTAATTCTCACTAATCAATGTCATTATCTTATCAACACCAATGTGTCCGACTAATCCTCCACTATGCTTCTCCTTTATTAGACTCTCTCTCATAGAATTACTAGGTATACACAACTAAACTCCTCTAAACAACATCTTATATTGACTGAAATAGTCCAGCCACTTACTTCTATCCACCATAACTAGTTCCTTACAAGCTTTCCAAGGTTTTGCAAATCTACGTCTTCCTCATACAAGTTCTTCAATTCTTCAAAACCTAATACCTCCACTCTCATCTCTATCAGCAGATTCCTCATTCTACTCAATGCATCAACAATTCTATTTGACTTTCCACTTCTATGTTGCAACACAAATTTATAACTCTGCAATAACTCTACCCATCTCATGTGTCTCTGATTCAACTTACTCTGATTGCTCAAATATTGCAAAGCTTGATGATTAGTATACAACACAAACTCCTTAAGCAACAAATAATGTCTCTATTTCTTCAATGCTTGAACTATGGCATATAATTCCTCATCATACATTGAATATCTCCTCCTTGCGTCATTCAACTTCTCATTGAAATAAGCTACCGGTCTTCCTTCCTAACTTAACACAGCTCCAATTGTATTCCCACTTGCATCACAGTCCACTTGAAATACTTTGCTAAAATCTGGTAAAGCCAACACAGGCTACTCTGTCACCTTCTGCTTCAACAATTCAAAGATCTTATTTTCTCTGGTTGTCCACTTGAAATCCTTTCTATCTCCTCTCATTGCTTCTATCATAGGGCTACAAACCTGAACTAAAATTTTTGATAAACTTACGGTAGAAACTAGCCAATCCATGAAATCATCTTACCTCTCCAATGCTTTCCGATGTAGGCCATTAAACAATTTCTCTTACCTTCTCAGGATCCATATTCAATCCATCCCTAGAGATAACAAATCCCAAATAGACTAACTCTTCCTTCATGAAACTGCACTTCTTAATGTTTATCAACAACTTCTCTTCTCTCAACCTCTGCAAAACTTGTCTCAAATGCAACATATGTTCTTCCTTGTTCTTACCAAAAATTAAAATGTCATCCAAATACACAATAACAAACTTACCCAAGAATTTCTTTAATACCTCATTCATCAATCTCATGAAAGTACTTGGTGCATTAATCAATCCAAAAGGCATCACCAACCGTTCATACAGTCCTTTATTTGTCTTGAATGTTGTCTTCCACTCATCTCCTTCTCTGATTCTGATATGATGGTATCCACTTTTGAAGTCTGGGTTAGTGCAGGATCAAGGGGGGCCAAAAAGTGGTGATGTGAAAAAAATAGCCTTCCTCACTCGCCTAAAAACGCAAAAATTTGTGTTGACTTTTTGCTTGGCCTGGGTGTCAGTACACCTTGGCCTAGTGATTACCTATGCAAATCGGATATCCGAGAAAATCGGATATCCAATTTTTATTTGTAATTTTAATTTAAAAAATATATTATATCTTACACATTACATTATATATATTATATAATACGTATTATATAATATATTATTATATTATATTATATTATAATATAATAATATATTATATAATAGAATATTATATTATATATAATATAATATAATATTGTATTATATTATATATTATAATATAATATAATATAATACAATACAATACGTATTATATAATGCAATATTATATTATATTGTATTATATATTATAATATATATAATATAATACAATACGTATTATATAATATAATAATATATTATATAATATATTATTATATTATATTATAAATGTTACTTAAAAATAATTTAAGTATAGAAATTGGATATCCGATTTTCTGAGACTTTATATTTCGACAGTGACAATCCCGTGAGTCATTTTTAACTCACAGGTCGCGTGAATTCCTCAAAATCTGATATCCACTCCATCCGATATCCGGTGTTTTGACAAAAAATTGCAAAAAAATAGATTTAGAGGTAAGAATTTTATCATTTTGAATCATTTTCATTCATTTTTTGTATTTTTTGTTAATGTTTATTTGATTTTTCATTGAAAATATGATGTCATTAGGGGTAATATGGTGTCCTAAGAGGTCATAAGGGTTCATGGGACACCATATGACCCCTATGGACACTGTACGACCCCTAACGACACCATAGGACCCCTTAAGACACCAAATCATGTCGTTAGGGGTCATATTGTGTCCTATCGTTAGGGGTCATACGGTGTTGTTAGGGGTCATATGATGTCCATAGGGGTCATATGGTGTCTTGGGACACCATAAGACCCCTAACCACACAATATGACCCCTTTTCCCTACAATATGACCCAAAGCAACCCAATATGGTGTCATTAGGGGTCATATGGTGTCCTAAGAGGTCATAAGGGTTCATGGGACACCATATGACCCCTATGGACACCATATGACCCCTAACGACACCATAGGACCCCTTAAGACACCAACTCATGTCGTTAGGGGTCATATTGTGTCCGGTCAATATGACCCCTAATGACATGATTTGGTGTTTTAAGGGGTCCTATGGTGTCGTTAGGGGTTGTATGGTGTTCATAGGGGTCATATGGTGTCTTGGGACACCATAGGACCCCTTAGCACACAATATGACCCCTTATCCCTACAATATGACCCAAAGCGACCCAATATGGTGTCATTAGGGGTCATATGGTGTCCTAAGAGGTCATAAGGGTTCATGAGACACCATATGAACCCTATGGACACCATACGACCCCTAACGACACCATAGGACCCCTTAAGACACCAAATCATGTCGTTAGGGGTCATATTGTGTCCTATGACCTTGTAAGACACAATATGACCCCTAACGACATGATTTTGTGTCTTAAGGGGTCCTATGGTGTCGTTAGGGGTCATATAGTTTCCATAGGGGTCATATGGTGTCTTGGGACACCAAAGGACCCCTTAGGACACAATATGACCCCTTTTCCCTACAATATGACCCAAAACAACCCAATATGGTGTCATTAGGGGTCATATGGTGTCCTAAGAGGTCATAAGGGTACATCGGACACCATATGACCCCTATGGACACCGTACGACCCCTAACGACACCATAGGACCCCTTAAGACACCAAATCATTTCGTTAGGGGTCATATTGTGTCCTACAGGGAATCATGTCCTTAGGGGTCATATTGTGTCCTACGGGGTCGTAGGACACAATATGACCCCTAACGACATGATTTGGTGTCTTAAGGGATCCTATGGTGTCGTTAGGGGTCATATGGTGTCCATAGTGGTCATATGGTGTCCCATGAACCCTTGTGACCCCTAATGACACCATATTGGGTCGTTTTGGGTCATATTATAGGGAAAAGGGGTCATATTGTGTCCTAAGGGATCCTTTGGTGTCCCAAGACACCATATGACCCCTATGGACACCATATGACCCCTAACGACACCATAGGACCCCCTAAGACACCAAATCATGGCGTTAGGGGTCATATTGTGTCTTACAGGGTCGTAGGACACAATATGACCCCTAACGACATGATTTGGTGTCTTAAGGGGTCCTATGGTGTCATTAGGGTTCGTACAGTGTCCATAGGGGTCATATGGTGTCCCATGAACCCTTTCGACCTCTTAGGACACCATATGACCCCTAATGACACCATATTGGGTTGCTTTGGGTCATATTGTAGGGAAAAGGGGTCATATTGTGTGCTAAGGGGTCCTATGGTGTCCCAAGACACCATATGACCTATATGGACACCATATGACCCCTAACAACACCATAGGACCCCTTAAGACACCAAATCATATCGTTAAGGGTCATATTGTGTCCTACGACCAGACACAATATGACCCCTAACGACATGATTTGGTGTCTTAAGGGGTCCTATGGTGTCGTTAGGGGTCATATGGTGTCCATAGGGGTCATATGGTGTCCCATGAACCCTTATGACCTCTTAGGACACCAAATTGGGTCGCTTTGGGTCATATTGTAGGGAAAAGGGGTCATATTGTGTGCTTAGGGGTCCTATGGTGTCCCAAGACACCATAGGACCCCTATGGACACCGTACGACCCCTAACGACACCATAGGACCCCTTAAGACCCCAAATCATGTTGTTAGGGGTCATATTGTGTCCTACCAAATCATGTCGTTAGGGGTCATATTGTGTCCTACCATGTCATAGGACACAATATGACCACTAACGACATGATTTGGTGTCTTAAGGGGTCCTGTGGTGTCGTTCGGGGTCCATTGGGGTCATATGGTGTCCCACGAACCCTTATGACCTCTTAGGACACCATATGACCCCTAATGACACCATATTGGGTCGCTTTGGGTCATATTGTAGGGAAAAGGGGTCATATTGTGTGCTAAGGGGTCCTATGGTGTCCCAAGACACCATATGACCCCTATGGACACCGTATGACCCCTAACGACACCATAGGACCCCTTAAGACACCAAATAATGTCGTTAGGGGTCGTAGGACACAACATGACCCCTAACGACATTATTTGGTGTCTTAAGGGGTCCTATGGTGTCGTTACCGTAGGACACAATATGACCCCTAACAACATTATTTGGTGTCTTAAGGCATCCTATGGTGTAATTAGGGGTCGTATGGTGTCCATAGGGGTCATATGGTGTCTTGGGACACCATAGGACCCCTTAGCACACAATATGACCCCTTTTTCCTACAATATGACCCAAAGCAACCCAATATGGTGTCATTAGGGGTCATATGGTGTCATAAGAGGTCATAAGGGTTCATGGGACACCATATGACCCCTATGGACACCATACAACCCCTAACGACACCATAGGACCCCTTAAGACACCAAATCATGTCGTTAGTGGTCATATTCTGTCCTACGACCCCGTAAGACATAATATGACCCCTAACGACATGATTTGGTGTCTTAAGGAGTCCTATGGTGTTGTTAGGGGTCCTATGCTGTCCATAGGGATCATATGGTGTCCCATGAACCCTTATGACCTCTTAGGACACCATATGACCCCTAATGACACCATATTGGGTCGCTTTGGGTCATATTGTAGGGAAAAGGGGTCATATTTTGTCATAAGGGGTCCTATGGTGTCCCAAGACACCATATGACCCCTATGGACACCATATGACCCTTAACGACACCAGAGGACCCCTTAAGACACCAAATCATGTCGTTAGGGGTCATATTGTGTCTTACAAGGTCGTAGGACACAATATGCCCCCTAACGACATGATTTGGTGTCTTAAGGGGTCCTATGGTGTCGTTAGGGATCGTATGGTGTCCATAGGGGTCATATGGTGTCTTGGGACACCATAGGACCCCTTAGGACACAATATGACCCTTTAGGACACAATATGACCCAAAGTGACCCAATATGGTGTCATTAGGGGTCATATGGTGTCCTACGAGGTCATAAGGGTTCATGGGACACCATATGACCCCTAACGACACCATAGGACCCCTTAAGACACCAAATTGTGTCGTTAGGGGTCATATTCTCTCTCTCTCTCTCTCTCTCTCTCTCTCTCTCTCTCTCTCTCTCTCTCTCTCTCTCTCTCTCTCTCTCTTTCTCTCTCTCTCTCTCTCTCTCTCTCTCTAAAATATGACTAATGAAATTCGATATCCGATTTAATTGGATATCAGATTTCTGCCATGTGGTAGTTTACCAAATAAATGGTGGCAACGGGAAATTGTTTGGGGACCACAAATTTTTCTACTAAAATCGGATATCGGATAAAATCCGATATCCGATTTTATCCGATATCCGATTTTTGTAGTCAAATTTTCAAAGTTCAAATTTCGGCTCGGGATTGCTTTTGTATTTGGCTTGGAAGTGACAAGCCTGGAAAGTCAACTAAAAAAACATGTTTTTCAATATTCCTTGATTTTCCAGACTTTACACTGGTGGCTGACGACTTTTTTTGTAACCAAAATTGATAAAATAAAAAAGGTTTTTTAAGGACGTTCCCAACTTTCCAACAATATAAGGCTTGTCTTATTTTGACTTTAATAAATAACTATTATTTATTTTCTAATTGAATTCTGACAATAGTCCTGATTGATATACTGATTGAAAAACACTCATAACTTTCAAACATTATAACATTTTTTGAAACCGAAACATGCGTCACATCCTATGCTTCGTCTACTATAGGGAAAAAAATTTAAAAAAAAAATTGATAAGGTTTTGACCAAGTTAAGGTGGTCATTCGTAGGAGTTTCTGAATTTCTGAAAAGTTGTAGTAAAAAATTCATAAATAATTATTTAATTTATAAAAAAATTTAAAAAAAATATGTGTCACATCCGGACATGAGTCTAATACTTATATTATAAATATTATAAAAATTATTAAGATTTGATTATGATTAGAGTGGTCAGACATACGTCTACTTCTTATTTTTTTCCTGAAATTTTAGTACCACTGCATTGAAATTTGAAATTTGCATCAAATAGGATTTTTTTTTCCAAAAAACAACTAGTAGCTTAGAAACTACATTCAATTTTCTATATATTCTCTTCTTACATATTTTAAAAATAATGTTCATAACTTATTCAAATTTTCATGTCAAGTTGCATAACTCTGATTTTCTGAAATTTCATTGCCACTTAAGGGCCTGTTTTGGCACACCATGATCCTGCACATACCCATCTATCTTTGTGTAATATTTGGCTCCACTCAAACAATCCATTATGTCATCCATCCTAGGCAAAGGAAATCGATACTTCACTGTGATCTTGTTTATTGCTCTAGAGTTGGTACGCATCCTCCATTGTCCATCCTTCTTAGGTGCTAGTACTGTTGGCACTACACAAGGACTCAAACTTTCTCAAATCAAACCTTTCCTCAGCATTCCTACACTTGTCTATTCAACTCCTCATTCTCTGTCGGTGTCATCCGATGTGCTTCTTTTTTAGGCAAACTAGCTTCGGGAATCATGTCCATGCAATAACTGATACTCCTCACAAGGGGTAATCCATCAAGTACATTATCTAAAATTATGTCTCCATAATTTGTCAGCAAATCCTTTATTTCTTTTGGTTGTTCTCCTCCATGCTCCGAATTGTCAGTCTTCTTAGGAACTAAGGAAAAACACACTTTCTCATGTCTCATCCCATCCAGGAATTTCCTTCCATATGCTAAACAAATTCTAGCTCTCGTACAAACTTCAATTTTCAAAGGCTCCTCCAAGGGTAACAAGGTCTGCTTCATCCCATTTGCAACAATAGTGTATATGTTCTTCCTCCCATCATGTATTACATGTCTATCAAACTGTCAAGGTCTACCCAACAAGATATGACAAATATCCATAGGCATAATATCACACAAAACTTCCTCATGATAAGATCCAATTTTTAATTTTACCAAACATTGTTCATTTACTAGTATCTTATGATCATCCTGAATCCACACTATCTAATAAGGCTTAGGGTGCTTCAATCTTTCCAACTTCAACTTATTCACCATCTCCTCTGAAACAAGATTATCTGAAATACCACTATGAATAATAACTTTACAACACTTACGAGATACTTTACATCTGGTCTTGAACAAATTCCTCCTTTGCAAGGGCTCTTCATCCTCTCTGGTATGACACAAAGCTCTCCTCATCACCAATAATTCTCCATCTTCCAGTTTATTAGCTGATCTAGTATGGTCTTCTTCTACCAATGTTGCTCTCCCACTGCTCGAGCTGCCTTCCTACATTCAAAATAACGATGTCCTTCTTCTCTGCACTTAAAGCAAGTTCCTCTAAACACTCTTTTATCTTGTCTTTTGTCTTCTTTTCCATAACCCTCATTCTGGTATCCAGCAAGTTCTCTTCTCCAGTAAAAATTTCTATCATCCTTCTGGTATGAACTACCATCTCTGCTAACTTCCTTTTCTTTAATTTGATCTGTACAGGGTCCTCTTCCTTTGGAATAGCTTCTTCCTCTTTGAAATATTCCTCCTCTACCTCTTTGCTTCTGCTCATATCTTTTGTTCGACTTCTCTTCTACTTTCAAGGCATATTGATAAGCTTCCTCAACACTCTGCAACTTGATTAGACTGAGTTCATCTTGTATATACATTCGCAACCCATTCAAATACCTAGAAACTTGTTCAATTTCATCATCAGTATGTCTAGATTTGATATTCAGCTTGTAGAATGCTTCGGTATACTCCTTCACACTAGATTCCTTTTGCTTCAAATTTTGCAACTTCCGAAACATTTTCACTTGATAATCAGCAGGCATAAACTTTGATTTCAACTTGCTAACCATCTACTCCTAAGATTTAATCTTCTCTTTACCTCCTCTATCTATCAACTTGCAAATGTTCCCACCAAAGAGATGCATGTCCTTTCAACTTAGTGCAAGCATACCTCGCCTTCTTATCTTCAATGGTGCCTTCAAAATCAAAATATTTTTCCATCTTCATGATCCAATCTAGCAATTCATTTGAATCTAACATGCCATCATAATCCGGTGGGGTAAAATGTGGTATGGTATTTGTTCTAAACAATGCTCTCATAAACCTCTCTATTTCCAGATTATTCGTCGGTGGATTTGCTCCTTGCTCTCTAGATACTTATTCTTCTTCATCATCACTCACATCTTCAACATGTCAACCTCTTCTCTGGATCGTTTCAACAGCTTCCAACCGAGCTACAATTCCTCTCAATATTTCCATCACAAAAGGATTGCATTTTCATGCACTCCAACACCTCTAGCATTTCTCTGGGCCATCTTCATGCACGTCCTCTGCAACTGCAGGCCTAATCCTCAATCCACCACCCTACAACAAAATCATACAAAAAAACACAATCTCCAAAATGAAATCTCACTCGGATACCACTTGGTGCAGTCACGGTAGGAGTAAGCCCTCAAAGAGAACAATCTGGGCCGTGCATCAAGAGTTAACACAATAGAAATGACGCAAGGTGATGGAGGCAATGCAACAAAGACTGAATTATATCATGAAATCGATTACAAAATGTTAGCAGCATGTGGGCTTACAAGATTCGACACACTGGCCCCTGATTACATGCATGCTCTAATACAATATTCGGTCTCAAGCAAGGTTGTGAGCCAACTCCGTACCTCCTAACCTTATGATTATTCTTCCATATCTTAGAACTAATTCACATATGCTAAATTACATTGATTTATATGATCAAGAATGATCGATGTCAGCCCAAGATGAATTAAATGCCGATGAACAAGATGTAACATGTAAAACAACTAGGTTGGCCTCCACCAAAGAGATCCCTCTGAAAAAACCATAGGATGAAGTGTGGAACCAAGGGAAGGTCAGCCACACACCAAGGAACATTGGAAGCAATGAGTTGAAGATCTGCAAGCTACAGAAATGATCTATAAGATTCACCAATAACAAATAGGTCCAAGCAGTTTTGGTGCTCAAAGCCAGAAAACTGTCTTAGATTCTGAAAGCGATAAATTGCCAGAAAAAATATCTAAATATCCTACGAACATAGGATAAGGTAGATGAACATGTCCATGAACAAAATCCAGTTCTGCAAGATCCGGTGAGCAAATGCAAAGAAACACACAAAGAAATGTTGAAACTACAAAACAAGAAACAAACTAAAAAGAAAATGTTTTTGGTTGATGCAAGATTGCCATAAACCAGGGATGCTCCTACATCAGAAGGTGAGAGAGAGAAAGAGAGAGTACATTGGAGAGACCTAGATAGTGAAGAGAGAGGAGAAAGTGAGAGAAGAGATGGAGAGTAATAGGTCTATATTTTATGGGAGATAAAGAGGTGAGGGGAGAGAGAAGCGAAGGAGAGAGTTCATAAAGGGAGATGGGTAAGGGGTGATGTAGAGAGAGAGAGGGACGGAGAGGGAGGAAGAGAAATAGAGAGGGGATAGATAGAGAGGTGAGATACCTAGAGGTCAAGAGAGAGCTCAAGTACCTAGATGGGAGAGAGAGGGGAGAGATAGATAGAGGGGCATAGAGAGAGGTGCCTAATGAGACATGGATCGAGAGGTATAGAGGTGGAGAGGGAGGGAGGGAGGGAGAAACCTAGAAAGTGGAGAGAGAGAGAGAGAGAGAGAGAGAGAGAGGAGGGAGAGGTGACAACCTAGAGAGATATATATGAGGGTAATAAGGAAGGGGGAGATAGAGAGGGAGGGAGAGACCTAGGGATGGGAGAGAGAGAGAGAGAAGTATCAATATGACTACTACTCAACCCTATGTACCGTAAACTATGTACCCTCAATATTTTATCCTATACCCTAAATCTTATATCCTACAACCTATTATCTAAATCCTGTACAGGGGACGGAGAGGTGATGACCTAGAAAGGGTAAGGAGAGAGAACAGGAGAGAGGGAAGAATAAAGAGAAAGAGAGAGCTAAGAAGAGAGGGAGAGGTGGGAAGGGAGTGACTGAGAGACCTAGAGAGGGATGAGGTAGATAAATGAGAAAGAGAAGGAAATAAGAGAGATAAGCTAACAAATAGTGAAAGAGGGGTAAGAAGGTGGAGAGGAAAGAATTAGTGAGGAGAGATGTATAGAGGTGAGAGATCTAGAGCCACCTAGGAAGAGAGAGGTAAGAGCCCTAGGGTGGAAAGATAGAGGTGAGGGAGATAGAGGGGGAGAGAGAGAGGTGGGTAATGAGATAAAGAGGGAGAGGTAGAGAGGTAAAGATGAAGCGAAGGATTAATATAGGGATGGAGAGAGAGGTTGGGAGGGAGAGGTAGTGATCAATAGAATAACCATAGCACTTGGGATTTAATCTCTTCTCATAGAGGCGAGGTTGCCTTCTTATTGCTTTTTACCAATTAACTCTTGACTAAGAACTAAAACGAAACTAACTACTTGGTCATTACAATCATCAATTCCTCTTATTTTAGGATTGATGTTTCTTATATTCTCTCACTTCAGAATAAGTTATCTCTTCTCAAGAGTTATAAAGAATAATGGTAATAAACAATAATAATTGATATCCACAAGATTAAACAAAAGAAGAACCCATGTGCACCAGTGCAATATATGATTTCAGGAGCTCGCACAAGCTCAAAGACTTTTACAACCCTTTATACAAATTAGATAACAAAGATGAAATATATAGAAACATAAATACTTCCAAGTATATTGCAGCTCTAAACTTATGGAGGAAAGAAAATTTGCAGCTTAAAGACATCAAACCTTCTCTAATTAAAATGTTGATCACTATCTCTAAATCCAGTATTATAGCTCAAAGACTGTAAAAATTAGATTTAAAACTTCTTTAAACTTAATAGCCACAATACAATACCTCAAGCTAATTTCAGTTTATGTAATCACAATGACTTAAGAACACTGCAATATCATAAGAAAATTATCCAACTCAAATATTGAATGCACGGTTGCTCCTTTTTATTCACTTGAAATTGATTTGGAAAATAAAATCAAAGTCTTAAATCGCTACACAAATTGGAAAAGTTTTGTTGCAATGCATAAAGATGATTATTTATAAATGAGCACCCTTGTATATATAGGGGAGGGGCTATGAGAAAAAATTGGAAAATGTACAACTAACTATGACTTATTTAATAGTGCAATCCTACTTGACTTTGACTTGTACTATAGCTACATGTAATCACATTTTTTCGAATGACATGTAGTATGTCAAAACAAAAATACAAAATTCATAACTGATGACATGAAAATAAACCGTCTTGAGACACACCTTCAACATCAACATCCTTTTGTCGAGTAGCCCTTATTGTTGCAAGGTAGCCTATGCTTCGAAGTCATTTGGTCCTGATATGTGGAATCTGGCATTTGAAATGGAGTTGCAGTACTGAATTGAAGAATCCCCATGGTTAGAAAAATTCTTACATAGTAGATAAAAAATTGCAAATCGAGATTTAAAACCCGATTTGCAACAAAAATGGGTCAAAACACGTAAATCGGGTTTCAAAACCCGATTTACAAAAAAGTTTGGCATTACATGAAAATTGGGTTGGATAAATGTGAATTTTGGGTTCTAAAACCCGAAATGCGTGTTAGTGGGAAAAGATGTGCATTTCAAGGTTTAAAACCCAAAATGCAAGTGTCAATGCATAAACATGTCATTCAGGATTTGAAACCTGATTGACATGTAAGTTGCAGTGAAGGATGCAGATTGGGTTTTAAAACCTGATGTGCATGTGATGCAAAAGGTGCACGTCGGGTTTTAAAACCTGATGTCTCAGTGACAACGATGGTGCAGGATGTAAATCAAGGTTTAAAACCCGATTTGCATGTGATAATGCATAATATGTATTTCAAGTTTTAATACCTGATTTATATGAAATCAGAAAAACTAACTTGGCAATTTTCAAGAGGCAAATTAGGGAACCCAAATGAGACAATTTCCCAGCTGCACACAAGAGGGTTTGACAAGCACCTCAACATATGTGCTTAGAGGGTGTGGGCTATGAAATTAACAAATTTTGTAAGGGTTATCCCATAATTTGAGTGAGCTAAAATTGTGATAATAGAAAGAAACATAACAACTAAATAAAATAACAATCATAAGGGCCAGGGCTCGAAATTAGATGACCATAAAAAATAAATTGTCTATTGGTGGCTATAATAGATGGCCTTCGACTAGTGGTGGCTAGGTTTCAATTTGACTTTTAGTTTAATAAGAGTTAACTTAACAAATATATTAAAATTAAAAATATCAATTTTATTTAATGTATTTAAATAATCAATATGAAATAAATTATTAGTGTTATAAAATACCAATATTTTTTATTTATTTCTTATATGTTACAACTCCAAATGCTACTTATCACTCACACACACACACACACACACACACACACCGATATTATATATATATATATATATATATATATATATATGTCCCCATCCTAGTCATAGGTAGTGGTTTGAGGAGTTAGCCTATTTTTGGACCCTTGTAGGCTAATAGGGTATGGATAAAGGGGTCAGTGATGCAGTATCTTGAGGAGTGGTCGATCTATTTGTTCTAGTTTAGTGTTGAGTTCAGTTTTGGTCTTCATTTCATTAGTTTCTAACATCATATGAGGATTTCCTATTTTTTAGGGAAAAAATGCTAAAAACAGACATGGTCCTATTTTCATTGGCATGGCGAACTATGGCCTCAGCTTCTAACGAATTCAATTTTTGAGCGATAATGAGGGAGATATGAATTTTTCAGTGGTTCTTGCAGGCAACTGATGTTTTAATGAAATATTAAAATAAAATCATAAAGGTGCATCACTTAAATTTATTTAAGTGAGAATTTATTATCTCCTAAAATGGGCTTCCCTTTTAGGGTTAAGTTGGGAACCCTAAAAGCAAGTTATTATTTTTAAAACCCTAAAAGCTAAAATCGCACCATTTGGGTATTTAGGCAGCCAAGATGAAATTAGACCTCATTAATTGGATATTGAGCATTTGACATTTCTTCTGAGCACTTGGCTATGGCGGTTAGTGTTTGGACTTGTTTCAGAGAGCGTGCATTCAGAATTTAGTAGCTTTGAGATTGTGAAAGATCAATTGAATTGTTGCAGCTTGGCTGGCTTCATTCAGAAGTCAAATTGAATCAAATTGGGGGTAGATTTGGCTTCTACAAGGTATATTTGTTGTAGGTTTTCTATTTCTTGTTATTGCTGGTAATTTTCTGTGGTTTGGAAGTCTCTTTCCCAAACACACAACTTGCTCATTTGTTGGCGCCACCTTCTTACTATTTGGGCGTCTTATTATTAAATAAGAGCAAATTTGAATTGTTTTCAGAATAAAAATCAAAACTTTGTAAGTTGTTGGTTTGAATCTTTTAATTTCAATAAATTGGCTAAGGACCTACGGGTATGCTTCTAAATTCTCTAGTTTCTTGTTTCAACTAATTAATTTCATGTATTTTTTAATATATATTGAAAATTAAAGAACCCCTTCTGCAACTCCTGTCTATTTCTGAAAGACCATCTCTAATAATCAAAAACCACAAAAAAATATTAAATTACAACAGATTGAAGAATTGAACCAGCAAGGGTTCATCACAGTGGTATCAGAGCTCTGATCCTGCCATCTTGGAGGGTTAGGGGATTTCATATGCATCACCAATAATCTGAGCATCATAGGTTTTATACCCGCAAGAGATTCAGTTTAAAAGGGAAACCAATATCAATTTGGCAAGAACCGAATTGAAAATATGGGTGATAGGAATGAAGAAGCTACTAGAAACACTACATAGAATGATGACAACGAGTCAAGGGAGGTCATGAGAGGTATAGCAACTGGACAACAATAGGTAGCAACAATGTTGCAATAGCCGACTATCGCCATACAACAACTTTCCATACCTAAAGGTAATGATCTGAATCAAGAAGAGAATGGCAGTATTGCTAGTCGCTCCAGAGCTCGTGTGACTAACACACGCACATATGACAGACCCACATGCCCCACTTTTGTCAAAGTTGAACCTGAAGATGAGGTTGATTTTGAAGCTAGAGATGACATGGTTTTTGGTGACAATATCATGGCAATGCATGATGAGTGGGATAGGTTACCACAGAGAGTTAAGGATCACCTTAAATTTGAATTGGAATAATCAAAAACCTTAGAACAAAACTAATGACCTCAAATATGCAATCAACAAGCTCATACTTTCTACTTTTGATGGCAGTGGTAGAGTTACAACTAGATCTTGGATTAGTAAGTTGGATACCTTCTTGAGCCTACGTCCTATGTCAGAAGAAGATGCTATTAATTTTGCAGCTTTGCATTTGGATGGGGTAACCCATGATTGGTGGCACCATGGGATGGTAAATTTGCATCATGACCTTATTAATACATACTAATAATTCATTAACATATTGGTTGAGTGTTTTGATAAAAAAGATCCAAAGTTGTATTTTAGGGATTTATCTCAGCTAAAACAAATGGGCAGCTTGGAATCTTACATTAGTGAATTTTGGAGCTTTCAGTTATGGTAACTAAAATCTCAAAGAGAAGGATGGTCATTCTTTTTGGTGAAGGTCTTTATGAGCCTATGAAGGGTTGGATTAAGGCCTTTGATCCCCCTACCTTGCAAGAAGTCATGAGGAAGTCACGTAGCATGAAACTTACCACTCCTTGTAGTAAGTTCACTCCAAACAATGCCAAACCGTCCTCATCATTTAATGACACCAAGTCTAATCCAAAGAAATCAAAAAATGTGGATCAAGGAAGAAGTTTGCAGCACCTTTGGATTGGGAAACACTTAATGGCTTGCGTAGAAGGAAGCTATGTTTTCATTGTAACGGCCCTTATGATCAAAACCATGATTGTCCCCTCAAGCCTAAGGGTCAATATATATATATGAAGTGGTTTTATGAGGGAGAAAACATGACTGATAACACAGACCAACAAGCTAATCAAGATGGTTTAGAGACTGGAAATTTAGAGAAGGGAGTTGAAAATGAAGGAGAATTTGATCTACGGGAAGCTCATATGTCTAGCATGCACGGAGAAGGTTCTTTTAGGTTGTGTGGACTCCTGGCTGGTCAAAGAGTCATTTCTCTACTTGATATAGGTGCAACTCATAACTTCATAGATGCACGGTTGGTGGAGAAGCATGGGATTCAAACTCAAGAGTTTGAATGCACAAGGGTGAAATTTGTTGATGGCAGTGTGTCAACTCGTGATAGAATGATTTCAAACTACATGACATGGCTTCATGCAATAGGTAAATTTACACTCAACCTTAGAGATATGGAGATGAAATTCAAGGTTGATGGGACTAATCATGTTCTTAAAGCTATCAAGGCCAACAACTTAAAATTAATCACTCTTAAAAGAATGGAGAGACTTATCAGACATGACATGGTGTATTGGGCAGTAGAGTGTAAAATAATGCCTACTTATGAGGAGCAGTATAAAATACCTTACCATTCAGATATTAAAGAGCTTAGAGTCAAGCATACAAAGGTGTTTAGTGACATACCTCCTGGTAGGTCTCTTGATAGAGGTATAGAGCACATTATTGAGCTTGAAGAGGGAACCAAGCCCATCATGATTACACCTTACCGACACCCCTAGTGGTTGAAAGATGAAATTGAGAAAACCATCAAAGAGCTTCTAGCAATGGGACAAGTAAGGTCAAGTAAGTCTCTTTTCGCTTCATCAGTTGTTTTGGTGAAGAAGAAAGATGGCACACTTAGAATGTACATTGATTACCATATGCTGAATAGAAGGACGATAAAGAATAGGTATCCCATTCCTCGCATCGATGAGTTGTTAGATGAGCTTCACGGAGCTTGTTATTTCTCTAAGATTGACTTGAGGATAGGCTATCATCATATCAGTTTCAAGGAGCAGGATATTGAGAAGAGTGTATTAAGATGTCATTGTGGACACTATGAGTTTTTGGTTATGCCTTTTGGGTTAACCAATGCACTAGCCACCTTTCAGTCCACTATGAACATGGTCTTCCAGTATCAGTTGAGGAGATTTGTTCTAGTTTTCTTTGATGACATTTTAGTTTATAGTAGAACTTGGGAGGAGCACCTAGTTCACTTGGATAATGTTTTAGGCATGCTTGATAGGGAGTCCTTTTAGGCCAAGGAGTCCAAGTGTATATTGTGAATGGAAGAACTGTTGTATTTGGGTCACATAATCAACAAAGAGGGAGTTCGCATGGATCTTAATAAGGTTCGTGTCATTGTTGATGGGCCTATGCTTGAGACCTTGACTCAGCTTAGGGGATTTGTTGGTTTATGTGCCTTCTACCATCGGTTTGTTAGTGGTTTCTCATAGCATGTCGCATCACTTACTGATTCGACAAAGAAGAGTACATTTATTTGGACACCTCTAGCACAAGAGTGCTTTGAGAAGTTCAAGCAATTGATGACTACATATCCAGTTCTAGCTTTACCAGTTTTCACCAAACCTTTTAAGCTTCATTGTGATGCATGTGGAGAGGGTATTGGTGCAATGATTGTGTAGGATCGTCATCCTATAGCTTTCGAGAGTAGGAAGCTTAGAAGTTATGAGAGGAGCTATAGTATTTATGATAAGGAAATGTTAGTCATCATGCATGCAATGGCTAAGCTCAGGCAATACTTGTGTGTTGAAAAGTGTGGTACTTGCAAGAGAGACTCAAACAACATCAAACACACACATGAAACATTATGTTAGAGTTAGAAATCTAAATAGAAACTAAACTAACTTATCTTCAAAATCAAGAAACCCAAGCACGTCTCATGTTCCTCTATCTCCAAGGATCTTCAAGATTGAAGGTGGATCTCACTTGGAAGAGCACTTGATCTTTTAGATGCCAACCTAAAGAATGAGATTGAGGGATATGCCAAGATCAAAATGAATGCAACTAAGATCCTAGCTAGATGATCAAATGATATGAAAAGATGAAATGCAAGATGGGATGCAAGATATGAGATTAATATTGATTCCAAATTGAAATCTTAGGTGTGCTAACTAAACTAACATGGATATTACTATGAAATTGATATAAAATGGCCATGAATTAAGCTAGCATGAAAATGGGATTAGCATGATACTATCAGTTACATGATGAAAACTAAAATAGCATGCAACTAAGATGATCTAAGTGCTTGAAGATGACAACTTGAGATCCTTGATAACCTGCAAAAATTTCTATAAGTTTGATGCACAAGATGATGGATCCTAAGATTGAATAAATAGGCTCTATTTATAGAGAAAATAGAGAAATGGATGGCCAAGATTGAGCAATCTTAACAAGGGCTAGGATTGAAAGTTATCAATCCATGAGAGGAATTCAATCCAATCCCAAGTTGACAAATGTCACCTTGAGATGGCTAGAGAGGATGCTAAGCAAGAATTAGATGCTAAGTAAGCATTAGGGATAACCTCAAGAGATGACACCATTGGATAATGCCATTATCCAAGGGAGCATGCTATTGTCCAAGAGGTAAACTCTTGTGCAAAGTTGAGGGATGGCCAAAGGGACAACCATAATTTGGAGAATTGACTCCCCCAAATTTAGGGATGTGATATGATTAGAGGAATTAGGCTAATTAATGAGAAATTAGAGGGGTTATAAAATAATATTAGCATGCTAATGTAAAATGTAGGAGAATGCAAGTGGAGGGAAATAGGCATTTTTAGATAAAATAAAAGATTTATTTTAGCCAAAAGGGGTGCAACTTGCATTTGTAGGATTTTGCAAGTGGGGGGGATATTTGTTGGCATTGTGTTCTCATTGAAGTCAATCGGTATAATTGTCATGTATGTCAACCGACAATGTGTGCAGTTGAGGTCAACCGGTATGCAAGCTAGAGTCATTGGTATACAAGTTGATGTAGGAGTGAAGAAACCAGTACCCGGTGCACAAGTGGATGAACAAGTTAGTATACATGTTGGTACTAACCAGTAAGATGATGATCGGTAAGACTGCAAAGTGAACAAATGAAGAGTATGCATGCCACCGGTATGCTAGTGTGTTGTCATCTACCAATTCTCCCTCTGGTAATGATGTTGTCTCAGAATGAAGAGAAGACTAAAGAAAGAATACTGCCTGAGGATTGTACGGAAGCTGCATCTGCTAAATAATAGGCAAGTTACACTATTGGCCAACAAGTGACATAGATCCTCTCCCACTGGTGATTGGTAGATTGTGAGCCATTATGTATCTACCTCCACCGACCGGATGATAAGTGTGAGATATCATATGCCTTCAGCATAAGAAACCAGAGATGTGTATTGGATCAACAAAAGGATGGATGATGAGTTACTGAGACAGAAAAGACACAATAAGTAGTGAAGTATTTTCCATTTAGGCAAACCGGTTAACATGTTGTCTGGGCTAATGAAGAAGAAGGAAAGGTTCATCTGCAGATAGAGAGTGCAACCAGAATGCAGATGTAGATTGATGCAATGGCAGTTGAAGACTGTTTGCATGATGTTTTCATGCATGTTACTGACATGAAGCTAGAAGTGGTGTCCACCGGTAAACAGGGCTACCGGTATCCAAGAAAGAGCACAAGTGAAAGGCTCCCATCAGATGAAGATGAGCATGTTGATTTACAAGGGTAATGACCAGTCAAAATGATACACCGGCAGCATAGAGATGAGGCGGTATGAAGGTTAACCGGTAAGGCAAGATAAATTGGCACGGTTAGAGAACTGATAGGCAAAGATGGACTGGTAGTATGAAGCATACACCGGTTGTGTGTTATTGGTTGGTGACCAAATTTGACCGACATAGTGAGCTAAGGTGGATGTCGACAAAGGTTCCACTTGGATTCAAAGTGGAAAACAAGTATGAAGTAGTAGATGGAGTATGCATCAATGAGGTAGTTATAGAGTCGGTTGGCATTAAATGAAGACCCTAAAAATCATGAGATGTGTTGTAGAGGTTTGTGGCTCAAGGAAGGTCAAATGAGGAGTTCGGTGGCATGCACTAATCGATGTAGACTATCTGGGTGCAAATCAAATTAGGTGATGCACACCATTGGACCATTTATGGTGATTAACCAAGTGCCAAGCCGACTGACAGTTTGTGTTTTCTAAGTATAGCAAACGTGCTTTGGAAGAAAGGAGATATGGTGGTCATGTTTGGTTGCTTGCAGGTTGTTGATCTTTGTGTTGAAAGAGATCTAATTGGATCCAATACTCTTCATGATCAGTGGAAGAAATCCTAGTGCGCCAAAAGTTTGAAGTTGCATTTTGGCAGGAAAGCTCAGCTATAAGTATGCAGACAGAAGACCTGATTGATTGATGTTGTCAGAAGGTGTAAGCCAGTTGAAAGAAAAGAGTTGATCTAACTGTGAGAGTGAAGCAACTAATAATTTGGAGGTGCAACCGGTAAGAGGTTTTAAAAGTGATTTAACCTGTAAGGCCAAGGAAACCGGTATACTGTTATAGAGCTTAATAGTAGTATAAACTGGTAGGGTTTGCATTGGTAAGAAGGAAGCAGAGAGAGTGAAGCATGCAGGGAGAGTGTTGAAGGAAATCCAGCAAGGTGAAGGACAAAGCAAGGTTTAATTGGTACTGTGGAAGTCAACAGTAACCAGGTGCAAAGACAGACAACCAGTAGAGCCTGAACCGGTAAGGAAACAACAACAAGAAAAGAAGAGAGAGGAAGAGAGTAAGTAGAGATCAGAGAAGGAAGAGGTAGTGTGACACGTGATAGGAGTGAACCAGTAAGGCAAGGGAGTGTGAACCGATAGAGAGGAGGTAGAGTGGAAGACAAAATACTACCGGTAAAGTTGAATAGGAGAGAATTGGTAGAGAGAGATTACTTGCAGAGGTTAGAAAACTCATTTGTAATCGGGATACAACTATTGTATTATTTTGATATAATGTATTGTTATCACTAATTTACAGCTTGGTCCAGGGGTTGGTGCTCCTTTGGGTTGGTGCCCATAAAATAGTAGGGATTGAAGCTCCTTGGGTTGGTGCCCTAAATAAGTAGGGGTGGTGCTCCTTGGGTTGGTACCCTAAATGTTGTAACCAGTGTTTTCATTGTGAGGCTACATTGGAGCAGTAGACTCCAACAACTTTTCTCACTGAGGTTTTTCCCATCTTAGGTTTTCCTCATATATATCGAGTGTCATGTGATGTGCCTTTGTGTGTTTGCATTATGATGTATTTCTTTATCTCATTGATAGGTTTACTTAGTGTTAGCATTGATAACTGGTACTCACTCTTAAGATTAAATAGTTAAGAGTTTTTGAAACCACTGATTCACCCCTCTCTCAGTGTCATCTTGTGTCCAACAATTGGTATCAGATCCTAGGTTCCTAGTTAGATAAGCTTTATCTAGCTTGGGTAGATTCTGGTATAAGGACACAATGGTTTGTTTTGAGTCAATCTCTGCTCTGGTGTCTAATGGGTCTAACTATTCCATTTGGTGTTATAGAATGGAAGTCTACCTGTCCTCATTAGGGTATGATGTCTGGATGTCAGTTGTAAATAGTCTCCCTAGTCATGGCAATCCTCCCACCGGTTTAGAAGAAGAAAGAAGATATCAGTGTAATGATGAAGCAATCAAGGCTATACTCTATGGGATCTCAGATGATATTTCTTCACAGGTGGACAAGTGCAAATCGACAAAAAGCCTATGGGATAGATTGAAGAAAATTTATGGCAATGAACCTAGCACCACATAACCAGTTTATGGAAGAAAAAAGATCAATGAAACAAACACATGTGCAGATGATGAAGATATAGCAGCCAGCTGTTGCAGGAATGATGAAGAACAAACCCATCTCTTCATGGCTCGTGAGACACAAAGCGAGATGCACACATCAGAAAGTGATCATGTAGATCAATCCTACCAACAAGATGTGTTTGGTAGCGATGAAGAAGATGAAGAAGAGGATGAAGCCAAAGTTGACCTTGAAGGTGAACTGGTAAGTGCACTAGAAGAGTTGTAAAATGTTGGAAATGGATTTAAGAACTATAAAAAAATAGTTCATGATGAATGCAATTAGTTGAGAATATGTCTTGAGGAATCAAATAAGAACATCAACATGTTGAGAACTATTAGAACATAATGTTATTAGGGATCACATCCTTATAACATTTATATATAATGTTCTAATATAAGGTTATAAAACCTTATATATTATATGCTTTATAAGCATATCCCATTTGAAATAATTATAATCTAATAACTATTAGATTATTAATTATTTATGAGTGGGGTTATTGAAAAGGTGTGACTAGTGAAGTCACCCTTCCTCCTATATTTAAGGAGGTTCTCTCTCATTTGAGAGGTGTGGGAATTTGGAGCTTTATGATGAGTTGTATCACTATACATATGAGGTATTATTGGCCATGTGGAAGTTTTGGAGGAGTGTCCCCAGGTTCATGTCTATTTTATTATAGACTATATTTGTAAGTGTTTTAATTAAATGATGCTTTATGGGGTTTTTTACCCGAAAGGGTTTTCCCCATGTATATCTTGTGTAATGTGTACATTTTGCATGTATGTTTCATATTTCATTTACTTTATAATCTTGTTTATAATGATTAGTATCCTAAGAGCCTAATTTCTAACAAGAACTCAACTTAAAGAGGCCAAAGGAATGGCTGATGATTTGAAATTAGTATTGGATGCCAAGGACAGAAGATGTGAGGAGTTGCAGCTAGAAGTGGAGACAAAAGACAAATAATGTCAGGACCTAAAAGGTGAAATGGAGAACATCAGGAAAGACCTTGAAAAGTGTCAAGATGAGCTCAAGGTAAGGATTTTTATGATGGAAGCACTGAGGCCTTGGATAAAATGTTGAGTAAACAAAAACACTCCAAGGATACCAGAGGATTAGGATATGATGTCGGTGAATGCTCAACCAACAAGGATGTCTCCCACAAAGATATTTAGTTTGTATCCTCAAGTGGAGATAACAAGGGTTAGACCTTCATAGTTAGAAGTGCTCCCAGAAAGAAGGTTGACCTAACTACAACCGATGAGGACATGAGGCTAAAGATGGAGACAGGTACAACAAGAAGAAATACTGCAAATCCTAAAGGAAAAAGAAAGCTGAGAGAAGATAGGCTCACCAAAAACAAGAATACAAGAAGGCAGCCTACAAGATCCCCTACCGGTAGAAGACAGAGAGATGTTGTTGTTCCCAAGAACAATCCCCGGAGAAGAAGAAGTGGAGAAGCCAAATTGGTAAGATCACCTCATGTTTTGGAAAATAAATTTGTAAGTAATAAGTCTCCACTCTCTGGTTACTACTTTTCTTGTAAGGGATGTGGCCATAGGGCAGAGGAATGCAAAATGATGTCTAGGAATAGCAATTCAGTTTGTAAAAGATGTAATGCATTTGGGCATAAGACATCAAAATGTAGAAACCTGCATATGCTCTCTCCCGATTATGCTAACAAAAGTCCATTTGCTACTCCAAGAAAATAAAATGTTATATGTTATCATTGTAATGGACTTGTCCATAGAAGTCATGAATGCAGGAAGAAGGAAGTTCAGTCATATGGCAGCCTATATAAAAGCTATGCTCAATATGGAAGTGGCTATAGAGCATATGAGAGTAAAAAATGGCATGGAACCAAAGGAGAAGTGTTCCTGCAAGATCAAGAAGTCAGTTGAAACCGGTATCCGGTTACAAGAGCATGATCAGAAGAAGTAGATCAAATTGGTTTAATAGAACATCCTCCAATCATCCAGCTAGGATGAACACATTATGTTTCTATAGTAATGCTTCCGATCATACTGTTGAATCTGGTAAAGCAAATATCAATTAATAGAAGAAGACAAGACCTACTCCAAAGGTTGCAAATGAGAAGAGTGATGGGTTGGTGCTTGGGATAGGCTAACCTGGTCTATGCTCTTGGATCCTTTCCTTGGATCACGTGGTGTTCTCCTCACACCCTAGGGTCTCTAGGACTTCCTTTTCTTGAGGAATCCTCTGACCTTGCCCAATCCACCCACCAATGAGTTGCTATGATGCTCCTAAGGTCTCACCTACTCATGAGACTCAAAACCCCTTACTATGGCTAATAAGGGCTAGGCTTGTTCCACACCTTCCAAGGTCTTAGCAAGGTTAAATTAGGTCTTAAACCATGTTTTACATCCTTCCATGTGCCCCCAAGAATTTTCTACCTTCATCCTTTCTACCAATTTCACTGTTTCGTGTTTTTGCTTACAAAACAGGGCTACAAGGATTAGGACCAATTAGGCCTCCTACTCGGTCCTTTAGGGATTTCTCTCATAAATGATGCATACACAAGCCAAACTCCCAAAATATACTACCATTCAATTGGCAAGGGCTCAAGGATTTTCTAAGTTTTGGGCCTCCAAGTGGCCGTATAGTGCCTTGGGCGAATTTTGGGGTTTTTAAGGGTTTTGTGAGGGTTTTGTGGTATGCATGGGTCACAGTGAGTGTTTTGTGTTTTAGCCACATTTTATGGATTGGTGGAGGCTCCTCCTTCACACCAATGATGCTTCAAACACTCCTCTACACCTCCTCCAAAGGGTGTACTTTCCTCTATCCAACCTTGCTCTCCAAGACCTCTGTAGCTTAACCTTTGCTAGTCGGGCACTATTCAGTCTCGCCTAGGATTGGGTCTCTTGATGGCCTCCCTGAATTTTCAAGGGCCCTGCTTGTTTTGTAGTATGGTACAAGGTCTGCACTCTCATTCCCCATGGTTTCATGGTGGTTCCACAATGGGGAATGGAGTTATGCAGCCATTTACACAATCTTGTCCAAAACTGGATAGTAAGAAGACAATTTACAAACTATTTACAAACACACTCAATCTGCAAATAAACACCTAAAATAATTGCTTGAAATGAAATTATTTACACCATGAAAGACATTCCACACAGTTTTGGATGTATCTCAATCCATCAACTTGCTTGATTGCTTCATTCAAACTGACTGGTAACCATTTTACAGTCTCAATCTGGTCTTTTTGCTAGGGCCGTACAATGTCTGACATTCAACCCATTAATTTAGGGTTTACAAATACTTATACTACCCATACCTTGGTCGGTGTGCCAAAATTAGGTCTCTCCACGCACAACAAGGGTCTATGACCATTTTGGGTGGAAAAGTTGCTTGACAACTTTTAAAAGTCATCATGCAACTTTTGCATCTTTTGAGCAACTTTGCCATTGTTGTTTTTCATGACTCCTAAGCCTATTTTGGGCTATCCTAAGGACATCAACATACCAATAAGGCCTAACACACATTCCAGGCACACTCAACCTCTCCTACACAAGAAATCACAACAAAACACTAAGGACCTAAAACTAGGACCTAGTCTAGCACACATGAGCTCATGGCTCTTATTCATGTACAATGGCTTCTAAAGAAGCATAACACCAACAAAACAAAGAAAGAGAAAGAGTTTGGAAGGGTGTTCCTGCACCAAAGAGGGAGACCAAGAAAGTATGGAGGAAGAAGGAAGAAAACATGACCATGGACCGACACTGTGCATTCAATGCAAAGGTGATATTTCCTAAAGTTTAAAGGAGATGCATAAAATTAGGGGGAGCTACATGTTGATCAGATCATTAAACCCCAATGTTGAAAAGGAAAAAGGTAATGACAGACAACTACCAATATGAGGTAGAAGTTGAGATGATAGAGTGTGTGCATTTACTATCTTGGCTACACATTCACACAGGTGAGATGGATCACTGCTACAAGTGTCAAGTGGATGGTTCAAATTGTAAAATGATAGTAGTGGTATGTGACATAGGAAGAAGGGCCAGTGGACAAAGTATATCGATAGAGATATTGGACCGATACAGTAAACAAGCATGTGCAATATGTTGTCGATAGTGATAGTAACCGGTATTGCAGAATATGTGAGTTAATGTATTCTGGTAACATTGCAGTGGCTCTGGTGACTTGGAAAGAGGAAGTTTTGCCTTAGGCAATATTGGAGAAGCATTGTTTGGAAATGTGTTGGACCGGTAATTGATCTCATGTGCATACATCCTGATGAGTCAACTGATTGGATATGTGACACGATGCTGATGTAGGCTGGCATTGTGGTCATGAAAGAGGATGTTACAGGATTGTGATGGACTTCTTGGAAGTGGTAGATCATCTGTAGATCATAGATGCTCACTTCTATTGGTACAAGGTGAAAATTAAAGCATCGGGTTAGGACCTAACAAGCTAAGAAGACCTGAGATTTGCGGTTCAGGGGGAGTTCACAACCATATCCTCTAATTGGTATCAGACATACTGAACACAGTGGCAGATCAGGTAGTTGTTTGACCATACCAGTATGTTAGTGAGTTTGGGAAGGTTCCTATTCAATTTGTCTATCTATCGAAGTCACAATCAAGTTGCTCAGGAGTATAGTAGAAAAGGAAAAGGATCTGCTCATCTATAATTGGGCTACCGAGTGATAGGAAGTGAAGTTTGGGTTACAGGTAGAACAACCTACAAAGGAGGAGAAAAGGGCTCACCTAACCAGTTGTGAGCACAAAGAGGGAGAGTTACATGCACAGGGGGAGAATATATCAAATTGGTACCTTATTGCTATCAACATATTGGTGTCAGAGCAACCCCCACAGATTAAGAATGTATGACATTGTTGGCATTGTGTTGTCATTGATATCAACTGGCATGGTGATCATTGATGTCAACCGATATAATTGTCATGGATGTCAACCGACAATGTGTGCAATTGAGGTCAATTGGTATGCAAGCTTGAGTCACCGGTATACAAGTTGATGTTGGGAGTGAAGAAACTGATACCTGGTGTACAAGTGGATGAACACGTTAGTATACATGTTGGTACTAACTAGTAAGATGATGATCGGTAAGACTGCAGAGTGAACAGATGAAGAGTGTGCAGGCCACCGGTATGCTGGTGTGTTGTCATCTAGTAGTTCTCCTTCTGGTAAATGACGTTGTCCCAGAATGAAGAGAAGACTAAAGAAAGAATATTGTCTAAGGATTGTAGGGAAGTTGCATATGCTAAATAATAGGGAAGTCACACCATTGGCCAACAGGTGACATAGATTCTCTCCCACCAGTGATTGACAGATTGTGAGCCACTATGTATCTACCTCCACCGACCAGATGATAAGTGTGAGATATCATATGCCTTCAGCATGAGAAACTAGAGATGTGTAATAGATCAACAAGAGGATGGATGATGAGTTACCAGGATAGAAAAGAGAGAGTAAGTAGTGAAGTGTTTTCCATTTAGGCAAATCGGTTAAGATGTTGTTCGAGCTAATGAAGAAGAAGGAAAGGTTCTGTTGCAGACAGAGAATGCAACCAAAATGCAGATGTAGATTTATGCAATGACAATTGTGTTGGAATTTGCATGAAGATTGCATTAATGAAATGTTATTTTGTCATTGATGTCAATTAACCAGTAGGAAGAGCTAGTGAAGGGAACTACAACCAGTAGGTGAGTTTGTGGAGGAAATCGGTATTGCTAAATAAATGGTGAGATCAACCAGTAAACCCTACCTATTGATATGATAAACCCTAACCGATGAAGTTTAGTGAATTGATTGTATTGGTTTATGATCTGATGATGAGCAGTAATAATTATGACAGGTATGCATGTTGTATGAGAAGAGTTTCAAATGATTTTTGGTGCATTGAGATAACAATTTTTATCTTGGGAATGAGCAAGTATATTGCATGTAATGCAAACTGCGTGATGAGTTACAAAGTTCAATGAAGCGGTGATCAAGGAGCGGTCGAGGCTATCTTGAATGATATGTAGAGATTATTATGTAATCCAATGCTCATACTTAAACCGATTTGTTTGTAAGCTCTATGAGAGAATTAGGTTTGTGTTGTGTTACTGACCTAGTGATTTGTTATAAAGTCGATGAGTTGTTTTGTTTCAGAGTTGGCAATTGGAAGTTGAGAGTAAGAGTGTGGTTGCTGAACCAGATGATGTATCTGGAATTTTTGTAAAGGAAGATAGAAGCATGAAAAGGATATGAACAAGCAAGTGTAGTGCTATTCAAACAGATCAGAAAACCCCTATTGTTTTCTAACAATTACAACAGTTAAAATCCCCTAACTGGGTAAGCTCTAACAAGCATAGTATTATTCAAATCCTCTAACCAGGTGGTCTATTAGCTTGGATTTTAAATCCTCTACTGAGGTTACTCCTCACAGGGTATTGCTCCTAATAGGGCATTATAGTCAATCCCTTAACTAGGTGGTCCCTAACAGGATCTGTTCTTAATAGGACTTATTGTAAAGCTTTAACAAGATTGGCTCCTAACAAGGCAGACTTCAGAAGAGTTAGAATACTTGTGAGTATTCGTCCCTACCGTGGTTTTTCCCATTTGGGTTTCCATGTCAAAAATATTGTGTCAAGTGGTGAATGTTTTTGTGGTTATGTTTACTATAGTTGAATTGCTTAACTACTAAATCCACTTTGATATGTTATGTTAATCGACAAAAATCTGAAATGAGGTTTTACTTATGTCAGTAAAGTATTTGGATGTTTGTGAGTTTCAAGTTTTTTTACTGTTAATCTATTATAACAGTCGACCAGTTTAACTTGACAGTGATATTGCATTTATAGTTCAGTGGTTTAACTTGTCAATTTAGAGTTTTCTTTGAGAGGTTGATTTTGAGATTGGTAAATGTTTATATCAGTTTTCTATCTATTGATTCACCCCCCCCCCCCCCCCCCCCTCTCAGTAGTTAAACGGATCCTTATTCTTTCATCATACCATCAATTGGTATTAGAGCTTCTTAGGGCCTCTAAGGTTTAAGCCTAACAGCTTGAGGTAAAGATCTTATAGAACATGATGAAGAAGGAAGGTCTGAAGTTTAATAGAGATAACTACAGAATATGGAGTGATAGAATGAAAATTTATATTAAGAGTCTAGGAAGTCAATACTGGGAACATGTTGGTGTAGACACCTAAAATTGTCATGTCTAATCAAATAAATATCTTTATTTATTTAATTATCTAAGCCTAATTCTCCTATTAATTAAATAAATCTTTATTTATTTAATTAATTCATATATCCTCTTCTAGCCTTATTTCTCATTTAAGTAAATACATTTATTTATTTAAATTATCATTCTCTTAAATTAAATAAATATTTTATTTATTTAAATTATCATTCTCCTAAATTAAATAAATATTTTATTTATTTAATTAATCCCACTTCTTCTAGTAATTAAATAAATCTTTATTTATTTAATTAATTCATTAACCTTTTCTATCCATGACACATGTCATTCATCTCTTAATTCATACACTACCTACCCCTTTCATTATTTTCTTATTTTCTCAACCTACCCTTTAATCATAGCCGACCATTTATCTTTTACACCTCTCAATCTTATCCCTCCATTTCATATAGTGTCTTCTATATAAGGATATGCTTCCTTCATTATCAAACCCTAACTGATTAACTCACTATGCATTCAACCCCGATTACACTTTTGACTTGCACATGCAATCAAGCCTACTTGCAACCACATTTTCGTTCTTTGTTGAGCTCTTGTGCACATAAAATTTGAGAGAAAATATATCAAGCAAGATCAATGGAGATAGGAAGAATGGAGATCCAAACCCTATTGGACATGTGATGGTATAATCTTTGTGATTTCATTTGATTTGCATTGTCTTAGGTAATCTTCATATGTTATGGTGGACCTTTGTTGTTGTTAGGCTAGGGTTTTGTGGTTGAATTCATTTAGTCTTTCAATATTGTTTATTATCCATTTTCATCATATACATTTTGGCACGCCTGGTGGGACCCTTGTCCCTTTTGCATTGAACATCTTTTGTTGCAGATTTTGTTTTGAGGTTGCAGATCTGACATTTCCAACAACATTTTGATATTTCGCGTCTACGCACTTTCGGATTGCATTTTTTATTTTCTGTCGCGTCTATGACATTTGGAACCGCATCTGCGTCTTCGACAATATTTTATTTATTTATTTTGTAGATTTTGGGAAATGCGTATGTGTTCCTCAGTCACGTCTATGCAGTTTTCAACCACGTTTGCATTTGGGAGCCGTGGTTGTGTGTTCTAGCAACGTCTGTGTCTGTGACAACTGCGTTTGTGTTCGGTTGTTGCGTTTTTGGTTTCATTGATTAAATTTTTCGTCATTCGGATTTCAGATCTGGTTTATTTTGAGCTAACATTTTCAGATCTAGCTAACGAAATTGGTGCAGCTTGTCTTGAAACCAAAATCGTTTTGTTGAAGGCCCCTATTTCACAAAGTCTTTTGGATTTAAAAAGTTACCTAACTTGTGTGCTTGCAGGAAGGGGTGATTATTTCAAACAATCCAAACTACTAATAGATCTTTGTTGTAGGACCTTGGCAAGGGTTTTTGATATTTATTGTGTGCCTTGTTTTCATAGATTAGCAAACACTTCAATTGGTGCACTAAAATTGAACCATTGTCTTTTGTGTCTTGAGCAATAGGCTCTTTTTGTTTCATCTTTAGAGGGCCTTTCTCCCCGTGTGGTCATTAGGACTACTAGTGAAGAGAGAATGACCCAAGTGGTAGCAAAAGAAAAGCCATCTTCTTCCAAACCACTATAAATAACTGTATCCATGGTGAAAACTATGGATAACATGTGTTGATTAGCTCATACCGACACTATGTCTCCCCATAAACCTGATTGATCAAATTTATTTAATCAGTTGTAAGGCGTAACCCCTATCGAATGGGAGCCTTTTGTATTTACAAAGCTAAAAGTGTCGCATGTATGGCCACACGAGCGGATGCCTTTACTAGCACCTTTTTGTTTTAGAAGCCAAAATCCTTCTAGTTTTTGGGGTAGGACCTCTGGTAGCGGCCCAAACACATACGGTTCTTAGTAGAGATACAAAGTTCACCACGAGGTGTTTTCGTGGGGACTGATGCTTGGCTGCCCCAAGAAGTGAGTGCCTAGGGTGGATTCAGTGGGGTCAAGCATCTAAGTATCCACTCTGAATAGCATAGCCTCGGGGGAAACTCCATGTGGGATCAACAACTATTGTCTTGGCCAGCCATAAGAATTGTGCTTGACTTATTTTGAACAATCAAACATTCAAGACCAAACATCAAACATTGTGTCTTTTGTGTCTTCAAGTGTATGCAAAACAATTTTACATCAAACAACACACTTTTCTTGGAGTCTTTGAGTCTAAACACTTGCAAACATTGAGTCCTCATCAACATTGTATCCTCTTGTCATGAAAAATAGTCAAACATTCAGTTTTGGTCACAACAAGCAACTTCACAGATTGGAAAAATTACACAAAGTTTGCAGAAACGCATTTGTGTCTGACATAATAGCGTATGTGTCATCTAAACGCGTCTATGAAAGGCAGAAACGCATTTGTGTCTTTTGAGCAACATTGCAGCATCTCAAAAATGCGTCCGTGTCTAACAGAACCACGTCTATTTTATTTAAGCGCGTCTGTGTCTGACAGAATAGCGTCTATGTCCTTTAAGCGCGCCTGCGAAGTATATAGGCACGTCTGTGTTCAAGATTGAAAACTTTCATAATTCAGCAAACAAGAATAGTCAGTTTCAGACTTATTGAGCTTCCTAGGTTATCTCTATGGGTTTTTCATCTAGCATTCAACCTGTCTTTGGGTCTCACAAAGTCCATCATTGCTTTACACCTTACATTACATTCACATTTGTCTAAACTTGAGTCAAAAGGTCACTTGTTTGTCCTCATCATACTTTGTCAACACACTACATACAACAACA
Organism: Cryptomeria japonica; assembly: GCF_030272615.1. NCBI lineage: Eukaryota > Viridiplantae > Streptophyta > Pinopsida > Cupressales > Cupressaceae > Cryptomeria > Cryptomeria japonica. The sequence goes on along the minus strand of NC_081415.1, from coordinate 666,147,082 downwards.
CTTTGCTAAGTGGTCCCTCATCAAGGTCTATCACCTTTGGGTCTCATTTGGTCTTACTTAGAGTCAAGGTCAACTTATCTCATCAAGAGAAACTATAATCTCTTTGGATGCCACACCTACTCTACTACATATATACTTGGTCTTACACTTTGGACATTGCAAGTACACCTCAGATTCATTTACATTCCATCCAACTCTTGGTCTTCCATACTCTGTTCCATTTGCATCTACTTTCACACATCTTGGTCAAGACCTAGTTCATGGTTGAAACCTGTTCTCAAAAATCTAGGACAGAAACTAAAGAGGCTCAAGAGTCCGCAAACATGAGTTCTTATGAGTATGACAATGATGTCTTTTTCAATTTTGATCATACTACATTACCTCATATGGATGCTTATAGAAACGTTCCAAATGTTGAGAACATGGACACTACAAACAACAATGATACACACAATGACAATATGGACAACTTCTCCATACATTCAGCAGAAGTGGAAGACACCATTATGAATCCCCATTTCAATCGATTGGTTGAGGAAATAATGAGGAGAGATAGACAATACTTTCTACAAGTGATGGCACAAAGTGGAACCAAGATCCCTTATGATTTTGATATGTCTCAAATAATGGAAAATCAACCTTTGCAACAACCTCACTCCAACATGGATCAAAGGAGGCCTAATAGTGGAGGCAATAGAGGACCACATATGGTGCCTGACTCACCATCATCTTTGTTTCAAAAACTAGAGGTACCATACACACATGGTCAAGCATATGATACTCACCTTCGCAGACCATTATGGAAGTCTTATGCAGAAAAATATACTCAATCACATACCAATGCTAAGGATCAACCACCAAAGCAATTGGATATCCAAAGGCATGCTCAAAATTTGGACACAAGGAAACCCCATCTCAAATTTGGGGGCAACACATTAGAACAAACTCATGACATGCCTATAGAGTATGGTATACATGGACAAAGCAGATATTCCATTCCTCATCATGACTCTATACCAAGTGGTCCATATACGCAGCATCATTATAGACCTCCTCCATATGAACATGTGTATGATCAATATCATCCATATATTCAACATGCTCCTCCTCCAATTGGTGCCTTAAGCATGGGGTTTGGTCCAAGAAGTTGGTCTCCACCTAAGAGCAATTTGGAACAGCAAATCAAGGACTTACAAAAGAAAATGGAGGACTTAAATACACCGAAGCCAACTTACACAATGAGAGACATATGTCCCTATCCATTTGACAAAAGCATTCCAATGCCTCCATTTCCTACACACTTTGTGACACCTAAGTTTGATAAGTACAAAGGAAAAGGGGATCCTAAGGCACACATAAGACATTTTTTCACAGCTTGCATTGAAGTAGCAACAGAAGAGACATATTTGATGAGATTATTCCCACAGAGCTTAGGTGATCAAGCTATGGAATGGTTCTCCCAACTTCCACTTGGTATTAAGTCATGGGGTGACTTAGCAGAGGCATTTATCCAACATTTCTCATACAACATAGAGACAGATATATCAGTCACTACCTTGTGCAACACCAAGCAAAAAGATGGAGAGTCTTTTTCATCATTTTTACAAAGATGGAGGAATCTAGCCAGTAGATGCTCTTGTGAAATTCCACAAAAACAAATGGTAGAGATGTTCACCCAGAATGTTAACAAAGACATTGGTTATGATCTAAGGAAAGCTTGTTTGTCCACCTTCAAGGACGTCATTGAAAAAGGCTTAGCAATAGAAAAGGTCCTAATTGAACAAGGAGTCATTAAGATATTCAAGGAAACAAAGATGACTTTAAAGGAAAAGATAAGCCAAGATTTTGGAACAAAAACAAGAACACAATCAATGATGGTGTTGTGGATGCCAATACGGTATGACCAAAAATCATTTTTTCTGGATCAAGCTCTACAAACAATCAAGTGAATACTCAAACAACTTCCAGATCATGAAGGAAGTACACCCCATTGGGAGAACCACTTGAGTCAGTTCTCAAGAAGCTAGTGGCAAACAAAGTAATCACAATTCCAGATTTTCCTCCATATGAGCCAAAGGTCAAACCAAATTGGTGGAATGATGATGAGTATTACGAATTCCATAAGAGCAAGGGTCATAAGACAAGAAATCGTCATCGACTGAAGAACATCATACAAGATCTTATTGATAGAGGTGACATTGAGATTGAAGGACACTCATCCAATCAAGAACACGAGATGTTTAAGGAACCATTCCCAAAACATGACAAGGGAAAAGCTACAGCCACAGATGACCAAACCAACTATACCAAAGCATCTTATAACTATGATTCAACTATCAATCACATCTCGATGGACAATTATGTCTCTACCATTATCATCAAGGACAAAATGCCTGAGAATTCTACCCAAAGACCCAAGATTGTCCTAAAAGGCATTGGATCTTCTTCCGAACCTACCTCTGAATGTCATGTTACAACCCGTCGAGGTAAATTTACCTTGCAAGGTGCTCTAGCTAGAAACACAGCTTCCTCATCAACCAAACCTGAGTATGACCTTGTAGAATAGTTGGGGAAGACACCCGCGCTCATCTCCATCCTTGAGCTCTTACGCATATCCCTTGCACATAAAGCTATTCTTGACAAAATCTTGAGAGACACTATTGTCCCTACTGATCTAAACGTGGACCAGTTTCAAGCCATGGTGGGATACCTTTCTGTTACACACTCCCTTACATTCATAGAAGTCGATGATGCCTCCATGAGCCAGCCACATAATGCACCTTTACACATTGAAGCCTTCATACACAAACATCGAATAAAACGAGTCCTGGTAGATGGAGGAGTAGGTCTAAACATTTGTACATTGAGCACTATTAAACAATTGGGATATTTTGATAAAGTTGTGAATTCTACAAAAAAAATTACCATCCAAGCATATGATGATGAAGAGCATTCATCCAAAGGCACAGTCACCTTGCCTCTCAGAGTTGGGCTAGTTACAAAGGATGTGGTTTGTCAAGTCCTAGACCTCGATCTCACATACAACATACTCTTGGGACGTCCTTGGATTTATGAAATGAGGGTAGTCCCATCTACATACCACCAATGCATCAAGTTTCCTCACAATGGAGTTGAAATAACAGTTAATGGAGATCCTAATCCATTCATATACTGCAATAACTTGAGACCGAAAACTGAAATGATCATTCCAAGTAATAGGGAAGTTGATCCTTCTTTTGCATACATTGATCCTGAATCATTAAAACCTTCGACCTCAAAACAAGGTGAGCTTAAAGGCAAATTCTAGGACAAGGGCATGGGTGAATACACTTTGAATCAAACCATGTACTTACAACAAGTCATGAGTTCACCAAAAGAATATGGAAGACCACATCCTAATAAGCAGGTATCTATCATTATACTCAAATGGGACCCTACTATCTTTCAAAGATGGGGTGAACTGGAAGAGGAAGACTTATACAAAATGCTTTACAAAGAACTTGAAAATGATACACAAGATCACATCAGCATACCATGTGAAAAGTATGGCAAAGGGTTCAAGATTCTACAAAAATTTGGGTATGATGGCAAAAGCCCTCTTGGCTTAAGAAAGGAAGGCATCATTGAACCTTTACAACCTGAATTGACATTCAAAAAGGAACGCTTGAAGGGACTTGGTTTCATGACTTCCAAGGTCCACACTCAAAGGACAAAAGAAGCATTACAAATCAAAGCTGCCAAAATTCAACAAGAGAATCGCTATTCCACAAACTCCAATGAATGGGAATGGGGTTCAGACAAATCCTCCAATGACTATGAGCTCGCCGAGACATTTAGAGAACCAGGTGAACCCACAGAAGAAGAGGAATTTTATGGAAAATTCAAAGTTGGTCAAGAAACAATCTCAGAGGATCCCATACAGTCCTTGCCTCTAGGTCCTAGGTTGAAATCACATAGAATGAGAACACCTATCTCAGAATGCACTACTAGTGATGATAATTTGGATTCATTCACAATCGAGACTGATGAGGAGAGTGCCAACAATGACCTTGATAACTACCTTGACATACCTGAATATAATTGCATCTTCACTCTTAGCCCTGCTAACTTCGAAGACATCAAAGGCCTTCCCCTTGTTCACCACCAACTTATTGACTGGGACCATGAAGGACCTGCACAGTTTGACACATTCCAGAATGATGAAGCTTTTATTAACTATCTTGGCATACGAGATGATCTTCCCCCTGGGGGCCATAAAGTGGGATACACTATATAACTCAATAGCGTGGCATATTTTGGTGAGGATGTCGAGCCTTCTAGTCACAAAAATATAAAAAATAAAAACAAACCAAGGGTCTTATAGCGAAAACCACATTGTGGTGTTGTCTGACCCCAAAAAAGTAAAAAGAAAGGACGTATCTGAGGGCAAAAACCTCTTTGAGGCACCCGAAGATGGAAGGCTTGACATTCTCCCAGCATCATATGAAGAAAAGTCATCCATGTGGGTAGAGGAGACTATCAAAACAAACATTGGCGCAAAAGAAGTTCCACACAACATATTCCTGGCTCAATCTTTGACAGAGTCAAAAAGGTCAAAATTCATAAGTTTCTTCACAGAACGACAAATCAACTTTGCATGGTCATACGCCGATATGCCTGGATTGGATCCGGATTTGGCAATGCATCATTTGACAGTTAAATCGGGGGCAAAACTAGTGAAACAAAAATTAAGAAAGATGCATCCACAAGTCGCATTATTAGTCAAAGCAGAGCTTGAGAAATTATTGGATATTGGATTCATATGCCCAATTGATTATCCTAAATGGATCTCCAACTTAGTGCCTGTCAGTAAACCAGATCGTAGTATCAGAATATGTACAGATTTCAGAGACATCAACAAAGCTTGTCCTAAGGATGATTTTCCATTACCAAATATTGACTTGATTGTCAATCTCACAGTAGGTCATGCAATGTTATCTTTGATGGATGGATTCTCTAGTTACAATCAAATAAAAATTGCATCCGAGGACCAGCACAAAACACCATTCACTTGTCCTTGGGGAACTTTTTGCTGGAATGTCATGCCCTTTGGGCTAAAAAATGCAGGCGCTACATATCAAAGAGCCATGACTACTATCTTTCATGATCTCATGCACGTTACTATGGAAGATTATGTTGATGACCTCTTGGGTAAATCAATAGATAGAGATACACATTTGGACATACTTTCAGTCATCTTTGATCGGTTGGAAAAATATAAAGTAAGATTAAATCCCAAGAAATGTGTCTTTGGAGTAACCTCTGGGAAGCTCCTGGGATTCATTGTCTCAAAAAGAGGAATCGAAGCCGATCCAGCAAAAGTCAAGGCCATCCTAGAGATGCAACCACCAAGAAATATCAGTCAACTTTGATCTTTGCAAGGGAGACTCTAGTCCATACGAAGATTCATAGCACAACTTGCAGATAAGTGTAATCCCTTTCAACACTTGCTTCATAAAAACATCAAATTCAAATGGGATGATAATTGTCAACAAGCTTTCCAGGCACTCAAAGATTATCTTCTGAATCCAGCAGTTTTGATGCCACCAATTCCGGATCAACCTCTATTACTATACATATCAACTACTTCAACAACACTGGGGGCACTCTTAGCACAAGAAGTTGTTGAGGGCAAAGAAAAGGCAGTATACTATATCAGTCGCACATTGGTGGGATATGAGCTAAACTACACACCAATTGAGTGTGCATGTCTTGTTGTGGTCTCTGCTTCATAGAAACTATGACATTACATGCTAACTCATAAGACTAAGTTGGTTGCAAGGATTGATCCATTGAAATACCTTCTCAATAAAGCAACACTTACTGGCCGACTAGGCAAATGGGTGATGCTCCTGAGTGAATTTGACATCGAGTATGTGGACAGAAAAGCAATAAAAGGACAAGCTATCACAGATCAGTTAGCAGATGCTCCTATGATAGATGATGTTCGTCTAATTTCAGAATTTCCAGATGAATCCATTTTAACAGTGTCACATGCAAAGCCTTGGCAATTATACTTTGATGGCTCATACACACAGCATGGGGCAGGAGCTAGCATCCTCCTCATAACAAATCAAGGGGATTCTATACCAAAATCATATCGATTATCATTTCCCTGCACTAATAACATAGCAAAATATGAGGCATTAACAACTGGATTATAGATTGCAGTTCAGTGGAAGATCCAGGAACTTCATGTTTTTGGGGACTCTCAACTTGTAATTCGTCAGGCAACTAATGACTACCAAACAAAGGATGACAAATTAATGCCCTATAAAAGAATGGTGGGTGACTTGAAACAATAGTTCACGAAGATAGACTTTGAGCAGATACCAAGAGAGCAGAATAGAGCCGCAGATGCCATGGCTACAATTGCGTCACTAATTGATCTACCACCAAATGAGACCCGCTATGAGTTCTTGGTGGATAACCTTTTGGTTCCCTCATATGAAATCACTCCTACTGAGATGATATGTGTTGTTTGTCTGGAGTCCCAGTTATACGGTTCCATTTTCGCATACCTTCGTGACAATACCATACCTCCTGATCTATCCAATAACCAACGTCGCACTTTCATTCGCCAATCTTCTCGATACGTCATTTTAGCCGATATCCTATACCGTCGAGGTCTAGATGGCACTCTTCTTAGATGTTTAGAAAGCAATGAAGCTCAGATTGTGTTACGTGAAGTACATGAAGGGATATGTGGTCCACATTCTAGTGGTCCTACCTTAGCCAAGAAACTCATCAAGACTGGATATTACTAGCCCAATATGGAAAAAGATTCATATCAGTTTGTCAAGAAATGTAAGTAGTGTCAACTTCATGGAGACCTCATCCATGCACTAGCGCAAGAGCTTCAACCAATTATGACTCCTTGGCCCTTTTATTAGTGGGGACTTGATCTCATAGGCAAGATTCACCCTCCATCTTCCAACGGTCATAAATTCATCATCACTGCCACAGAGTATTTCACAAAATGGATCAAAGTTGTGCCTCTCACACAAGTCACTGGAAAACAAATTGCTACATTCATTCTTAACTATATCATTTGTTGATACGGTATTCCTGTTTCCATCATCACTGATAACGGGCGTCCCTTCAAAAATTAGGATGTTCGTGAACTCTATGACCACTTTCATATTACCCATCATTTTTCCACACCTTACTATCCCCAAGGTAACGGTCAAGCTGAGGCGTCTAATAAAAAAATCCTTAAAATCTTGAAAAAGACAGTCGACGACACTGGCCGTAATTGGCATATCCAACTTAATCCCGCACTTTGGGCTTACCACACAAGTGTCTGCACACCTACAGGAGCTACACCCTATTCTCTTGTCTACGACACTGAAGCTATCTTGCCTATTGAGGTTGAGTTACCCTCTTTACGAGTCTCTTTGCAAAACATTATCAGTGATGAAGACTACAGGGTCTCTCGCTTACAAGAACTTGAACTATTGGATGAACGAAGACAAACTGCTTTTAATCATCTCAAGGCTTATCAACAACAAATGAGTCGCAGCTACAATCATAAAGTTAAGCCTTGCACATTTGAGGTAGGTGACTTGGTCCTCAGAGAAAATCCTAAAAATCAACAAGACAGAGAGAAGAAGGACAAGTTCGAACCAAACTGGCTTGGTCCTTACATCATCATAGCAGGATATGGATCTAGTGCATATCAGCTCTCAAGCATAGAGGGTGAACCTTTGGAGGATCCTATCAACAGAATGCACCTTCGTAGGTTTTACACATAGCTCTTCAGAGTATCCTAATTCAAAAATACAAAAAAAATCAAAAATTTCAAAAATACTAAAAAATCATAAAACATAAAAAATCGTTACTTGGTGAAAACTAGGCAAACAGGCGCCTTGTGACACAAAATAAAATAAAATTGGAAAACAAAAAAACATTTCATCCAACGGTGAAAACCACTTCAGTGGTGCCCTGGGCAAGTACCATGGTGAAAACTAGGTCACCGGCGCCATGTGTAGAGACATTGCTCCTCCCTCCTTCAAGATTCACTTTCATCATTTCACTTTGCACACACTCACATTCTATCCATTCATAATAAACTTACCCATTCCCATCATGGCTTGTTATTGATCTACCTAAGATTAGTTAGCCATTCATAATAATCCCTCCTTTTCACCCCTTTCCATCCATAATAAATCAACTCCTATCTGTGGCTAAGGCAAATCCTACGTCTAGTGACGGGTGTGGAACCAAGATCATCACATGTTTTGAGGAGTAAATTTCTTCTACTTTCCTTCAGTCTATCCGCACACAATCCACAATAAAGCAGCATTTGCATCATAGATCCGCAATAAAGTTTCATCTTCTCGGCAATAAAGTATCAGTTGCATGGATTCAGTCAATTTTAGATGAGACACAGTAGCAACAATGGGCTTCAACAAATCAAATCTTTCAACAGACTCGGACAACATTATGGTTTAGTGCTATCGATCCTTTTTGTGAAAGTAAACATTGTGACCACAATCAAATAAGACTTATACAAGTGACAAGAGACACTAAACTTGAGGACTACAGTGGATGTTGGTGTCGAGTCTTGGTTTTCTTTTGATTTTATCTTTTGGTGACATGTCTTTTAGCTTTTCCAGGATGTCCTTGACTAGAGATTTTATCTTCGGGATGTCTTTGACTAGAAAGGCAAGGATGGGGTATCATCACCTATTTTTCTTTGTTGTCTGTGGATTGTCTCTTAGTAATGTTATGACTTGTCCAAGGATATGAGGACACTGAGAGTCTAGTGTGCACTGAGGCATTCCTTGTTTGTGACTGTCTTATCTCCATTCAAACATGTACAATGAATTTCTGGGTCAAACATATGCCTTGATTGTCATAACCTATTTTTCCATAATAAAGCTCAATAATGATAACGCACAAGAAGCTCTTTCACTTTCATATCTTCTATCTTTCATCCCCCTTTCTTGATTGACTTCCATCATCCTTCTTGAGTCCGTGTAGCTCGCTATCACATGACTGAGTATAATGACACACCAAAAATATTTGCATCTCATGTAGTTGCTCCCGCATTACCACATATCTCATTTCATACATACATATAGATATCACAATTGCATCACATCCTACACACAACACATATTAGCACATTTCATCATTTGCATTATCATATTCATTTGCATGTCATACATTCACATTTGCATCATGCATAACATATAAAACATAAAAGAACAAAAATATTGCATTTCACTATGTACATATTTGCATCCATATCATAAGCATCACATAGGTACACATGCATATAGCTGCCGCAAAGATGAATCATCTTATATATATAATCATAAGTGTCATGATAAAATGATGTCAAAATCATATGGCTACAATCACCCGAAGGTGTCTACATCATAATACATAGAGAGCCCTCTAAGGCTATGATGAACTCCCTCCCTCGGAGCCGCCTGGCCTCGATGGAGTCTGAGCTCTGGAAGGACCTACCCTAGGATCATCTCTCCTACCCCCTCTATCTGGTGGTGGTGGAGGACCCATGACCCCACCGCTAGATGCCTATCTCCTATCTCTCCCTCCAGTGGTATTGTAGTCCGCGATGGTCTCCGGAAGATCCTAGCCCGCTGATCTGGTGGCACCACTCCATAGTACAGGTCTCTCCAGTAGGCTATCTCCTCCCCTACCTGTAGAATATAGGCATATCCAGCCCCTGTGTTCTCTGTTGCCTGCCTCCTTGCCCTCAGTGCTATCTTAGCCTCTATATAGCACTGAATAGTCCTCCCCCATCCCACAGCCAATCCTCGTGTCACCCTATCCGGACAGAGGAACTCACTGATCACTCCTACCAATACTGTTGGTAGTACTAAACCTGTCCATGTCATAAGCCACATGTCCATCCCTCGTCTCCAATCCCAGATCTTGGAACACTCATCTCAGTGCATCCATGTCTCTGTCTCGATCGTAAGGAACCAACTCCCCATCGATCGGTATCCTTAGAATCCTATATACATCCTCTAAGGTGACTATCATCTCACCCATCGGCAAATGAAACGTACAAGTCTCTGAGTGCCATCTCTCAGCTAAAGTAGTCAATAACCCCATGTTCGCCCGAAACTTAGGCACATACAAAATATGTCGCAGGTCCATAGCCTGAACCGTTGCTCTCTCCTCAACTGTCAGCTCTGCTTGCAAACTCTGAGTCGATGGGAATCTCTCCCGTGACTCCAGCATAGGTAGGTACTCCTGCAGTCAAGCAAATCAATCATGTTAATCATAGTGGCATTCCCTATTCATCACAAAATGTTGCTTTTTATCTCAGTACTTATGATACTCTATCCTAATGACACTCACTGTTCATCACACAATGTTGCTTCTATCCTAGTGGTACTCACTATTCATCACAAAGTACTACGTGTTTTTGCACTCCCTGTTCATCAGAAAGTGTTGCTCATATTTTAGTACTCCCTGTTCATCACAAAGTACTATGTCTTGGTACTCACTGTTCATCACAAAGTGCCTCGATCTATCCTATCCTAGGGCCTCTACTTGAGTGTATCCTCTTGAGTAGTTTCCTAATTGGCAACGTATGTTCTATCATAGAATTGTCAATCCTAGCCCTATCTGCTATCCTAGTCTTCCCTAGAGGACCTGCTTGAGTATATCCTCTCAGCAGCTATCCAATCGACAGCGTATGTTCATCACAGAACTGTCGATTTGACCTAGAAGACATAAACGCACATTCATGACGCAGACGCACCTTGATGTTTTTACCTTGATTGACATTTTTTTTCTACCTAGCATGCATTTATTGCCCTACCTAGCATGCATTTATGACAACATTTATTGCGATAAAGTACAAGGAGGTTTTGTGGTACTTATTGGCTCTCCTGCATCTGCTAGCCTCTGGAATCGGCGAACGCGATCGAATCTATGCACCAATGCCATCATTGCTGATTGCTGCTGCTCAATTCTCTCTCTGCACTCTGATCTCTTGGATGTGTGGATGACAATGAGGATGTGTTCCCTCGTGGTCTATCTTATAGACTACCCTATCCCTGGCCCTAGCCCGAGTCAGTCTTCTTTATCCCATGACTCTGTCACTCTATCTTGTCAGTTCTTTCTAGCCTTTCTTTCTTATCGAGAGATTGTCTGCGATATTTTCAGACATTTTCATCCAATCTCTCGAGGGGGCATATCATTCCCATCTTGGGGCAACTTTGTATCAGTTAACCTTATCTTCTTTGAAACAACGCGACAAGCTGCATTGTCTCAAAGAGGGGCAAAATGTAGACACCTAAAATTGTCATGTCTAATTAAATAAATATCTTTATTTATTTAATTATCTAAGCCTAATTCTCCTATTAATTAAATAAATATTTATTTAATTAATTAATTCATTTATCCTCTTCTAGCCTTATTTCTCATTTAAATAAATACATTTATTTATTTAAATTATCATTCTCCTAAATTAAATAAATATTTTATTTATTTAATTAATTCCACTTCTTCTATTAATTAAATAAATCTTTATTTATTTAATTAATTCATTAACCTTTTCTATCTATGACAAATGTCATTCATCTCTTAATTCATACACTACCTACCCCTTTCATTATTTTCTTATTTTCTCAACCTACCCTTTAATCATAGCCGACCATTTATCTTTTACACCTCTCAATCTTATCCCTCCATTTCATATAGTGTCTTCTATATAAGGAGATGCTTCCTTCATTATCAAACCCTAACTGATTAACTCGCTATGCATTCAGCCCCGACTACACTTTTGAACTTGCACATGCAATCAAGCCTACTTGTAACCACATTTCCGTTCTTTGTTGAGCTCTTGTGCACATAAAATCTAAGAGCAAATATATCAAGCAAGATCAATGGAGATAGGAAGAATGGAGATCCAAACCCTATTGGACATGTGATGGTATAATCTTTGTGATTTCATTTGATTTGCATTGTCTTAGGTAATCTTCATATGTTATGGTGGATCTTTGTTGTTGTTAGGCTAGGGTTTTGTGGTTGAATTCATTTAGTCTTTCAATATTGTTTATTATCCATTTTCACCGTATACAGTTGGTACTCAATATGTTGCACCTAGTGGGATTATGACTGATGATCAGAAGAAAGAGCAACAAGAAAACAATTAAGCACTGGAGGCTATTATCAGTTCTTTGTCTGATGCAGAATATGTAGATGTCCAAGGTTTGTAGAATTCTTATGAGGTATGGAAGAAACTTGAAGAGATTTATAGCGGTGATGAACATGTGAAGATTGCCAAAGAAGAGAGTTTAAGAGGAAAATTTGATGACATGCGGATGGTTGAAGGTGAGAATATTCAATAGTATGGTCAAAGGATAAAAGAGATAGTTGGTGAGATCAAGAGTGTCAGTGGTAAAGTGGAAGATTCTGCAATGGTTACCAAGGTGTTCAGAACCCTTCTATCGGTCTACGCTATCCGAGTTGCAGTCATTTAGGAGCTAAAGTCAATTGACAAAACTAAGGTAACCCTTGACTCCGTCATTGGTAAGCTTACTTCTTTTGAATTAAATGGTTATGATGGTAGTGTTCAGAAATCTGAATCTGCATTTTGAGCTTCAAATTCTAACCCATCTATGAGGAAAAGTAGAGATGTCAATCACAATTATGAATCTAGATCCAGCAGAGAAGTTGATGATGAAGATAGTTTGGTTGAGCTTGAAGCATTGTTGGCCAAGCGGTCGCCCAGAGGTACCAGTAAATACAGAGGTGAATTACCTTTGAAATGTTTTACATGCAACAAGATTGGACACATTGCAGCTAACTGTCCTAATGGTGACAATTAGTACAAGCGAGAGAAGTTCAAGAAGTACAAAGGAGAAGACAAAAGAGATTATCTTATTGCAGTTGATGGTGGTATCACTGATGAGGAATCTGAGAGTGATGCTAATGAAGACATTGTTTTTGTATCCATTAAAGAGAAGACATCTAATCAAAAAGCATTAGTTTCTCACATGGATAATTTTGATGATTGGATCATTGATAGTGGTTGTTCACATCACATGACCGGTGACCAGAGAAAATTTCTTTCCTTGAAGGAATTTGATGGCGGAGTTGTGAGATTTGGTAATGACTCACCCTGCATGGTAAAAGGTAAGGGAACTATTTCTCTTAATGGAAAGAGCAGTGCAAATGATGTCTACTAGGTTGAAGGACTAAAGCACAATCTTTTGAGTGTTGCTCAACTCAATGACAGAGGATACCCATTGGAGTTTAAGAAGGGTATGTGCAAAATCTATGGGAGCAAAGGTGAACAGATTGCAACCGGCAAGCAGACTAAAGGTAACCTGTTTCACCTGAATCCTAAAGTCAACAACTATTTAATTGCTAAAGTAGATGATAGTTGGCTTTGGCATAGGAGATTTTGTCATATAAATTTTGATAACATTGTTAAAGTGAGTAAGTCCAAGACAATGAGAGGTTTGCCTCAGTTAGACAAACCGGTTAATGCTCTATGTAAGGAATGTCAGTTGGGAAAGATGACATCCTCAACTTTTAAGAGCAAATATTTTTCAATGGAACATCTGTTAGATTTGGTTCATACAGACCTCTATGGACCAATAAGGACTAAAAGTATTCAAGGTGACAAATATTTTATGATCTTCATTGATGATTGCTCAAGAATGATGTGGGTCACATTCTTGAAGAATAAAACAGAAGCATTTAGTAAGTTCAAGGAATTCAGGGCCTTAGCTGAAAAGGAGAGTGGTAAGAAGATAAAGTGTCTGGGGACTCATCAAGGTGGTGAATTTACTTTTGATGAATTCACTAGATATTGTGAAGAAAATGGTATCAAATGGCAGCTTTCTGCACTGCAGACCCCACAACAAAATGGTATTGCAAAGAAGAATAACTGATCAGATGTTGAAGCTACTAGAACGATGTTGATACAAGGTGTAGAAAAAACTTTCTGGAGAGAAGGTGTCAGCACAATTGTCTACACTATGAATTGGATATTGGTAAAAAGAGGTAAGGATATTACTCCTTATGAATACTGGTATGGTAGATCACCTAATGTCAATTATTTCAAGATATTTGGCAGTGAATGTTTTATTAAGAGAGGTGACTATCTTAGTAAGTTTGAGGCTAAAAGTGATGAAGGTATATTTGTTGGTTACTCCACCAATAGTAAGGCCTACAAATGTTACAACAACCAGACATAAAGAATCATTGAGAGTGATGATGTTCGAGTGGATGAGTATCCTGAAGTTTTAGGGGAAACCAGTGTGGAGAAAAAGGATGAAGATCCCCGAATTCTATTTTTGGAACCAAAACCGGTGAAACTTGAAACTGGTAAAGAGAATGTTATTGTTCAATCGGAATAGGTAGATTCAGAAGAAGATGATGATAATGAAGTAGAAGAACCTGAAGATAATGATCATGTTATTCTGAGGTATGTGAGACTCAATCATAATCCTGACCAGATTATCGGAGATAAGGATGTTGGAGTGTTAACTAGAAGAAGAATTAGAGAAAATTCTTGCATGATCTCCATTATTGAGCCTAGAACTGCTAAGGAAGCATTTGGAGATGATCATTGGATTAAAGCTATGGAGGAGGAGCTTGATCAAATTGAGAAAAACAACACATGAACCTGTAAATATTGTGTCAAGTGGTGAATGTTTTTGTGGTTATGTTTACTATGGTTGAATTGCTTAACTGCTAAATCCACTTTGATATGTTATGTTAATCGACAGAAATCTGAATGAGGTTTTACTTATGTTAGTAAAGTATTTGGATGTTTGTGAGTTTCAAGTTGTTTTACTATTAATCTGTTATAATAGTCAACCAGTTTGACTTGACAGTGATATTGCATTTATAGTTTAGTGGTTTAACTTGTCAGTTTAGAGTTTGCTTTGAGAGGTTGATTTTGAGATTGGTAAAAGTTTATATCAATTTTCTATCTACTGATTCACCCACCCCCCCCCCCCTCTCAGTATTTAACTGGATCCTTATTCTTTCATCATACCATCAAGTTGAAGACTGTTTGCATTATTTTATCATGCATGTTACTGACATGAAGGTAGAAGTAGTGTCCACCGGTAAACAGGGCTACTGGTATGCAAGAAAGAGCACAAGTGAACGACTCCCATCAGATGAAGATGAGCATGCTGATTTACAAGGGTAATGACCAGTCAAAATGATACACCAGTAACACAGAGATGAGGCGATATGAAGGTTAATCGGTAAGGCAAGATATATCAGTAGGGTTAGAGATCTGGTAGGCAAAGATGGACCGATAGTATGAAGCATACACCCGTTGTGTGTTATTGGTCGGTGACCAAGTCTGACCTACATAGTGAGCTAAGGTGGATGTCGACAAAGGTGGCATGTGGAGTTGAGGTGACAAGCATGCATGAAGTGGTAGATGGAGTGTGCACCGATGAGGTAGTTACAAAGTCAGCCGACATTAAATGAAGACCCTAAAAATCACGGGATTTGTTGCAGAGGTTTGCAGCTCAAGGAAGGTCGAATGAAGAGATCGATGGCATGCATTAATCGATGTAGAGTGTCCGGGTGCAGATCGAAGTAAGTGATGCAAACCGTCAGACCATTTATGGTGATTGACCAAGTGCTAAGCTGACAGACAATCTGTGTTTGCTAAGTATAGAAAATGTGCTTTGGAAGAAACGAGATATGGTGGTGATATCTGATTGCTTGTAGGTTGTTGATCTTCGTGTTGAACTAGATCTGATTGGATCTGATACTCCTTATGATCAATGGAAGAAACCCTAGCGTGCTAAAAGTTTGAAGTTGTGTTTTGGCGGGAAAGCTCAGCTATAAGTATGCAGATAGAAAACTGGATTGATTGATGTTGCTAGAAGGTGTGATGCCAGTTGAAAGAAAAGAGTTGATCTAATTGTGAGAGTGAAGCAATTGAGCATTTGGAGGTGCAACCAGTAAGAGGTTTTAAAAGTGATTTAACCTGTAAGGCCAAGGCAACCAGTATACTATTATAGAGTTTAATAGTAGTATAAACCGGTAGGGTTTGCACTGGTAAGAAGGAAGTAGAGTGAAGCATGGAGGGAGAGTGTTGAAGGAGATCCAGCAAGGTGAAGGATAGAGCAGGGTTTAACTGGTAGTGTGGAAGTCATCGGTAACCAAGTGCAAAGACAGACAATCGGTAGAGCCTAAATCGTTAAGGCAACAACAACAAGTAAAGAAGAGAGAGGAAGAGAGTAAGTAGAGATCAGACAAGGAAGAGGTAGTGTGACAGGTGATAGGAGTGAACCAATAAGGCAGGGGAGTGTGAACCGACAGAGAGGAGGTAGAGTGGAAGACAGAGAATAATATCGGTAAAGCTGAGTAGGAGAGAAATCGGTAGAGAGATTATTTGCAGAGGTTACATAACTCATTTGTAATCAAGATACAATTGTTGTATTATTTTGATATAATGTATTGTTATCACTGAGTTGGAGCTCAGTGCAAGGGATGGTGCTCCTTTGGGTTGGTGCCCATAAAATAGTAGGGGTTGGTGCTCCTTGGGTTGGCGCCCTAAATTAGTAGGGGTGGTGCTACTTGGGTTGGATCCCTAAATGTTGTAACCAGTTTTTTCATTGTGAGGTTGGATTGGAGCAGTAGACTCCAACAACTTTTCTCACTGACATTTTTCCCATCTTGGGTTTTCCTCGTATATACCGATGTCATGTGATGTGCCTTTGTGTGGTTGTATTGTGATGTCTTTCTTTATCTCACCAGTAGGTTTACTTAGTGTTTGCATTGCTAACCGGTACTCGCTCTTAGGATTAAATAGTTAAGAGTTTTGGAAACCACTAATTCACCCCCCTCTCAGTGGCATCTTGTGTCCAACAATATTCACAAATAAATAATGATTTATTTAACTGCAAAGGGATTTTAATCAAATGTAAATTCAATTAAAAGGGAAAAAAGGAGTTTTAATTAAATAAATTAGATTTATTCAATTAAATGGCTAAAGGGTACTTAATCAAACCTTAGTTTAATTAATTGGTTAGGCTAGAAGAAAAGGATTTTAATCAAATCTTTAATTTGATTAATAGGCTGATTGGAAGAATAGGGATATTAATCAAACCTTTATCTAATTAATAGACGAATAAATGATGATTAAATGAATAAAATTATTTAATTAGTTGTGCAAGTTTTAGGTGTCTATAGTACTTAGTTGGCAGCAAGTTTTGTGTCAAAACTGATCATAATAGCTTGAAGCATTTCCTTGGACAACGAGATCTAAATGAGCGTCAATAGAAGTGGGTCAGCAAGTTACAGTCTTATGATTTTGACATCTCCTATGTCAAAGGGACTCAAAATGTTGTTGCCAATGCCTTATCTCACTGCCCCCATTTGAGCTCCATGGCAGTTGTTTCCGAGGATTGGAAACACTTGATTATAGAAAAGTATGCCAAGAATCCATGGGCCTCTGGTATTATTGATGGGATAGTACAGGACAATAGGTACTCTCTTGTGAATGACATCATCATTTACAAAGAGAGGATATTTCTAGTCCCAGGTTCTGAGGTGAAACACATTGTATTGAGGACTTTCCATGATACACCTATGGCTAGACATCTCGGTTACTTTAGGACCTATAGGCAGGTTTGGGAGAGATTCTCTTGGAAGGCTCTCAAGTTTGATGTTCTTCAGTATGTCAGAGAGTGTTTTGTTTGCCAGCAGAACAAGCAAGAGCATAGTTTTCTTGCAGGGTTACTTCAGCCACTTCCCGTTCCTATCAGGAAGTGGGAATCCGTGTCTATGGACTTTATTATGGGCTTGTCGAAAGCTCAAGGGAGAGACAAAATTTATGTGGTAGTTGATCGGTTGACTAAGTATGCACATTTCTTCCCGATCACGACTATTACCTTAGAGTTTTGTCAGTGATAGGGATAGCAGGTTCATGGGTCACTTCTGGTAGGATTTATTCAAACTTTGCGGGACAAAGCTCACTTTGAGTACCAATTACCACCCCCAAATTGATGGATAGACAAAGATTGTCAACAAATGGGTGGAAGGATACCTATGGAACTATATTTCAGGGCAGTAGAAGACTTGGGTGAAGTGGTTACACTTGTGCAAGTATTGTTATAATTCCACTCACCACATGACTATTCAAATGACACCTTTCAAAGCTTTGTATGGTTATGATGCACCGAGTTTCTTGGATTTATTATTGAGCGATTGCAGAGTGCCTAGTGTTGGGGATATGTTATAGGAGAACTAGGACATTATGAGAGCTCTTTGTGAGAACATCCAAAAGGCTCAGAATCAACATAAGCAGTATGTTGATCAGAAGAGGATTGAGTAAGCATTTGAGATTGGAGATATGGTATATATGATGCTTCAGCCCTACAGGCAGTCCACCCTAAGGAAGAAGGGTACACAAAGAAACTCAAGCCATGCTACTATGGACCATTCATGATTGTCAGGTGTGTTGGTGAGGTGGCTTATGAGTTGGAGTTACCGACAGACAGTAGGGTACATAATGTGTTTCATGTATCGCACCTCAAGAAGGATTCTAGACAACACATAGTTCCTTTTGTAGATTTACCACCCTTGGATGATGAGGGAAAGTTATTGCTAGTACCTGAGGCCATTCTAGAATTCAGAGAGCGTCATCTACATAGGCATGTCATCAGGGAGTATTTGGTTAAGTGAAAAGACTTACTACCAGAGGATGCTACATGGGAGAGTGATACTATTTTACAACATCCATCTTTGAGTTTTCTTGAGGACAAGAAAATTCAGGGAGGGCGGACTGTAATGTCCCCATCCTAGTCACAGGCAGTTGTTTGAGGAGTTAGCCTATTTTTGGACCCTTGTAGGCTAACAGGGTATGGATAAGGGGGTCAGTGATGCAGTCTTGAGGAGTGGTCAGTCTATTTGTTCTAGTTCAATGTTGAGTTCAGTTCTGGTCTTTGTTTCATCAGTTTTTGACATCATATGAGGATTTCCTATTTTTTAGGGAAAAGCTGCTAAAAATAGACATGGTCCTATTTTTATTGGCACAGTGAACTCTGGCCTCAGCTTCTAACAGATTCAGTTTCTGAGCGATAATGAGGGAGATATGGATTTTTTAGTGGTTCTCGCAGGCAACTAATGTTTTTTATATTCACTATCGTGGAATATGGAGGTGTCCTCGCCGAAGCGAGACTAATCCCCTAGTGTCTACAACCCACTCACAAGGTACCAACACACACAGAGTTAACACAGTCGAGGACTCGAACTCAAGAACATGAGCATACCCACACCTCAAGTTGAATCAAAATAAAATCATAAAGTGCATCACTTAAATTTATTTAAGTGAGAATTTATTATCTCCTAAGTTGGGCGTCCCTTTTAGGGTTAAGTTGGGAACCCTAAAAGCAATTTATTGTATTTAAAACCCTAAAAGCTAAAATCGCACCATTTGGGTATTTAGGAGGCCAAGATGAAATTAGACCTCATTAATTGGATATTGAGCATTTGAAATTTCTTTTAAGCACTTGGATATGGCAGCTAGGGTTTGGACCTATTTTAGAGAGCATGCATTCTTCAGAATTCAATAGCTTTGAGATTGTGAAAGATCAATCGAATTGTTGCAGCTTGGTTGGCTTCATTCAAAAGTCAAATTGAATCAAATTGGGGGTAGATTTGGCTTCTACAAGGCAAATTTGTTGTAGATTTTCTATTTACTATTATTGCTGGTAATTTTATGTGGTTTGGAAGTCTCTTTCCCAAATACACAACTTGCTCATTTATTGGCACCATCTTCTTACTGTTTGGGCATCTTATTATTAAATAAGAGTAGATCTAAATTGTTTTCAGAATAAAAATCAGAACTTTGTAAGTTGTTGTTTTGAATCTTTTAATTTCAATAAATTGGCTAAGGACCTACGGGTATTCTTCTAAATTCTCCAATTTCTCATTTCAAGTGATTAATTTCATGTATTCTTTCAATATGTATTGAAAATTAAAGAAACCCCTTCTGCAACTTCTGTCTATTTCTGAAAGACCTTCTCTAATAATCAAAAAACACAAAAAAATATTAAATTACAATAGATTGAAGAATTGAACCATCAAGGGTTCATCACACACACACAGATATATATATATATATATATGATAAGCCAAGAGATATGAAGGCTTTAATTTTTTACATTTAATAAAAAAAAATTATCGATAAAACATAGTCTAAGGGGACCACGCCCATGTGTTGATATACATAAAGAGTTGCATCTGATACATAGATATATCTTGGCTCAGACTTTAGTGACTATTATATAAAACATCCTATTCAACATACTACTCCTATGAACAATCTATATACATATTGTATATCCATCTTCACCAACTAAACAATACTACTCCAATATCATACTATGCCCCTACAACCAAAAAGGAGCTCAAATCGTTCCAACAACACTACCTAGCAACAAAAAATCCCATGAAAGGACCAAAATGGGCTTCCAAAATAGGAAGAAATCACATCTTACAAACCCTAGGAACTACCCTACCTATAGAGCTTGTGCCTTCTAGTCAACAAGCCTTTCTAGTCTTCCATGGGTAGTTTGCCCAAACTTGTTATGGTTTGTGCTCACTAGGGCATTGTCAAATTTTGCCTTTGACTCTGGAACTTCTTCAACCACCAACATCTCTCCTTCATCTACTGCCTCCAAATTTTCCTCTTTTATGAGCCTAAAGCCAACTTGACCCCTCCTCTAGGGCCATCCCCATAATTATTTTCAGAAAGGGGGTGCTCTTCATGGTAATTGATCTGAATTTTGGTAGCTCTATAGGGTCCTCTAGGAAGATGAGAAAGAATTTGTCAAAATCTTGTCCTGATTTCTAGATGATATAATAATCTTGTCATAGATGGATCCAGGTTTTGTCCTCCATATTGTTTTGGCACATCCTTAATCTCTCCAAAAAAAAATCCAAATTAATTTATCACACACAACCATTGCTATCTCCTTAGACTCACCCACCTGAAGTAGTGAGGCTAAGAACATTGCAAAATTGTCTAAATTTACTCTATTATTATGGTCTTTAATGAGAAAATCTTCTCCTAGCACCATCTTAACTAAATGAATTACAAGCATGTGGCTTATTTTAAACACACAATATAGCTACTTCTATGTCATTGTTAGCAAGAGAAATGTGAAAATTATAGTCTAGAGATTTGTACCCTAATATAAATCTTATTATATAGTCTTTATAGCCCAGAGGACACAATAAGGGAATTTAGCATATGATGAAGTCAATAAAGACAATAAATCATTCAATTATCGATATCCATAGAGAAAAATCATAACACATATATGTGTACCAACCAAAACATCATTATATTACATTATCAATATCTAGAATACAAGTCTGAATATTTTCTTTATAATTCACAGTATATATATCACTTATATCATCCTATATCATCTATTCTATCTCAACAATATCTTTCAAATATCAATCTTTATCTTTTAGATATCAATTGCAATACAATTATACAATTCCCAAGATGGGATCTAACTCCTATACTTGGCTAGAAGTCTATTTCTATTGCAGACCAAATGCGGTAGCTTGTGTTGACTTTGTTCCTAGTCCTTTTCCTCACCAATAGTCACCTCGCTTAGGAGCACCATCTACCTCTTCTTGCTGACATGACCGATTGAGGTATCCATTGTGCCCTTTCTCCAAAAAAATTTATGAAATTTCAGTGCTATTTGGGCTCTCAAATAACAATGATTCATAATGTCACAAAATCCTCTCTTGAAACTCCCAATGCGTCCTATCCTTTGTCATTAAACTTATGTCAAAGCTTAGGCTCAACATCATTTCCAATGATGTCCTTTGTCCTCCAACTACCTCCCGATATAGATATAACTTCTCTCCAATCTTTACAATCATTGTTTTACTAAACACCTTTTGTGACACCATCCTTCGTAGATTGTTTTGCTAGCTCATCCACCACACCATTGGCTTCCCTATATATGTGGGTTACTTTGAGCTTTCTAAATGAAAGGAAAGACAAGAGCAAGGAAAGAATAATAAAATCCAAGTAATTTTATTGATGAAGTAAATGTTACCAAGAGAAATGCAAAAACCTTGGAGCAACCACCCAAATGTGAAGAAGGAGGCACGAGAACTTTTGAAATGGGAAAAGCAAGGAAAAACCCCTTGTGATATTATGAATGAGGTAAAGCCTAAAATGTGTGTGTGTGTGTGTGTGTGTGTGTGTGTGTGTGTGTGTGTGTGAGAGAGAGAGAGAGAGAGAGAGAGAGAGAGAGAAGCTCTTTACAATATTGTCATTAAGTAGAAATGAGAGAGGAGACATCTCTTAAATAGAGATGAGGAGAGGAGTTACAAAGTAACTCCCAAATCTATGAATGTCACCATTCATAAAATGTGTGTGCCATGTGTCCACATCCTTTTATGGAGGAAATATAATATTCCTTAATAAAGGAAAATAAAAGAAATGACTTGTCCTCACACATGTACTAGAGGACAAATTACATGTAGGAATTCCAAAGGAATATCCGAAACTAAATACAAATAAACCTAAGCCAAGTAAAGATTAAATATTCTAACACCCCCCCTTAAGCTTTACTTGGGGGGTTTACATCAAACCCTTCAATGGGTTGCAATCCAAGATTTTTACAATGAAATTGGAACTTTTCTTTACAAAGTGGCTTGGTCAAAATATCTGCAACTTGGTCTCCCCCCTTGCAATAGAGGAGTGAAACTTGCTTGTCTTCAATTTGTTCTCTAATAAAGTGGTGTTGGAGAGAAATGTGTTTTGTCCTTGCATGGAAAACTGGATTTTTAGCCAAGGCAATGGCACTTTGGTTGTCACAATACAATTGAGTTGGTTCATGTTGAGGTAGACCCAAATCTTCAAGTAGTCTTCTAAGCCACAAGACTTCTTTGGAAGCATTAGTGCATCCTTTGTACTCAACTTCAGTGGATCCAAGAGAGGTAGATTGTTGTTTTTTACTATTCTAAGAAATTGCTTCTGAACCAACAAAAAAACAATAACCACAAGTAGATTTCCCATCATTGGGATCTCCACCTAGATCGGAATCAGTAAAACCTTTTAAAGTAAAATCAAAATTTGCATCATAAAACAAACCTACATTAATATTTCCTTTAATATATCTTAAAATTCTTTTAGCAACTTTAAAGTGTGTTTGTTGAGGTTTAGACATGAATCTTGAAACCAAACCAACACTATAAGCAATATCCAGCCTAGTAAGAGTTAAATAATTCAAACTTCCAACTAATTGTCTATACAAAGTAGGATCAACAAGTGGAGTTTGCATATCAAGCATTAACTTAGTGCCTAATTCAATAGGAATTGAAACATGGTGAGCATCATTCATTTTAAACTTATCTATGAGATCTTGAGCATATTTACTTTGAGATAATAAAATTCCTTTAGAGGTTTGCCAAATTTGCATTCCTAAGAAATAATGTAAAAGACCTAAATCAGTCATTTGAAATTTTTGATTAAGTTGAAACTTAATATCAGAAATCAAAGTATTGGAACTTGAAGTAAGAATCAAATCATCTACATACAATATAATAATGATAATATCATCTTCACTATGTTTAATATACAAGCTAGGATCATTTTTACTTCTAATAAAGCCTTGAGAAAGAAAGAATGCATTAGTCTTTGAATACCACTCCCTAGGAGATTGCTTTAATCCATAAATTGATTTCTTTAATTTACAAACTAAAGTTTCATTACCTTATTTAATAAAACCAGGAGGTTGAGACATATAAATTTCCTCATGTAAATCACCATTAAGAAAAGCACTTTTAACATCCATTTGGTGAATAGGCCAATTCATTCTAGAAGCTAAAGCAAGCACAAGTTTAATTGTAGGCTTTTAGCAACAGGAGCAAAAGTTTCAGTATAATCTAATCCTTCAATTTGAGAAAAACCTCTAGCAACTAATCTAGCTTTAAATTTACTAACTTGATTATTAGCATTTAATTTGGTTTTATAAAGCCACTTGCAAGAAACAAGATTTTTACCATGAGGCAAGGGAACTAAATCCCAAGTTTGGTTAGAAATTAAAGTATCATATTCTTCCTTCATTGCTTTTTGCCAATGTGGTTGATTTTTAGTTTGATCAAATGTTTTAGGATCATTATAATTCATAATAGTAGTCATTAAAGCATAATTACAATAATTAACTCTTCTAGCTTGAAGTCTATCCATTCTAGCTAAGTATTCATCACTATCTTGAATTAAAGATTTAAACCATTTAGGTCTTCTTTTAGAAGTAATGGATTCATCACTAGAAGATGAGTCATGAGGAGTAGAATTATTATTATCATCATCACTATCACTAGAAGGAATAGAAAGAGATGCATTAGGAGTAGGGTTAAGAGAAGGAGGTTGGTCTTCCACAAGCACAACTTTGCTTTGAGCAAGTTCATCATCCTCCACTTTAGAACAATCATGAATGCCTTTTTCTGCAATACAAACATCTCTTGCAACTTTTACCTTGTTAGTAGTAGGATTGTAAACTCTATAACCTTTAGTATTTTCATCATAACCAACAAAAATAAAAGGAGAAGATTTAGCATCTAATTTTTTTCTTTTCTCCTTAGGTTTGTGAACATAAGCTATGGAACCAAAAATTCTTAAATTCTGCAAATTGGGCTTTCTACCAGACCAAGCTTCTTCAGGAGTTTTATCCTTTAAGGCTTTGGTAGGTGTTCTATTAATTAAATAAGTTGCACAAGCCATGGCTTCAGCCCAAAACTTATAATCCATATTTTATGCATGCAATAAACATCTAGCCATTTCAACAACGGTCCTATGCTTTCGTTCTGCCACACCATTTTGTTGTGGTGTATAAGGAATGGTAAGCTCATGTTTAATTACAAAAGATTTCAAATAAGCATTAAATGCATCATTGACATATTCTCTTCCATTGTTAGTATGAAGAATCTTAATTTTAGAACTAGATTGTCTTTCTACAAACATATGAAATTCAGTAAACACATCAAGCACTTGATCCTTACTATGAAGGAAATATATCCATGTTCTCCTTGAAAAATCATCAACAAAGGTAAGAGCATACCTTGAACCTTGGAAGGAGGGATTCTCCATGGGACCCAAGAGATCACTATGGACTAGATGAAATTTAGTATATGCCCTCCAAGATTGACCATGACGAAAGGGTTCCCTATGCATCTTACCACTCATGCAACCATTGCAAACAATTTGAGAAGGAACAATACTAGGTAATCCATCAACCATATTTGCTTTTTGCATCAATGAAATATAATCAAAATTGTGATGGCCAAGTCTTTCATGCCATATAGTAAAATCAATAGTAGTAAGCAAAGAATACTTTGGAGGAGCAAATTCATAGAACTTGAATAAGTTATCAGTATCCATTTTAGCAGTAGCAATAACATGATTAGTTTTTGGATCAATGATATAACATATGCCCCTATAAAAGTTAATCTTATAATCTTGACAAAGTTTAGAAACTGAAATAAAATTTGATTTTAATTCAGGAACATAAAGAACATCATGTAATTTCCCATTAGGAACATTCACATCACCAATAGCTTCAACTTTACAACTATGATTATTAGCTAATTGAACAAGAATATTAGAAGTATCAGGATGCAAAGATTCAAAACATTCTTTATGAGAGGTAACATGTTGAGATGCACCAGAATCAATAATCCACTCAAGTGGTTGAGAAACATTATAGGTACATGTAACTGCATTACGAGATGAATTACCATTATTATTACCTTTCTTATAATGAGGTTTATGTTGTTGATTATTTTGGTTCATGGGCTTTTTACCATTTTGCTTCTTAAAACAATTATTAGTAATATGTCCATCTTTCCCACAATATGTGAAATGGGGTCTTGTTTGAGAATTATTCATTTGATTATTGTACGAATTATTATGATTATTATTATGAGAATTGTTATGATAGGATTTAGAATGAGATTGATAATTGGAAGATTTGTGATTATTATTATGATTGGATCTAAAATTATTATTATGATTTTGATTTCTAGACATAAAAGCATGTTCACTACTTTTAAGAGTGCCAAATTGAATTAATTTAGCTTCCTCTTGACGTAATAGATTACGAAAAATATCATAAGTTAATTGAATAGCTAAACTAGGAATCGCAAGTTGAGCATGAATATTTGTAATAAATTGTTGAAATTGACAAGGAAGACATTTTTTAAGAATAAGATGAATTAAACGTAAATTAGCTAGAGTAACTCCTACACCAGTTAATTGACTACTAACAGAATCAAACTTTAATAAGAATTCATCCATGGTTTTAAAATCCGTATACCTGAGATCTTCAAGTTGATCTTGAAGCTGAATTTTTCGAGATTCATTTGAGCTATCATAAGTTGTTTTTAAAATTTCCCAAGCTTCATACGCTTTTGTACAATTTCCAGTTAAAACATACAAATCAGGAACCATTGAAATACCAATTAAACCAAGTGCTTCCTCATTTTGAGCCTTCCACCTGTCTTGGTCAGCTTGAGGAGCAGTTGTAGTGGGCTCAGAGGTTTTATCAGTAGCAACATCCAAAAGGTGTTTGAAACGAAAAATAAAAGAGATATGAGTTTTCTATGAATGATAATTACTACTATTTAACTTAATTTCAGGAATTAAAGTAGACATGATAACAAAACAATGAACAAATTATGATTAATATTGAAAAAAAAAAAAAAAAATGCCCTCTTGGATTAAAATGAAAAAAAAAAAATTAACCTCCTTGATTAAAAATTAACCAAATTTGATTTATAAAAAAAATTATTAATCAAAAAATATTATTTGTTAAATTCTTAATAATAAATTTCAATTATGTTTGTAAAAAATACTCTTAATTTCATTTAAACAAACTTTATATTGTTAAAAAAAATTATTAAAAAAGTTTATATATTTAAAAAATGTTTTTAAAAAACTTTATAAACTTTAATATGAATTTTTTTAAAACTTTTAATATGAATTTTTTTAAAAAAAAAAATTTAATATAAACTATTTAAAATTTAATATATAAAAAATAAACTTTTTAAACTCTTAAGATACGTGAATGAAAGTAGAAGGAAAGAACTTAACTTTTATAAATGAAATGAAACTTATATTTAGAATAAATGAGAAGGAAGAGAATTATAAAGAGAATGAAAAACATATATGTTATATAAAATAACAGAGAGAAGAATACGTTATGGAGAAGAGGTGAAATGATTATATTTAGTATTTTTTTTTTATAGAAAAGTAACGTTACTGTGCAACAATTGCAATGAAAAATAGTTTGTTTTCCTGTCAAAGATGTTATAGGAATGATTGCACAGAAAAAATAAAAGAAATATGAACCAAGCTGTTTTTAGCAGTTTCAACTTGCACAAAGACGTTACCCTCAGAGTTGTTTCAAGGCAAGCAATGACTCCGAGTAAGAACATATTTGATTCAACAAAGTAACAAGTCAAGTAATAAGGCAAGAGAAGGACCATGCAGGGGCAAAGAAAACAGGTCTGCGACAAACAAAAAAACAGATCTATACAAATTCTTTAAGAGAAGTGAGACGATAACGGATCTATGTAAATAACAGAAGCAAAAGAGAAATATTAGAAAATGATTTTTTTAAAAGATAATATGATCAGAGAATGTCTTAGTCTCGACCAAATATCGTTTATAAAACAAAGATAACACGGATATTGAAATTTAATGTAAATATAAAGGAGATGTTACGTAGAAATTAAATGAAGTAAAAAAATATGAATTTTTTTGTTTCTTATCAAAACCCTGCAAGAAGAGGAATGTTAGAACCTGCAAATAAACAGAGAATGTATTGGTGGATAATAAATCAGTTTTGTCGGCAAACTGACCAAACAGATTAAGGAGGTTGAGTTTGGCGGTAAACCTTCCAAACTATTCACAATTAAAAAAACCAGAAACTTTGGCGGCAAGCCTTCCAAAGCCACAACTTTAATTCAGAAAGAAATTCTTTGGCGGCAAGCCTTCCAAAGCTTCTTTTTTTTTTTAATTAAAAACTAGAATAGAAGATTAAACCTGCAGGCAAACTTGTTAACAAGTTTGAAAAAAAAAATAAAATCTAAAATAAAAAAACCTGCACAGTAGAAAATATTAGAGAAAGAACTTCTTCTCCTCTCAAGAATGCCTCCAAGAAGGTGAACTCCACATAATGGTAACCTTCATCAATTTCAACTTAAAACAAGGATTAGAAACCTGCTCTGATACCATGAAAGGAAAGACAAGAGCAAGGAAAGAATAATAAAATCCAAGTAAGTTTATTGATGAAGTAAATGTTACCAAGAGAAATGCAAAAACCTTGGAGCAATCACCCAAATGTGAAGAAGGAGGCACGAGAACTTTTGAAAGGGGAAAAGCAAAGAAAAACCCCTTGTGATATTATGAATGAGGCAAAGCCTAAAATGTGTGTGTGAGAGAGAGAGAGAGAGCAAGAAGCTCTTTACAATATTATCATTAAGTAGAAATGAGAGAGGAGACATCTCTTAAATAGAGATGAGGAGAGCAGGGATAACTTTAAGAAACCCCCCCCGGGCAACTATGTAAAATCCTGGCGAATCAGACATTATTTTCGGGGGGAAATTTTCATATCGATGGTGAAAAAAAAAATTTAAATGACGAAAAAATTATTTTGTATTGGCGAATTTTTTTCTAGTGTGCGAAAATGCCATAAATTTCTGGTGAATAATACCTTGTTCTATGGGGAAAATATTTATTGTGGGAGGCGAATAATTATTGTTAAAAGGAACAAATATATAATTGTATGAGTGAAAAATTTTACTCCGAAGGAAAAATTATTTAAATGTATTGGCGATTTTTATCCACCGCTTGAAAATTATTTAAATGTATTGGCGAATATTTTGTTATTTATGGTATAATATATAATTCATTGGCGATTTCATAAATTCATTGTCATTAATAGACAAGGCACATCACATCACATCACATAATACATTGAGTCCGGACTCTGCATGATGTATCAATAAGCGCGGCCTCTTTGACACGTAAAGGGTGACACATACCTAAAATCTATCAATGATTTTAAACCGTTCGATGATCGTATATCAATGGCTGAAGTTTTATTTCGGCCCAATTTTCTGAAGAGAACATAGCTCACCAGAAAGTGCCCAGAATGGAATTGGATTCAATAGACACGTATCAAATGTCACGAATCACGATCCATAATTTTGTTCATTTAATATATATCTTTTCACTTACAACAATCCACTCTATCCCCACGACTTCCAATGTGATACTTGCCAATTTGGTACTAGTTCATAGTTGTTTCCAATTTCGCACACTCATGCATTTAAGGGAAAGATTTGCAGAGATACGAAATATTTAAAAAAATTTATAGCAGTTAATACTATTAAAGAAGTAATTATTACAATCAAGAGCTTCAACAATTTATATACGATCTCTGCTTCTTTCATCTTCAATTAGCCTTTGCCATTTAGTAGATAAATCGTCAGAGCTCACGATAATTTAGGTTTATAGGCTCACTGCTCAGTGCTCAGGTTGTTTAATTTGTTAATCTATTTTCTCAAGATGGACACTCCCATCCGCTTGAGAAGCATTTTTGCAGAGGACCAGAGGGCCTTTCTAGGCTCCATTAGAGACCCAACCCTCCAATCAGTCTGCAAGGAGGTTGGGTCGTTCACCAATGAAGCTGTGTGGATGGTGTTGGGCAGAGAATTTCTGCGAAACGAAAATAGGTACCATGTTAACACGGACATTACATCCCGCTTCTTAGCGTCTCTTCTGGACTTGGGAGGAGACAAGGTGGATATGCTGATGCTGTTGAGGAAGGTTTTTAAGGAAGACTTCCTCGGAGATGACATTACTCTTGTCGTTCTTGTAGAAGTAGGGGTGGGGATACCTTGGGCGAGTGAATTATCCAAGCTTCTCCTCCCTGACCAAGCAGTGCCAGTGGCCAGGCAACCGTTTCTCCTAAACCTGAATGCGGAGCAACTGATGCGTCACAGAAAATGGGCGCGGATTGGCAGGGACTTCCTCCGAAAATGGTTCCTCCTAGACAACTTTCCAAACTACATGTGGCTTGAAGAATTCTCTCAACTTATGTTGTCTGAAGAATTCTACATGGAAGGAGGGCCAGATTCATAGGGAAAAATTGTAAACAATTCCACTACCTGTAGTTTTTTTTTCCTATGTCCTTGAACCCTAACAGGCTGAGTGCCAGAGGCTCACTCATTTTGGCTTTTAAGTTTTGGGGGGACTCAAGTCTCTGATGAAAAAATTGTAAATTTCAAAAGCATAAATAATTTAATCATAATTTTTCAAATTCGAGTTTGTTTCACTTTGCCTCTTACATTCTTATGGATATAAAAATGCTTTCTATAATTCTATTTCATTTTTATTAATTAATTTCTTTCAAATGCTTTTTGTATATGAGCTACTGACTACGTTATTTCAATTATTTGTTAAACAATGGAAATAAATTTAATACCGTGATCTTTTTATGTAATGCTATAAAAAAAAAAAATCAATTCGTTCCATTAATTATTTGTACATTGATTATGGTTGATTATAATTTTATAAATATATACTATTACTATATAGTCATTCAAAATACAAAATTTCAAAAGTTGCAAGATACAAAAGTTTATCGGTCAAGGTTTTTTCATTCAATTAATTGAAACGTTTCAAGATACAAAATTTGTCCACAGCTTATAGCAAGCAGACAAAAAAACTAGTTCATTGTCGATAGGTCGCTCACTCAGTCTCACTATCCCCCTGGTCCTCCCAGTCCCTTCCCTCCTCAGAGGTCGATGCTTTGGCTTTCCCTTTTGCCGCTTCAGCTTTCATTTTTGGAATGCAGTTTAGGAACCCGAAGTCGGGGTCGCCCTCCAAGCTTGCCAGTAGCTGTATGGCCCTTCCTTCTTCAGCCCTATCTCTCAATGCCCTACCAACCTCCATCCTTGCCACCACATGCAAAGCATTCAGGACTTCATCCACCCTCATTAATTTAACAAAGAGTTTCATCGCTTCCCACCCCACTCGGGCTCGTTCACGGCACTGGTATTTGATTTCATCCTCTGGGCCACGAATAAAAGGAAGCAATTTCTCCTGGTCGTCCCCTTCCATAATTCGAATACCAACTCCCGGCACCACCCACTCCAAGATTGAATCCAGGTTAATCAAAAACTCCCCATCAATCAATTTGACCAATGTGAGTTTTACCTTTTCCAGCTCCGATTTGAATTCACAGGCCCACGCCATAATCAGAGAGTAAACCTCCATGTTAGTTCGATACCGGTGACTGATATGTGCCACCTCCTCCACAAGCATCAGTCGAGCTGCCGCCCACATCTTCTCCTCCTTAAACCTGAATAGTCCTTGCATTCGTTTATCAGATACTTTGCCCAAAAAGGGCACCAACTTCTTGTCTGTTCGAAGTGTGAAATTGGCCTCCATTGTCTTACAGAAGGTATGATTCTATGAACTACGAACTACAGATTTTTTCTGCACTTGCAGCTGCTTCAAAGCAAAAAGTGGTACACAGATGAAAAGGTAAAAAAATATGCCTCTGTCTTAACTCTTATAGGCAGGGTAATGAATGTGCACAATAAGACATTAATGCCATGAGATCACAAAAAAGATTTCATGCCATCCTCCCCTTCCTCCTTTCGTACGACATGCCGTAGACAACTCCTTGTGCAACAATTAATCGCCACCTTGGCATTTGTACTTTCCAAATTTTCTCGCCTTAACAGGTTGAGGACTGCAATTGCACATTTTTTTAAATTAATAGACTAAATTTATGTTGAAATTTTATATATATTTTAAAACTATTTTTGAAAATGATATATCGTAAACATATTTTCAAAGAATTTTGTTAAACGTTAAATTAATATTTTAGATTTAATATTGAATGTTTTCTTTTTAATATTAAACTTTTACAATTCAAATTGCAGATCAAAATTTATATTTTTATTTAGTTATTTGTTTTATTCTAGAAACTAAGTTTCATGTTTAATACTATTTTTGAATTTAAAATTTTTACAAATAATATTAACATTATTTTTAATAGTTATCTCAAACTATTGTCCAATGCCCGAAATTGAACATTTTAAATTTAATTAAATAGAATTAAGTGAAAGTCTATACTTAATACTTATAGCCTATGACTCTATAGACTATAAATCTCTTTTTCAGGAGGAATTTTAAAATGATTTAGTAGACTTTAAAAACAGACCAGAAAAGTAACGAGTATGGTGACGTGCCAGAAAAAATGGCAGAAGTCATGGGACCCACTTCATCAAAAAATAGGTACCATCGATCGTTGGATGAACAAAGATCAATGGCTAGGGTGGATTTCAGCCCGAATGTGGGAAGTGATGGGACCCATGACAACTGACAACAGGTACCATCGTCCGTTGGATGAGCAAAGATCAACGGCTTAGGGTGGATTTCGGCCCGAATGTGGGAAGTGAACACATTTGGGAGAATGTCGCTCGGAATTGAAACGTTTTAAGTCTGTAAAGCACTTTTTCGAACGGAAGTTTAAAATTATTAAACACACTTAAAAAACTCACCCATAAAGTCACAATAGGTACCTTGGTCCCTCGTCCGTTGGATGAGCAAAGATCAATGGCTTAGGGTGGATTTCGGCCCGAATGTGGGAAGTTAACACATTTGGGAGAACTTCGCCCGGAATTGAACGTATTAC
The DNA here is from genome assembly GCF_030272615.1 of Cryptomeria japonica. NCBI lineage: Eukaryota > Viridiplantae > Streptophyta > Pinopsida > Cupressales > Cupressaceae > Cryptomeria > Cryptomeria japonica. The sequence goes on along the minus strand of NC_081415.1, from coordinate 666,114,314 downwards.
ATTTAATGTCCTCAAAAATTCAGAATTTATACTAAAGTATTGAATGTTTTGTCCTTCGGCATCGAATAATTAATAATAATTAATAAAATTACAACATGATTCTTAATGTCCTCGGAATTTATACTGAAGTAATGAATGTTTTGTCCTTCGGCATCGAATAGTTATTAATAGTAATTAATAAAATTACAACATGATTCTTGATATTTTGCCCTTTAGGTTTTACTTTTCTACTTTTTAGAGTTTTCAAAATAAGAGACTCGTAAATCATAATCGTCTTTCATTTCTTGGATAAACCTATAAATTGAGGGAGATTCAGAAACAGCTACTAGATTGAGGAATGCAAGTTGCAATAGAGACTGTCTGCGCCAATCTAGTGAAATAGAAATTCCAATTTCCAGGTAAAATCTAGAACACCTACATCCCACCTTTTTTGCTTTTGGTAATCTCGTGGTCCAATTTGAGGGTTAGCATTTTCAGGTTTTTATCTAGCTGCCTAGCATTATTTTGAATTATTAACAATAATAGTGATGGGGAAAACGGGAAGCAGTAGTTCAACAAGAAGCCAAGTGAAAAACAAAATGTATCTAACTGAACTGGTTAAAACACCAGGTTTCACTGATGAATACCATGATATTTATGACCCTACTATCCATGGTGAAAAGTGTATCATAGATATTAGATATACATTGTCTAGTAAGGCGGCAGATGCATCCAGGGCAAAAAAAATTGTTTTCAACCCAATGTTACAAAAAATAACAAATAAAATCGCATCGTCGGATGTTGGATTGGGAAGCATGGTGTTACCTGAAGTATTCCCTTGCCCTGATTTTGTCATGGTCTGCGCCGAAAATTATGATGAAGATAAAAAAGCAATTGTCAATAAAAATACAAAAGAGGAAATTCTATCCATAAACGAGGGAGAATTTGCTCGTTTGTTGAACCTAGAATTTGAAGCCCAAAATTCAAATGTCCAAATTGACCTTGAAAAGCTGGCAGGGAATTATGAGAGTCTCGATCCAAGTCGCAGAGATTCATTTATCAAAGGTCTAATAAAGATTGGTACTGGTATTGTGTTGGATCAGAATCATAAGCCTCCTTATGATTCTAAAATTTTTGTTCCATGGGTTGAGGACAGTATTTCCTTGCTGTCGTTTTGCCTGGGATTGGAAAATGATAGGGAAGTGGGTGCAAGCCTTCTTGAAATGATTTATAATATCCATTGTGCAAGTCAGCCAGTAAGATATAATTTTATTGATCACATTGTAAAATCCATGCAAAAACAATTACTTATGATCAAAAAAGGTTCTTGTAAGACATTTAGGTTCTCATCCTACTTGTGCTATCTCCTTCTATCCAAGTATCATGCAATATTTGAGACCAACAAGCTTCAAATTGTGAGCTATAAGATTGATGAGAAGACTGGGAAGAGAACAGACTGTCCAATATATGATTGGAGCCCAAAGATAAGGATGCATGATAACAGAAAGAACTACAACCATTTTGTAGACTTCTTTTTGGCACCAATGTATAATGAAATTACAAGCACTCCAATGCCTAGGTTGCCTATGTCTTGTAGAGATTGCATTCAACTCAGAAGTCAAATAGAATTGGCTAACTGGTTCTTCATGGAAGAATTCACTGTGTTAAGGTTTTACGGATCGGCAGTAAAACCATACAGACTTCCAATACATGTGACAGAGAGGGTATTTGCATTAGAGTATGTACGACAATTGGAGAGCACAGATAGACACTTCCATGGTTAGAAAAAGAAGAGCATATTTCCTTCCTTGCCTTTCTCATGTGGAGGGTTCACATTTGAGAGAAAAGCATTCATTGTGGCACATGATTTCTTGACACTTTTTAACTTTGGTGACGAGGGTCTCTGGCAGTATGATCCAAACGGTGTAGTTCAAGCAAGACTTAAGAAAAATGGGAACTCTTCAACATTATGTCAACATGAAAGTAAATCATTGCTAGAAAAGCTTAGAAACAAGGACTCCTGGGATGAGGTTAAAAAAGAGATGGAGAAAATTGCAGCTAACAATAACATTTCAAATGAAGAAATTTCATCACAAATTATGGAGGGCCAGGGCAATGAGGGCATCCAAAATAGGAGGTCCTACAATTTCTACATAAAATCTGCTAATCCATCTAAGAAAACTATTCCCAAATCAATTCTGCATGAATGTAAAGAGAATTGCTGGACTCAAACCAAAATAAATGATTTTTGGACTATGAGGAGGAATCTCGGTGAACCAAAGACAAGTGCAGAATTTGAGAGCATCGACGAGGATGCAAAGTTTAGCAAATTTGTGGGATATGGAGCATGGTAGGACTGAAGGTGATGATGATGAGCATGAGGTTGTCGTTGAGCCCCCTCCAACAACTACTACAGTGCCTAAAATATTAGGTGGAGTCAGTGAGTCCATGAAAGACAAATATAGCAAAGGGGCAAACCTTGTGGAAAAAATGGGTTTTGAAGGTGGTGGTCTAGGTCCCAAAGGAGAGGGCATTTGGTATCCACTTCAAGTACAACTTCCATCACAGTCAAAATCAAAAGGTCCTTATAAACCAGTCATTGGACTTGATTCTTCAGATTCATCAGGGATAGGTACTACTCATTACCCTCAGGGTCCACCTACATTTGTTTCTGGTTCAAATCCACAACCACCACCACATCATGGTATTCCCATTGGTGGTGAATTAAGTGCCACTGCCACTGGTGGGGAATCTCGGGATAGTAATCCTATTATTGTTCAGTCAAGTGCCATTGTGATTGGTGGGTCAAAATCAAAAGATCCTTATAAACCAGTCATTGGACTTGATTTTTCAGATTCATCACTGATAGGTACTACTCATTACCCTCAGAATCCACCTACATTTGTTTCAGGTTCAAATCCACAACCACCACCACATCATGGTATTCCCATTGGTGGTGAATCAAGTGCCACTGCCACTGGTGGGGAATCTGGGGATAGTATTCCTATTATTGTTTAGTCAAGTGCCACTGTGATTGGTGATGTTGGCATGGGTACTACTACTGATACTAGTTGTCTTGGTGTTGGACAAGGGCAACAACAAAATATCTCTCGCAAGAGGCCACTAGAGGTAGATTCTCAATCTCATACTATTGAGAATCCTATATCAAGTGCCACTCACACTACAAACCAATCATTTGCAGCTTCAGATCACACACCTCAAAAGACTATGAAAACTACACATGAAAGTGTCAGTGGGAGTGGGACAGCATCAGGAACTGTTGTTGGTAATCCTAATCCTGGTCAAGCATTAGTTAAAACCATGGGAATAAGTGGAACTGGAGCCTATGGTATTCCTATGTCACCTTTCAAACATTCAATTGCTTCAGCAAGCCTAGATTTTCAATTTCGTGATTACTATGAAAAATATGAACACACAACAAAAACAAATAAAGAAAAAAAGAAAGCATTTCATAGGAATTCCGTGTCTGAAGTTGTAAATGAACAACCTGCAAGGAACAGGGTATTTCCAACATATGACCCATAGAAAGATATGATGGAGTTCATGGTTGTTATGCCCCCGGACACATTTAAAGATAAAAATCCACCACACAGTCAGATAGATCCCTCTCAATTTCAAGTTAGCACCCTCCAAATGGATTTTTTCAAAGTACATAATGTGGACAAAATTAGTGTGTCAAAAAGGACTAACGAAGTGGTCTACACTTCACTGCTAAAGGTGGAGAGAGAAAAAAATAAACTGGAGAAACAAATAGAAAAGTTACAGGCAGACCTGGAAAATGAAAAATCAAGGAGGAAAGCAGCAAATAGCAAGTGCAATGAATTACAGAAAAGGATAAAAAATTTGGGCTCTGCAGTAGAAATTGCAGAGCAGGACAAGAAGGATGCATAATTGAAGGACCTGACAGAAAAACTGGCTAAAAGCAGTAAAAAAATTGTTGAGGAAAAAGCCAGTTTTCAAAAATTATACAGAAGTTATGAGTCTGCTGCCGCTGAAATGAAAAAATTACAGGACCTATTGGATCATGGGAAGGAAAAAGAAAAACATTTGCAAGAGGAAGTAGAGGAAGAAAGAAAAAAATGTGCACAAATGAAAGAAGACCTGCACAATGCAAATGATAAAATAAAAACTTTGGATGATAGATTCAAAGATAATATGAAAAATACAACGAAGTATATACAAGAAAACATTTGGCGGGAAATAATGTAGAGGAGTGAGAAGTTGTGTGAATGGTTTCAATTGACTGAAAGTATGAGACAAATTTTTATAAAAATCAAATGGCACTATGAGAAGAGCACACATGTTTATTCAAAAGAGGAAATGGCAAAAAAGATTCTGAAAGTAGTCTACAGTTCCAGTGACAGCTACTTGGCATCTAAGGGAATTAAGAGCCACATTGATGCCACAGTTAAGACACCATCTATCATTCAAAAATGTCAGAAGCTAAGGGAAACATCAGAAGTTATGGACAGTTGTGGACAAAAGATAATGAAGCTGCAAGAAAAGAAAAATAATTTGATTAAACTTGGTTTGCCTAAGCCTGTTGACACAGAAAATAAATTCACTGGAGAAGAAGCTTACAAAGAAATCATGGAGAAAAAAATGAAGTTTGATTTAGACTTGCTTCCAAAGGACACAACTCCCAAAACCTTTCTGGAATTCATCCAACCATTTACAACTCTAAATTCGCTATTGGATGAAACAGTGATGTCAAGTAAATCTTCTAAATATGGAATGTTGATGAAGTTGGAGTTGACTTTCCATAGTTTACAGAATATTGACCTTCCATCAGACGAAGAGTGGAGCACCCTACAAAAACTGGCACAGAATTCTTAAGAATCATAGTATGTATTGCACAATTTTCTTCTTTTATTCTTAATTTCAAGGTTTTTTTGTTTTTTTTTCCTGTTTGCTATTTTGCTAATCCAGCCTATGAATCTAATTTATGAATAGGAAAAAAACAGCACTCGCTATTGCTATTTTGCTAATCCAGCCTATGTATCTATGATGCACACTGCAAAACTTCAGCCAATAAATTTTTATTCTCAAATTCTCCCTTGCTTTAACATTTATGCATTTCTCTATTTCTGATTAGTAGGTTTTAGGCACTCCTATAGCTAGTATCTATGTTTAATTTGTCATGACTCATGGCGTGAATTAATATTTAATTTTGAACTCTGTTTTTTGAACAGGAGACATCAAACATGTAGCAGATGTTAAATTGCTAATACGGCCTGTGATGGCCATATAAATATGTGTTGAGTTTGTGATTTTGATGTTCAGTGTTCACATGTTGCAAACTTGCAATTCGACCTAAAGCTGTTGTTGCTCCCTTGTTTCTATAAAAGGGAATTCAGGGTCATTTGCAATTTTGCAAAGGGTTCTGAAACTTTGTATTCACTTTTGCATGGACATTGGAGAATCACACAGGAGTTGTTGTTGCTCTCTTGTTTCTATAAAAGGGAATTCAGGGTCATTTGCAAAGGGTTCTGAAACTTTGTATTCACTTTTGCAATTGGCATGTAGAATCACACAGATTGGTGTATTACTATTGAATGAAATGTATCATATGGCTATATTTTGAAATAATTAATGAAAATCTAAGTTCTCGACATGTGTATTACTATTGAATGAAATTTATTATATGGTTCTGAAATATATCACATAGATTTGAGACTCAAACATGTATAAATAAACAATAAACATCTTTGTATCAATAAACACATTATGGTTTTTTTTTATTATGCTATTTTAAATCTGGAAATAGAAAGTTGAAAAATAAAATTACAAATCAATATTAAATTCTAATTGCAAAAAGTAATATGCTTTTGTAATATGAATGATGAGATACAGTAATAAGATTAATAAATACCAATCTCTTACAGTTGCCATTCATCCTCATCAAATTCAGTGCTTTCTTGATTCTCGTCTGTGGTTTCTTTACTCTGAGACTGAGTCTGCATATCTTCGCCGAACAACATCTCAATGCTACCAGTAGGTCCACTAGTCCCACTGGCACTTTGGTTTGAAGTGTTGCCCAAACCTCTTCTTTCACATTTGGACCTCCAGATTTGCAGTGCCCTATCGTAAGGAAAAGTGTGGACATCATACCTAGAAGTATAGAGCCTCAAGCAATTTTCCAAATTTTTGTCTAGTTTGTTTCTTAGCTTTGATTTTAGGAACCCCAAAGCACTGAAAACTCTCTCATCTTCCACTGAACCCAATATCATGGTAAGACATAAAGCAGCAAGCTTCACATATTCTGGCATTGAATCACGCAAGGATGTGTTCTCAGCTATATATTTCCAAACCCTTGTTACTGATCCCTCTTTGCGGGGGTTCTCCATTTTGGCATATTGTTGTTTCATAGTGAATGCAAAACGAGATGATTGCTCTCAAAGATGAGTTTCGTTTAATATTCCATTTATAGTTACTCCATTCAATTCTCTAGATGTGCAAAATTGTTTTATCAAAGTCAGTAGCTTAATTCGAAAATCAGATGCACTGTTGAGGCTCCAATAATGAGGAAACACAATAGACATGGCTTCGAGTAGGTTGTCAGGAGGGAATCTGCTTCTAATTTCTGAGGAAATATCATATGCAATTTTCTTCACAGAAGTAGTTACAGTCTCAACAATCTTGTCGAAATCTTCCTTTGTAACTCTTGCTAGTTTCTTCCTGGGGCGCTTTCCTGGTTCCTCGGGGTCAACCGTGGCATAGAAGTGCATTGGTATCTCAACTCCCCGTACATTGGCACATACCTCCCCATCTGCACTGATTTGTAAAAAGTTATTAGGATTGTTTAAATCTGTGAATGTCCGCCACTTAACAAATTTTTCATCAGATAGTGTTGGTTCATTTCGATAGAGATTGTCGAGGGTCGTGCATGTCATCTTACACAACGTAGCATATTCTGCAATATACAGAGCTCTTTTTTGGGCAGCCTTCATAATATTTTTTATTTCCTCTAGCATGGGCAGAAGAGCTGCTAAAGTTAAGAGTGTCTCTAAATTACTTAACCTGCCAAGAAGTTCAGGAAATTTTGGTTGATCTGATTCGTCGCGAGTTGTGTGAAATAGTCTAATCAAGGATGGATATTCTGAAAACACTCGATGCACTGGACCATCCAAAGAGATCCATCTAGTATCATTATCCTTGAGAAGCTTGTTCCCATCAGTTAATCCATCAGCAAAGTGTTGAAATTCCATAAATCGCTTGGGACTTCGACAGAAGTGTGAGTAGAGCTCTCTGATTAAAATTTCAATTTTTTTAACCGAAGCAAACTTGCTCACAATTCCAAAAGCTAGATTCATTCTGTGAGCCATGTAGTGAATTGCAGTAATGTACAGTGCAAATGAAGTTTCAATCTTTGTACAAAGACCGTTCCTGTGACCTTGCATTACTGAAGCTCCATCTGCTCCAACACAAACCAATTTTTTGGCTACTGTCATGTCATCCATTCCTCCATATTCAATTAAACTTCTCTTTACTAGTTGAAATAAATTTTCCGCTGTTGCACTCTCCTTCATTTTAGCAACAGATAGTAGATGAGGTTGGCGGGTATGATTCTCTACAGTATAAACATGCATGCATACCCATGAAGTATTGTCTACTGTCGTAACTTCGTCTAAAGAAAATGCAATGAAGTTTAGCTCTCTTATTTTTTCCTGTACATCTTCTATTTCAACCTCAGCAAGACAACTTGCCCATTCCCATCCATTGTTTACTAACCAGTGTCTATTAGGATAGTTAGGAACTTTCAAAAAGTGTAATAAACCACTAGTTGATGGGAAATCTGTCATAGCACGCCCTCTGCTCAAAATATGAAAAACAACGCTTAACTGAACAACTTTTCCCAGTTGTTCTATTTGCATTGCTTTTCCAAAAACAGCTTCAATAGAACCTTTAACTTCAGCAGGCTTCGTCAATAATTTCTCATGAAAATAATACTCTTCGGCATTCCTCACATGCTTACATTCATTCTTTGTTTTCCATCTTATCACTTATTTTTCAACCCCGTCTATCATTTGTTTTTCATAAACTTTACCCATATGCTTTTCTATGGTGTCAAATTTTAGCTACAACCTAATTTCCTTCTTATTTTTCCAAGTGCAAATCTTACACCTGCATTCTATTGGAGGCTCGCCTTCAATTGGATTCTCCACTAGTTCAATGAATGGATACTTTGATGCCCAATTAATTTGAAAATTCCTGACTGGCATATCCCACTCCCGATCCTTTTTTGATTGTGGTTCACTGTTTTTTGATATGGCTTTTCTTTTCCCCTTCCGTGCATTATCATCAATGGAATTATCACCCAAGTCGATTATATCATTTCGGCTAACTTGGGTATCTACCAGATAATCTTCTTCAAGATCATCCTGATCTGAGATATCAGGTTCGCCGCCATCTTCAACATGCGATGCAGGTGGCGAATTTTGTACTTGTACTTGTGATGATGTACCTTCCTGATTTTCACCAGTACCACAATCTTTTCCAATGCCAAAGTACAAAGACAACGTTCTTCTTTTTGTTGGCCTCTCCTGGCCTTCCCCACATTCAGGTTTCCTACCCCTCTTCCTGTTCGACATCTCCAATGAAATAAAGGCTGCCAAAAAAATATCAATTTGCTGAAGAAGCAATAATAGACTATAATGTATAATATACCAGTTCAAAAATATGATCGCTCACCTTTAGGCTTTAGGTAACAGGCAGTCGCCAATACAGTCAACAACAATGATTTTCCTTGGTCTGAAACTTCGCTATTGATCAGAATTCAGAGCCTAGAACCCACCAGATTGTGTTGAGATAGATCTGATATTTGCATGTATTTATACCAATCCTTATATGGCGAATTCCGCAGGAATTTACCAGTATACAAATATTTGGCAAATCCTGTGTAATTATAACACAACTTATGTAATTTTTGAGGCGATTATAGGTCATCCAAATACGACTTATGTAATTTTTGAGGCGACTATAGGTCATCCAAATACGACTTATGTAATTTTCGAGGTGATTATAGGTCGTCCAAATAATAGGCAAATAGCGAATACAATATAGTTGGCGAAAGTTGGGGTGACTGGAGACATGCGTCGGCAAGATGTCGGGCGAATTGGGTCCCCCTGAATAACAAATCTTCACATGCCTATAGGAGAATTAAGGTCATCTATTAAGGCAACCTCGGAGAGTGTAGGCGAAATAATTAAATTTACCGTGCGTCCACCATATATTGTATTGGCGAAATCATCGCATAGAAATATTTAATTGCATAAAACATATGGCGATCGGGCCATGACGTTGACGAAAATTGATAATGTTCTAGTGAAATGGCCACCCCCATACGGTACAAAATATTCGCCATTTCCGACAGGGCCGACGTGAAAAATTTGCCATTGACGAATATTCGCCACTAAAGTAATCGTTGGAGGAGAGGAGTTACAAAGTAACTCCCAAATCTACGAATGCCACCATTCATAAAATGTGTGTGCCATGTGTCCACATCCTCTTATGGAGGAAATCTAATATTCCTTAATAAAGGAAAATAAAAGAAATGACTTGTCCTCACACATGTACTAGAGGACAAATTACATGTAGGAATTCCAAAGGAATATCCTAAATTAAATACAAATAAACCTAAGCCAAGTAAAGATTAAATATTCTAACACTAAATTATTCCAATAATTGTAAAATAGGCATGAGACGTTTGCCTGATTTCCAATTTTGAGTATGCCCTTGCCTGATTGCATTGATAGTCAAGAGGGAATATCCCTTTAAGTGTATTTTCCTTACATTCTCCTTCCGAGCACATTGCAAACCAAGTAAGGCCACCTGGAATTCAGCCTTATTATTTGCCCCCTTCTTAAATACTTAGTCTTTTTGCCAAAAATTTGCCTTAATGATCTCTTAGAACACAACCAACACTGCATTTCCCTTGGTTGCCTCGTCGAAGTTCACCTTACAACACCCCTCCTTAGCCTCCTTCCAGATTACCTCCTTTCTTGAATGGATAGCAGGATCAACTTATTGATCCAAATGAATGAGGAAATTTAATAAATTTATATTATTTAAGTGCAATAATAAAAAAATTAAAACCTCGATATCTCTCAGCTTACTCTATATAGTTTGTTAGGATTCCCAAAGATACTAAGAGGGGGGGTGAATCAGTATCTAACCGGTTGATGAATTTACTTGATTTAAAACATGTAAAGCATATCAATATTGTATACCGGTAAACCAAGAATAATGCAGTAAACAAGAATAACAACAACCATATGAAAAGAACACCATAACACAATAGTTTAACGAGGAAACCCGGTGTGGGAAAAACCTCGGTGGGATTTGTGACCCACAATATTCACTTACTGGCCAATAAGTGAATATTACTCTTACAATAGGGGCCTACACATGCAGGAAGGCCAAGTGCCTAGAGCTCACTGCTCAATTACAAAATAAGAAGTCACACTGACTTACAAAATGGATTATACAAATCCAATGTCTTGTACTGCTTCAAATTAGCATCTGCTATGCCAGATCCAGTACCGGTTTTAGCTCTGCTTCATACATAAACCCTTAGCCTATAATTCGCATATTAGGTCTGCCTTATTTCGCCTATCACTCTCTTACAAAATGTTCTACAATGATCTCATACATATATGAGTCATATTACAACTCGCCATGTCAGCTTACAATGATTTTACAATTAATTACAAAATACATTATAAACAAAATTCTTGTCAGCCAGGGTGTCGGTATCCTTCCTTTGCCAGTGTTATGTGTGCCGATGTAGAGTTTGTCGTTGCCCGTGCCGATATATTGTCTTGCTAGTATCATATGATTGCAAGGTTGCCATCAATGACAAAACCTTCAATCACCTACAATTTCTCATTGGAGTGTGCATTTGCCAACAATCTCCCCCTTTGGCATTGATGGCAACACTCATGAGAAAAATCCAAAAAGTGTCATCCAAAAATGAGTCTGCCAGAATTGTCTTACCAAAAAATAATGAGCTCCCCCTGAGCTGATGAGCCATCTGCTGATCATTTTTCTCATAGCCTCTACTCCCCCTTTGACATCAATGACAAAGGTTGTCATTCGCTGTCAGTGGAGTCCTGCCTGGATTCTTGTAACCGGTGGGTTACAATTTGAAAAATATTTGTCAAAATTAAATTTATGTCCTTGCTGAATGTTTTACTGTCTTTTATAGCCTCATGGGTTCTCTGCACTGTATCGGTGAGTATGTGCATTTTCTCTTCCTGTGTCTTTAGTCCGGGAACCAGAGCCTCAGATATTTCTTTTCTCAAAGAAATAAGATACTCTAGTCTTGGACCAAGTCTACATTTTAAGTCCTTTGCTTTGTCCTTTATTCGTTGTTTTTCATTTTCTAGTTTCCTGATTTTCTCTTCCTGCTCAGCAATTTTCTTCTCTAATTCCAAAAATGAATTTGATGTTCCAATCAGATTGTCAGCAATATTGTTAATCTTATCCTGTGTCTTTCTGATTTCATTGTCAAGATCTTCTGTTAATACATCTGTTTTGCATGTATCCTTGTACAATTTCTTGAAGTCAAAAATGATTTCATTGAGTTCCGGTAAAAGAGTATCCATCTCCTCTTTGTTCTTATTCACAATTTCCATAAAGAATTTCTCTTTTTCTTTTATCATCCTTTCCTTAAAAGTATCCTCATTTATTTGATCAATAGTGATTAGGTTATCGATGATGAATTTAGACAATGTGTCTAATTGTCCTAAACAATCTTTATTCTCTATGTTACACTTGGGTGCAATCATCTTCAAAATTGATATGGTGTTATCAATAGCCTTATATGCTAGTGCATTACAATCTGTTATTTTCTTGATTGAATCTAGCAATACCTCTGTCACATTTGTTGGTCTGAATTCAGACATGGAGGTTCCGGATGTCTGTCCAACTGTCTTCACAATTTGTAATCCGTCGGTGGTGATAATAGCATTACTTTCCTCTTTCACTAGATGATCAGTTTGTGTCTGCATTTCAGCTACCAAAGGTTTAGGTCTTTCAGTTGTAGTCGGTGGCACTGTCTCTGAATGTACTTGTGAATGAACTTGTTGTTCTACCTGTTTCTTTGTACTCTCTACTGATGGTTTCTTTGATGGTGCCTCTGATGATTTTTCAATGGTATCCACTGCCAGTTTTTCTATTTGTGACTATGTATGTTCTACCGGTTTCTCTGTGCTTTCTCATGAAATGTCTACAGTCGATATTTCAATAGATTTTTCGTTGTTATCAGTTGTCGGTTGCTCAATAGATACATTATGTACACCAGTGCTATCAACTTTTCCTGTATCTGTTGTCTGTTCACTTTGTTGCTCACTCCCAATTTCAGTGTCTCCAACTGTATCTTCAACATTTGTCTCAATTGTTGTGTCTTCTACCGGTGACTCAGTTGCCACATCTCTTTTCTCACTTGTTTCCTTATCAACCACAATGTTGACTTCCTGAGTGTCGATATTCATTGTGTACAACACCTCAGAATTAGGATTTGTGTCCTCATGTGTTGTCTTCATACTCTCTATTGGCGATTGATTTTCAATAGTGTCTACTGGTGGAGTATCTAAAGGCAGTGGGGGTAAGTTGTCTGTTATCTTTATACTGGGAGGTCCACCAACCTTGCCTTTTCCTTTGTCCCTATCTTTTTGATATACCTTGAAGGTTTTTGGTTTTTGATACTCTTCCTGTTTCTCCTTTTCTACCAGGAATATATCCCATGCATCTGTTGTTTCCTCTGTTATCTGATTCACTCTTCCTGCCATCAGTGCTACATGTCGGTGAGCAGTTGAGAATACTGACTGGTTAGCCTCATATATTAATTGATCTATCTCATCAGGTGAGTTAATAGGGTGCACTGCAAGTAGTTTTTCAATCTTTATTTTCTTATCAAGCTCAACAATAGCTAGCCTTCTAGCTTCTAGTCTATTATATAGATCTGTCGGTATTTCATCAACAACTTGCATAAAAAATTTCTTGAAAATATCTAAGTGTAATATTACACTGTTCTCTACTCTCTCTTTGTCATCAGCGGATAGTGTGTTATATAGTTTGCTGATATTCTTCAACTTGCCATCCTTAGTAATTTCATTTAGTAATTTATCAATAGGAGCTATAGTTTGTTTTGACTTCTTCTTAGGAGTCAACTTCTTTTTCTTTGGAGTTAATTTCTTTGTTGGGGGCCTTACTGCCTGTTGCTTCTGTCTTTTTGGTGTAGGAGAAGGTGTCGGTGAAGGTTTTCTTTTCCTCTCAACTCTCTTGAATACTGCAGGTATGTCACTTTCTGAAGAAGTTCCAATCGGTGAAAGGTGTGTTTCCGGTTGGAGTGCTTCCAACTCACTTTCAGTTATATCGGTTTGCTTTAGCACATCTTCTTTAATATCTTTTGCCTGTCAGGTTCCTTTTCTAATAGTTGCCTCAACCCTTTTAACTCTTTTCCTTGATTGAATTTGACTTTCTATAGTTTCAGCATTACAAAATACTTCTTCTTCAGGTTCCTTAGGAGCTTCTAGGAGAGCTTTTGCATAGGTTTCTATTATGTTGTCATCATTCTCATACCCCATTTCAGTAACCCATATGGTTCTAGGAACAACTGCCTCCATCCAAATTTCATCTTTCTTTATTACAAAACAGATTTCCTTTTGGTACTTATCCACAATAGCTTGTGATAACCTTACTCTTGTTTTCATTCGAGCTTTTAGTGCTTGAAAGTACTCATTTATGGTTTTCTCCCTGTTCTCTCCCATATTGTTTAGCAATTTTGATAGTTGTTTTCCTACCGGTATATCATATCCAAAATCTTTGGTGCCAATACCGGGTACTTGTTTGGTTATATATAGCATCAGACAAACAAGTAGGTTTCCAAATCTGAATGTTCCTTTCTTTTCCCTTTTGATCTTTGCTAGATTGTCTATTAGTTCATCCTTAAGCCAATTCACATATGTCTATCCTTGCATTTTCATTTACCATATCATAGGCACTCTTAATACATAGGCTAGAAACTGAGTTTAACCTATTTGCATGTGTAGTCTTGTAACCTAAGATCATACTGATAAATTTGATATTTGTATCCTTTACATCGTTTACCCTTAGTGATCTCTTATCAAATGTTGTACCGGTTAGGTTTGTCACTAGATCATTTGAGACCTTCTTAGTTTTGTCAGGTCTGTTGCCGATGGAGGGTAACCGTGTCACAGCCTTTACTGCTTCTTTTGTGATTTTATGAACTGAGTCCAACTAGAAAAATTCACCATGTACTCTGTTTATTGCTATCCTTATGATATCCTTGGGAAAATCTAGGATACTAAGAATTTATGTAAAACCTAGGGTTTCTATTATCTTGTGTTCAATTTTGACATTTCTGGATTCATCACAAATTACAGATTTATACATATTCTTAATTTCCTAATCACCTAGTTCATCAATATGACAGTGTATATACATTCTAGGGTCTTCAGCATATACTACCCCTTTAGGTATTTGAGAAAATGCACCTAAGCTATCATCTTCCTTCGCAATTTCAGGAACTAGCTGGAATACGGGTCTAGGGCGTTTAATAACTTCAACAACAATAGGGTTTGCAATAAATTTAGGAGTGGATGAAGATGCCATAGCTATAAATACCTTAATCTGCCTTAGGGATGAAAGATTTGATAGATTGCTTCGCTTCTTTGCTTGGAATGCCTTTGCTTAGGATTTTCGCACTCTCGAAGATTTGAATGCTTGGTGAAATGAAAATGGAGCCAAAACACTTGTTTTATAATGCTATTTTCTTCACCTACCACATTTAATGCTTGTCGGTTAAGTCATAACTTAACTTATCTGCCGGTAAAGAAGTGATTTCAACTTCTCACCATCAACTGAGGGAATAATAGCATGTTTTTCATTTAGTTGCTAAACCCCCAAAGGAATTTTCTTCAGTTAGATGAAGAGTCTCTTGCCGGTGGAGTGTTACTTTGTTCTGCTGGTGGAGGAGTATTCCCATCAACATTTTGTTCTGACTTTATGATCCATTGTTTTGAGAATTCTTGCTTTACCTCTTCAACCTTTTCTTTACCTTTCAAACTAGGACCTTTGTTATTTGCCGGTGAGGTCTTGCTTCTACAAAACTTAGCAATGTGTCCAATCTTGTTACAGGCATAACAAGTCACATTGTTTTTTTGAATAGCTTTCCCATATCCTATGTCGGTTTGTGTTCTGTATTGATTAGATAATTGTCCAAATCTCCCATAAACATAACATCTTACATTCATTCTGCAATTCTCTGAATTATGACCAACTTTTTTGCATTTAGAACATTGACCGGTGGGTGTATTGGTGTTCTGATAATTTCTAGATCTACATTGATTTTCTCTATGACCATACTTGTTACAGTTAAAGCATTTTCCATTAAATTTATAAGCATTTGGTTGTCTTACCGGTTTCTATGATCATGTGTGTTTGCAGTACTGGAGCTTTCACCAACTTCAAATCCAAGGCCATTAGTGTCACCATTAGGTTTCTGATTCTTCAGCATGTCACCAAGTTCTTCTGAGCTTTTCTTGAATTTTTCTTTGTGTTGATTTGCAGTAGCCAGTTCTCTTTCCAAGATTCCTTTTTGTCTCATAAGTTCATTTGAGTCATTTTGTGTATGCATCAGATCTGTCTTCAACATATCAATTTCATAACTAAGTCTTGTGTTTTCATTTGCAGCATCATTTAGTCTTCTAGTTAGATCTTCTTTATTTTTCTTCCTATCTTCAATTTCTTTGCAAAATCTCATAGTCATATTCTGCATTTCATTCTTTGTAGTACCGCTTTCTTGTCTCAGTTTGTTTACCAGATCATTAAGAGTTTCCTTTTCATCATTCTCATTCTGCATCTTTTCACAAAGTTCTCTTCTCTTATTTCTTGCAATGGTAAGATTTTTTTGAAGTGCTTGAATAATATCCTGAGCAACTTTTAGATCATCTTCAAGTTTGATATTTTTCAATTTTTCTGCATCATAGTTTGAAAGAGTTGTTTCCAATTGTTTCTTCAAGTTATCCATCTCTATCGGTGTCAAGATCTTCCTCAAGCTGTTAGGCTTCTGAAAATAGAGGACCCTGCTCTGATACCAATTGTTAGGATTCCCAAAGATACTAAGAGGGGGGGGGTGGATCAATATCTAACCGGTTGATGAATTTACTTGATTTAAAACATGTAAAGCATATCAATATTGTATACCGGTAAACCAAGAATAATGCAGTAAACAAGAATAACAACAACCACATGAAAAGCACACCATAACACAGTAGTTTAACGAGGAAACCCGGTGTGGGAAAAACCTCGGTGGGATTTGTGACCCATAATATTCACTTACTGGCCAATAAGTGAATATTACTCTTACAATAGGGGCCTGCACATGTAAGAAGGCCAAGTGTCTAGAGCTCATTGCTCAATTACAAAATAAGAAGTCACACTGACTTACAAAATGGATTATACAAATCCAATGTCTTGTACTGCTTCAAATTAGCATCTGCTATGCCAGATCTAGTACCGATTTTAGCTCTGCTTCATACATAAACCCTTAACCTATAATTCGCATATTAGGTCTGCCTTAGGTCAGCCAGGGTGTCGGTATCCTTCCTTTGCCGGTGTTTTGTGTGCCGATGTAGAGTTTGTCGTTGCCCGTGCCGATATATTGTCTTGCCGGTATCATATGATTGCAAGGTTGCCATCAATGACAAAACCTTCAATCACCTACAATTTCTCATTGGAGTGTGCATTTGCCAACAATCTCCCCCTTTGTCATTGATGGCAACACTCATGAGAAAAATCCAAAAAGTGTCATCCAACATAGTCGTCATATTTTTAAAATGTTATATTTTAATCCATCTCACACCTCTCAATTCACATCTATGACATTTTTCTTTGATTAAAAATGTTATATTTTAATCAATGAATTATTTTATAATGCATAATTCATTGATCAACCATAGAGAGGAAGAGAGACATATATACATTATGCAAGACATATTTTATAATATATTTTTTAATCAATGAATGAATTTTAAATTTTGATAATTGATTTAGCAATATTTAATAATACATACAAATTTCGTATGTGTGTGTGTGTGTGAAAAGATGACCAAAAAGTGGGGTCATATTAATTTGAATATTTTTTTTTTCAAATTTATCATATTAAAGAAAATCTTTATTATTAAATATTTCATTTGAAAAGTTTTCTTTGAATTATCGAGTTAAAAAAATAAAAATAACTATAGTAATATTCTATATTAAAAGCGTGAAATTTCCACAATCTATGATATCAAAATACGATAAAAAAATTACATGATCAAAATCTTCTTTTTTTTAAAAAAACTTTTTAAAAGGTTTCATTTTATTTTAACTTTTTAAGTTTGGTTTTACTAGTAACTTTTAATATAAATAACAAAGTTCAACTTTAACAATTTTTATATAGTTTAATCTTACTTTTAATATTTTATTTGAAGTATTGTTTTGTTTTTTTAAATTTATTTTATTTAATAATTTAACTATATTTACGTTCAATTTTATAATAATTTTTCATTTGTTAATATTGAGTTTGTATGAGCTTTCTACAATCCATGAATAATTGCGATAATTTTTGGATTAAACTGTGTGCATTTTTCAATCAATATTTTTGGGTCATAGTCAATTACCTATTATCATTTTTCCTCTCTCTCTCTCTCTCTCTCTCTCTCTCTCTCTCTCTCTCTCTCTCTCTCTCTCTCTCTCTCTCTCTCTCTCTCTCTATATATATATATATATCTATCTTCCAATCTGTCTTTCCATCTCCTGCTTAGACCTCTATATCTATATCTCTTTACCTCTTTATCTCTCCATATTTCTTCTCCCATCTCTCCCTCTATCTCTATCTTGTTATCTCTGTTGGCAGTGGACCAGCGTCCTTCGCGGGGATTCACGACATGGTTTAATAGGCTCATGTAGATTCTATAAGTCTAGTGGTTGTATCAGGCATTGACAGGTCAATCTTTTGGTGCAACGACAACCCTAGCTTGTAACAAGTGGTATCAGAGCTTGGTCACAGGTTCGAATCACGCAGGTCGCAACGAGTGACACTGGGATGGGGATTGTTGGTAGTGGGCCAGCATCCCTTGCGAGGATTCGCGACATAGTTTAACAACCTCTTGTGGATTCTACAAGTCTAGTCGTTGTATCGGGCATTGACAGGTCGATCTTTTGGTGCAACAACAACCCTAGCTTGTAACAAGTGGTATCAGAGCTTGGTCACAAGTTCGAATCACGCAGGCTGCGACGAGTGACGTTGGGAGGGGGATTGTTGGCAGTGGGCTAGCGTCCCTCGCAAGGATTCACAACATAGTTTAATAGCCTCCCGTGGATTCTATAAGTCTAGTGGTTGTATCGGGCATTGACATGTCGATCTTTTGGTGCAACGCCAACCCTAGCTTGTAACAATATCTCCATCTCCCTCTACCCATATATATCTCCCCCTCTCTACCTCTTTATGTATCACTTCATATCTCTATCTTTATTTTTCTATTTGTCACTCTCATTATCTCCCTCTCTCTCCATCTCTATATATTTATCTCTTCCATCTATATCCATCCCTTTAGATCCTCCTTCTTTATCTCTCCTTCACCTTTACATATCCCTCTCCTCCACATCCATCTTTATCTCTATCTTCCTCTATTTTTCCCTATCTATCTTTCCATCTTTCTATCCTCTCTCTCCCCCCTCTACCTCTCTCCCCATTGCAAACATAACATGATTCTATTGGTAAGGGAGCTTGATATATCTTCCTGATTTGGAGTTTTTATTTCAATCGTGGTTGGATTCCTATAAGTGGATGCATAGTTGATTTGAAGTTATTGCTTCTATATTGATACTTGTTTTGCACAAACACCATTTGTTAAATGCCCTACTAATTGACCCCACATACTCCATAAACGTATGCAACTATTAAAACAACTTTTTTCATAATTGATCTTCTAAACCTCTTCACATACCCATTACACATTAAAATGCAATTGCTAGTATTATTAAAGAAAACCAAAAATTTAAGAATCCTAATATAAACCTGCTTAATTTAATGTCTAGTAAGTATAAACAAGACTTAGATTTTAATGAACTTACTATCGTGCTTATAATTTTTATTATAAAATAAAACCAAAACTTTAAGAACCCTAATAACTTTTTTTTGCCAAAAGTCATGCTTATGAAATTCCCTTGAAGAAAGTGTTCAAGCAAAACAAGTTGTTTGATGATAAGTGCAACTCCCAAAGCTCACCCTAACTTTCCCTTAGAATATGGGACACGGTCCCATGAGACACTTACTATGGAAAGGGACTAGGAGTCACATCAAGAGAAGAGTAAAGGAGAGCAAGTCTTAAGAAGTAAATGAAGGCAACGGTCAAATCAACTGGTACTGGAAACTGCCATCTCGAAACTGATGCAGAACACACAATATTTTAGCATTAATTCAGCACGCTTTTGATGGGGACAGGGGACCTAAAAGTACGGCGCCTCTCACAAAGCCCAAAATATAGAAATCGCAAACTGTATTTCAAAAAGACGCGCGTATCATCCCACCTGGCATAAAATCTGCTCAAATGATAACGACAGTTAATAGGGTATCCAAATCGGAGAAGCAATATTTCTGATAGTTTCATGCATTGGGTGCTTAATTCTGTAAGTGTCGATGGCGTTTCTACACTGTACCACTGTGGAGTATAAGGGTCGAGCATCTACGGCGTGGATGTATACTCATTGTGTATGTGTTTGTTTCGTGGAGTATATTCAGTGTGTATATATCTGTGGCGGGGATAGCGGTGACCGGTTTAAAGAATTTGTAAATTCGCTCCATCCAATGGTCGAGATTTTCTCCTTGATTATTGGGGATTTGTATGCGTGCATGGCCACCTTGGTTCCGTTGCACTGTTAACCGCCTGTAAAATTTAGAGCCCCGAAGTAACTGGGGTTAAATGGAGGACTAGATCGATATTTAAGCTTTTGCCTGATGAGGAAGTACAATGAAGTGTGCGGATGAACCTTTTGATTAAACACAGTACATTTGGTTGTGTTGCTCCTTAGGCGGCACGTCTGTTTTGTTTCCACCTTCACGTCGCCGTTAATGTTCGGGCATCTTGTTCTACTCAATAATAGACGTTGCCCTTTTAACTTCTCTACATTTTCCCCATGCATTTTACTGATTTCTGCTGAAATGGGGAACAGCTGGTGGAAGAGCTCCAACTTGTAATACACAGAGGTATGTTCAAAGGACGTTTTTTAAATGGTTTTCATACCCTAAAGTTCAAAACCAGGAAAAACGATATAGTTTTTCAAGGCCCCTATGGTTGTAGGCTTGCAGGTTGGCTTTAATTGTGGGTATTAGAGTTTTTACTTTTTTAATATTTTTTGGTTTCTGGTTTGGTGTGGTTTATAAAGTGTAAGGAAATTTGTGAAGGTAGAGTTTTTTCAGTATGAGTAAGGGAAAGCTTGTAGTTGAAGTGATTGATGCACACAATCTTATGCCCAAGGATGGGCAAGGTTCAGCTAGTCCATTTGTGGAAGTGGACTTTGACAACCAGAGGTTTAGAACCCAAGCAAAGCAAAAGGACCTTAACCCTGTGTGGAATCAGAAGCTGGTCTTTGACATCATTGAGCCTGCAAACCTACATAACATGACTGTGGATGTTAATGTCTATAACGAGAAGAAGTCATCCCATCAGAGAAACTTCTTGGGTAAGGTGAAGATAGTAGGTACTAGCATTGTCAGGCAAGGTGAAGAGGTGTTGCAGAGGTTTGCCTTGGATAAGAGGAGTATTTTTTCACATATCAAGGGTGAGCTTGGCTTGAAGGTGTATTACATTGAGGAAAAAGGTGGAAACAATCCAAATTCTGAGAAAAAGAGCAAAGAGGAGAAGTCTGTTGATGATAAGAAAGAGGGAAAGCAGCACCAGCAACAACAACAACAACGACAGCAGAGTTCACAACAGCAGGGGAAGGTTGTTGAGGAGAAAAAGGCAGAGGGAAAGCCTGTGACAATGCATGCTACTCCCCAGCCAGCGGATTATGCTCTGAAGGAAACTAATCCCCATCTGGGTGGTGGGGGTGTAAACAGAGACAAGACAACCAGCACCTATGA
This sequence comes from Cryptomeria japonica, assembly GCF_030272615.1. Taxonomy (NCBI): domain Eukaryota; kingdom Viridiplantae; phylum Streptophyta; class Pinopsida; order Cupressales; family Cupressaceae; genus Cryptomeria; species Cryptomeria japonica. Next base: position 666,093,160 of record NC_081415.1, on the reverse strand, counting down.
TCTAGTTGAGCAAATGCAGTATTTGTATGCCAGGGTCGTCAAGGCTAGGGACCTTCCTGGAAAGGACATAACTAGTGGAAGCTCTGATCCTTATGTTGAGGTGAAGCTTGGGAATTACAAAGGAACCACCAAACACTTTGAGAAGAAGTCTAATCCTGAGTGGAATCAGGTGTTTGCATTCTCAAAGGAGCGGCTGCAGTCTAGTGTTCTGGAGGTGGTTGTGAAAGATAAAAGCTTTATTAAGGATGATTTTATTGGGAGGGTTAGCTTTGATTTGAACGAAGTGCCCACAAGGGTGCCGCCTGATAGTCCCCTGGCGCCTCAGTGGTATAGGTTGGAGGACAAAAATGGAGAATCAAAAGTGAAAGGTGAGTTGATGCTGTCTGTGTGGATGGGTACACAGGCAGACGAGGCATTTCCAGAAGCATGGCATTCTGATGCTGCTGCAGTCCATAGTGATGGGTTGACCAACATTCGGTCAAAGGTTTATCTATCTCCCAAGCTGTGGTATGTAAGAGTGAATGTAATTGAAGCTCAGGATTTGCTGCTCTGTGATAGGGGAAGGTTTCCTGAACTAAGTGTTAAGGTGAAGCTGGGAAACCAAATGATGAAGACAAGAATAGCTCAGAGTAAAACCACTAGCCCCCTGTGGAACGAAGACTTGGTTTTTGTAGCAGCAGAGCCATTCGAAGATTATCTTGTCCTTTCGGTAGAGGACAGGTTGGGTCCTAATAAGGATGAAATATTAGGAAGGACTGTAATCCCCTTGACAGCAGTTGAGAAGCGTGTGGATCATAGAATTGTCAACTCAAGGTGGTTTAATCTTGAAAAGAATATTGCCTTAGATGGGGATAAGAAAAAGGAAAAAGAAGTCAAGTTCTCTAGTAGGATTCATTTGAGAGTGTGTCTTGATGGCGGATATCATGTGCTGGATGAATCTACCCTTTACAGCAGTGATCTAAGGCCCACTGCTAAGCAGTTGTGGAAGCCTTATATTGGTATTTTGGAGGTTGGTATATTGAGTGCCCAAAACTTGCTTCCGGTGAAGACAAATAATGGTAGAGGGATGGCTGATACTTACTGTGTTGCAAAATATGGCCAGAAATGGGTTAGGACAAGAACGGTCATAGATAGCTTTAGTCCAAAGTGGAATGAGCAATACACTTGGGAAGTCTATGATCCTTGTACTGTCATAACAGTGGGAGTTTTTGATAATTTGCAAATCAGAGTACCTGACAAAGCAACAGGAGCTAAGGATATGCGGATTGGGAAGGTGAGGATTCGCCTATCTACTTTAGAGACAGATAGAGTTTACACCCATTCTTACCCTCTTCTGATGCTTCACAATTCAGGAGTAAAAAAGATGGGCGAGCTTCAGCTAGCTGTTCGTTTCTCATGTTCATCTCTGGTAAATATAATGCAAATTTACACACACCCATATCTGCCTAAGATGCACTATTTATATCCTCTTTCTGTTGCTCAGCTAGAATGCCTAAGGTACCAAGCCATAAACACTGTAGCAATGAGGCTCAACAGGGCTGAACCTCCTCTTAGAAGAGAGGTAGTGGAGTATATGTTAGATGTGGATTCTCATATGTGGAGTATGCGCCGCAGTAAGGCCAACTTCTTCCGCATAATGTCAGTACTGTCTGGACTTGTATCTATAGGCAAATGGTTTGATGATATACGCAATTGGAAGAATCCTATTACTACTGTTTTGGTGCATATCTTGTTCCTTATTCTTGTCTGGTACCCAAAGTTGATATTGACAACCTTTTTCGGGTACATGTGCCTGATAGGCATTTGGCATTACCGATTTAGGCCTCGGAATCCACCCCATATGGATATCCGCCTCTCTCAGGCAGATGCTGTTAGTCCAGATGAACTGGATGAAGAATTTGATACATTTCCCACTTCCAGGAATGCTGAAATTGTGAGGATGCGCTATGACAGGTTGAGAAGTGTTGCAGGTAGGATACAAACTGTATTTGGAGATTTCGCCACTCAAGGAGAAAGGTTTCAGTCCCTCTTAAGTTGGAGGGATCCTCGAGCTACAACTATATTTATTACCTTCTGCTTCCTGGCTTGTGCACTGACCTATGTCATCCCTTTCCAAGTGTTGGCAGTGCTTGTTGGTGTGTATTTGCTGAGGCATCCAAGATTTCGCAGCAAGCTTCCTTCTGTTCCTCTCAATTTCCTCAGGAGGTTGCCTGCACGAACTGACAGCATGTTGTAACAAGGTTGTTGCTGGTTCCTACAAAGGATGTCTGGTTTTTATTTGCTTTTTTATCATAGCTTGAACAGTTATGGATTCAATTGGCTCATCTTATTCAAGCACAATTGTACTGAGGTTGATTTGTATTTTTTAGGATTGCTAGTATTTGTTTCTGCAATATTATGATAAAGATGCATTACAATGAACAGGATTGTATGATAAATATTTGTAATTGCTGCTGTTTTTGAATCTCTTTTCTTTATATAACACTGTTGGGAATTTATGATGTCTTCTTATGTGTATGGCTTTGGGTATCCTTTTCTGATTAATTATCTACTGTGTTGGAAACTTATGATGTCTTTTAATATTGTATGGTGTTGGTTTGAATTTTATTTTATCTGAAATTTTGAGAAAGTTTGTTGTTTTGGATGGCAAAATAGCATAGATGTTTTTAGTTTGCGTGAATTTGCAATGCATATTGTTCTTAAGATTGATTTTTGGATTCCATTCAATAATCATCCAGTACTTGTAATTCCAGAGGATTTATACAACTCAAAGTTATTTAGTGTTTTTGGAAGGGTAAGTGGCAAATGTTATGGTTACTCCAGTTTGGAATCCTGAAGCAAGGAAATTGATATGGTCACCCTATTTTAGTCTTGAACACTCCAATTACATTTCAGTTTGAGGAAGTAACTAGTTACTCTGAAACTAGTTGCTAGCTGAGCGCAACGCCTGTAATTTCAATAGGGTGCAACAACCCAGATGTAAAGCAGCAAAAAAGAGGTCAACTAAGAATTTGAACAAATAGGATTCTACTCTAGAGATTGGCAAGGAGATTATTCCTGACATTTTGGGGCAGGTCAAAGTCAGTTTTAATTTTCTTCTTGCTGGAAATCATGGTTGTCCCCATGGGGATATTCTGAACCCTGTGTTCTTGTATGATCGTTATGTCAAATTATAGACATGTAGTAACTCTTAAATTGTAACTCAGAAAATGTTATATTTATCATTCAAATTGTTATGAGATCCATATTATACGTTCACAAATCCATCCATCTTCCATGATTATGAATTATTCATTTAACACTCATTACATCTTAAGTAACTCTTTCTAGCACTATGCATAAAATATGCATTGATTCTAAACTTTATTATAGGTTGATTTCCAAATTATACACTTGAATACCTATAAATCTCACAAGAAAGCTCTAATTATGGGTTGACCCAGATTATCTGACTGATTAGATGGCAACGACCAAACTAAATATCAATTTGGGTTTTATTATTTAAAAACTGACCATGCTGATCAAAGCTGTTCTTCATTTTGTTCTTGAATTTGGATTTGTAGATCTATTTTTTCTTCAAGATAAGGTCTCCTTGTTTCTATTTTAAAGATACATAGTTGTAATTTTTATGTTTGATGGAAGAATGTGTAAGGTGTGTAACTTTCTTTGTTGAAAGTTGAACATGCAGGGGGTTTATACTTGTTTTGATGTTTATTGAAATTTTGAAATTTTGTTTTGATGCTGATTTTAAAGGGTTGAATCTAATTTGGTAAGGATGATGGTGTGTCACATAAGGTGTGATTGGGTTAGGTTTCATTTATTCCTTTGACAAAATAGTTCTCCTTTGACAATATGGATCTCCTTACTCATGACAGATGGCAGTTTAGATGGAGGAAGCTTTTAAATATATTGTAATAATACTTGTATATTTATGCCTTGTTTACTTATAAACAATTTGAGATTTCATCTTTCATGGATCTATTGAAAAAAGGAGAAATAATATGAAAAGGTAAAGGTGAGGAAAATAGTTCCAATTATTAAAATTCAAACTAATTCTATAGTTTACCTTCTAACATTAAAAAGAAGAAAAATAACATTTTTGAAGTGCTTTAAAATGATTATAAGAAATTGGTTTGTGATGGGGTGTATGTTTATATCATATATGAACATTTATTTCATAAAAATTATGAGGACGAAAGAGACATAAGATTTTATTTCTATATGGAGGGAAATATATGTGGAAATGTTCATAGCTTTATAATTGAAGAGAATTGAAAATTGTGTGATCCAAATTGTAATGTTTTGGAATTTGGAATAGCAAATCTCATATTAGTATTATAGTATTAGTATAAATTCCTTGGTAGGGTGGCTAATATTAGTATAAATTCCTTGGTAGGGTGGTTGTGTCCTTAGAGGACATGTTCTACTAGTCAATTTGCAAAAAAATATGTATAAATAATAAAAAACAATTCTTTTAGTCATGCATATATTTTTAGGAATGTTCATGTAGATTTAGGTTTCTTTTAGTACATCAAACTAAAATGTTTCCTTGCTTAAATGTGAATGATAATGTTAATGTTTATGATGATAGGAGAGGATAGGATGTTTAGAATAAACACGTTAAATGTTTTTCAACATGGGGGCATAACAACATATCATTCAAACTTTTGTTTAGTCAACCTTAGATAGGAAGGGTAAAGGCAAGGATCACCTAAATTCAAATTTAAATTTTCAAAATTTGAAGACACTACAAGTTTTTACAAAGTCTACCCATGCTTAGGTACTATGGAGAGCATATATAGAAGGCAATCTTGTACCATGACATCTTACAAGGGCCATTATTTTATATGGACCTTGATGACATTCTTGGATTTTTAAATATTTACTTTAAATGCATGATTGTGAGTGTTACACACTTTGAAATGCATGATCAATAAAGGATTTACATACACCTCAATGTAGGGAAAAAATCTCATGGAGGAATTTGCATACCGATGCTATTTTCCGTTTAGTTTTGGATTCATTTTGAGGTGAATGCCTTGATATACACATTGACAAATGTGTAATTTTGTGCAAAGTCAAGTCCCTTGTCCTTATGTCACCTATTATTATTTACACATTTCATTTATACTTAACACTTACCCTCATCCATATGTGTGTACATTTCATGTATGTATTACACCTATGCATGCATATAATTTCCCACACATACACATTTTGCTTTGTACCTTTCATGCTCAAGGACTAGTTTATAGTCGCAAAGATGTTTTGATTTGTCATTGTATACACCTAAAAATGACTAGAGATAATTAAATAAGTATTAATTATGTATTTAATGGCTTTATTCTTCTATCAATAAATAAATTGAATAATTTATTTATTTGATTCACTTATCTTATTCTTCTAAAACAATTTATTAATTAAATATTAATTATTTAATTAAATAGTCCAAATTCATCACAATTCTTCTAAAGTCTATCCCAACTAAATAATCCTAAATTATTTAATTATCTATCTAACCTAAGTCTTCAATTCTAAAATCCACACCATCTTTACATCTCATCTCCCACTTCATCACCATGTGGCTAAAATAATTAAATATTATTCATATTTAATTAGCTAATTATCTTCAACGCCATCCTTAGTCAATAGAATGAGGAAAACTATGTGTTCTCTTATCTCCTATATTCTCCCTCTCATCCTTACATCTTAGAGGGTGGTTTTGTCCACTTGTCCTAGGAAGCCTAAATCTTCTCTAACCTCCCTAGATTGTTGACTCCTTCATTGTTGGCATTATGTCGTCATTGATGTCAACTAGTATGGATTGGTCACCGGTGAGTAGGTAGTGGTAACCGGTATGGGTGAAGTAAGTAATGATGTCAACTGGTATGAAGGATGGAGTGTGTAAGCAGACATAAAAGGTATGTTACCGGTACACATGAAGTGAAGCATCTACCGGTAAAGAAGGGCCACCGACAAGCAAGCAAAGAAGAACAAAGGGATGTGATCATAGATAGACAAGAGAAGTATAATGCAATCGGTAAATGGATTCAGCGGATGGACCAACATGTTTGATGGAAGACCAAGTTAATCCATCGGTAGAGAAGGGGTTAGCAGGTATGAACGTCCATCGGTGAAGTTAGGTTATACCGGTAAGGTGAAGTTGAACTAGTAGTATGTCTTGGTCGGTGAACGATGTCAAACCGACTATGCAGTCTGAGCATAGGTGGATGTCGACAAGGATGACAGGTGGAAAATAGGTGGCAAGCACGTAGAGGTCGGTGAAGTGCTCATCGACGTAAAAGTTAACAAGCATGTCGGCATTAATGAAGAACCTGCATATCATGGGATGATGGCAGAATGTTGCGGCTCCAGGGAGACAAGGTGGCAAGGTGATTGAATTGACCTTGCAGGACGATCTGATCCTTGTACTCGTTGGCTGAAGGAAACAACCAAGCTATTAAAGGTGATTGACAGAGCAACACCGCAAAGCATGTTGCAGACATCCAAAAATAGAAAAACGCGCACTGAAAGGCGAAGAGATGGGGGTGTTGTTTAATATGATCCAGATCATCTTCCCAGAAAAGCAAATCAAATCAGATCTAATACGGATTGAGTTGGTGAAGGAAAACCCTAACATGCCACCGTTTGAGTGTTGCTTTTGGCGGGAACCCTCACACATAAATATGTGAACTTGAGACTGAGAATGATTGATGTTGGATGCAAGTTGTGAGAGAAAAGAGAGTCTGAGCAAGAAGAAAGACTATTTGTCTAAGAGTTCTTTCACAGAGAGAGAGTGTATGTTAACAGGTTGAACCGGTGAGAGGTTCTAACTGGTAGAGACAGAGTAACCGGTGAACTGTTATAGTCTTAATAGTCAAGCATATCGGTAGGTATTGAAAGGTTAGGAAGGCATTCAAGTGTGATACTGTGTCGGATGAGGTTCTGAGAAAGAGGAGGCAGAGAGAAATCGATAAGAGATCAGAGAGAGCAATCTGATAACCAACAGAAGAAGGACTAACCAGTGAAGCAGATGAAGTTGATAACCGGTAGACATCCATTGATCAGGTGTTGCAGAACTCATTTGCGACTAAGTGTTATCATTGCATTAAAATTGTATTTCATTATATTACACCAAGTTGGTGCTTGGTGCAGGGGTTGGTGCTCCTTAGGTTGGTGCCCTAAATCAGTAGGGGTTGGTGCTCCTTGGTTTGGTGCCCTAAATCATTGTAATATGTTGTTTCATTGTGAGGCTGGATTGGAGCAGTAGACTCCAACAACATTTCTCACTGAGGCTTTTCCCATATTGGGTTTTCCTTGTACATCTGGTGTTGTGGGTTATGCATTTCTGTGTTTGTCTCTTTTGATATCCTCTCATATCTTACCAGTTTGATTTCTTAGTCTTTAGGTTGTTAACTAGTACTCAAAGCTTGGTTTAAAGAGAAAATATTTTTAGGAACCACTGATTCACCCCCCCTCTCAGTGGTACATTGTGCTCAACATTCATGTCTTAGGAAACCTATATTCTCTCCAACCATCCTATATCTTTGGATTCCTCATCCTTGATCAAGGTGAGCACATTTCCATGTGTCTTCTCTTTCCACCTTTTCCTCTATCATGTCATCGTAGGAGGAACATCTTCGCCCTTTGTCTCTTATGGGTAAGTGCACCAAGATGGTGAACAAAAAGAGGGGTATAAACCTAAACTTCAAAGAGATATTTGAAGGTCATGCACTCAAAACTAGGAGTTGAGAAAAGAATAAGAATTGTAATACTCTGAATCTAGTTTCTAAAGTACTAATTTTTTTTAAAATTGGATAAGATTAAGAGGATCAAACCTCTCATGCACAAAAGATTGTTCCTGATTTTTTCAAAAAAACATAACATAGTTGTTTTTGTGTGCTGCACAAAACATATAGTTAGATTTAGTATTTTGCAAAACCCCTTGGTAGGATGATAGGTAAGAGTGAGATCTAGAAGTTGTGTATTTTTTTGTAATTTTTCGTTGAGTATTTGTTTTTCTATGATTTTTTGAAGTGACCGCATCCTGAAAATTTGGTACATGTTCATGCGCTGGGCATAACTTGCATCAAAATAATAAAAAATGCAAACTTCTTTTCTTAAAATTGTATAGAATCTAGCGTAGAACAATAATATGTAATTTTTTTTAATTTGGTCAAGTATATCAAAATTTATTTTAAAAAATGGTAGACATATGTCTGTGAGGACTGTCAAGGCACTGGTAAAGAAAATTAAAGTTTACTACGCTAATGTTGTCCAAAAATAGAAAAATTTATATGGTTAGAAAGATGAGAAGACATGTGAGATTATGGTGGTAATTTTAGGGATACCCACTTGATTATTTGTAAACCTGATGATGACGAAGTCGAGAAATCATGTTGGAAGATGAAAAAACGTGTAAAGGGACAAAAATGGAGGGAAAATGGGCTTGCAAGACTTAGGGTTGTTTTCCAACCCTCTTACCAAGCCAAAACCCACATGGGTTCTGATGTGCAAGATAACTTGCTCGGTTTTTAAAAAACAAAAAGTACCATTCATAGTTCTACATAACCCATACGGGTTATGTAGAACTAAAACCATCATTTTGAGTTTCACAAAACCCATACAGGTTATGAACACATCAAAATGTATTCTTGTAAACTTATCATTTACCACACACACACACACACACACACACACACATATCTGTGTGTGTGTGTGTGTGTATTTGTATACATGAATGTCTCTCTTCTTTTCCTCTCTCTCTCGTCTTCCTTCCCTCATCACCGTCTCTGTCTATTTTGAGCCCTAATTATCCTCCTTGAGTTCTATCTCATCTCTCTCCCCCTCACACTTCTCTCTCTGTCGAGTCTCTCACCCTCTTCTCCTTCTCGTTCTCTCTACCCCATGTCTCTCACCCTCTCCTCCTTCTCCTACCCACTCTCCCTCTCTCTCTCTCTCTCTCTCTCTCTCACACACACATTATCCTATCCTACTCTCACCCTCTCCCCCTTGATGCAAAGCCAGGCAACAAACTAGGTGAAAACCTTCTCTTACCCACAACTACTATGTCCAAAACAAGTTCTTTTGTTTTTTCAAGGTGTAAACAACACACCTACCAAATACTCAACTCACACAACAATTTGTGTGACCAGATCCATACTGATTTAGCATCTTCTGGTATCGGTAGGATGAAAACACTCTACCCTTGTGTGAATGGCAGACAATCTTTCGGTACTAGTAGGATGGAAACCTATTGGATTTTATCTATTGGTGGTCCAACCAACACAAAACACCCATAAGATCTGGCTATCATGTGTTAGGGGACACTTGTCTCACAATTGTCCTTTTGTCTACTAGCCCTACTGGTTGAGTTCTCCAAACACAACTTAACAAAATTCCAAAGGAGAAGACAAACTAAAGGTAGATTCATATACCCTTTATCTAGTTACACAATTCCCCAAAGGATTAGACTCTAACCACAAGTTGAAAGGTTTGTAGCCTTACTATCCTTCCAGAACTATTAAGCCAATTAGGCCTAATTTACAAAGCAAGTACCCCTTGTATTAGTCCTCTGACTAAACCAACACTTTTGAAATGTGGGGTAAGGTTTCAAACCAACAAATCCAAGGTTTCAAGACTTGATCCCATCTTCTTTGTCTTTTGTAAGTGATTTCCACTTCTACAGTTCAAGCGATCACATAGAGATGCCCGCCTAGGGTCAATTCAATCTCTTTAGACTGGGAGCCTCGCTGCAAACCAACACAAAAATCTTATGATACAATGGACCTTCTAACATTTTCCCACAGGTTGTTTGGTCCTCTCGTAAAAATGTCAGATTAAAGGCATCTTTATAGTGAAACCCTAGGTGTCGGCAGGGTTTGTGACCAGTCTGGTTAGTTTTTGATGGATCTCTACAACCCGATTGCTAAGAAACATAAAAATTAATTCAAATTAAAGGTAAGAGACTTCCCTAACTCATCCAATTGGTTTCAGGCATCCACCAATCCGTACTAGTCAGAAATGAACAACAAAACACAAAATTTCAAAAAACTCCAAATATATTGTGTATGCGGGAAAAGTGGGCGAATAAAACTTAATATGTGAAAATTTATTAGATACTAGTCCACACACACACACAAGACTTCTTGATGCAAGCTATGGAGTAACGTAGTGTTACTCAGCTTCCCAAGGAGGGTCCCATGGTTCTCTATCTCACAATGTCCCTCAAACCAACGTTTTTGCTCTCAGATCATTGAGCAAAATGGTTTAGGGATGGCAAATATGAGAACGAGAGATGCTTTTGATTGATTTTAGTATGAGATGTGTTGTAAGCTATGTATGATGCTAAAATGCAATAAACTAACTATAAGATGACAAGGTTAGTAAACAAACTATCCTAGCATACTATATTTAGTCTATGATTGAACTAAAATGATAAAGAAATTATTCTAAACATGCATATTAGTCTAATTCCTGATTTAAAGAGAGGCTAAATGATGAGCATAAAGATGATATGAAAAAGCTTGAAAGTATTTGAGCATAAGTATAATGCTTCAAATTTGAAAGATGATTGTTAAGAATGGAGGAATGAGAGCTCTATTTATAGCACAAACAGGGCAATGGATGGTCAAGATTGAAAGGTTTAATCAAGGGCCAGGTTTGAAAGTTGGGGATCCATGTGCATAATTTGTACCAATGAAATGGTGACAAGTGTCAATATAGGATTGGGTTGAGAGAAGAGGTTGGAGGCATTAAAGGCTTGAGAAGACCTCATGGTTATCTAAAGGCTAAGAGTCAAGTCTAAGTTAGGCTTACCCACTGGATTAAGAGTTAATCCAAGGATAAACCTTTGTGCAAATGATTAAGAGATAATCATGGTCAAAGCATTAAATGCCTGATGAGACCCTTGGGTTGGATAGAGGTTGAGTCAAAACAAATGTTTTAACCATGTGGGAGGGTTTGAATTAACCATTAATGGTTATTGGAGACTTTGGGGATTAAGTGGTTGAAGGTTGGAAGCCTTCAATGGTTTTCAAAGACTTTAAGGGTTTTGGTGGTTGAAGGTTGAAAACCTTTAATAGTTATCAAAGACTTTAGGCCATTTTGAGAAGTGACTTCCCTTTGCTTAGGGATGTGACAAAATTTAGAGGGGGGTTATGTTAATTAGAAGCAATTAGAAGATTCTAGAAGGGATTAGGAAGGGGTTTGGGATTTTGCAAGTGGATGGAGGGATAATAGGATTTAATTGAATTAAATGATTTTCATTCAATTTGGTTACAATTAAATAAATTTGATTTATTCAATTTAGGATAACTATTTAATTAAATTTGAATTTAATTAAAAGTGGACAGGGGGGATTTAATTGAATAAAATGATTTATTCATTAAATGGATATAGTGAATTTTATTTAAATAAATTGAGTAATTTACTTAATAAAATAGAAGAATGTGGATAATTTAATTAAACTGGATTTAATCAAATAGAAAAATGAACATAAAATATTCATTTAGGAATATGGTCATTTTTATACGTCTACATTTTGCCCCTCTTTGAAGTGACGTGTGTGCACATGTTATTTCAAAGAAAATGATGTGTTTTTGTGATTTTATGATCAAATGCAATTTTTGTTGTGTCGCTCTTTTGATTTGTCAGTCGTGCCCCAGATTTGATGTGATGCCCCAGATTCGAGATTTGATGGTGATGCCTCCTCGGGAGATGAATCAATATTTTTTTGGAAAATTTTTTATTTAAATTGATGAAGTTCGTATGATGTGTAGGATTCCGTGCTTGTAGAAAGTGTGTAAATTGATTCATCTCCCGATAAAGTACAACTGTTTTGGTATAGGGGAGACCGCGACCATATTACAGGTCCAGTTGGCTAACCCTAATTTCATTTTCCTCTTATAAAAGGGGAAAAGGGGTTGATTTAAAGTCATTTGTGCTTTATTGACTTTGAAGAAAAGAGAATTTGCTCTGGAGAGAAAATGCCTATTCCCTATCACAGACACCGTTTCGAGCGCGTTCGGAGGTACCAGAGACCAGTAGCGCGTGGACCACCAGTAAGTCAACGTTTTTGACCCCTTTTGGATTTTTCATTTTGTCGTTTTCAGGTGTTTTTTGAATTTTAAACTTCGAACAGTTCGTTTTAGCGCGTCTAAAACGTAATTTAGCGCATACGAAGTGTAGAGTAGCGCATCAAGGTCAATTTTAGGGGTTGCGCTCGAAAATGTTTTGCTAGCGCATAGGATCTGTAGGTTAGCGCGTGTAGATAAAATAGCGCATGCAAAGGCTTTGGTAGCGCGTAGGCATGACCTAGCGCATAGGAGCTGTCGGGGTTCGCATAGGGAAAGGGGTTTAGCGCGTAGGACTAACCTAGCGCATAGGGGTGAAAGGGTAGCGTCTAGGAGGCATAGATTAGCGCGTAGATAGGTTCTAGTGCATAGGACAGATTAGGTAGCGCAACGGAAGAAAAGAGTAGCGCGTGGATATATTCTAGCGCATAGGGCAGATAGGTTAGCGCGTAGGACAAGCAGCCTAGCGCGTGGGTTTGTTTTAGCGCAGTGAAGGTCTGTTTTAACGCATCCAAGAAAAATTTGCAGTTTTTGGCCGAGTTTGAAAAAGTTGTGGTTTTGTGTGCCTGTTGTGTTTTTGATGCATTTATCCAAGATGAGTATTTGTATAACTTGTTTTGATGTGCAATTTTCCAAGTTATGTATAGATTATCAAGCTGTTGTTTTGATCAAAATATGATTTATTTGCGTTATCTGTTTCAAGTTCAATGTGTGTGAAAGCCTGAGTTGTTTTACAAGCCAATATGGGTTGGAAACTTGAGTTGTGTTACAAGCTGATATGGGTGGGAAACTTGAGTTGTTTTACAAGTTTATGTGATTTTGGTACTTGAGTTGTTTTACAAGTTTTGATATGGTTTTTGAGAACTTGAGTTGTGTTACAAGTTGATATGAAATGATAGGATTTTGAACTTGATGTAGATGAGCAAATTTGTTTCATGTTGTTGATGTAAGTTTGATTTTGATATCTTTGTTTTGATGTGGAAACTGATATTGGATTTGTTTTGTTTGCTGATAGGAGCGATTGGGTATTGTGCAGTCGAGGGAGAGATTCCCGAGACCATGGACGCTGATACCACGTCTGTCACAAACAGACTTGGATATTATTGAGAGATGTGGATTGACCTCGCTTCTTGATATGCTGCGGTTCACTGTGAACCGGGGACTTTTGACAGCATTGGCAGAGAGGTGGCACAGTGATACGAATACCTTTCATTTTGCCACTGGAGAGATGACCGTGACACCGGAGGATTGCTACCGGATATTGCGCATTCCTGTGGTAGGGGCCATTTTACCTTATGAGCAGACAGAGGAAGGCGGCACAGAGGCACTGCACCGTACATTTCATGATGAGAGTGTCTGTGGCTATGAGATCCCCTGGTAGGAGTTTTTGGATCTGGATTATGCACCGCTACCATCGGTATTGGCAGGATTCATTGGGGGATTCCTTTGTCCTGATCGCAGGTCAAAAGGATTTTCAGTAGGATGGGGGCTGGTCCTGGAGCAGATGGTTACACAGGGTCGGAGATTTGCATGGGGGTCAGCGATGTTGGCCCATCTTTACAGGAGCCTGCATGAGGTAGTATACCTCGGTTATGGGAGCTTATCAGTGGGTGTGACCCTATTACAGGTATGGTGCTGGGAGCACATCCCAGTAGCGAGGCCATTGGCAGACAGAGATAGGCCCGTAGGTGCAGCATACGCCTATGGATACAGAGGCCTAGTTGTCCAGCGTAAGCTGGGCAAACTAGAGCACTGGAGGAGAGTTTTTGATGACATAGATACGGTTACCTGGAGACCGTATACAGGTTGCGAGGTGTGGGTAGAGGATGGGATAGAGATGTCGTTCATTTTCATGATGAGGTATCTAATTGGGAGGACTCCGTTCGTCATTGAGCGGTTTTTGGTGACCTGAGTTTTGCGGCAGTTCGGGAGGCAGCAGGGGATTCCGCAGGGAGCGTGCTTGTATGCACGACGGCAGCAGGATGTGGCCGATTGGGGGCCGACTATTGATAGTGCCGTGGCGATAGAGGAGTTTACAAGGTTAGCTGGGCAGGTCTGGGACTATGCCCCAGAGATTCAGGATGCTGGGATGACTGAGGAGTTCACTCGTTTGTTTGTTGCGCGGGCAGTGGCGAGGATCTCAGATCCCGAGGAGATGAGGCCAGCATTTGATTCGGATGGAGAGGAGGGGGGAGATGATGGAGATGACGGAGACGATGGAGATGATGGAGGAGGTAGAGGAGCCAGGGGGAGGCAGGGTGGCAGAGGTGTGCAGAGAGCGGTACGGCAGGGTAGGATTGAGAGGGGGAGAGGAGGATTGGCCATTGGAGGCGGGAGAGAGGGGAGAGTGACAGAGGTGCTAGCTGCAGTGGGGGGAGAGGAGGAGGTGGTGAGACCAGCACAGAGGAGGAGGGTAGATATACTCCCACCTCCCGTACCTAGGACAGGGCGAGTGGGAGGGGTTCCTCCAGCTCAGGGACCACTGCGGGTCCAAGTGTCGGGTCATGTAGAGGATGCACAGATCCGGACCCTTCAGATTACTATGCAGCAGCTGCAGGCACAGATTTTGACCTATCAGCGACAGATTTCTCAGTTGACCACTGAGAGAGATACGGAGATAGAGAGGCGAGGTCGAGCAGAGGAGGCTTTAGCGACTGTGCAGAGAGCAGCGGCGGGTGGTCCTTTGAGAGACACCCTTAGAGAGCTGACACAGAGTGTCTAGGAGGCGGAGTATTACAGGCGGCATTATGAGGCTGTAGTTCCCAGAGACCGGCGTGTAGAGAGTTTTGCACAGTCGAGATCGAGTCGATCTCGAACTGCCGGGACACGATCTGAGAGCCGAGGAGTGACTGGGTCGGCGAGACAGGACCCTCCTGGAGATCCAGGGGCGAGCGTATCTGGAGCTAGACAGGACCCTCCTGGAGATCCAGGGGCGAGTGCAGCTGGAGCGAGACCATCTCCGTCCGGAGATAGTCATACTTGAGAGACAGTGTCTCTGTTGTATTTTTTAGCATTGTATTCTTTGTACTGGACATAATTTTGACACAATTTGTAGATTTTGATCATTTTTTGAGAGATATATATACAGAGCACCATTTTTGATCGATGTGATGTGTTTATGGATGCATTTTTATGTGTACTACTTCCTTTTTATATGATGATGTAATGTTTACATATATGATGTAATGTATGATGCAGGATGTATGTTTTTATATGCTGTGAGATGTATCTTGAAAATGAGATGCATGATTTAATATGCTGCTACATGTAATATGATATGATGTAAAATGATGTAATAATGATGCAAAATGATATGCGATAATAATTGTAAAATGATATGCAACTAATTGTAAAATGATATGCAACTAATTATTTTTGGAGCATCTCTCATTCGATATTTGCCATCCGATATAACCATTATTTGCTTTCTTTGTAAATATCATCATGGAGCATTTATTGATTTTTGGATATGTTGAAAATTTATACAAGCATAATGGTATATTTGAACCATAATGACCTGAGTAAAATTTACATGATATTTGATTTTGCAAGATAGCACAAGCGTCAAGGTATAATTGAACCAGGACGACCTGAGTGCATATTGCGTAAACATACAAGATTAGATCATTTATATGCGTGAAATGGAATCAGGCCTTCAGTGATATGCATCACGTCTCGAGGCAAATATTCACACAGTACGAGTGATCGCCTCTCAAACAGAAGACTAAGAAAATATTGGAAGTTCCTCATGATTTCTAGCTTTGAAGCTTTTTATGAGAGAAGGAGAAGATTCCAACAATTAAAAAGTTCAAAATGCAAAATAATCAAGACTTTAATGCGATAATGCAACACTTAGTACTTCAGAAAATCATCCATCCTTGAGTTTCTTGTGTAATTGTTTGTGTCACGCGCTAAGACAGGCTGTTGAAATTTGCTGTTAAGTTTGTTTGGAAAAACGACGCGCTACACTGTGCCTCCTACGCGCTAGCTGTTTTGTTCTTTGCGCTAACTTTGGGTATCTACGCGCTAATATTGTCCTGAGACGCGCTAGAATGTGTTTTGGATGCGCTAAAGGATTGTTCACTGTTTTGCCTTAGGATTGAAACGCTACTGTTTTAGTTGTACGCGCTATTTTGAATTTTGGATGCGCTAATAGAACTGTTACACGCGCTAAGATGTTGCTCTTACGCGCTAGACCACCCTGATTTTTCCTTTTTGGTGTTTTTGTGAGGATTTTGAATTTTGTTGAGAAAATTTTTAAGTGTGATGGATGATTTTCTGAAATAAAAAACGCAAGCACGACACACAAAGTACAATCATTTCACCTAATCTAACAGAAAGTGAATGTTCTATCGAGGATGTGTTCAAATCCCCAATGTTTTAACAGGTTTTGATACAAAGTAAGATACTTCAAAAAGACTCTTTATTCAAGGGTCATAAGTAACATCATAGCCCACTAGTCTCGATACTCCGTCAGCTCAAACAGCCGTGTCACCCCATAGAGGGCGCCCGTTTTTTTGCCTTTTGCCAGAAGTTAACAAAAAGTGAATTGCTTCACAGTTGAGTAGTTATCTTGGGAGATATATGGTGAGTAATCTCGGGGGCGGATTCTTCCCCACCCTTGCACTATGATGTTACAAATGTTTGGTTACTGACTCAGCTCAAAGTTTCTAATTCTATGGTTCGTAATCAGGCTTCCTGTTCGGCCGTCAGTGATAAACTCCTTCAGGAGGCTTCCCAACCTTTAGAACAAAGGCTTTACGTATCTCGAGGATACTGGGGGAAGGCTAATCACTGCGCGCAACCTTTGAAAAGGACTTTCGTCACTTTCCACATTTGATTATAGTGGGTTGGAATTCTTGGCGTCAAAGCCGTTTCCCACTTAGGTCATTCCCTTCACACCGGCCATAAACGGCTTTAAGAGTTGATTGCAACTCCTCGGGAAGACAGACCTACTAAAGGATTTTTAATGCATGAAGTACTGAAAGCGTAAGAGTGGTTTGGCTTTTTGATCACCCAGTTAAGGGGAGAGCATATACCTTCCACTTTCGAGACAAAGCAAACAATGAGGTTTTATTTTAGCCTTCCAAATCAGTGATTTTCTAAAATCTATGCAGAGATGTTGCTCCACAAAAACATGATGTTCTTTTTATTCGTTCAAAGCAATGATTGTCTAATCTATGAAAAAGAAATAGTCAACAAAGCAAATTCGAATGTTTTTGGAGGTCAACAAAAGAAAATCATCTTGCTGTAAAAGCCAATTTCCTCGCTTTACTTGCAAGAAACCGTTAAAACCCTGCAAATAAACAAAATGATAAGATTGTCAGTTGATTCGGGGGACTTCTACAAGTCTAGAATTTTAATTCGGTTACAATAAAAAAAAAATTGTTTTTTGTTTGTTTTGTCTGTGATGCGCTACAGAACAAACTGTACGCGCTACAATATGCTACAGATGCGTTATAGTTTCTTTTCTCTGCGCTATTCTGTTACCCGGATGCGCTACTCTGTGTGTTGTACGCGCTAATCTGTGTTTTGCTTTTTCCCGCGGTCCGTTATGCAGGAAAAATTTGAATCTGATGCGCTAACTTTTGGTTTCAACGCGCTGGAATATGTATTACAAGCGCTAAAAGGTTGAGCGGATGCGCTAATCTGTTAGGTATATGCGCTATTATGTGTTTTGCCCACGTTGAGACCTACAGGAAAGAGTTAGAGAGAGTCATGTGCTGCAAAAATGTTTCCACGCGCTAGTTTGTAGACCGCACGCGCTAAACAGGGAGCTGGATGCGCTAGACTGTTGGGTCGATGCGCTACTTTGTGTTATGCCCGCGTCGAGACCTACAGGAAAAATTGTTAAACAACATCATGCGCTAAGAAAAGGTCTTCACGCGCTAAAACAGAGAGCCCACGCGCTAAAACAGAGAGCTAGAAGCGCTAGACTGTTAAGCGGATGCGCTAATGTATGTTTTCGACGCGCTGATTCCTGTTTCCCGCGGACCTGCAAAAGTGATCAATTTGAAAAACCGATGTGTTATTGGGGGTCGGGCCCCACGGTGGGCGCCAGAAATGTATGCGGGAAAAGTGGGCGAATAAAACTTAATATGTGAAAATTTATTAGATACTAGTCCACACACACACACAAGACTTCTTGATGCAAGCTATGGAGTAACGTAGTGTTACTCAGCTTCCCAAGGAGGGTCCCATGGTTCTCTATCTCACAATGTCCCTCAAACCAATGTTTTTGCTCTCAGATCATTGAGCAAAATGGTTTAGGGATGGCAAATATGAGAACGAGAGATGCTTTTGATTGATTTTAGTATGAGATGTGTTGTAAGCTATGTATGATGCTAAAATGCAATAAACTAACTATAAGATGACAAGGTTAGTAAACAAACTATCCTAGCATACTATATTTAGTCTATGATTGAACTAAAATGATAAAGAAATTATTCTAAACATGCATATTAGTCTAATTCCTGATTTAAAGAGAGGCTAAATGATGAGCATAAAGATGATATGAAAAAGCTTGAAAGTATTTGAGCATAAGTATAATGCTTCAAATTTGAAAGATGATTGTTAAGAATGGAGGAATGAGAGCTCTATTTATAGCACAAACAGGGCAATGGATGGTCAAGATTGAAAGGTTTAATCAAGGGCCAGGTTTGAAAGTTGGGGATCCATGTACACAATTTGTACCAATGAAATGGTGACAAGTGTCAATATAGGATTGGGTTGAGAGAAGAGGTTGGAGGCATTAAAGGCTTGAGAAGACCTCATGGTTATCTAAAGGCTAAGGGTCAAGTCTAAGTTAGGCTTACCCACTGGATTAAGAGTTAATCCAAGGATAAACCTTTGTGCAAATGATTAAGAGATAATCATGGTCAAAGCATTAAAGGCCTGATGAGACCCTTGGGTTGGATAGAGGTTGAGTCAAAACAAATGTTTTAACCATGTGGGAGGGTTTGAATTAACCATTAATGGTTATTGGAGACTTTGGGGATTAAGTGGTTGAAGGTTGGAAGCCTTCAATGGTTTTCAAAGACTTTAAGGGTTTTGGTGGTTGAAGGTTGAAAACCTTTAATAGTTATCAAAGACTTTAGGCCATTTTGAGAAGTGACTTCCCTTTGCTTAGGGATGTGACAAAATTTAGAGGGGGGTTATGTTAATTAGAAGCAATTAGAAGATTCTAGAAGGGATTAGGAAGGGGTTTGGGATTTTGCAAGTGGATGGAGGGATAATAGGATTTAATTGAATTAAATGATTTTCATTCAATTTGGTTACAATTAAATAAATTTGATTTATTCAATTTAGGATAACTATTTAATTAAATTTGAATTTAATTAAAAGTGGACAGGGGGGATTTAATTGAATAAAATGATTTATTCATTAAATGGATATAGTGAATTTTATTTAAATAAATTGAGTAATTTACTTAATAAAATAGAAGAATGTGGATAATTTAATTAAACTGGATTTAATCAAATAGAAAAATGAACATAAAATATTCATTTAGGAATATGGTCATTTTTATACGTCTACATATTGTATTGCTCCAAACTCCAAAACATCATCAATTTTCATCAACTTCAACAACTATGCCAACAACAACCTGGAATCTATCCAAGTGGGCATAATATAGCCTCCATAACGGTTTCCAACCACTTTTCAAACTTTGGAGCTGTTGGAGGATTAGTTATCCCTTTTTACAACATTTTGCAATGACAACAAAAGTTGTCAATTTGCACTTTTCAAATTTGGTGACTCCAAGGTGTATTCAACCTATTCCAATGATTGGTCTGATGTTTCTAAGACCAATATTTATTTTCCTAACTCATGCCTAGACTTGTACTGACCCACATGGTCATTTATCCATGGTGGCTTATAAAATGCAACCATGACAATGTCTTACATCAATTCGGTCTTATTGACTCACAAAACTATCAGCCTATTACAAATGATCATTTTCACCTCATGGATGATATTAGGCTCTTTTAGACTTCATTTGTGTCTTTGGGTGCTCCTGCACCATATTCCCCGGGTGATTGAATCTCAAGTCCTCTTGAGATGAGTTCCTGCAATGTAGTCTCATGTTTCTTCATCTGGTCTTCATCCATCCATACTGCATCTGCCTCAAGGAGCCCTTGCCACTTGACAAGGTATTATTTGTAGACCTTATTCCTAGTTTTCTTTACAATCTTGGTGTCCAATATCCTTTCAATTTTGGTTGTCCCTTGACTTGGAAATTCTTTCAGTATGTCTGCAGCATCTTCCACCGGGAATGTACCATCTTCTTGCACTGTACCTTTGAATGGTGTCAAATTTGCAACATTAAAGATTGGGGATATACCTATATCTGAAGGTAATTGGCAGGGAAAACTTTAAGAACCCCCCCCCTTGGACAAGGTGTAAAAAATATGGTGAAAGCTGTATAATTCTCGAGGAAAATTTTAATTTTACTGGCGAATTTTTGCGGTTTACGAAGAAAAAATAATAATCTCCATTGGCGAATTAGTCGCAATCTCTCAAAGTTTGTGAAAAATCCCGGTGAATTGTAATGTTTTTAAAACCAAAAATAATATTTGCATGGGTGAATTGTAATGTTTTTAAAACCAGAAAAATATTTGCATTGGTGATTTCAACCTATTTTCAAACCATTAAAAAAAATATTGGCGATTTCAACCTATTTTCAAAACAAAAAAATAAAATATTGGGGGTTTCAAGCTATTTTCAAACCATAAAAAAAATATTGGTGATTTCAAGATATTAAGTCATTAAAACACGTGGCACACGGTCGTCAACTCTCTGCCTGAAAGACTGTCCATTAGTAAATCTCGCGACCTAGTGACAAGCCCTTACAACTCTATCTCTAACTCGCAAGCTGAAAATGGTAAGCCTTCATAACCTCGAGATCTAGCGACTAAGGGAAACTGAGCTACCATTCGCCATTCTCAACCACAAAATGGTAAGTCCTCATCACCATAGTGACTTCGAGATAGTGGTAACTTTAACCCTTGTCGTGTACTCGCCAACATAAAACTATTTATCTCTTAACCGCTAGCACTTCACTTGCAAGCTCGCGGCTTGATCAGGTCTTCAGACATTTAACTTCGCGAGCTAGCGATAACCATAAAACTTAACCACAAACTGTCTAGATGCTAGCTCGCGACCTAAAAATGCTAACATTAAACAAACATGAGAGCTAGCGACAACTGTATGAAATGAGTTACTCGCTAATTCTCGCGACTATAATGTATGACATCAGACCAACTTGAGACCTCACGACCAAAGCAATTTCATTAACAATCTCCAGCTCGGTAACATAAAATGCTAACATCCCAAAAGCTAGAGACCTCGCGATGTAAACCCAAACCAAGCTAGAGTCAAGGTTGATTAGACAAGCGAGGACAACAATTTCAGAGGCATAAAAGGATGGGATAGCTTCTGAGTTAGAGATGGGAGATCACGGATTTCTCTGAGAAATCAGAGCTCAGGTTGCTTGTTGTCAGGGATTTTGAAGCAGAATTTGTCCAATCAAGGAGGAATAAAATCAGAACAAAATCATTCACAATAGATGAGCCTTAGCAGGATGCAGTGGATTTGATAGGCATGACAGTGACTTCTAGAGTCTACAGTCATGTTGAAAAACACCAAAATGATGATTTTTCACATGAATGAGCATCACCAAATGAAGTGTTAAAAGGTTATAAATACAATGGAGTGGTGACTTAATTGGTAGAAGAGAAAATAAACCTTTTTCATTTTCTAAGAGTGGTTGTTTCCTCAAAAAGGAAGATGATGTTTGAGCAGGATCGTGCATGGAGTTGTTGTGTGCTCTATGATACCGGATGGGTGTTTTTTTATTTTCTCCTATGTGAGTTTGTTTATTGTCAGAGGGGTTGTGAAAGTGAGAAGGATTTCCAGAGGAGGTGTGAAAGCCTTTTCTTATCAAGAAAGGCCAAGCATGGAACATCCTCTGCTTCTACTCTGCCACAGGATGGCAAGGGGTTTGAAGAAGGAGCCCGCAAAGGAATGAAAGAAGGATTTGTTTGGGTGGGGAGTGGCAGTCAGTCATCTTTGTGACGACATGGAAGCTGCAACCCCTCCCCAACATATTACATTTACCCTAAAGCTACTCTTTCCACTTTCCCTGATTGTGGGCATGAAGGCTCGAGCTCCTCTTTCCATTTTCTCTTTTCCTAGGCATAAAGGCTTCCTCCTCTATTTGGAAATGATATGTTGGACAGAACGTAACATCTCACATTCCATCCGAAGGCATCAAGGTGATAATGGCATGGATCAAGTAGTTTTGCAAGTTGTATCGTCATTGGGGTTCTTTTTCTGGTTCCAGTAGTGATTCTAGACTCTAGGTGAAGGAAGCAAGTTGTATAGTCATTTACAGAGCAAATGAAAAGAATTTAGTGTCAAGCTTTGTGCAAGTTCTTGAAGGAGTTATATATAAATTTATTTTGTGACGGTCGACAGAAGTAGTAATTTTCTTCAATAGAAGTTAAATTCTAATCTATTTCTCTCTGGTGTATAATTCTATCTCTTTCAAATGATCAGAATCATGAGTTTTAACTTTTTTCATTTGTTGCATTGTTATGGTGTATGCAATTTTTCATTTAATGCTTCCTATTATGCCCAGTAAGGCATAATATATTACATAAACATCCATAGCATTTAAAATCATAAGAGTATTAAGAATGAAAGTATCAAACACCACAATAGATAGGAATACAACATAATTAGTAAAACATGCATGCAACTCAATTAAAGGGAATATCTTTTGAGGATCCAATTCCATGATAGATGTTATAGACAAATCACAATTTCATAATCAAAGGCAAATAAGAAAACGTATTCACCCACAATGAATCAACTATTATAATTGGAAGGTCACTTCACCAAGTCAACATCAAGACAACAAACTAGTGCCTTGTCCTAGGGCATAGAGTCACTTACAATTCAAAGACAACCTGATAACAAACTTCAATAAGATTCATTTGCAGATAAATAGGAATGAATATGCCATTACATACACAACCCGGATTCATACGTAAACTAAAAAACCCTTGACCATTCAATTCATAGTGAAAACATAAATTCAACACAAAGACAATTATGTGAAGATCTCAAACTGTAAATAATATTGATATTATATTCATAATGATATCAAAAAGTAAATTCAAAATGTGATTCAACTATGCACTTATCAAATTCTTGAACAGTTGAACTGTTATAACTATATAAGAGTTTTCAACAACAATAAAAGTGGCCAACTGACCATCCCTCACTACCGATCAAAAAGAAAAAGTGGCCATCCCTCTCAAATTAATATTGGAATCCTTTTATAAGATGAGGATTCAACAAGCTTATAATTACTATGAGGAATCTTGGGTAGCTACCTCAACTTCACATTTCTTCTTTTGCTTTGCTTTTAGCATGGCTTGCCACCTGTCCACCTCTTTGTCTGTTGGCCAACTGAATACCTTTACCTCTTCCAACTTTGCAATTGAATCTGTCCATCTGGCATCTATAACTGCCCCGGCCTCAACAATAAACTTTGCATGATCAACCTCAACCTTGAACAGTGAATCAAGCATACCGTTAAGGAAATCAGCATCAACATGTTCATCTATATGCTTGATTATCTCTTCTTACTCCAGAATCAAATCAAATTCGCTGGTCCAATCAGAAACTGATTTCAAATCTCCATTACTACCATAAATTGAAGGCACCAATTTACTATAACCTTCCCCAAATGTCTATAATTTTTCATTTATAAGCGCATCCTTCCTTGTGAAAAATGCATAAGTTGTATTCATTACCTCCACCATGTCTTTAGTGTCACTGATCTTGGGAGGGAACTCGTCACTATACATCATTGCAGTATCCAACTTATCCATTAATCTGCTTCTTTCTGACCAAACATTGAACAAAGGTCCAAGAAAAGTGATAGCCTCAGAGGAAGTTTTACTTGCCTCTTTCAAAGCAATGTGCAAATCATGCACTACCATCAATTTTCCTTTCAATACATTAATCCTATGTTTCAAAATTCCTGATATCACAGAGATAGCCTTGACATTTTGTTCCTTTTCAAGCTTTTCAATTTTCTCTGTGTATTCCTCCATTTTTGTTGTCACATTAGCTGGTATTTCTTGTACTTGTTTTGTAATCTGTATTGGAGGGGGCTCATTTGCAATTTTTTCTTTCAACTCCACTAACTCTTCCTCCAGAGCGCCCTTCTTCATCAGTGTCTCTTCATATTTTTTAGATAATGAAATCATTTGGCTATATGTTTCTGTGTATCTTCTTGACAAATCCTCTATTTTTGATAAATTCATGAAAGAAACTTGAGTAAAAAATGAGGCAATCTCCGTGTCAGTTGTGTTCTACAAATTCCAAATCATTCTGTCAGCTTTTTTTTCTACTTGGATATTTAGAAGGTGGGGCTTTTGAGTGGAAGGGGCCAAAGACCAAGCAGCAAGTGTCTTTGACTTAGGATTAAATCCTGATCCTCTTATTACATCTCCAATTTCAAATTCAGTTTTAAACATTGGGTCCTCTTGCTTCCTAATCTGATCAATAATAAAAATAGACGGGATATCCCAGTCAGGCACCATAATCATACCAATACTCTTAATCAATTGTCTTGCCTGTTCCACAGATATTTGCTCCCTATCAGGATCATATTCCTACAGTGCCTTGATGATCTCCTCTTTCTTTTCTACATTTCCTTCCTCTATGATAAGATTTTGTCTTAATTGATTTTGTTTCAACCTTGTCAAAAAACTTTTAAATTCATCTAACTTAATAAAGTCATCATCTTTCATGAACTCGTTTGACAACATCACACGCTCATCAAAGCCTTGAGCAAGGGCTTCCTTTGTTTCTCCCTGTTCTTCATTCTGCCCCGCTTCTCTGAGATGTGTCCTTATTTGATGAAAGTATTGTCCTTGTTCTATAACAATTTCTCTAGCAGGGTCTCTCCTAACAATTATACCGACC
Source organism: Cryptomeria japonica (assembly GCF_030272615.1). NCBI lineage: Eukaryota > Viridiplantae > Streptophyta > Pinopsida > Cupressales > Cupressaceae > Cryptomeria > Cryptomeria japonica. Next base: position 666,068,081 of record NC_081415.1, on the reverse strand, counting down.
TCTTTGATTTTTTGTTTCTTTGTAGGTGGCACTCGGGTAGATTCAATTTCATCCCCACTCTCTACATCATCATCATACACACTAAGTGGCCTCTTTCCATGTGAAGAATGTTCATCTTGGGGGTCTTGCTGCTAAGCAACCACTTCTAGAATTTGAGGCATTTGTTCCATCAGAGTTTCATATAAACTCGGCATTATGTCAATCCTCTCCAGGTACGGGTTATCAGGGCAAAAACCTGAGAAACTAGGGTCACCAGCCTTCAATTCTGCTTCAACTCTCATCAAATTTTTCCATTTTCTTCTCCTTTCTTGTACTTCCTCTTTTCTTAGCAAATTTCTAACCACATCTTCATCATCCAATGGTTCATGGTCCTTTATTGTGGCCCAAAGTGTCATTTTTGGCAATGCACGTTTTATAAATTGTTCAAGATCACAAAATCTAGACACAACATTAACCAACCTATATTGTTGAAGTAAATTGTTTACTTCATCAAAGGAACTCCTACCAATGGTAAAATTAGATGCAACCCAAAGCCTAGGAAGAAGAGAACCCTTCCTATGTTTCTCAAGGTATTTTTTTTCAACTATGGTCAATTGTCAAATAAACTCCATAAAAGCACTCCTAATTGGAACAAATTTTGGTAAAATATGGGGAGGCTGAGGACACCCATAGACTCTGATCACAATAAAGTTATCAAAAAAGAAAAAGTCCCCCCAATTATGTGAAATAGACCAGTTTGGAACATACTGGTAAGGTCTCAAAACTCTCCTAACATTAATCGACATTCTTTCCCTATTTATTCCTAGCATTTCCATAATTGGCAAAACAATCCAATTTTCAAAGAAAAGGAAAGAAGAATGGAGAGAACTACTGTCCCAAACCTGGGTCCATCTTTGTATTGGCATTAAGACACCCAATTCTTCTCTGAAAAGCTCCAATTCTTTATCCATGAACTCAACATTATAGAACAAGATTAAATGCATCAACAATGAATAATGCTTGAATGTAGAGCTAGGTGCACCACTATGAATTTCAACTAGAGCATTATGAATGTGTTCAAACACATAGCCCACATAATCATAATCTTTGTTAACATCTGGGTGTTGAATGTCCATAGCCATCATCAGTAATTCAGCTGACACTGTTGAATCTCCACCAAAACCCAACACTCTGCATAATCCATAGATTGTACAATGCATGTAATGGTGGAAAGGTGTGATGTTAAATGGTGGTTGGATACTATCTGGAATTATAACTGGTTTCCTATTCACCCTAGGCATGTATCTGGGCATTACATGCTTCTTGACAACACCTTTGTATTTGTCATAATCCTCTGCAATTCACTCCAAATCTATATCTGTACATGCAGCACCAGTAATTTGGAAAGCTTCAACAAAGTTATCTCTATTAATTGAAACTAGGACAGACTGGTTCTTTCTTTTGATTACCTTAGATACTGGGCAATAGCGTTTGGCCAACTCTTTGATCAAATCCACATCAACATACACATCTGGCACAATTAACTTTGCCATATTTAAATCCCAAGGGTTTGACATTGGGATACCCTTAACCCTATTATTCCAGAAATAATAAAACAGAGTAGAACCAGTCATATGAAGTGTGGTCGGGTTTCTGCATTGGCTCCATAAATCTTTCCATGCCGAATCATTTGTATTCAAAGCAATGGAAGTCCTTGGCAACAAATCTACAAATTATTCTTTGTATTTCTTAACCGTCTTTTCCTCAGTGGCCTTGGGCTTGGAACCTCCAGTTCCACTCGTTGCCTTGCTCATTTTAGCTATAGGAGAAAAACTTAACCAATTTTATGAAATTTTCCCACACCCAACACTCTGAATTCTCCAACGTTGTTGCAAAGCTCAATTCACTAGATTACCTCGAAGATAGAATGCATTAATGCAATTATTTTTGAAATCTCGGCTCGATCATGCAATTTATGGTATTTGGGAACTGTCACTTCTCTCAAGTCTCATTAATTACCACACTTGCAATGTGCATGAACTTTAATTAGCTATTGTTGCATTAATTCAAAGATGAGGTACTCAAGTGAAATTTGAATTCATGTCGTTGATCTGCATCAAGCCCGTCAGTCGCAACCTCGCAACAACATTTGTAATATTCTTTCCTTACCTGCTAGCTGGGGACCACTGCAAATCTAACAAAACAACTTATTTCATCGCAAGCTCACAACTCAAAACTTAACTTGAATTAAACGCTTGCAATCCCGCAACAACAAGACACTTAACCGCCATCAAATGCTCACAACACTTTTACAGAACCCGACAAACAAGTCCACGTGTCAATCCCCGTCTTTAATCGCACACTCGCAACCGGTTATAACAATTTGGAAAGTAACCGGCGAGTTAGTGACAATACTACAAAATCCTCTTAATCGCAAGTTCGCAACCCCTTTTACGAATCCTCAAAGAATCTCGCGAGTGAGCGATAGCCATTGATCTTCATCGAGCCCTTCAGTCACAACCTCGCAACAACATTTATAATATTCTTTCTTTACCTGCGAGCTGGCGACCACTGCAAATCTAACAAAATAACTTATTTCATCGCAAGCTCACAACTCAAAACTTAACTTGACTTAAACGCTTGCGATCCCGTGACAACAAGACACTTAACCGCCATCGCATGCTCACAACACTTTTTGACTTAAGACTTACAAACCCGCGAGCATGCGATGACCATAAAATCAAACCAAAACTTACCTATCACCAGATCGCAACATAAAATGCTAAATAACTTCAAAACCTGCGAGCAAGCGACAAAACCAACTAAGTTGCGATACCAACCACATCGCATGATCACAAATTAAAATGACTTAACCATGAACACCTCACGACCTTGCGATGGGATAAAATCACACCCAGTCGCAACCTCGCAACATAAAATGGTCAAGTGCAAAACATCTTGCGAGGTAGCGACAACTGAAATCTCCCAGTACTCGCAACTTAAACTGACTTGATGATAAAGGACCTGCGAGCTAGCAATAACCATAAAATCACAAAACTATTTATCTCTTGACCGCAGCGACCCAACAAGTACCAACAAAAATCGATGTTTTATGTTAATTGTCGTCATAAACAGGCGCGAGCAATGGCACACGGACCGTTAATGACTTGCTCGCTAAGTCTCGAAGCTATAATGCATGGCATCAAACCAATTCGAGACCTCGCAACCAAAGTACTTTCATTAACAATCTCCAGCTCGCTAATATAAAATGCTAACACTCAAAAAACTAGAGACCTTGTGATTTAAACCCAAACCAACACTCGCTAACTCACCACTTAAATTGTTTAACATGAAATTTATCTGCTAGTTAGAGATGAAACATTAAACATGCCTCATTGTCTCACCAACTATTTGACCACACTTGATGTTGACATGGACAAATAAAGAGAGGACAACTCAAATTTTCAATGCACGACAACTTCGATTTACTAGCCAACTAAGACAAAAAACAAACACAAAACCCTAATCGCCATGAACATCATGTTAAGAATTTAATGTAGAACAGTAAAAAGGTTCTAACAGTTATGCAATATGATTCATTTTATGGATCTTGTGACACAAATTGTTGCATTTCATGTTCAACATAATGTGGAACCAATTTACTAATAATTCAATTGTTTACTAATAATTCAGAAAATAAATTTTAATTGTTTACTAATTATTCAAATTCACAATTAAAAATTTGAAATAAGTATCCGTTTTGATTGACAAATTCAAGGAATACAATATCAAAAATCATCAATGACAACTATAGTATTGCAAATTGAAATTGTAATATGACAGAAGAACTATAGTATAATTATAAATACCTATAAACTGACTGCTAATTCACTTTAGTGACTCAGTCTGAGGATTCTATATCCCAAATGGACTCAAGATCTGGAAAATGACTAGTACTAATAGGTTCATCTTCATTCTGAGTTGGGTATTCAAAAATTTCTTCGTCTTCATGTTGACTCTGAGTCTACGATCTATCATTTGTCTCAGCACTAGCACTAGCAGTAGCACCACCATCTTTTAAAGTGTTGCACAACCCTCGTCTTTCACGCATGGAATTCCAGATTGCCAGTGCCTTATCATATGGAAAATCTCTAACATTATACTGAGTTACAAACAACCGCAAGCAAGTTTCCAAATTTTTGTCTAATTTGTTTCTGATCTTTGATTTCAAAAGCCCTAATTCACTTAAAACTCTCTCATCTTCCACCGACCCCAATATCATTGTTTGACATAAATTAGCAAGTTTCAAATATTCTAGTATTGCAGTACGCAATGCTTCACTTTGATCTATCCTTTTCCAAAGCCTTGTAATTGATCTAGGTTCAAATGGATTCTCCAAGTCAACCAAATGTTGTTTCATAAACAATGCAAAGTGTTTACATTGTTTTTTAAGATGATCTGAATTTAAAATTCCTTCTATTGTCTGTCCATTGCAATATGCATCTTTTGTAAATGTCAATATCAATTCCTCTAGTTTTTTATGAAACATCTTTGCGTCATTTGGATTATCTCCAATTGAATGCCAAAATTGAGGATACACACAACCCATGTCTTCAAGTATTTCTTCTCGAGGAAATCTTTCATGAATCTTAGTTGAAAGTTCATATGCAATAGACTTCAAATTATGACTAACAAATTTAACAATCCTGTCAAAATCTTCCTTTTTAACTGGTAGTGCTCTACCTCGCTTGCCCGTCTTATATTGGTGCATTAGTATCTAAAATCATTTTACAAAGACACATAACTCATTTTTTATATTGAAATGTAAAAAAAAATCAGCATGATTCAAATCTGTAATTATCTACCACCTAAAAAAATTTGGGCTTCACCCTGTTAGATCTTAATATAGACCATACAGGCTCAAGCATATCATTTTACATAAAGTGCTATACTCATTGATATACATAGTTTTGTCTTGGGCTTTCTTAACAAGTTTGTTCATTTGAATCCACCATGTGGAGAAGAATAGCTAAAGTTAACAGAGTCTCCATATCACTTAACTTATGTAAGAGATCAGGAGCTTTGTCTACTGTGAGGCATTGCTCATACATTAGTCTGATCAAGGATAAATATTCGGTTAGAACTCGTTCTGCTGGTCCATGCAAGGAGATCCATCTGGTCTTAACATCATTGAGAAACTTGTTTCCTACTGTTACTCCCTCAGCAAAAATCTGAAATTTTGCAAAACGTTTAGGACTTCGGCAGAAGTATGAGTGGATCTCGTGGACCAGATCTTCTACTTTTGACACTGTAGGGAAATTACTTACAATTCTATATGCTAAATTCATTCGATGGGCCATGCAATTAATTCCAACCATGTATGGTGCAATACTAGTTTGTAATCTTGCGCAAAGACCAATCCTTTGACCTTGCATTACTGCAACTCCATCAACTCTAACACACACCAACTTCTTGGCAATTGTCAAGTCATCCATACCAGCAATTTCATTCAAAGATTTCTTAACTTCCAAATATAAATTTCCTATTGTTGAATTGCCCCTCATTTTACGAACATGGAGTAGATGAGCTCGACAGACGTGTTCTTTTATGGTATACACATGCATACAAACCCAAGCAGTGTTATCTACCACAGTAACTTCATCTATGGATAATGAAATGAAATTTGACTCTTTTATGCTCTCTTGTAAATTTTTCTTTTCCACCTCAGCGCAATAGTTTGCCTTTCCCATCCAACATTTATTGACCAATGTGACATAGGATAGTGAGGAACATTCAAAAAAGATAATAAATTACTAAATTCTGGGAAATCTTTCATAGGAGGCCCTCACGACAGAATATGAAAAATAACACTCATCTGAACAGTCTTTTCTAGGTTTGCATCTTTCACTGCATGTTCAAGCCCAACCTTGATTGTATTTCCAAATCCACTATTACCAATCAGTGTCATTTTGTGGTTATGCTCATCATATTCCACAACATACTTAACATGAAGACATTCTTCCTTTGATTTCCATCTTACTACTAGTGTTTCCTTTCCGTCTATGATCTATTTTTCATAAACCTTACCAATATACTTTTCTATGGTGTCAAACTTTAGCTACATCTTCTTCTCTCTTTTATTTTTCCAGCTACAAATCTTACACCTGCACTCTGTTGGTTGTTCATCATTGCTTGGGAATGGTTCAATGAATGGGTACTTTGCTACCCAATCAATCTTAAAATTCCTTGTCATCTACCACTCTCGCCCTACTTTTACTTTCCTTTTTCTTTTCTTCTTACCAACATCATCTTCAGTACTAGCATTTGAATCCGAGTGTATTATCTCATTGTGAAAATCCCTTAGAACATCTTCTGTCGTGTTGGTACTGTCATCCTTATTTGATGCATTTAACTCAATGGCAATCCCACCTCATGGTGGTGGCGAGCTACTGTGAATGGCTTCTGCAACTGCAAAAGTTGATGGACCAAAAACTTTGCCAATTCCAAAGAAAGACTTTATGGTAGTATCTTTAAGTTTAAGTTTTGGGCATTTTGATGGCCTCCCAATCCCTTCAATTTCACCACCCTAAGGAGTCTTACCCTTGTCTGACATCCCAATCCCTTCACCACCATAAGGAGTCTCAGTCCCACCCTTGTCTGACATCTCAATCCCTTCACCACCCTGAGGAGTCTTAGTCTCACCCTTGTCTGACATCTCAATCCCTTCACCACCCTAAGGAGTCTCACCCATGTTTGACTGTGACATCTTGAGTCTTGACCTCTCACTACAAATTAAAAGTTAAAACTAATACTATCAAGTATGAAGAAATGATTACTCACCTTTATTCCTTCTCAATTCTCTGAATCACGAATCAGGAATGCCTAGGCCTGTGTTGCAGGATTCTAACTCTGGCCCTCCGCCCTACAATGAACTTCGATGCTCCAACTCAAATTGCGGAATGTGAATCAAGAGCTCCCAAATTTACTAATCAGACATGAACAAATTGTAAGAAAGTCAAAGAGTGTATTTATATCAATCCATGATTTCTTTTTTGGCGAATTTGGTCGATGCATACAATGAACATTTAATTTAAGCGAGGCGAAATGGGTCCTCGAATTCTTATAGTGTTTTAATTGATATTGGTGAATTTGGCCAATGTGTGCAATGAACATTTAATTTAAGCGGGGCGAAATGGGTCCTCGAATGCTTATAATGTTTTAATTGATATTGGCAAATTTGGCCGACGTGTGCAATGAACATGTAATTTAACGTTGGCGAATTAGGTCCTGGGTATGTGGTCATTTTACTATTGCTGGAAAATAACGGAGGTGATATAATAACTACATCCGAGTGATTCTAGGTGAATATTACGGGCATACACGTCGAACGGTGTGTGGTCAATAGTGAAGCCAAAATACATGTGTACCGTTAACCCCAAAATTCTAGACAATTTGACCAGTGATGTTGCCCCAGACTATTCGCCATTTCCTCAAAAAAAACTACGAAAAAATATGCGAAATACACCAATTGGCAAAGATTCGCCACTAAAAACTCTCTGGTAATTGGATTTCATATGCATTATTCCTGAACTTTTTGAGTATTGGACAAGGTCCAACCTTTCTCATCATGAGCTTTGTGTGTTTTCCTTTTGGAAATCTCTCCTTTTTTCAGATTTGCCCATACCATGTCTTCAACTTGGAACTGCGCATCTCTCTTTCTTCTGTCAGTCTGCTCCTTGTACTTCTTTGTACTTCTTTGCGATTGCATCTTGACTTGGTCATGAATCTCCTTTATCCCTTCAGAAAATTCTTCTCCACAAGAACTGATATGTTTAGTTGAGGGTAGATTTCTCAATTCCAGCACACCTCTTGGATTAAATCCATAGACAATTTGGAAAGGGCTTCTTCTGGTACTCTTATTGACGGAATCTGATGCTCTACAAAAAGGATTAGAAAATCTGTTTGATGGCAACACACACAAGAGCACAAGAAACAAACGTTAGTGTTAGCAACAAAAGATTATCCTAAACAGGCATATCAAGAGAGATATTAAGCATGAAATAGAAAGCATATAAACATAGAATAAAATAGCTAATCAAGATGCTCATAGTTGCTCCTCCCTTGTTCCTCTCCTCTCCAAGTCCCAAATGAGTGTAACTCTCAGCTTTTAGCACTAGCCATGGATGCCATATGGAGATTCAAGATGGTTGAATATGATAAGCAAATACTATGCAAGAGTAGATAGTGATGCTATGAAAAAGCTCTATGCTAATGCCAGTATAACAACAATACTCTAATGCTTCCTTTTGCTTGAGGAGAAGGGTTCTATTTATAGAAGAAATGGGGAAATGAAGGGTTAAGATTGAATGGTTTAATCAAGGGCCAAGTTTGAAAGTTGGGGATCCATGTGCACAATTGGCACCAATAAAATGGTGACAAGTGTCAACATAGGATTGGGTTGAGAGAAGAGGTTGGAGGCATTAAAGGCCTGAGAAGACCTCATGGTTATCTAGAGGCTAAGGGTCAAGTCCAAATTAAGATTACCCACTGGATTAAGAGTTAATCCAAGGATAAACCTTTGTGCAAATGTTTAAGAGATAATCATGGTCAAAGCATTAATGGCCTGATGAGACCTTTGGGTTGGGTAGAGGTTGAGTCAAAACAAATGTTTTAACCATGTGGGAGGGTTTGAGGTAACCATTAATGGTTATTGGAGACTTTGGGGATTAAGTGGTTGAAGGTTGAAAGCCTTCAATGGTTATCAAAGACTTTGAGCCATTTAGTGGTTGAAGGTTGAAAGCCTTTAATGGTTATCAAAGACTTTGAGGGTTTGAGAAGTGACTTCCCTTTTGCTTAGGAATGTGACAAAGTTTAGAGAAGGGGTTAGGTTATTTAGAAGTGATTAGAAAATTCTAGAAGGGGTTTAGGCATGCAAGTGGATTTTGTAGGAAAATGCAAGTGGGAGAAATTTTGGTATTTTCAATTAAAATAAAATCATTTATTTCAATTAAATGGTGTAATTTGCATTTGGATAAATATTCAAATAAATATTAATTTATTTAAATGAGAAAAATGAAGATAAAGCATTAAAATGCTTGAAGACTTTGAGGGAAACCATTAAAGGCTTGAAGACTTTAAGGAAAACCATTAAAGTCTTAAGAAGACTATAGAAGGAAGCCATCAAGTTTGAAGACTTTAAAGCCATCAAGTTTGAAGACTTTAAAGCCATCAAGTTTGAATACTTTAAGGGAAACCATTAAAGGTTTAAAGTGGGTGAAGATAAATAGGATTTTAAATAAATAATTTATTTAAAATAGTTGTGCAACTTGCTTTTGTAGGAAAATACAAGTGGGTGGAGGATAAAGGTGATTTAAATAAATGATTTATTTAAAATAGTTGTGCAACTTGCATTTGTAGGAAAATGCAAGTGGGTAGAGGATAAAGGTGATTTAAATAAATTATTTATTTAAAATAATTGTGCAACTTGCATTTGTAGGAAAATGCAAGTGGGTAGAGGATAAAGGTGATTTTAAATAAATGTTAATTTATTTAAATGTGAGAGGTGGGATTTTGGGGGATTTAAATAAATATTAATTTATTTAAATGTGAGAGAATATTTAATTAAATAAATATGATTTATTTATTTAATTAATGGTCTGAATTTGGTTAAGTGAATTAAATCAAATAAATTGAATAATTTATTTAATTAATAGGAGAAGAGGGTTAAGATGAATTAATTAAATATTAATTTAATTAATTATTAATTGATGGTTAAATAATCAAATAAATACTACGTATTCATTTAATTAAGTGGACAGATTTATGTGACTACAGAATCATTATAGGCATATTCTGCTTGGGAGATGATGGAATCCCACTTTTCACCATGTTGCTTGGTGAGGCACCTTAACAAATTTCCGAGTGACCTATTGACCACTTTTGTTTAGCCATCTATTTGAGGATGATAAGCTAAACTTAAAGGCAAATTTGTGCCTAACTTCCTCCATAAAGTCCTCCAAAAATGTCCTATAAATTTCACATCTTTGTCTAACACAATGTTCAAGGGTAAACCATGTATTCTCACAACTTCATTAAAGAAAAGGTTTGCAGCATATGTAGCATCACTTGTGCTCTTGCATGGAAAGAAATGTGCCATCTTGCTAAACTTGTCAACAACCACAAAAACACTGTCAAAACCTTTTTGAGTTCTTGGCAAACCCATCACAAAGTCCATGCTCATACTTTCCCAAGGTCTTGAAGGAATGGGAAATGGTTGGTATAGTCTTGCATTTGTTGTTGTCCCTTTGGCCTTTTGACACACCACACATGAACCCACAAATTTCCTGACATTTGTCTACAATTTAGGCCAGTGATAAAATCTTCTCACCAACTCAAGAGTTTTGTCTAATCCAAAGTGTCCCCCCATACAACTACTATGCTTGTCCTTAATTATGTTATCCCTCATTGAACATTTAGGTATGCATAATTGGCATCCTTTGAAAAGAAGACCATCTTGAATCAAATAATCTAAATGATATCGAGTACCAAACTCAGTGCATACTTTGTAGATGTCTTTGAAATCTTCATCTGCAACATACATACCCTTGAGGGAATCAACTCCTAAACTCTCCAACTAGATTTCTGAAACTATTAGTGCCCTCCTACTAAGAGCATCTGTAACTTTGTTTGAGACACATTTCTTGTTTTTTATTGTAAAGGTGTAGGCCTGAATGGACTCAACCCACTTCATATGCCTATGGCTCAATTTCTCTTGACTATTTAGGAAGCTTAGTGCCTAATTATTTATATACACAACAAACTCTTTGGGATGCAAATAATGCCTCCACTTCTTTAGTGCTTGAACTAATGAATACATCTCCAAATCATAGGAAAGAATATTTATTTTTATCATCATTCAATTTTTCACTAAAAAATGCAATTGACCTACCTTCCTGACTAAGTACTGCACCTATTTCCAAATGGCTTGCATCAGATTCAATCTGAAAGATTTTGTCAAAATTAGGTAAGGTAAGAACCGATTGCTATAATAAATTTTTCTTCAACATTTCAAATGCTTCATCTGCCTCCTTGGTCCATGAAAATTTGCACTTCTATCCAACCCTGATGGTCTCTAACATGGAAGAACAAATTTGGCTAAAATTCCTGATAAACTTCCTACAAAAGGTTGCTAGGCCATGAAAACTCCTTACATCACCAATTATTATAGGAGTTGGCCATGTGAGAATGGCATTCACTTTATCAGCATCCATTTTCAAATTTCCTCTAGAAATCACAAACCCAAGGTAAGTCAGTTCTTCCTGCAAAAACACACACTTTTCCATGTTTATCATTAGTTTCTCTTCATTCAACCTTCTCAAGACCATATCCAAATATTTTAGGTGCTCTTCCTTTGTCTTGCTAAACACTAGGATGACATCTAGATACACTATGACAAACTTACCAATTAACTCCTTCAACACCCCATTCATGAGTCTCATGAAAGTGCTAGGGGAATTTGACAACCCAAATGGCATCACCCTTCATTCATACAATCCTTCATTTATTTTAAAAGCAGTTTTCCATTCACCACCGACTCTAATCCTTATTTGGTGATAACCACTTTTTAAATCAATCTTGGAATAATACCTTGCACCTCCTAAATAATCAAGCAAATCTTTTATTCTAGGCATAGGGAATCTATACCTGATGGTTATCTTGTTAATGGCTCGGGAATCTATGCATAATCTTCATATTCCCTCCTTCTTTGGTGCTAAGACAACTGAGACTACACAAGGGCTAAAACTTTATCAATCAACTCTTGGCTATGCCTTGCAACTTTCTCATTTTGTTGGGGAGTCATTTTGTAGGCTGGTTTGTTTGGTAAGGTGGCATCAGGAATGAAATCAATGCAATGGCTTATCTCCCTTATTTGTGGTAGGGTTCTTGGCAACTCTTCTGCAACTATGTCCTTGTATTTTCTCAACATTTCCTCCACCTCCTTAGGAACTGTCACCCTTTTCTTTTCTGCCTTGCCATCTGAAATAGGCTCTTCTTCTTGCCTTGGTACTGACATCAATGCAAAACAAGGCATTCCCTCTTCCTTGATTGCCTTGAGGAACTCTTTTCCTTCCATGATCACAATCTTGGTCTCCTTCTCCTTCTGATCCTCACTGTTATCAGGCAGGGGTATCAATTCAATCACCTTTTCATCTTTGGTGATGGAGTAGGTGTTCTTGTGTCCATCATGACGGGCCTTGAGGTCATATTGCCATGGTCTCCCAAAAAGAAGATGACAGGCATCCATCTCAACAATATCAAATAGGATTTTGTCTTTGTATGCTCCTATCTAAAATTCAACCCATGATTGCTCTTCTACCAACATTTGTTTTCCTTTAGTAAGCCAAGAAACTTTATATGGAAATGGATGAGGAATTATTCTCAATTTTAGTTTCTCTACCATTTCTAAGGATACTAAATTTTCAGTTGATCCTGAATCTATTATAACCTTACATACCTTGCCTCCTGCTTTGCACGTGGTCCGGAAGAGTGTCTTCCTTTGTGGAGGTTTAGTATTGCTTGGTACCTTCAACAATGTTCTCCTCATCATCAAGGCTTCTCCTCTCTTTGGCAGTCTGTAGGAATCAAGTGAATTGACACTCTGACAATCAGTGTCTTGAACCAAATGGGTTCTCCTCTCTCCTTGGGAGCTTGATCCAGTCTTCTCAGGGCACTTAGCTATAGTATGACCTACTTGATTGTAGTTGTAGCATCTGAAAGCCTTTGATATTCTTCCACCAAATCTACCTCTATGATTGGGTCTTCTTCTTCTGAAACCCCCTCTTGCATTACCATCTCCATGTTGACTTTCTTGATTAGCCTCTCCTTGTGGCCTAGGACTCTGTCCTCTACCATTCATAGGGCCTCCACCTCTAAAGTTTCTTTCCCCTCTACCTCTGTTATTCTAATCATTCTTTCTATTTAGCTTCTCCACTTCTCTTAGTTCTAGTTGAAGGCACTTGTTCATTGTCTTTGGTGCTAGTATGTTGATCTCATCTTGGATACTATATTTCAATCCACTAAGATATCTTGCCACTTTCTTCGGTTCCTCCTCATGATGTTTGGTCCTTAGAATCAACCTATGGAACTCCTCGGTATATGTACTCACATCAAGGTCTTTTTGCCTCAAACCTTGCAACTTCTTGTAAACTTGGACTTCATAGTCTACCGGGATGAATTGTGCCTTCACTTTTTCCATCGTTCTATCCCATGAGGTTATCATACCTCTACCTTCCTTCACCCTCTTGCCTTGGAGGTAATTCCACCAAATGAGCATTGCTCCTTTAATCTTGGACTTAGCAAAGATAATCTTCTTATTCTCAAGGGTCTCTTTGCATTAAAAATGGTTGTTCAATGCCTCAATCCAATCCATCACTTCTTCTGCATTCATTTTCCCACTAAACATAGGGATGTCCTCTTTACCTGATGAGGATTCTCTTCCAATGGACTTTAGGACCTCAAAAAATTCTCTCTGACCTGCTGGTAACTCATCCTCCTACCTTGGGGTCTCTTCTTCTCCCCCTTGTTCTTCTTCTTCATCGGAGTCACATTCACCCTCCTTTCCTTTGCTTTTGGCCTTCTCTGACTCCCTCACTTTGTTTTCAAACATCTCTTCAAACAACTTCTTGATGAATTCTTGAAACATACTCTTAGGAGGCATATTGCTAGCCTCTCCCTCACTTCATTCCGCAGACATACACCACAAATCACTTTCCCCAAGCGATCCAACTCGCGCTCTGATACTAATATGATGCAGAGCCAAGCAACAAACTAGGTGAAAACCTTCTCTCACCCACACATACTATGTCCAAAACAAGTTCTTTTATTTTTTCAAGGTGTAAACAACACACCTACCAAATACTCAACTCACACAATGATTTGTGTGACCGAATCCATACCGGTAGAATGAAAACACTCTACCCTTGTGTGAATGGTAGACAATCTTCCAGTACCGATGGGATGGAAACCTATTGGATTTTGTCTATCGGTGTTCCAACCAACACAAAACACCCATAAGATCTAGCTATCAGATGTGTTAGGGGATACTTGTCTCACAGCTATCCTTTTGTCTAATAGCCCTACTTGTAGCCTACTAGCCCTACCGGTTGACTTCTCCAAACACAACTTAAAAAAATTCCAAAGGACAAGACAAACTAAAGGTAGATTCATATACCCTTTATCTAGTTACACAATTCCCCAAAGGATTAGACTCTAACCACAAGTTGAAAGGTTTGTACCCTTACTATCCTTCCAGACCTAATTAAGCCAATTAGGCCTAATTTACAAAGAAAGTACCCCTTGTATTAGTCCTCTGACTAAACCAACACTTTTTAAATGTGGGGTAAGGTTTCAAACCACCAAATACAAGGTTTCAAGACTTGATCCCATCTTCTTTGTCTTTTGTAAGTGATTTCCACTTCTACAGTTCAAGCGATCACAAAGAGATGCCCGCCTAGGGTCAATTCAATCTCTTCAGGCTAGGAAACTCCCTGAAAACCAACACAAAAATATTATGATACAATGGCCCTTCTAACATTTTCCCATAGGTTGTTTGGTCCTCTTGTGAAAATGTCAGATTAAGGGCATCTTTACAGTGAAACCCTAGGTGTCGGCAAGGTTTGTGACCAGTCTGGTTAGTTTTTGATGGATCTCTACAACTCGATTGTTACGAAACTTCAAACTTGATTCAAATGAAATTTAAGAGACTTCCATAACTCATCCAATTGGTTTGAGGCATCCACCAATCCGTACTGGTTAGAAATGAACAACAAAAACGCAGAATTTTAGCAAACTCCAAATATATTGTATTTCTCTAAACTCTAAAACATCATCAATTTTCATCTTCAACTATGACGCCAACAACAACCTAGAATCGATCCAAGTGGGCATAATATAGCCTCCCTAATAGGTTCCAACCACTTTTTAAACTTTGGAACCGTTGGAGGATTAGTTATCCTTTTTTACAACATTTTGCAATGACAACAAAAGTTGTCAACTTGCACATTTCAAATTTGGCAACTCCAAGATGTATTCGACCTATTCCAAGGATTGGTCTTATGTTTATAAGACCAATATTTATTTTCCTAACTCATGCCTAGACTCCTACTTACCCAATGGTTATTTATCCATGGTGGCTTATAAAATGCAACCATGACAATGCCTTACATCAATTGGGTCTTATTGACTCACAAAATTATCAACCTATTACAAATGAAGGCTCTTTTAGCCTTCATTTGTGTCTTTGGGTGCTCCTACACCACCCCTTCTCTCTCTTTCTCTCCCCCTCCCTCTCCCTTTCCCCCCTCTCCCTCCCCCTCTCATTATCTTATCATATCCTCTCTCTCTCTCTCTCTCTCTCTCTCTCTCTCTCTCTCTCTCTCTCTCTCTCTCTCGCTCCATCTCTGCCCTCTCTCTCTCTCCCTCTCCCTCTCCCTCTCCCTCTCTCCCAATCTCCTCTCTCTCCCTCCCCCTCTCCTTATCATATTCTCTCCCTCCCCCTCTCCTTATCATATTCTCTCCCTCTTCCTATCCCCTATTCTCTCTCTTACCCCCTCTCTCCCCGCTCTCTATCTAACTCTCTCTCTCACCCCCTCTCCTTATCCTATTCTCTCCCTCTCTTCCTATCCCCCCATCTCTCTCTCTCTCTCTCTCTCTCTCTCTCTCTCTCTCTCTCTCACTCTCACTCTCACCCTCTCTTCCTTCCCTCTCTCTCTCTCTCTCTCTCTCTCTCTCTCTCTCTCTCTCTCTCTCTCTCTCTCTCTCTCTCTCTCTCTCTATCTCTATCTCTATCCCCACTTCCTCTTTGGTTCCTAGTTCTGCATATTGTTGGTATTTTGGTATGGTTTTGTCATTGATATCAACACCTATTGAACACTTATAAACTCTGGCACTTTGGAGAATCAGCAACATTCACCGGCAAGCAAGTAACTATTGCATAAATACTGGTATCTGGTACACCAGTAGGATATAATGATCACCGGCACTTGGAATGGCATGGAAGACACATGGTTATGTCGAAGACATCGTTTGGACATCTTGTCGTAGAGTTTTGTTCATTGGTATATTCATAGTTGCATATTTGTTGTTACCGACAAATAGGTCTAGGGTTACACCGGCAAGTTTATCTTTTCCAGATCAACATGGCACGCTATGGAGATGATTAATTATTGTTGTAAATGCATTAAGCCGACATGTTCAATCGGTTATTGCATCGGATACTATATTGTTTGTAAAATGTTTTTATTGTAATATCTTGTACAGCCGACCTACTAAAATTGGTCTTAGGTTATGGTATAAATGTAAGATCTTATTTGTAAGATCAAGTGTGGAATGCGAAAAAGGATTGTATGAAGGTATATGCGAGATTAAGAAGAGCTATACATGCAGACATCATTTGAAGGTGAAGCTAGGTTTTTGTGAAAGCATATCAGCATTACATCGGTACTGAATCCAACATATGAAGATGTTATTTTGTGCAGCACATTCTTATTGGATTTAACCATCCAACTGTAGTCAGTGTGACTCCCATTTTGTGATTGAGCAGTGAGCTCTGGGCTGTTGGCCTTTCTGCATGTGAAGACCCCATTTATGTACACTGACTATCTGTAGTAGTATCATTTGATTACGGATAAGGTTTCCCACCGTGGTTTTTTCCCTTACAGGGTTTCCACGTACAAACATTGGTGTTATGTGTTGTGGATGACTTTGTCTTTTATTTTCATGCATTAATCTTTACCGGTATTGCATTTATATGTTAATTTGTCCACCGGTATAACAAACAGTCTTACCGATACTAAGCAGTAAGTTGGTTAAATTGTTTTTGGTTTAAATTTATCAGACAACTGATTCACCCGCCCCCCCCCCCCCTCTCAGTTGTCTCTGGGACCTAACAATTGGTATTAGAGCTTAGTCCTCTTTTGCAGAAGTTTAACAGTTTGAGGAGATCCAATGTCTACTAATTATTTCAGGAAGGATAGTTCTAAACTTGATGGAACCAACTATGGCATATGGAAGATCAGAATGGAGACACATCTAAATTGCATTGGAAAAGACATCTCGGAAGTTACAAAGAATGGCTATATTGTTGTTGTACCAGGTCAGCCTAGTCTAGCTAGCTTGACTAAAGATGAGGAAAATGATTGCAAAGCAAGAGAAGCACTTTTGAGCGCATTATCAGATCAACAAATCATGGGACTATCAGATAGGTTTACTACTAAAGCTATTTGGGATCATTTGGAAACACTAAATGAAGGAGATTCCATAGTCAAAATTGGAAAACTTGAAAGCTTCCGAGTCAGGTATGAACATCTGAAAATGGAAGAAGATGAAAGGATTTCTGCTTTTATGGAAAGAGTAAATGAAATTTTTTTGGGTATTAAATGTTGTGGAGGAACCTTAAGTGAAGATAAAATTGTTTCAAAAAATTTAAGAGGATTGCCACCGGCATATAAAATGAAGGTTACTTTTATAAATGAGTTAAGAACAATGCCTAATACATCAGTAACTAGGGATACATTAATTGGGAAACTTTCAGCTTTTGAAATTGAAGAATTTGGTCATGTTGCTACTATAAAGACAAATTTTGCCTTTAAAGCATCAACATCATCTGCTCCATCATTTGACAAATCTGATTGGAAATCCTTTTATGCAAGAGAACTTGAAGAAAGTAGGAAAGAAAATGAAGAACTTGAAGCACTATTTGCAAGGAAAATGCCTAAAGGTCTAGTTGGAAGTAAGTATGAAGGTAAAGCACTCTTTAAATGTTTTAACTGCAATAAGATTGGTCATATGGCTTCAAGATGCCCTGATAGACATGCTAGACTAAGAGAAAAAGCTAGAAGAACATACAAGCCTAACCCTGAATATCAGAGATACAGATTCAAGAAGAATAAAGACAAATCTTGTTACATTGCTGATGAAGGTGTGACTGATGATTCTGATGAGGATCCAGCAGACAATGGATGGGTTTTTGTTGCTATAATTAAAGATCAACCGGCACCTATAGTGCAACCAGTAGTACAGGCCCTGGAAGCTAAAATTGAAGTAAAGGATGAATGGATCATTGATTCTGGATGCTCACATCATATGACAGGAGACAAAGGTAAATTCTTGAACTTTCAAGAATACAATGAAGGCTTAGTAAGATTTGGAGATGACAAAGCTTGTTCAATCAAAGGTAAGGGTACAATATCTCTTGATGGTAAGCTTAACAATGACAATGTTTTCTATGTTGAAGGATTAAAGCATAATCTTTTGAGTGTTGATCAATTAGTTGAAAAAGGATTTCAGTTACAATTCAAAAATGGAAAATGCAAAATCATGAATAGAACTGGTTTAGAAATTGCAACCGGTAATCAGACTAGAGGTAATATCTTTCATTTGAATAAAAGTGAAAAGACATGCTTGATTGCACATATAGATGAAAGTTGGTAATGGCATAAGAGACTTTGTCATGTAAACTTTGATTGCATGGTAAAGATCAGTACTACTAAGGCAGTTAGAGATTAACCTAAAATTATCAAACCTCAGAATATAGTATGTAAGGAATGTCCATTTGGAAAACAAGTTAGAGCTAGTTTCAAAAGTATTCCAGAAAAATCAAATAATGCTCTTGATTTAATTCACACTGATTTATGTGGTCCAACTAGAACTAAAAGCTTACAAGGTGATAGATATTTCATGCCAATTATTGATGACTATTCTAGAATGTGTTGGGTTACTTTTCTCAGAGAAAAATCAGAAGCACTTGGAAAGTTCAAACTATTCAAAGCAATGGTAGAAAATGAAACTGGTAAGAAAATCAAATATTTAAGATCAGATCAAGGAGGTGAATTTACATCTACGGAATTTAATGCATTATGTGAAGTAAATGGAATTAGAAGACAATTATCAGCATCTCAGACACCACAGCAGAATGGAGTTGTTGAGAGGAAAAATGAAACTATCTTGGATGCAGCAAGAAGTATATTATCAGAAGCAAATTTACCACATGTGTACTGGAGAGAAGCAGTCAGTACAACGGTCTATAAATTCAACAAAGTTCACATCAAAGGCAAAACTGGTAAGACCCCTCATGAACTATGGTTTGGTAATACTCCTACTCTTAAGTATTTCATAATTTTTGGAAGTAAATGTTATATCAGAAGAGATGAGTATATTGGCAAATTTGATCGTAGAAGTGATGAAGGAATATTTCCTGGTTATTCATCTAAGAGCAAAGCATATAGATGTTTCAACAAAAGATTGCAGAAAATTGTTGAGTACAAATGTAAAGATTGATGAACAATTCAGAGGAACTGCAAGGTATATAGACTCTGAACTGGCAACAAAAATTCTAACAAATGAACCTACTCTAAATCCACCGGTATAGAATGAAGATCCAGTTACCCCAGTATCATCTGAGGATTCCACTGTAATTGAAGAACAATAGTAAACAAAGACACCCCGGTATGTAAGATTGAATCATTCTGAAGATCAGATAATTGGAAACAAGTTTAAAGGAGTTATGACAAGAGGAAGATTGGCAAATGAAGAGGTATGTCTTATTTCTCAAATTGAACCATCATCTATTAATGAGGTATGTGAAGATAAATTTTGGATTAAAGCTATGGAAGAAGAATTAGAACAAATTGAGAAAAATAACACTTGGACATTAGTTCCCCGGCCTAAAGATAAAAATGTAATTGGAACCAAATGGGTATTAAGAAAAAAAACTTAATGAAAATGGTAAGGTTGTCAGAAATAAAGCAAGACTAGTGTGTAAGGGATATTCTCAGAAAGAAGGAGTTGATTACAATGAAACCTTTGCACCGGTAGCTAGAATTGAGGCAGACATATTATTTTTGGCTTTTGTAGCACACAAGAACTACAAAGTTTATCAAATAGATATTAAATGTGTATTTTTGAATGGAGATCTTGAAGAGGAAGTATATATTGAACAACCTGATGGATTTTCTTTGACAGATGACAATGATATTGTTTGCAAGTTAAGGAAAGCTCTGTATGGACTAAAACAAGCTCCAAGAGCTTGGTATGCAAGATTGTATAAGTATCTTTTAAAGATTGGTTTCACTAAAGGAAATGCAGACAACAATTTATATTATAAAGTAACTAATGATGACATCTTGATTATAGAAGTATTTGTTGATGATATAATCTTTGGAGGAGAAGATGGATTATGTAAGGAATTTTCTATTAAAATGTAGCAAGAATTTGAAATGTCTACGATTGGAGAAATAAAATTCTTTTTAGGATTGCATATTTCACAGACTGATAAAGGTATATTCTTGAGTCAATTAAAATACTTAAAAGAGTTACTAAAGAAATTTGGGATGGAGAACTCTAAACCGGTAAGCACACTTATGACAACAAATGACAAATTATCACAAAGCGATGAACCTACACCTATTAATCCAACTAGATACAAATCTTTGATAGGAGGTTTACTGTATTTGACACAAACCAGACTTGATATTATGAATGCAGTATGTATTGTCTCAAGATTTCAAAGTAATCCTAGAAAAAATCATGAATTAGCAGTAAAAAGGATTTTATGGTACTTACAAGGCACTATAAATCTTGGATTATGGTATCCTAGAGATGAAAACTTTGAATTATGTGCATACATAGATGCAAATTGGGAAAGAGATGTGGATGATAGAAAAAGCACCACCGGCGGAGTATTCTTTCTTGGAAATAGACTAGTTTCTTGGTTGAGTAAGAAACAAAGTTGTACATCTTTATCAACAGCAGAATCAGAATATGTTGCAGCAACAACTAACTGTACACAGGTACTATGGCTTAAGCAAATGTTGAAAGACATAAAGGTAAAATGCAAGGAACCTATTACTATCTATTGTGATAACACTGTAGCAATTGATATATCTAAGAATCCGGTATTACATTCTAAAACCAAACATGTTTCTATCAAACTAAATTTTCTAAGGGAAAATGTTGAAGCAAAGGAGATAAAACTGATTTATGTGAATACTAAAGAGCAGATTGTAGATATTTTCACTAAACCTTTGCCTAAGGAGACTTTTGAATATCTCAAAGATCAGCTTGGAGTCATACCACCACCGGTGGAGACTTAGACAGTTGATGATTGTCATCAACCGGCAGAATTAACAGAGAAATCTTTTATTCCGGTCTTTGATGGGAAGCTACTTCTCAGGGGGAGTAGTTGGTATACTGAATTGATTGGTATTTTGTATATGAACTTGGTTTTATTGTAACTTTGGCATTTGATGTCAAAGGGGGAGAGATATTTATGGAAAAACACATTATCTTTTGGAGAGATTGGTATGGAAAAACTTTGAAAAACACAAGGAAAACACATGTTGCTCCCAGGGGGAGAGATTGTTGTTTAGGAGAGATTATTACTCTCTAATTTTTGGTTATGATCTTTTTGGAGATTGTTGGTTTTTGGTACTTGACATTTCTGTTTTGGCACTTTGATGGTTTTTCCATCTTGTGTTGCCATCAATGCCAAAGGGGAGATTGTTGGTATTTTGGTATGGTTTTGTCATTGATGTCAATACCTACTAAACACTTATCAACTCTGGCACTTTGGAGAATCAACAACATTCACTGGCAAGCAAGTAACTATTGCATAAGTACTGGTATCTGGTACACCGACAGGATATAATGATCACCGGCACTTGGAATGGCATGGAAGACACATGGTTATGTCGAAGACATCGTTTGGACATCTTTTCCTGGAGTTTTGTTCATTGGTATATTCATAGTTGCATATTTGTTGTTACCGACAAATAGGTCTAGGGTTACACCGGCAGGTTTATCTTTTCCAGATCAACATGGCACGCTATGGAGATGATTAATTATTATTGTAAATGCATTAAGCTAACATGTTCAATCGGTTATTGCATCGGATATTATATTGTTTGTAAAAAAAATTTATTATAATATCTTGTAGAGCTGACCTACTAAAATTGGTCTTAGTTTATGGTATAAATGTAAGATCAAGTGTGGAATGCGAAAAAGGATTGTGTGAAGGTATATGCGAGATTAAGCAGAGCTATACATGCAGACATCATTTGAAGGTAAAGCTAGGTTTTTGTGAAAGCATATCAACATTACACCGATACTGAATCCAGCATATGAAGATGTTATTTTGTGCAGTACATTCTTATTGGATTTAACCATCCAACTGTAGTCAGTGTGACTCCCATTTTGTGATTGAGCAGTGAGCTCTAGGCTATTGGCCTTTTTGCATGTGCAGACCCCATTTATGTACACTTACTATCTGCAGTAGTATCATCTGATTATGGGTAAGGTTTCCCACCATGATTTTTCCCCTTACAGGGTTTCCACGTACAAACATTGATGTTATGTGTTGTGGATGACTTTGTCTTTTATTTTCATGCATTAATCTTTACCAGTATTGCATTTATCTGTTAATCTGTCCACCGGTATAACAAATTGTCTCACTGGTACTAAGCAGTAAGTTGGTTAAATTGTTTTTGGTTTAAATTTATCAGACAACTGATTCACCCCCCCCCCCTCAGTTGTCCCCGGGACCTAACACATATCCCATACAGGTTATGTAGAACTAAGGCCAAAACTTCTAGTTTTGCATAACCCATACGGGTTATGAGAAATTGTGAATGTTCCCATTAGGTTTGCATAACATGTATGCATTTTGAGGAACTTTTTGTATTTTTTATTATTATTGGCTACCAAGCCGCTACCAAGCCTATCATGTTTTTGAATTTCATAGAACACGCACGGGTTATGAAAAAATTCTTCTTTTTTTTGCATGTGGCCACTTTTCTGTTCACCATCTTGGTGCACTTACCCTCACATTTCTACCAAATTCCTTTCAACCATTGATATTTGCCACCTTGGATTTTAGCCATGGAAAATCTATAAAAGGAAGTCTTTAGTAATCATTTCAAGCTAGTTACTAGTGAGCATTCAAGCATACAAGCAATCAAGCATTCAAGCATCCAAGCAATCAAGCATTTTAGTTATCATAGCATATCCACCTTAGATCCATTATCATTTCAATCATAGGATTAGAATCCATTTTTGCCTTTCACATACCACATAGGTTCATTCTTGTGTAGTCATCTTGAAACCATAAGTGCAATATTCTGAGAGTAGCAACAACAAGATCACATAAGATAGAATATGATAAAACTACATGGGAGCAGTTGATATATGGAGGTATAAGCTTTGTGTTTTACAGTTTCTTATTTGTTTCAATTTAGTGTGTTTTAGATTAGATATAATTATAGAATAGATTTGTGGCTATTTAGTAGCTTCTATCACATTTCACATTTAAGACACCACTGTCATCTTTCATGCTTTAGGACTAGTAACTAGTTTGGAATTTTAGGGTTGTCTCCCTTTCATGCTCTAGGACTAGTTTGTGGTTGAGAATTTTTTTGACTGGTCTCTCTTCATGCTCTAAGAATAGTTCATGGTTGGGATATATTTTTATTTTTCTCATTTATGCTTTAGGACTAGTTCCTAGTTGGGACATGTTTTGATTTGTCTCCTTTCATGAGACAATGGGGAAAATTCTCATTATACAACAATAGTAAACATAATGTCTAAAGGGGAAGCATGATGTGTCTTTTGTAACTACTTAAAAATAAGGAGGCATGTTCAACAATTTAATGATGATCTATTACTTTAGCACATGACCCTTCACACATCAAATAAATATAACTTGCACTTCATCTTCAATGGTGAAAATATTAATCAAAGTGTAAGGCCCACTAGTGCATACTTTGATCCCTTGTACTAAACCTTTTGGCGTGACCTCGTACTACCATCAAGGTGTTCTAATTGTGTCCACATTGGTACTTATGACATGTTTTGATGTGTTTCATCACTTATGTGATTTTTTGGTTTGCAATTGATGGATGTTATCCAAAAGGTTTTACATTGGTAGTTGGTGTCAAACTATGTTATGGGATGTGCATGTCATGATATTATATGCTTTAGATTCACGCATGTGGATTTGTATATGTTGGAATTATTTCAATGTTTCAACATCATTATTTTTACTATACTTATTATAGATTATTCAATTTGTTAATAAAATCATACATGATGATCATTCCATTTCCTACATACCCCGGTAAGTAAAAAGCATCCATTGCTAGTTTACAAAATAACCATATGCAAAGATCAAATACATGTCACAAGATATAACTTGGGAAAACCCTCATATACAGAAAAACACAACTTCCAAAAGTATCCATGTTAAATGTATTATTCAACAATGAAACAATACAATACACTTATAAGGTCTCCATTGGCACTTGAAACATCAAGCCTCTCCATTGCATCCTCCGTGTCTATGAATCCACAAATCTCGTGCCATGTTTCACATACACACTCCTAAGAAGAACACTCAATACAATGATAACCAAGTCAAACTAGTTGTAAGCTTAAACAACTAAACATGTGCTTACTTTCATAGACATAAGCTTGCACAAAACCATCAAGTAGTATAGCATAAACAACCATGGGTTTACAAAATCATTTTCCCCCTTATTTATTTTGTGGTACTAAGTTTTCCCAATATTAATTATTTATCTCAATGTGAAAACACACATTAAATATCTAATCCAATGTTACATACAATACATAAAATGGTTCCAAGAATGCTAACCTCATAATATGCACACATTCCTATATCCCCCAAGTGCACCACAAATAATATTGATTGATATTATAACATTATGCAAGGTCTACTACACACATTTCCTAGCATTCTTCCACTTGTATACATTGTGTTAGGAATTGCATGTAGAAAATATCAATTATATGAAGATAAATATTAAACACAAGAATGAAAAACACATAAATAATAATAGCGAAGAGACAATATTTAATGTGGTTCACCCAATCTTGGGCTACATCAACCAAATATATAGTCCAATATTATTATCCAAAAAATCAAAACCAATTACAACTAGCAATCCCCTTGCAACTCAATACCATTGCAAAATGCTACAAAATTCTCTATAGAAAACCCTAACCCTTAGCCTTTTTATCAAGACTTGTGTCGATTACAAAATTAGGGCTACAACATGTTATCCAATAGAAAAATAACACCCAACACCTTTATTAAAATAATAAAAGTCTTTTTGGCCTTGTAGGGCGCTACCCCTCAACCTTGCCCTATATCGCAACAGGGAGCGCGCTACCTCTGTTTTGGATAAAGCAACCACCTTTTGCAACCTGGAGAGCCAACTCACCATTGTCCCATCAACAGTAAAGACATAACTTGTAGTACTCCACCTGGTACCAATATCCCCTGCTAAATCTGAGTCTACATAACCTGCTAAATCAGTATTAGAGCCCCCAAAACATAAATGTTTATTGGATGTACATCTCAAATACCTAAGAACCCATTTTATTGCATTCTAATGCTCCAATCTGAGATTACTTATATACTTGATTATGACTCCAACAACATGTGCAATATTCAGTCTCGTGCATACAATGGCATACATTAGACTTCCGACAGCTGAAGCATATGGTACCTTAGATATTTTGTCTTTCCCCTCTTGTGTCTTTGGACACATCTCCTTAGTCAATTTCAAATGACTAGGCAAAGGTGTGTTAACAACTTTTGCATTCTCCATATGGAATCTTTGCAACACCTTTTCAACATAATCATCTTGGGATAGAGTCAATTTTTTGTTCTTCCTATCTCTGCAAATTTTCATACCAATAATTTGTTTTGCTACCCCCAAATCCTTCATAGCAAATGATTTTGCTAACTGTTGTTTTGACTCTCTAATATGATGCATGTTAGACCCCGCTATAAGCATGTCATCAACATATAAACACAATAATGTAGCTTTCATTATCCAACCTCTTAAAATAAACACAATGGTCATAATTACACCTGTTGTAGCCTTGCTCAACCATAAAAATGTCAAATTTTAAGTACCATTACCGAGGTTCTTGTAGCAAGCCATAAACTCTTCTGCAATTTGCACACCAATTTCTCCTTACCTTTGACCTCAAATCCTTGGGGTTGTTCCATGTATATCTCCTCCTCCAAATAACCATGGATAAAGGCGGTTTTGACATCTAACTATTCCAAATGCAAATCTTCAACAGCCACAGTACTTAAAATAGTACAAATAGAAGTCATCTTAACAACCGAAGAAAAAATTTCAGCAAAATCAATGCCCTTTTTCTGTGCAAATCCTTTAACAACTAACCTGGCTTTAAATATGTGCTTACCTCCATCTTCCTCTTTCAGCCTATAAACCCATTTGTTTTTTAAAGCCTTTTTACCTGCGGGCAACTTACATAATTCCCAAGTCTGATTTTTACACAAGGAATCTATTTCTTCTTTCATGGCAAGATCCCATTGAACCTTTGTATCCACCTGCATAGCTTCATCATATCCTTCTGGTTCACTAGCATATGTTAACAAAACAGAATACAAATATGGAGAGAACCTATCAGGAGGTTTACTTAGCCTTGTTGACTGTCTAACATTCACTGGAGTTTGTGGTATTTCTAGTTGTTGTTGCGGAGCATGACGAACCACTGGAACATCACTATCTGGAATATCATCCAGCACAACAAAAACCTTTTCTTTCTTCTCATGCTACTGCAACTGATCTTTGTACAACACCTTCTCATTGAATACAACATCCCTGCTTCTCATAATTTTCAGATTTTCAATATCCCAAAGCCTATAACCAAATTCATCAATGTCATATCCAATGAAAATATACTTTTTTTATTTTGCATCCAACTTGGTTCTATTTTTCAGAATCTACATGTGCAAATTCTTCACATCCGAAGGTTTTGGGAAAAGAATAACTCACCTTCTTACCTGTCCATGCTTCCTTTGGAATACCACAACCCAAAGGAGTTGAATGACCTCTATTAATTAAATATATAGCAGTATTGACAACATTTGCCCACATGTTTAAAGGCAACCCAACATGCAATCTCATGCTCCATTATTGTCCTATTCATGTGCTCAGCCACTCCATTTTATTGTGGAGTTATTGGAATCATTTTCTGCTAATGAATTCCATTAATAGAACAATAATCCTCAAATTCTTTGTTGCAATACTCACCACTGTTATTAGATTTGAGACATTATAATCTTTTACCTGTCTCATTTTCAACCAAGCTTATTCATTTCTTAAATGTTTCAAATACATCAAATTTTTGCCTAAGGAAGAAAATCCAAACCTTCCTAGTTGCATTATCTATGAATGTAACATAATACCGAGAGCTACTGATGGAATCTAACTGAGTCATTCCCCATACATCTGAATGCACAAGCTCCAACTTTTCATCTTTCTTTTGCTTCCTATCCTTGTGAAAACTAACTCTCTTTTTTTTGCCATACACACAACTTTCATACAAATCCATATTAATGCATTTCAGACCTGGTAAAACCTTTTTAGAATGAAGTACCTTCATACCTTTTTCATGCATATGCCCAAGTCTGTTGTGCCACATTGTTGTCTCAGAACCTACAACAACTGTTTTAGTTTCTTCCTACGAACCCACAACAACTATTCCTGAATGTGTTTGGGTTTTCTTTGCAACAATTAAAGTAGAAGGAATAGTATGACCTATACAAAGATATAAGGTTCCTACTTTCACACCTTTTGCTACTATCACAGAACCCTTTAAAACCTTCCAATTTTTATCATTAAAAGTAACTATGCAACCTTCATCACCTAGTTGCCCTGCTGAAATTAAATTCCTACTTAGCCTTGGAACATTCCTTACCTCTTGTAGTAGCCAATGATTCCCATTCTGCAACTTAATCTTAATTCTTCCCTTTCCAATAATTTGACAAGTTTCATTATCTCTCAAATAAACCAGCCCAAAATCCCCTTAGGCATAATCAAGAAAATAACTTCTATGGGGCATAGCATGAAATGAAGCCCTTGAATCTAAAACCCATGAATCATCAGCATTATCTAGGAAAATAATCAAAGCATCTTCTTTAGATTTATTACTTACCACATTTTCCTCCTTATTACCTTCTTGTTTGTCTCCTTCTTTATTCTTCCGAGACCAACAACTTTCTTTAGATGACCTGGTTTCCCATAGTACCAGCAATCTTTCAGTCCTCTGGATTGGGATCTCTTGTCCTTTGATTTTCCTCGTGACTTCCCATGACCTCCAGAATCTTTTCCTCTCTCCTTTGGTCTACCCCTTCTTTCTGCATTCAAAACACTACCTGATGTGGATCCACCTGAGATTGTCCTATGAATTTCCTCACTCACAATAGCACCAACATCATCAAATTTCAGGGTATTTGAACCATAAATAGAGTTACTAACCGCCATTACCAAACTATTCCATCTTTCAAGAAAAGAACATAATATCAAGAGAGCTCTAACTTCTTCATCAAAATTTACCTTTAGAGAAGTCAACTGATTGGTAATTGTATTAAAGTCATTTAAATGATTTGTCATAGATCCACCTTCAATCATTTTTAGATTAAATAGATGCTTCATGAGAAATACCTTATTTGAGGCTAAGGGTTTTTCATATAATTTAGCCAATGTCGACATCAGTTATGCAGCCATTGATGTTTTTATTATATTGAATGTTACAGACGGTGCCAGGAACAGCCAAATGGTTCCCAATGCCTTTCTATCCAAAATATTTCAATCATTATCACTCATTGTGCCTTTCTTGGTTGTTCCTTCCAATGGTCTCCATAAATCCTTCTGATAGATATAATCTTCCGTCTGCATCTTCCATAACTGATAGTTCTGCCCATTGAATTTTTCTACCTTCAATTTAGCCTCGTCTTCCATTGCTCCCACTTAACCGTGAGACTCCCACTCAACCGTGAGATCTTCCTACAGACGATAATTGAACACAACCAACTCTGATACCACTTGTTAGGAATTGCATGCAAAAAAAATTAATTATATGCAGATAAATATTAAACACGTGAATGAAAAATAAATAAATAATAACAACGAAGAGACAATATTTGATGTGGTTCACCCAATCCTAGGCTACATCTACCAAACAAAGAGTCCAATATTATTATAAAGTAAATCAAAACCAATTATAATCAACAATCTCCTTGCAACTCAATACCATTGCAAAATGCTACAAAATTCTCTACAAAAGACCCTAACCCTTAGCCTTTTTATCAAGACATGTCGGTTACAAAATTAGGGTAACAACATGTCATCCAAATAGAAAAATAACACCTGACACCTTTATTAAAATACTAAGTGTCTTTTTGGCCTCGTGGGGCTCCGCCCCTCGACCCCACCTTGTATCCCCTTTGGACCTCGTAAGGGGCGTTGCCCCTTGACCCCATCTTGGGGGCGCTGCCCCCAAACCCCCGTCAAAAACTATGGGAGAAAATGTGTCGATATAGGTAGGGAAAATTTAACCTCCAAGTCTTATTAGGCTTCATATAATAACACATTACATAAGGGATAAAAAAGTAAACTCAAACATAAAAAAGGGAACTATCCTTATAGCCAAACATACCATCAAGGAATCAAAATGTTCCATGTGCTCAATCAAGACACCTACAATAATAATCAACGTGGCCACCATCTCAAACATAAATTCTCTCATCCTCCATCATGCCCATGCACAATGATAAGGAACTATGCAAAGAGATGCCACACAAATTGTCATATAGAAGCATAAGTCCTTCCTCAAACTAATATCCCAATCCAAACACTCAATCCAATGGTAACAAATATGCATTGATAAGTGCCAATAAATAATCACCATAGTTGAAATATAAATCACAAATAGTTGTTAACATGTCCAACTAACCATAACTCAAGCCAAGTTACACATATCATAGTAGGTAAACCTCATGCCATTAACATATACAATAACATGTAATCACAAGCTCCATGTCCCGAGCCTATTAATGAAGAACATACACATTTAGGAACTCACACTGCATAAGTAAAGTCAAAAATGAAAATGATCAAAACATCCAAATTCCACCAATAGTATCACATAGAAGGTATAACCAACATAATGTAGTACTAAATAACATCCACAAAGATATGTAAAACCTACAAATAGATTTGTTGCAATACAACTCTCACGCTAGTCTCCATAGCTCTCCCAAGTTCTTCACCCTCAACAAAAGAGAGAGATAAAGGAACCTTCATGTCGTCACCAAAGAATAATGAACAAAACATGACCACAAACATAGTGATCACCATAAATCAACACAAACCTCAAATGCAATTTTATGTGAATACAAACATCCAGGAAGAAGAAGATGACCAAAGAGAGAACCCACAATTCAAAGCAGGTCCTCCTACAGACACCTCTAAATGCTCTAGTTGTGATAAGTATGATCTCCTTCATCTAACTCTAAAGAGAATAACATTATCCACATCTAACCATAACCAATATGTGTGCATCTCAAATCAAAGGAAGATCAAGCTAAATCCATTCCAAACCAAGGGAATAAGCCCAATAATATCTCCTAAACCCTCATCAATGAATGTCATCATAAATGAACATATGTATATGGAAATAAACATTCTATACACTCCTCAAATGAACCCTTTATAACTAAATAAGTAAGCTCAAGATCCATATCCATGAGCAATTAAAGCAACAAATAAGTCATGCTAAACAATCCTCAAATAAATCTCCTAAGACCAATCACCAAGGCTCAAGACTCATTCCCATGAGAAAGAAAAAGCATAAAACAAAATGCATCTAAAGACAAGGTGGTCAATACAAATAAAAATGGTTTACAACTAATTTGACCAATGATGGGGAATGAGAATGCTCCCCTAAGATAACCAAGTCAATATGACTCAATCCAAGAACAATCTACTCATAAGTCCATATTGATCTCACATCCAACCAAGGTATAGCCAACTCACATCCAATCAAGATATAATCTCCTCAAAATTCCTACTAAAAGCTCATCAAAGAGTATCCATCTCAACACATGTCTCTAATATTTAGAGATCTCATAGCCTCACCCATATTTGGGTGATCCCACAATAATGAGTCCCAAACTTGCTAGCACATTGCATTTTTAAACTTGGATGGAGGTGAAACGTTAAAAACACCTTCATTTGAAGTTATTTTTTCAAGTGAAGGTTCCTTCGCATGATATAGTACCTTTCTTCAAAGGTTAAAAACCTTCTAACAGAGGTAATTTCTAAAAATGGAAAGAAAGGATCTTTGTTCGAAGGTATGTTTTTATTCGATTTGTGGAAAATACCAAAAATGAAAAAAGAGACATTTGTTTGAAGGTCTCTTTTTATTTTTTTAATGGAAACTTCCATAAAAGGAATAAAAAGCCCGACCTTCAAATGAAGGTCCTTTTTTCATTTTTTAGAAATTACCTTCATTCAAAGATTTTTTTTAGTTTTTTTTGTGGGCATGACATACCTTCAAATGAAGGTGCTTGGCTAAGCCACTTTGACTCTCCATCTCAAATTTTACTCCTAAATTTTAATTTCAAACCTCAGGTTGAACCTTGAAAAGGAATGAAATTAACAAGATGGTTTGCAAGATTGTAGCCCTTAAAATGAGCTTTCCAACAAATATATTTTTTAATATATTTTGATTTTATTATATATTTATTTTGTATGTTTTATTGAACATGATTTTGACCAATAATGAAAAAATCTAAAAAATATCTACGCGATATTCATATCTTTGTTTCAACAAAATAAATTTTGATACATACAAAATAAGTTGTGTTAAAAGTTATCTTCTTTGATGCCATAAACCATCTCTTACCTTATCCTAGAAAAGAAAATTATACATGGTATAAGATATTAGTGTCTGACATTTTTCCAATATTTATCTACTAAAAACATTCTTGAATGCTTTTGACTAGTTTAATTTTGTGACTATAATGAAAACCTTACCTTGCATGAATCTACATTTCATTGAGAATAATTTCCAATTGGTTTATTAGTCCACTCCTTGATCCCACATTGTGCATGCATTCAATAAACTATTTCTCCTTTATATTTGTTTGAAATTCTCAGTGAAATCCAAACACCCATTTTGACATAGACAATAAGGATCGTTGAGCAGGGTTTGAGAGTCTAGCTTTTGGATTCACTTTACATAGAAATAACTAAACTCAATTTGTGATTTCCTTGTGTTTCATGAGTTGACAATGAATTAAAGCCTTTTCTAGCAAGAAAATTTCATGCCATTTGCAATTGCTTCAAACTTCTCTATGGATCAATTTTGTGCATACCATGTAGTCTTTGCAATCAATGAGGTTGTGTCTCTTTGAGGCATTTTGTCAATTAGTTCATCTACCATCCATGAATTAATTCATTGAACAATTCATAATTTTTATTATTTTTACTTTACATGCATAATGTCTTCATTAATCAAACAATTCATACATTTTAGCGTGGGCAGTGAGTTGCTAATCGTGATTTGGTTTTTCTAAGCTTAGTAATGTCTTATAAGATAAGCTAAACAATTATTTTGCCTATGCAAGTTCCCACATTTCATAGAAGAATTTTTCTAATATCTCATATGCTTTATTTATGGTTCAAAATTTGGATCTATCCTCAATATTTTATGTCTTCTTATTTTTTATACAATCTTCAACACTTGTCTATCTTGTCCATGTTTGTCACAATCCATTACAATGTGTGAATGGTCGAATGCCTAGTCTCTTCCATGTTTTTTGGATTATGGGTATGTGTTTCATGTTTGTTAGTGTTTATAATATGTAAAGAATTGTAGTATCTTATGTTAGGAATAATAGAAGACTCAAAAGATATTACTTTCAATTATACTATCATAAATTGTATCCTCAATGTAATTTCATATCTACTTGGACCTGAATTTATCATTTATGCTTACTATGTTTTGATTATGCCTCAATTTGCTCACACGAGTGTCAAATATGTGATCTCTATTCTTTTCTTTGACTCTTGGACCTTATCTCAGAAGAGATGGACTAGAATAGAGCACTAGGAGCCATATTCCAAGCCAAAAGGGCCCATTTTTTAACCCTCTAATGATTTGAAAATGTTGAGCGGCAAATGATTTGTGATGTCGACCTTCCTCATAATTTTCAACACATTTCATGAGGTTAAGTTTAAAAGAAATTCTTATCCCCTCATTTGGAACATCTCTCATCAAGGAATTCACTCCATGTAAAGAAATTCAAGTAAGCAAGCAATCAAGTATCATTAGAGTAGTGAAGGAGAGGGCACTATTCAGATTTTCAAGCATTCAAGATGGCATCCATGATCAATTTTATATGAAGACACGCACAAGTTCTGCATGACATCATCAACCTTTTATGAAGAGTTCAAGGCAAAAAAAAATCATAAAGGAAGGTATATCAATTTAATTCAACACTTATTTCAAGATTTAGACTCTGCTCTACAAGGGTGAGCTCTCTTTTCTATTTCATTAATCATAGGGTTAATTCCAAACCTAGGGTTTGACCTAGGAAAAACCCTTATCAACTCAACAATATTTTTCCTCTCTTATTTGTGCAGGTTACAGGTTCAGAAGAGGAGGAATACATATCCAAAAAGCATAAATTGAGACAAATAGATCCATATTTTGAAGAATAAAAAAACCTTGGACACTAGGGCTTAGTGCCATATCCGACACTTTTATAATGGAATTTTAGGTAAGCATTCTAAGCGACATCTGAATCTTGAATATGTTTCTGATATCCACATTTGACACCTTTAGGACTAGGTCACCTAGCCCCATAGACTAGCATTTTTGAGCTCAAATTGTAGACTTAGACTTTATTTCTTGATCTATACCGAATCTGCATATCTAACTAAAAATTTATGTTTATTTTGATTACTTTTAATTTTGCATCAATATCTCTAGTTCTTGCATTTATTCATTCTATCTTATCCAATTACATCAACAATAAAAAAGGAAACAATCAATCATCGTGTCCAACTCTTTCCAATAGGTTTAAAGTTGATCCTATTGGTTGTTTCTCAAATATATATTGTTGTGACTGGGTTAGATTCCTAGTTTGCATGTGTAGACTAGTTAACCCCCAATTCCACACTCTCACACCAATTTATCATGTAAAATTTTTATTGGACATTCTTCCTCCTTTTCAAAATGAAACTATCATTCTTCATATCTTTTCTTCATTAAAGATGTATACTAGTTACATTAGTATAGGTTTGCATACTTTATGATACTACATTGATTTTAAGGATTTTAGTGGAAACGTTATTAAATCCTTACTCTTCTATATCTAGATATTGTAAATCTAATGTCAAAGAAATGATTATGACCTAGTCTTATTAAAGAAAACTTTAGATACTAAAAATGTATATGAAAAGTTATGTAAATATGATGTCCTTATGGAAATTAGAATTTGAGATAACCATAAGCCATAGATTATAAAATCTCTCTCTCTCTCTCTCTCTCTCTCTCTCTCTCTCTCTCTCTCTCTCTCTCTCTCTCTCTCTCTCTCTCTCTCTCTCTCTCTCTCTCTCTCTCTAAGATTAATTATTCAAGATTATACAATAATGATATACAAATCTAAGTATAAGATTATTATTACCTTATCATCTAATAATTTTTTTAATATATATATATTGTTAATGTTGGAATTGGATTGCTAAAGTATTGAAAAACCTAATAGATTCAACTAACAAAACCTTGGTCCTACAATGAAATCCAACATAAAATGAATGAAGAACCAAAGATTATGCAAAATATCAAATTAAGAACATTATACCATTTGCATACTTCAAGGGCTTGTCTTCATTGTTGGTACAGGTGCACCTTGAAGACTTTGAAGACCATTTGAACAATGAAGGCTCTTGGAGGTGTTTGTAGGTTACTTGAATGTTTTAAGTTGTAATAAGGTCTTTCAAGACCAATCATTTTTGTTTTGATTAGCCATGTAAGGCCTTGATGCCATTTTGTAGTTGTGAGCTTTTCAGGACCTATTTGGTCAACCATGGTCAAATGACATCCAAAATGCATAATTGAGGCAATAATTGTATTTTGGCTCCTATGTGGCCTATTTTTAAGGTCCGTGATGTGTCATAATAGGTTACATAGGAAGATGTCATAGGTTGTCAAGTTTGGATGACAACTTTTGTTGTCAACTTGTAAGTAATCTCCCTCCAATGGCTACTTAATTCAAATTTTAGTTAAATTTAGTTGAGGAGGTTTGAGAAATATTTCTTAAGGCCTTGGAGGTCTAGAAGAAAGGATTTTTGAATTTTTGGATGCAAGACAATGATCAAATTCAATAAAACACTCAGAAATTTACACAAATTTGTTGTAACAGTGCCTTGTACGATCATTGTACAAAATCCATGTGCAAGCTAAATCATTGATTTGAATAGGCCTCTGTGTTTTTGTTCATTTGGATTTTATTTGGTAGGAAAATACTAAGAAATAAGAAAGATATCCGCATTTTTGTGAAAGGTGGTATGAAAACCCTCCAAAACCAAGGTTTCCAAGGAAACACTTTCTTAACCCAACATTCCTCTGGCCAAATTGGCTCAAAATATGGGGAATGGTAGGGGAGACAATGCACTTTAATATTTTCAAATTTTCTGAGTGATCTGTTGAACTGGTGAATTTTGGGAACAAGCCCTAGGCTAGGCATCCTCGTGTGACTAGCCGGTTTGGATTGATAAAAATTGTGCAAAGGCATAAACAAGAGTAGTGGACCCTATATAATGGTGGATTTTGTTTTTTGGGATTTGTAAAAACCTTTCCCATCCATTGGTGTCACTCAAACAAGCTATTTGTGTGTGGTTGCTTTGTAAAAGTGACCTAAAAGCTCTATTAGGCCTACTGTAGCAACAATTGTTTAACCCGGTCAATGCAAGAGTAGGGCTTGATTTTTGGGAATGTTTTGTATCACCAAAAGGGGTATCTAAGAGTGATAATATTTTTGGGTGTCATTAGGAGAATTTCAAAGTTTTTCCCTTAAAGGGTCAAAACCAGGGCTACAAGGAATAGGCGTCTTGTAGAGGGCAAGTCACCTTGTTTGAACTTGTACAAACAAAAGGGTGTTGTCTTGGTTGTATTCTATGTCTCTAGGGTTGGACAATAAGTTATATAGGGTCCATATCTACTCTACCATGGTGGATATGTTATAATCCAAGTTGGTCATAGGTGGCGACAAGAGTGTTGGTGTCAAGGAGAGACTTGATGTGAGAAGTTGTATCTCAATAAGTTGTTTAGGGATCAAGAGGGGCCCCGTTGAACAAAGGGGAGTGTAGAGGTGTCCTTTCATGTTGTTGACAATATTTTCCAAGAATCTATGAAAGTTGAGACCTTAATTGAGGGTCTTGTAGAGTGAGTTTGTGTGAGAAGCCTTTGTTCCTTGGGGCCATGCATCAATTGTCCTCCTATCTCCATTGATCTTTCTTGATATTGATGCTCTTAGATTTTGTATATGCACAAGAGCTCAATGGTGAATGGATGGTTGTTGAGTATGCAATCAAATAGAGTTTGGGTTCTTGATCACTTTCTTCATATGGAAAGAGAGAGGTAGAGGTTTCTTTTATAGAGAGCACCCTAAAAACAGAGAGCTAGGATTAAGAGGTGTAAGGATAAATGGTCGGCTAGGATTGAAGAGTAGGTATAGGCAACAATAAAATATTGAAAAGTGGTTAAAGTTAAATCAAGAGATAACTACCACTTGTAATGGAGAGAAAAAACTAATGATTTAATTAATTAAATAAATATTTAGTTAATTAATAGAAGAAGTGAGACCAATGAAATAGAATTAAAATATTTTATAAATTAGGAAAGGTTAGAAAAGGTTTGGTGAAATAATTAAATAAATAAAAATCTATTTGATTAATAGAAGGCTTAGGATAATATGTGTGTGTGTGTACATATATATACATGCACATATTGTGTGTGTGTGTGTGAACCTTAAGATCTATTAAGAGCAAGGTTATTATGAGTATAAGAATAAATAGTTACAAATGGATTTTGTTCATTTTTTTCCTTATCTTTGTTAAATACTCAAATGAATTAGTTAAGTGATGTTTAACCTTTTTTTCATCATTGCTAATTGTGAGATTTTGCCAAGATCTAGATGCAATGGAAAGCACAAATAAGAGAGAACAAAATAGATGATAGGAATAAATTGTATTCTATCAAGATGGAAAATGTGATCAACTGGATCATCAATTGTTACATACAATGAATATGAGCCTGCATATATAGGCAAGGCAATATGGATATGTGAGCACACAATCATTACATGTGGCTCAATAAGAAACAAGGGTAGGTAGGAAATAGGTGTAGTAGGTAGGAGAAACAATAAAATATTCCACATGAGGTGGATCACCCACTGAAAGTGGAATTATCACTCCACAATAAGTGGATATGATAGAGTAGTAAAAAGATCAACACTATAAAAGGTGGAAATTCTCCTACACACACTATCCTAATCTGGCACAAACACCCAAGTGTCTCATACCCAAACTACTATGAAATGCATTTCCTAAGTAAACTTAAGTAAGGTGTAATAATATCCAAGATGAATATTTATTTACACCAACACCCCCCCTTAAGTGCAACTTAGGGGAATGCACTTAAGTCTACAATGCAACTAAGAAATGCAAGATGGGTCCCGGCTACGAGGCCATGTTAGGTACCCATGTACAAATACAAATGCATGCAAACCAATGCAATGAAATCTCTCACAAATCGGGGAAAGAGAGAAAAACCCAATGGGAAAAAACCCTCCCCCAAAAGAGAGATGATATCTATACAAGTTAACTCTCATTGAAGTATGTGAGGAACAAAGCCCCGTGTGAGGAAAAAGTCCCCCCCATATGAGAGAAGAAGAGAAGCTAGGAAGCCCCCCCTCAATGTAGAATCTGCACCAATGATAGAAACTTGATGATGTATGAAGCAACTGCTCCACGAATGTCGAACAACATTCCTCCCCATAGGAAGAAACAAAACCAAAGGTGTATCCATGAAGTCTCCCCAATCATGAAGGGAAGATGTATGAAAAAACTCATGATGAATGAAGTCTCTAAAAATTGCTCAAGTGTCCCCATTTCGATGTTATAAGATACCCCCTCCAAAGGTGGTGAACTACACCACATTGCTGAAAAAGGTACTCCAAGATCTAATGGAGATGAATGTAGAACAAGTCCCAAAGACACACATGTCTCCTCTAAGGATAAAGAGACCTCCTCCAACTGATATTCATAAGTATCCACAATCATGTCAACCTCGAAAGAATGATCATGTAGAGAATGAACAAGAGGGTCAGAGTGTTCCCTCGCAACAATAGAAGAAGGATCATCTTCATCAAAGAGAATATGAATATCATCAATGATGTCTCCCAAATCTGCAATGTAGGATTCCACAAACAAATCGGCAATGTTTGTCAAGTAGTCATCCCATGAATTTGAAGTTGGAAGACAATGAATATCCTGCTGCACTAAATCACATGAAGGCAAAACTATCACACTATCTGCATCATCAGGTGCAATAGGTGATATGATATCAATAGGAGGAGATGAAACACAAGGCTCAAGAATGGGGTCACATGTGAGAATCCCCAAGTTCAAGTACCCAAAATTCTCCTCAAAATATGAATCATCACAAGAAGTGTGATCATCATGTGAAGAATCATCATGTGTGAAATCAATATCATCAACAAAATCTGAAAATGAGTATAACCGAGATGCATGATCAACCACCCCAGTCGCAATGATAGCTCTATTTTCCAAGTCTCTAATGAAAACTGACTTAGGTGTGAACTCCACAATTCTCTTAGTTGTGCCATGTGTGATTTGATAGATGGAAAGGAGATTGTTTGTCAAATGGGGTACACACGCCAAATAGGGAGAGCACCAAATGTGTACATAGAAACCCCCATCTCACCTCTCCCTTATTTATCTCCCTTCCCTCATAGTTCCATCTCTCTCTATGAACTAGATCTCATATTCTCTCTCTCCCCTTACCTCTTCTTGGGCTCTTCATTCTTATATATGCATACTGTTCTTTGTCCCTCCCCTCTCTCTCACACAATTCCCTTATTCCCCTATCCCTCGAGCTATCTCCCTCTCCATCCTTACACCCATCTAATTCCCTCTCTCACCTCTTTCCCTCAGTTTCTTCCTCGCTCCCTCCTCTCTCTAGGTCCTAAGGGGTCATAGGACACCATATGACCCCTTCGAACACAATATGACCCCTAATGACACCTAAGTGGTCATACGGTGTCCTAAGGGGTCATAGGACACCATATGACCCCTTCGAACACAATATGACCCCTTCGAACACAATATGACCCCTAACGACACCTAAGTGGTCATATGGTGTCCTAAGGGGTCATAGGACACCATATGACCTCTTAGATTACCATAGGACCCATAAAGACACCATATGGTGTCCTAAGTGGTCATAGGACACCATATGACCCCTTAGGAAACCATACAACCCATAACGACACCATATGGTGTCTTAATGGGTCATAGGACACCATATGACCCCTCAGGTGTCATTAGGGGTCACATTGTATCCTAAGGGGTCATATGGTGTCCTATGACCCCTTAGTACACCATATGGTGTTGGTATATTTCGTATGGTTTCCTATGACCCCTTAGGACACCATATGACCCCCTAGTACACCATATTGTGTCAGTATGGTCCTATGGTGTCTGATGATCCCTTAGGACACCATACAACCCATAATGACAACATAAGGTGTCCTAAGGGGTCATATGGTGTCTTAAGGGGTCATAACACACCATATGACCTTTTAAGACACAATATGATCCCTAACAACACCTAAGGGGTCATATGGTGTCCTAAGGGGTCATAGGACACAATATGACCCCTTAGGACACCATACAACCCATAATGACACCATGTTGTGTCCTAAGGGGTCATGTGGTGTCCTAAGGGGTCACAGGACACCATATGACCCCTTAGGACACCATATAACCCATAACAACACCATATTATGTCCTAAGGGGTCATAGGACACCATATGACCCCTTAGGACACAATATGACCTCTAACGACACCTAAGGGGTCATACGGTGTCCTAAGGGGTCATAGGACACCATGCAACCCATAACGACACAATATTGTGTTTTAAGGGGTCATGTGGTTCCATAAGGGGTCATAGGACATAATATGACCCCTCATGACACTATGACCCTTAACAACCACATATGGTGTCCTAAGGGGTCATAGGACACCGAATGACCCTTTAGGACACCATGTGACCCCTTAGAACACCATATAGTGTCGTTATGGGTCATATGGTGTCCTAAGGGATCATATGGTGTCCTAACGGGTCATATAGTGTCTTATGACCTCTTAGGACACCATACAACCCCTTATGTGTTGTTAGGGTTCACATTGTGTCCTAAGGGGTCATATGGTGTCCTATGACCCCTTAGAACACTATATGACCCCTTAGGACACCATATGGTGTCATTATGGATCGTATGTTGTCCCAAGTGGTCATTAGGTGTCTTATGATCCTTTAGGACACCATATGACCCCTTAGGACACCATATGACCCATAATGACAACATAAGATGTCTTAAGGGGTCATAACACACCATATGACCCATTAAGACACAATATGATTCCTAACGACACCTAAAGGGTCATATGGTGTCCAAAGAGGTTATAGGACACCATATTGTGTCCTAAGAGGTCATAAGACACCATATGACCCCTTAGGACACCATATGACCCCTTAGGACACCATACGACCCATAACGACACCATATTGTGTCCTAAGGGGTCATATGGTGTCTTAAGTGGTCATAGGACACCATATGACCCCTTAGGACACCATACAACCCATAACGACACCATATGGTGTCTTAATGGGGTCATAGGACACCATATGACCCCTTATGTGTCGTTAGGGGTCATATTGTGTCCTAAGGGGTCATATGGTGTCCTATGACCCCTTAGGACACCATATGACCCCTTAGTATACCATATGGTGTCGGTATGGTTCCTATGGTGTCCTATGACCCCTTAAGACACCATATGATCCCTTAGTACACCATATGGTGTCAGTATGGTCCTATGGTGTCCAATGATCTCTTAGGACACCATATGACCCCTTAGGACACCATACGGCCCATAATGACAACATAAGGTATCCTAAGGGATCATATGGTATCTTAAGGGGTCATAATACACCATATGACCTATTAAGACACAATATGATCCCTAATGACACCTAAGAGGTCATATGGTGCCCTTTGGGGTCTTAGGACACCATATGACTCCTTAGGACACCATACGACCCATAACGACACCATATTATGTCCTAACAGGTCATATAGTGTCTTGTGACCCCTTAGGACACTATATAACCCCTTACATGTCGTTAGGGTTCACATTATGTCCTAAGGGGTCATATGGTGTCCTATGACCCCTTAGGACACTATATGACCCCTTAGGACACCATATGGTGTCATTATGGGTCGTATGGTGTCCTAAGTGATCATTAGGTGTCTTATGATCCCTTAGGACACTATACGGCCCATAATGACAACATAAGGTGTCCTAAGGGGTCATATTGTGTCTTAAGGGGTCATAACACACCATATGACCTGTTAAGACACAATATGATTCCTAACGACACCTAAGGGGTCATATGGTGTCCTAAGGGGTCATAGGACACCATACGACCCCTCAGGACACCATATGACCCATAACGACACTATATTGTGTCCTAAGGGGTCATATGGTGTCCTAAGTGGTCATAAGACACCATATGACCCCTTAGGACACCATAAAACCCATAACAACATCATATGGTGTCTTAATGGGTCATAGGACACCATATGACCCCTTAGGTGTTGTTAGGGGTTATATTGTGTTGGTATGGTTTGTATGGTGTCCTATGACCCCTTAGGACACCATATGACCCCTTAGTACACCATAAGGTGTCGGTATGGTTTGTATGGTGTCCTATGACCCCTTAGGACACCATATGACCCCCTAGTACACCATATGGTGTCAGTATGGTCCTATGGTGTTCGATGATCCCTTAAGACACCATATGACCCTTTAGGACACCATACGACCCATAATGACAACATAAGGTGTCCTAAGGGATCATATGGTGTCTTAAGGGGTCATAATACACCATATGACCCATTAAGACACAATATGATCCCTAACAACACCTAAGAGGTCATATGGTGTCCTCTGGGGTCATAGGACACCATATGACTCCTTAGGACACCATACGACCCATAACGACACCATATTGTGTCCTAAGGGGTCATATGGTGTCCTAACAGGTCATATAGTGTCTTATGACCCCTTAGGACACTATATAACTCCTTACATGTCATTAGGGTTCACATTATGTCCTAAGGGGTCATATGGTGTCCTATGACCCCTTAGGACACTATATGACCCCTTAGGACACCATATGGTGTCATTATAGGTCATATGGTGTCCTAAGCGATCATTAGGTGTCTTATGATCCCTTAGGACACTATACGGCCCATAATGACAA
The DNA here is from genome assembly GCF_030272615.1 of Cryptomeria japonica. Taxonomy (NCBI): domain Eukaryota; kingdom Viridiplantae; phylum Streptophyta; class Pinopsida; order Cupressales; family Cupressaceae; genus Cryptomeria; species Cryptomeria japonica. The sequence continues at coordinate 666,025,567 of NC_081415.1, read as the reverse complement.
CGTAAGGTGTCCTAAGGGGTCATATTGTGTCTTAAGGGGTCATAACACACCATATGACCTGTTAAGACACAATATGATTCCTAACGACACCTAAGGGGTCATATGGTGTCCTAAGGGGTCATAGGACACCATATGACCCCTCAGGACACCATACAACCCATAACAACACTATATTATGTCCTAAGGGGTCATATGGTGTCCTAAGTGGTCATAGGACACCATATGACCCCTTAGGACACCATAAAACCCATAACAACATCATATGGTGTCTTAATGGGTCATAGGACACCATATGACCCCTTAGGTGTCGTTAGGGGTCATAATGTGTTGGTATGGTTCGTATGGTGTCCTATGACCCCTTAAGACACCATATGACCCCTTGGTACACCATATGGTGTCGGTATGGTTCGTATGGTGTCCTATGACCCCTTAGGACACCATATGACCCCCTAGTACACCATATGGTGTCAGTATGGTCCTATGGTGTCCGATGATCCCTTAGGACACCATATGACCCCTTAGGACACCATACGACTCGTAATGACAACATAAGGTGTCCTAAGGGATCATATGGTGTCTTAAGGGTTCATAACACACCATATGACCCGTTAAGACACAATATGATCTCTAACAATACCTAAGGGGTCATATGGTGTCCTATGACCCCATACGACACCATATGACCCTTTAGGACACCATACAACCCATAACGACACCATATTGTGTCCTAAGGGTTCATATGATGTCCTAAGGGGTCATAGGACACAATATGACCCCTTAGGACACCATGTGACCCCTTAGAACACCATATAGTGTCGTTATGAGTCATATAATGTCCTTAGGGGTCATATGGTGTCCTAATGGGTCATATAGTGTCCTATGACCCATTAGGACACCATATTCCCCCCCTCCCTCCATATCTCAACCTCCATCCTTACCGCATATGGTTTACCATATCGGGTTATAGGGTCTATGGTTATTGTATAGGGTCGAGGATTTAGCATATTGGGTCATACGATCTAGGGTATTTGTTATAGGTTTTAAATGGTTTAATTTTTATGGTTGTGGCTATCAAACTATAGAATATAGAGTATATATTATAGGGTATAGAGTAGAAATTTATCAAAGGTTAAAAAATTTCAATGGAAGTCATTTGGCTATGGGACCCTTGATCCGTGATCCAAGCCCACATTCTCTCATTTTGTCTGCTTTATGTGCATGATCAGACAAAAAAATGATTTTTGCATGGTGTGACATTTTATGCAAGGTTATTTTATACATTCCATCAGCTCTCCACCACCTTTTTTTTCATTTGGCAACGTCGAAGAGGAAGAACATAGTTTTTAATCAAATTTGAATAATTGAGGTAATATTTTCTTGTTTTTAGAATTCAAATACTTATTAAGTGTTATTTTGTTTAAATGTTAGAATAAAATTGTTTTGTCAAAATTGATTATAATCCTATTAGATTTACATTAGATTTAAAAATGCATTTGAAGGAAGTTACATAAGAAAATTATTTGTTTAGTGGTTTAAAACAAAATTTGCAATTTCATACATCATTTTTAAGATCTTATGAAATAATTTAAAAAAGGAATACATGAAATAATTTCAATTTCATATATCCATTTTAACATATGCATAATTAGGACAGTCATAGATGCATTAGGACTACCCCTTACGCCTCTTGAAATCTCTTTATGAATTAAATTTATTCTCTTTTATGTGCATGTACATGTAGAAATCATCATCATGCCGAGGAAACAACCAAAATATGTAACACCAGAAGAGCGTGAAGCTAAGAATGCAAAAAAAAAAAGAGAAGGAATGAAGCAACTTCGTGAAGAAAGGAAATTGAATACCATAGAAGAAGAGGTGCCAATTGAAGAGGAACATGAAATATCCATCCAATCTAAGAGAGAGACATAATTGGCCACACAAAGGCAACGAATTCAAAACCTTCATGCAATGAGACAATTGAATCTCGAGGTTGAGAGCACGTCTACCACAATTCAAGTTGAAGGCACCCCATCTCTTACATCTCAAGTTGAAGGCACACCATCTCTTATTGGCACACCGTTGGCATCTACAACATCTCATATTGAATGCACTCCCTCTATGAAATTTGACATTGCAAGTACTTCACGATTGACGTCAAGTATTGGAGCTACACCATCTTGTACACCTCAATTTCAAGGTATGTCATCATTGTCATCTCCGGTTGAAGGTATGCCACCTATCCCTAATGTTGTTGACATTCCTAATCTTGAGGTAACTCAAAGTTTGAGAGCACCTCCTAGAGTTTTGCATAGAAAGCCTAAGTATTTGATTGATATTGATGCTAATGTTTTGAAACCAATAGTTGACAAGATTCTGAAGCGTACTTGTTAAAGACATGCTAACTGGATATGGAAAATATTTTTTGAGCCTTTAAATGAGATGGGAAGATGTCAACTATTTATTGAAATGATGAGAAATCTGAAATTTAGGCCCATAATGAAGATTCTTGGGCTAAGAACATCGATTGAATCAAGCGACAAATCTATTGTGAAGAATCAGATGAATGCATATGATACTGTTAGTTCTAACTCACACACAAAAGATAGTAATGCCACATGACGTGTCATTACATCATTAATTGTAAGCACTCAAACTAAGAAAGATTGCCTCATTAGAAAGACAAGTAAACAATTGAAGATAAGTATACAAACTCTAATGAGAGCTATGGGAAGGCGACAAAGAATGAAGGATCCATATAACAATGAGTTATGGGCATTTTCCGCTAGATTACCACAAAAAGATAAAGCAATTGTTGAAGCCTTGAGATCCCTAATTGAAGATTTTTGGAAGAATAACACAAGGGTGTCTCCAAATCAAAGAGATGTTGTAAGAAGGAGGATTGGTAGTAAAATCCGTGATCCACAACCGAAACATTTTTTGGATATGACTCAAACACAATTTTTTGCCAAGTTTCAACATATGTATCCTCAAATTAAAATTAGTCAAAGATTCTTTGAAATGGTAAAGCCTTTTTATGTCAAAATAAATCACACACGCACAACTTGTTGTTGTAGAGTACATATCGAATTTTCTAGCCATTATGATGTTTATCAACACATATGTATAGATTTGCATGCTAACAATGTTTTGCAGGAATGCAACATAAATGGTCCACCGACATCTTCAAGGGAATTCATATCTAGTATCTGATGTGAAAGAGTAGATGGTCAAGTATATTACAATAAGTGTTGCTTTGATGGCACATGTGTTCATTATGGTGGATTGTGACATTTACAAATTTGTCAACATATGGATATTGGACAAGAAAATGGTAATGAATTAGTGGAATTTGGAAAATATAAGAAGTGGCCTACATGCTAAAAGATGGAAAAGAAGCAAAAAGGTGTGAATTGGTTAGTGAGAAGATTCTAGTGTATTAGTTTATGGGAATAATTCATGAGAATATAGTGTATGAGTATGCAAGGCATAACCATCGAGCTCATTGGTTGGACTCACAATTTAAGTTATACAAGGACACATTTTCACTTCATACAATCATTTCAATTGTTGACTTTATAGAGAACTACACACTACAACCACAGAATGAGGTGCAATCACAATATTACAACTCCACACATGTTGCTATATTTGTGCATATAGCATTCATTCATGCACATGATATTATGGAAGAGGATAGGAAGATATTGAGGGAGTTTCATTTTTACATCAGTGATGATCGTTCACACTCTATAGAGTTTGTGCAAGGTTGTTTTCAGATATTCTACGATGATTTGGCTAGTCGAGGCATATCATTATGTCAACAAATCATATGGTCAAATAATTGTGCATCGCAATTTAAGAACTCTTGGATGTTTTATTGGTTGAGTAGGATGCATAAGTTGACTGCTATTCAACATATGTGGAATTTCTCTGAGGTTGGGCATGGAAAAAGGGAGCATGACGGTGCAGGAGCATGTATTAAAAGAGATTTAGTGTTACAACCCAGAGGCAACTAAGAGGGGGGGGTGAATCAGTTGTCTATTAATTTCAACCCAAATTTATTTTAATCAAACTTGATACTTAATACTGGTAAACCAAACTTAATGTCGGTAAGCAGATTAACAGTGAATATTAATACTGGTGAAACTTAATGCATGAAACAGAAAGAGAAACAACATCCACAACACATAACATAGATATTTGTATAGCTTGTAAGGGGAAAAACCACAGTGGGAAACCTTACCCACAATCAGATGATACTACTACAGATAGTATGTGTATACAAATGGGGTCTGCACATCTAGAAAGGCCAACTGCCTAGAGCTCACTGCTCAATCACAAAATGGGAGTCTCACTGACTACAATTGGATGATTAAATCCAATGATAATGTCTTGCTCAAAGTAGCATCTCCAATGCTAGATTCAGTACTGGTTAAGCTCTGATTGTCTCCTTCAAACCTTTCTTGAATCTTTAAATGATGTCTATGTGAGTAGCTCTACTTATATTCGCATATACCGAATATCACAACCTTACCATACCATATTACATTCTCATTCTTTATAATTGAGATCTTGCATATATACCAAAACCTAAGACCAAATGTGTAGGTCGGCTTACTAAGAATAAAATCAATTACAACAATTCAAGATGTGATGCATCATGTCAGCTCAACAACAATACCAATTGATTAAATCATCTCCATAACGTGTCATGCTGATCTGGAATAGATAATGCATGTCTGTCCATAACCTAGACCAATTCGTCGGCAACAACAAATATGTCAACCTGATTAGACCAATAACCAAATCATCAAAACCAAGTGTCCAAACCATGTCTTCGACATAACCAAGTGATCTCCAGATGATAACAATTCATCATCGGTGCCTGTGAACAATATAACCTGCCAGTGAACCAAATACCGGTGACTGTGCATAAGTCACTGAACTTACCGGTGAACATAACCAAAGATCTCCAGAAGGATAAGTGTTGATAAGTGTTGACATCAATGACAAAACCAATGCAACATATCCATAATACCAACATTTAGCACGAGAAGAGTTAAAGTACAACGAGAATGCAAACTTGAAAGATGAAAAATCAATTGTTCAGTGGTGCAATGGTACAATTGGTCAAGGTAATCAAGGTAAGTCTTTAGTTCACATATTTTTTTGGTTGGTAGATGATACTAAAATTGCAAAATTTGAAGCTTGTTGTACACTGATAGGATCGAGTGAGCTACACTCTTTCAAAATCTCTAATGCAAGTTCATGGACTATCCATATGCAATGGATGGAATGTTATTGTTCTTCATGTAGAGATGGTACCTATAATAAGTGTGAGTCAAAGGAGTGGGTGGACGAATGGTGTATGAGGCCTCCAATCCCACTTGAGACATATCGACCTCTGAGTGCACTACAACTAACACAAATGGAAGCATCAATTGAATTTGACCATGTGTCAGATTTAGTCCAACCAGGTAAATTATCCACATGCAAATATTTGTACTTTAATATTTTACCTTAGTTGTTTGCTAAATTATTCTCACTTTATCATTGCAGGGCATGTTTATGCAGTTATTGCAGCTAAAGACAATGAAGAAGGAACAAATTATTACCTGTGTTGTTGTGTGGACGCAAAAAAGAAATTGGATGGCCCTGTGGTAGATGGAGAAAATATTGAGTACCCCACAAGATTAGTAGTTGTTACTGGTACATGGCTTAGAAGGTACCCAGTGAAGAAGTCTAACTTGTGGTTGTTCGAGGACTTCGAGACACATAGGAAGATTCTTCATTATTCTGACCTTGTTGTAGCTTCAAATATTCATTTGATCAGATATGGAGGTAGACCACTAAACAAGAACCTATGGAAGGTTCATGAGTCTGACCATTAGGACATACTAGACACGATAAAGAGTAGAGCAGATCCAAATGGTTCATTGGATTAAATGTAAATGTAAAAAATTGTAATATCAATCATATTTGGATATATGTACATGACTTGTATTTTTTACTACTCGAGGCATTGTAATATAAAAAAAAAAAAAATTGTCTTGTTTTATGTGATTTTATGTAAATAATGTCATTTTGGACCATTAGAGATCACATGGGATCATTTTGTGAAGTTTTAGGCTAGTATGGTAAAAGATGTAAAAATTGCTCATTTGTTGTCAATCACTCAAAGTGTGAAAAATTGTCAAAATTCGGCATCATTTTTCTTGATGTTAGTGACACGTAAGAACAATTTGTCTGATCCTATGAGGTCATGTTATGGCACTCTAAAAAATCCTCTCTCGGTTTAGGTAGACTCGGATCTAATTGCTCGTGGCGACACTTTCTCAGTTGCGACAAAAAGCCTCACATGAGTTCAATAAAAAGTTGCACAATGCCCCATCTTTCAATCCGCTCATCGCGGCATCGAACCATCTGCTCATACGCATCCGAGTGGCCAATTTTATGCTAGGAATTCCTTTGTTCCTCTATCAAACTCACCGATTGATGCGGGTCACACCCTAACATCGAAATCGCTTAAGTGCTCAAGTTGCTCAAAGTTGTCAATATTTGGCATTGTGTTTCTTGGCGCCCGTTAATCATAAGAACAAGTCATCTAATCATACGGGGTTGTGTTATGGCACTCTAAACAAGCCTCTCTCGGTTTAGGTAGACTCAGATCTAATTGCTCATGGCGACACTTTCTCGGTTGCGACAAAAAGCATCAGATGAGTTCAATGAAAAGTTTCAAAATGCCCCCATCTTTCAATCCGCTCGTCGTGGCACCAAACTGTCAGCTCGTACACATCAGGGTGGCTGGTTTTACGCTAGGAATGCCTTCATTTTTCTCTCCAACTCGTCAGATCGTTGTGGGCCACACCCTAGTAGCAAAATCGCTTAAGTGCTCAAGTTGCTCAAAGTTGTCAATATTCGGCATCACATTTCTTGGTGCCCATTAATCATAAGAATGATCTGTCTGATCCTACGGGGTTGTGTTATGGAACTCTAAAAAAATCTCTCTTATTTTAGGTAGACTCAAATCCAATTGCTCGTGGTGACACTTTCTCAGTTGCGACAAAAAGCATCAAATGAGTTCAATGAAAAGTTGCACAATGCCCCATCTTTCAATCCACTCGTTGCGGCACCGAACCGTCAGCTTGAATGCATCGGGGTGGTCGGGTTTATGCTAGGAATGCCTTCATTTTTCTCTCCAACTCGCCCGATCATTGCGAGCCACACCCTAGCAGCAAAATCGCTTAAGTGCTCAAGTTGCTCAAAGTTGTCAATATTCGGCATCATGTTTATCAGCACCTGTTAATCATAAGAATGAGATGTCTGATCCCATGAGGTCATGTTATGGCACTCTAAAAATCCTCTCTCGGTTTTGGTATATTCGGATACAATTGCGCGTGGCAACACTTTCTTGGTTGTGACAAAAAGCGTCAGATGAGTTCAATGAAAAGTTGCACAATGCCCCATATTTCAATCCGCTCATCGCGGCATCGAAACATCAAATTGTACGCATCGGGGTGGTTGATTTTATTCTAGGAATGCTTTCTTTTTTCTCTCCAACTCGCCCGATCATTATGGGCCACACCCTAGCAGCGAAATCACTTAAGTGCTCAAGTTGCTCAAAGTTATCAATATTCGGCATCGCGTTTCTCAGTGCCTGTTAATCATAAGAAAGAGTCATCTAATCCTATGTGGCCATGTTATGGCACTCTAAAAAATCCTCTCTCGATTTAGGTAGACTCAGATCCAATTGCTCATGGTGACACTTTCTTGGTTGCGACAAAAAGCGTCAGATGAGTTCAATGAAAAGTTGCACAATGCCTCATCTTTCAATCCACTCATCGCGAAACCAAACCATCAACTCATACGCATTGGGGTGGTTGGTTTTACGCTAGTAATGCCTTCTTCTTTCTCTCGAACTCATCTAATCGTTGTGGGCCACACCCTAGCAGCGAAATCACTTAAGTGCTCAAGTTGCTCAAAGTTGTCAATATTCGACATCGCATTTCTTGGTGCTCGTTAATCATAAGAATGAGTCATCTAATCCTATGGGATCGTGTTATGGCACTATAAAAAATCCTCTCTCGATTTAAGTAGACTCAGATCCAATTTCTCGTGGTGACACTTTCTTGACTGCGACAAAAAGCGTCAGATGAGTTCAATGAAAAGTTGCACAATGCCCCATCTTTCAATCCGCTCGTCATGGCACCAACCCATCAGCTCGTACACGTCAGAGTGGTCAGGTTATGTTAGGAATTTCTTTGTTTTTCTCTCCAACTCGTCTGATCATTGCGGGCCACACCCTAGAAGCAAAATTGCGTAAGTGCCAAAGTTGCTCAAAGTTGTCAATATTCGGCATCACATTTCTTGGTGCCCCTTAATCATAAGAATGAGCCGTCTGATCCTACGGGGTCATGTTATGGCACTCTAAAAAAGCCTCTCTCAGTTTAGGTAGACTCAGATCCAATTGCTCGTGGCGACACTTTCTCAGTTGCGACAAAAAGCATCAAATGAGTTTAATGAAAATTTGCACAATGTCCCATCTTTCAATCCGCTCGTCACGACACTAAACCATCAGCTCATACGTGTCGGGGTGGTCGGCTTTATGCTAGGAATTCCTTCATTTTTCTCTCCAACTCATCTAATCGTTGCAGGCCACACCCTAGCAACGAAATCGCTTAAGTGCATGCATTAGATGAATAGAAGTGTATGGGCTATGCAATTTTTTTAGAATGGGTATTGGTACAATGGTGTCTTACATTGTCTAATTTTGGTTCTTTCCATGTTTCCTTTATATAGTCTTATTTCTATTATAACTATTGAATTTGTGTTGATCTCCATAAGCTTGTGTCTTGGATTACAAACACATATTTAGGTTCAAAGCTTAAGTAACAATAAACTTTTTGCAATTATTCATTTAATCATTTGTACTGCAATTATGGATAACCATGATAAATGATTTGCATTAACCAAAAAGCTACAAACCCATACAATACTGTATACCATTAAAACTATCAAATATATCCAATACAAACAAATAGGCTTGCCAAAAGCCATATGGACATAGAATGTCACGTATTCATAAAACAAAACATATGTTCAAAATTTCTATAAAGGCATACAACATGATATCCAATAAATTCAAATAGGAGCTTGGCAAAATCCATATGGACATAGAATGTCACATATTCGTAATACAAAACATATGTTCAAAATTGCCATATAGGCATACCACGTGGTATCCAATAAAGTCAAATAGGAGCTTGCCAAAAGCCATATGGACATAGAATGTCACATATTCCTAATACAAAACATATGTTCAAAATTTCCATATATGCATACAGCATAGGACCCTATTCTATTCATTTCCCTCTAGGGGAAGGAAACAGATCACGAGATATATTTGCCTGTCAAGGGGATGGAGATGTATATGATGCGGGTGTCTTTTGAGTATGCCCACTCAACCTCCTCTCCAGACTTTTTTGTAACTCCACCTAATACAATGAAAAGAATGAGGTTAACATATACAAAAATTGAATTTTAGAATGACATATAATAGAATAGTCACTTACTGCATACAAATAATCATGATGTTCATCCACAACAAGTGCACGTTCATGATCTGGAGTGACAAGCCCCTCTTGTAAGCATCACAATATAACTTAAACTAAATACAAGTGTCGTTAAAATTTTCAATAACATATTATTAAGATAACAAATGTAATGCTAAATTTACAAATATGTCTCATACTTCTGTCAAAGCAGTTGAACTTGCTACTGTTGTAGCAACACCGTGCTCCATTTACGTGCAGATAGCAGGAGGAGTCTCTGATGTCAACATCTGAAAATTAAACAAAGTATATTGATTAATTGCCAAAACTATCTATATTATTTAATAACAACATTAAAGATAAATTTCTTACCTCGGTGAAAGATTGTCCATGAAATACATTGCGAGGTGTTGATGTTGAAGCTCTAGCATCAAACTATTTGACATCCAAAATGAGTAATTAGAAAATCATTCGCTTAAGGTTCAACTATCTACATATAATAATTATATTTCTTTACTTGTATACATGTGGAGTCGACGAAGTCGTGAAAAAGGGTGTTCCAGGAATGTTGCTAGTATTGTGATCACTTTGACCTTGATTTTTTATCATAATAATTTATTAATTTAGATATATTCTCAAATTTCCATATAAGATTTAATAAAAATAATGAAATGAACTTGTAATGAAATTCACCTAGGTATCAATACCAAATGTTTCGTTCAGCAAGGATTTTGTCATGACAATGTTCTCTGTAGAAATCTCCACTCGTGCACGTGCATTCTCAAAACTATTAGGATCTTAAGTGCAAAGAGAACCACAAGATCGACAAAAATGAGTTGGAACTCGATGCCTAGAAGAATCACCGTCATCACTCGCATCACCCTCTACTAGAGGCCTATTATACTATATAAGGGTCTGAGTGAGTGAGCTAATAGAGTCTAGAGTTTCAACCTCAATACTCTCCTTCACAATGGAAGGAATAATAACATGCCCCACCATAATTCTGACCAAGGGTCTTGGTGGGAGATTTGGGTCACTTTGTGCACCCTCTCTATCATGTGAGGAACCCCCACCTCTACCTTGGAAATCTAGAAAATCAAAATAGTTTGGGATCTCATTAAGGACAAACTCACATTATAGTTTTCTCAAAAAGTATTGGGGTACCTCATGATTATTGCATGGGGGCTGATCAAATACCATCCACCACCTATCCCAAAAATTGTTTTTAATCCCTTCATGATGACACCAATGAATAGGAAATCTCCTACATCCAAGGTGTAAAGGTTGATTCGTTTAGAGGTCCGTAAAAAGAGCACACAAGTCAAATTTATTAATTTTCTTTTCCTTCACTGCCACATATGATAATTTGTTAGCATAAAATTACTTTTGTTCTTCTTTCTTACTGGACCAAAAATTTATTTGCCCACTCATAGATTGTATGTGAGATACAATGGATTGCAAAGAACTGGCAAGGTTTGTCCTATGGGAGTTTGCTCCAATGGGATCTTTTAGCCTTGTGATTAAACCTTCAAGATCTTTGTGGCTATTTTCTATTTGACCTAATAGGTTTTCTTGTGTACCTATGGGATGTCTAGGGATTATAGGAGGTTCTTGATGTGCTTCTTCTTCAATATGGTCTTCATGAGGAGGTGATTGAGTATTTTCAACATTTTCTTGTCTAATTTCATTTCCTAATAATAAAAATAAATTTAAATCAATAAACCTAGTTTAATCTTCAAATTAATAAAAAAAAATGACAATAAGAAATCAAAAATACATACCTATTCGAGCACTTTGATGGCGTGGCAGAATTTTGATGGGAGATGGACAACTTATTGCCCAATATCAAGCTTCTACAAAGGGTGAGTGCAAGAAAATGGCACCCCAAATCGCCAAAACGCGGGTTTGGGAATGCAAAATGCGGACTTGGGTTTTTTTTAAGTTTGAAAAGGTCATAAGGCATGCACCTTATGACCATTTTTTTTTTTTTTTGAAGTGTGGCATCTTTTTGGTACCACAACTTCGTGCATATACCCTAGGCAAGATGGCTTCTGCTCCATAAACCAATGAGTAGGGGGTTGTGCCTGTAGGGTTTTGAATGCTAGTTTGAGATGCCCATAGTGCTAGATTCAAATGAATGTACCAATCACAGCCAGCATCATTGACTGTCTTTTTGAGGATCCTCAATATATTCTTATTTGATGTTTCGGCTTGACCATTGCCTTGTGGGTAATATGGGGTGGAAAAATGGTGTTGGATATGAAACTTTTCACAAAGCTCATAGACATCTTGATTTTTGAAATGCAGCATGTTATCTATGATGATGGACATGGGTACACCATACCAGCAGATAATGTAATTGAGGATGAATGCGACGATCTACTTGTCGGTGACTTGGCTGAGTGGAACAGCTTCGATCCACTTGGTGAAATACTTTGTGGCGGTAATATTAAATTTATGGTTGTTGTATGAAGATGGATGGATTTTAACCATGAGGTCAAGTCCCCATTAACAAAAGGACCATGGTGTTGTGATAGGTTATAATTCTTGTGTTGGGGTATGTATCAGATCTTCATGAACTTGGCACTTTTTGCACTTTCTGACAAAGTAGTAGTAGTCCTTCTCCATGGAGGGCCAATAGTATCTGGCTTGCATGATTTTCTTTGCTAGTGAAGGACCACTTGAGTGAGCCCCACAAATTCCTTCATGTACCTCTTCCAAGGCTTTTGTTATCTTATCTTGTTCCAAACATCAAGGGAGAGTACCATCAAGACTTCGTCTATATAGGGTTTCGGCAATGATGGTGTATCTAGCGGTTTAGCGGATAAAGTTTTTTCATTGGTTATTTGATTGGTTAGGGGGAAGTGTGTGATCATGTAGGTAGGTGAAAAAATCAACGTACCATGGGGAGTTGGAACCAACAAGGCGACATATCATTTCAGATTCAGGGATATCATAAGCGGGGATCCAAAGTTGATCTACCTAGAAATCATAGCATGCCGAATTTTGTGGAAGATCGAGGAGAGATGCAAGAAAAATCTGTCAACCTCATCTGTTCTGTGATGATGTGCTAGCCAAGAAGCAACGGCTTCAAATGGACTTACAGTCCTACTTGAGCACATTCAAGACTCCTTACGACTCCTTTGCTCAAATGTGATAGTTGTAAATGATTATTTAAAACTATCCACCATCCTTTTATATGGAATGAGCATATCATACTTTGTTTGGTATTCATCAGTGACTTGTTAGATGACCAGCTGAGAATCTCCATATACTTGTAGCTCTTTTAGATTCCAATGTGTGGCCAATCTGAGTCCTGTGATCAAGGCCTCATATTCTACTATATTATTTGTGCATGGGAAAGTGAGTCTATAGGGCTTCGGGATACTGCCACCTTGAGGTGTGATAAAAAGAATGCCTACCCCCGAGCAATGTCTGGTGTATGAGCCATCAAAATATAGCTTCCAAGGTTGTGTAGTTGTGATCATGAAAATTTCCTCATCCAGAAAATTGGAAATAAGAGGATGGTCGCCTTTGAGTGGTGCATCAGACAACTGATCTGCAATAACCTATCCCTTGATAGCTTTGCAGTCCACATACTCAATATCAAATTTACTCAGGATCATAACCCATTTGGCCAAGTGGCCTGTCAATGTTGACTTGTTGAGTAGGTACTTGACTGGATCTATTTTGGCAATAAGTTGTACTTTGTGTGTTAACATGTAGTGCCTCAATTTGGTGGCTGCCAAGATAACTGCTAGGAAAGCTCACTCAATAGGTGTGTAATTGAGTTCACAGCCTACCAGTGTGCGAGACATGTAGTAGACAACACATTATTTTCCTTCCGCATTATGTTGTGCAAGCAATACTCCTAATGTCGTGGTTGTAGCTGAAATGTATAACAATAGAGGTCTTCTTGGATCTGGTGGAATCAACAATGGTATATTCATTAGGTAGTCTTTAAGCATTTGGAATGCTTGCTGGCATTTTGTATCCCATTGAAAGTGAATATTTTTGTGTAATAGATGGGTGAAGGGATGGCATTTATCAGCCAATTGTGCAATGAACCGCCAAATGGATTGTAGCCGTCCTTGTAATGTCCTCAACTAACTAGTATTCTTTGGAGGTGGCATATCCATGATTGCCTTGACTTTCCCAGGATCTACCTCAATGCCTTTACTTGAGATAATGTATCCTAAGAGATTCCCGGAAGTTACTCCAAAGACACATTTCTTGGGATTGAGACAGACGTGGTATTGTTCCAATTTGTTGAAGATTTTATCCAGTACTGCAAGATGACCCTCTCTTGTTAATGATTTAGCTAGTAAATCATCCACATAATCTTCCATTATTGTGTACATCATGTCGTGGAAGATGGTAGTCATGGCTCTTTGATATGTTGCCCCTACATTCTTTAGACCAAATGGCATTACATTCCAATAGTATGTTCCCCATGGACATGCGAAAGTAGTTTTGTGTTGATCCTCTGGAGCAATTTTAATCTGGTTGTATAAGAGAAAGAATTGCATGAACTGTTGTTAGATCAACAATCATGTCGATGTTTGGTAATGGAAAGTCATCTTTAGGATATGGTTTGTTTAAATCTCTAAAACTCGTACAAATACAGATGCCCCCATTAGGTTTACCAACAGGTACAATATTGGAGATTCACTCTACATAATCAATTGGTCTAATGAAACCAGCATCCAAGAGCTTTTTAAGTTTGGCCTTGACAAGAATGGAAATTTGTGGGTGCATCTTTATGAGTTTTTGTTTGACAGGTTTAGCTCCTTCTGCTATAGTTATGTGATGCATGACCAAATCTGGATCTAAGTTAGGCATGTCTTTATAAGACCATGCAAATTTGATTTGGCGCTTCTGGAAAAAATTTGGGTGTTCTTCGAGAGTTAATAGAGATGCCAAATGTATTTTGTGAGGGGTCTCAGGGGTCCCCACATTGAATTCTTTTGTTTCTTCTATTAGGATGGCTTATCTCTCCTGATTCATACTAAAGTGGAGGATGTCAAACCTTTCATCCTCAGGTGCCTCAAAGAGGTTTTCACCTTTGGATACACTCTTTGTTTTTACTCTTTTGGGATCAAAAAGTGCCACCATGTGGTTTTGACTAGAAGATCCATGTTTTATTGTAATATTTTTGTAGCTGAAAGGTTTGGCATCTTCCCCAAAGTATGTTGTGTTGTTAAGTTTGATGGCAAACCCAACTTTATGATCCTCACTTGGTATGTTATCCCATAATTCTAGAAAGTCTATCAATGCCTCATCGTTTTGGAAATGGTCAAGGCATGGGGGATTTGGCTGGTTCCATTCAATGAGTTTGGGATGAATGATAGGCATTACTTCATTGATTAAGTTGAGTTCATAGGAGGTATCAATGAGGATTAATATGGAGGTGTGAAGTTCATCGATGGTACTCTCCTTGTCAGATTCGGGCACAGGATTTGACATAGGGCCTGTGGAAGTTTCTTCTAGCTCAGGAACCAAAAAGTTTTAATCCATGCTTCTCCATAAACTGGTATATCATTATGAGGTGGTGGAGGTGATGTTTCTTCCTCGTCTGAAGTATTTAAATGCACTGAATCCCATTCCCACTCATGTGAGTCTGTCTCAGAATCACTCTCTAGCATCTTATTACTGTACCAAGTTGGGATGTCTTTTGAATTGAATAGTGCATTAGTTACTCGCTTATGTACTTTTGGAGATGGGATTGTTGGTGTTGTTGGTGCTATAGATATGGTCAAGGATTGCATCCTTGGGGTAATTGGCTGATACATAAATTTGTTGGGTTTTCCTTTGAATTGAATCTTAGGAACAGATTCTCTTTGAAAACCTACTCCAGTTTTATCTCTTGGTTTCAACTCGTGTTGTAAGGGCTCTTGTCGTCCTTGATTGCAAGGTCCCAAAGCACTATGGCTATCATAGCCCATTCTTTGCATTATAGTGAAGCCTTTGCCATATTTGTCAGTGGGGAGCTTAGCCTTCGATTTTTATTTGTTGAGAGGGTCTGTGTAGATCCATTCTGCTAGGTCTCCATCCATGGTTTCCTCCTCTTGACTTCTACCAGGGGTGAATTGTACCAAAGTGCAAGTTATTTCGGGCAGTGGTGCTTGAAGTAAACCTTGGGGTTTTCCATGAGTCTTAGGAGATGTGAGTAATTGCCCAACACAAAAGAGTTGGCTAAGATTATATTCACAAGGACCTTCCTCAACCATTTTCATTTTTAATTTCTCATGTTTTGGTGTAGGGGTTGTTAAGATGGAAAGAGAGGTTGAATTAACAAATGATGAGGAAGGGATAGCTTCCTTGTTGTTAAGTACGGTGATCTCTAGCTGATGGTGAATATTATTACAATATGCAAATGGATTAGCATCACCGAGGATTGTAATTTCTACCCCATTATGTGGAAAATTGATACATTGGTGATAGGTAGATGGAATGGCTTGCATGGCATGTATCCAAGGTCTTCCTAACAAGAGATTATATCTCAAAGGAAGTCTAGAACTTGGCAAACTATATGTTTCACCACTGGCCCAACCTTGATGGGTAATATAACAACTCCTCTGAAAGAACGTTCTACATCATCATATGCTTTGATAGTTATCTTTTTGTTGGCATCCACATATGCTACTACATAACCCAATGTTGTGACTAACTACAAGGTGCATATGTTTAAGCCAACTCCATTGTCAATCAAGACTCGCCTGATTCTATGTTGGTTTACGAATCCTTCAATATGAAGGGAGGCATTATGGGGTTGTTGGAAGGATGTGTTGTCACTTTTGATAAAAGTGAGACATGGTGATGACTTTAGACTACCAACCATGGCTTGAAATCGATCTGTGTTAAGGTTGGCGGGGACATACGCTTCTTGGAGAGCTTGATCCAAGATTGTTTTATGTGAGGGGGATAAGCGTAAAAGCTCTAATATGGAGATGAGGGTTGGTGTCTTATCTAATTGCTCTACAAGATTATATTGTTCTGGGAGGGGTGTTGTTCCTTGTGGTGCCCCTCGAATAGTAATCTTGCTATGACACGTAACAATGTTGCATGTAGGATTTTGATCTTTTATGGTAAGAGTTGCAACTTGTTCATCCGCATCATAAAGGTGATTCACAGTATAATTGTATGTGGCTTGTGTGTAATTGGTTGTGGCATTTGTGTTTCTCCTTGAGGTGGAAGGACCCCTTTGATCATGTGATGGAAGTGGATTATTGAACATTAAGTGATCATCATTGGATTTTTTTGGGTCATGTCCCTCAATTTCAATTTCTCCTGTATCGATAAAATCCTGAACAAGATCTTTTAGCTAATGGCAATTGCTTGTTTTATGCCCTCTTCCTTGGTGAAATTCACAATGTTTGTGATCTCCCTACCATGGAGGCTTGACTTGAGGCTCATAATTGGATGTTTTTGGTAAGGTCACAAGATTGGAGGATATTAATTGGCGTAAGATCATTTTGATAGGTTCCCCTAAAGGGTGTATATGTGTGTTTTGGCTTGTATTTTTGTTTCTTTTGTTTTGATTCCTCTTGTTGTGTATTGCAACCTTGATTTTGTGGATTATTGATGGTGTTGTTGTTAGGAGGGGGATTTTGTCCTGCAAACCTAACCACAGGTTGTGTAATTTTTACTGTTCTTGCTTCCACTATCCCGTCATTGACAACGTTCTTATTTTTGTTCCAAAATTTTGGTTTCTCGTTATTATGAGGACCATCTTTGTTTTCGTTATAAATTTTAATAAGTCCCTTTTTTATGAGGGCTCTTTCACATTTGAGCCCTTGAGTTATCATTTCTTCAAAGGATTTTGTGCCCTTCATGTTCAAATGAAATTCCATTTCATCATTTAAGTTGGAAATGAAAATTTCCACTAATTCTTGCTCAGGTAAATGAAGGGAGCGTCTGCTAGACAGTTGTCTCCACCATTGTAGGAAATTTGAGACCAACTCCCCTGGTTTTTGTTTTGTGTTGCACAAATCTACCATGGTGACGTCACATTCTATGTTGTGTGCATAATGAGCAATGAATTTTTGGACCAGTTCTTCAAATGTTCTAATACCACCTGGTAGTTGTGAAAACCATTATGTGGTTGTGCCTCCCAAACTTTGAGGAAAGAGGCACATCAGATACGTGTCCCCATAGGCCACCTCTAAGCAAGCGGAGTGAAATTCCCACACATGGTCCCTAGGATCTCCTTTGCCTCTAGATTTTTTAAGTTTGGGTGTTTTGAACCCTCATGGAAAAGGTATCATAAGCATGTTCCTATCAAAAGGATAGGGACAAATTTCATTAAGTGAGAATCGATTGGTCTTCACACCACTGTTCAATTGTTGGGCGATATTTTCTACTTGTTGCCTCAACATGCCTATTTCTAAAGGAGGAGGAGGAGGTGGAGGATTCCCTTGATTATTAGGGTCATAGTGTAAGTAGTCGCTACCTCCTCCACCATCATGATGGCTATTTTTCTTGGATGTTTTCTGTAATTGTGTTGTATCAAAGTAGGAGGGAAGTTTGGCACCCTCTTGAGCGAGTTTCAAGAAATGAGCATTGGCATTGTTTCTAAGAATTTCATCAAAGAGTCTATTGAATTTTGGATTATGTTGTGCTCTTTCTATATCTTCTGGAGTTGGAGTGTTGGGTTCTTCATCATTAGTGCCTCCTCCAAAGGCCTCATGAAAATCGTTGAGGTTTTCTTCCTCCTCTTCAACTTCTAGTTGTCGATTTCTCATTGATCTTGTTTGAGCCATGTTTTAAAAGTTGATGTTTGTGAAAATGACTATGAGATGGTGATGAAATGTTTGATGGAAGACAAGTTTTTGTGAAATGTTTGGTGGGAGATAGATCTCTAATACTAAAGGTTGGATGTCAACGGATTTCTTTGTGAATTGATTTTTTGTTTTTCAACAATTTGATGCGATGAGGTATAGCAAGGTTTGAGATGTGTTACAATGCAAGCTACCTAGTAATGAGAGGATACACTCATAAACTAGTTTGAACCTATCTAGATGTATAGAAATTCCTCTTAGGATGATTGATCCTAGATGTAGAGACACCCTAAAAGTGATTTGTTGGTTTGTTTAAGCATCATCTAAAAGGACTAAGGACAAGACCTCTTTGTGTTGAGAGTTGAGTGAATTTGTGATGTTTGAATGTGAAAGTGGGTAGGATATGTGTCTTAATAAAATTGTTTTGTTATGAAGGGGGTTTCTACTTCTTCCTCTCTTACAAGGGTTGGTGGTTTCTCTTGAGCTTCATTGTATGTGACACAAATTTTAGGAAGGAAAGCAAGATTGTTCTTGCCCCCTTTGTTCTTGTGGTAATTAAAAGCTCTATATTGAGTTAAAGCTCTATTGCTCAAAGGCTCTTTGTCAAATTCATTAGATTTACCCTTAAGGTACAAGAACATATGATGCAAGAATACTCTATGTGAGAGAAAGAGTTGTCTATTGATATAGAAAAATTTCCTTCTTTTGATAAGAGCTTTTGAACCAAGTTGTCTCTTCTTCAATTTGACAATGAAATATTATATACCCTCCATGTATTATTTAACAATGAAATATTATAATACACTTATAAAGTCTCCATGAACACTCCTAAAACATAAAGCCTCTCCAATGCACCCCCCATATGTCCAAGCATGAATCTACTCATCACATATCATGCTTCACGTATGTACTCCTCACAAGAAAATTCTTGATACAATGACAACCAAGGCAAAAAACCAAGAAGCCAAAATAACCAACCTTGGAAAGCTACACATGCGAATGATTTTATAGAAATAAACTTTCACAAAACCACCAAGTGGTATATTATATAAACCACATGACTAATACTATGATCTTACAAAACCGTTTTCCGACACATTTACATTTTGGTACTAAGTTTTCTTAATATTAAATATTTATCTCAATGTTCAAACCCACGTTAAATATTTAACCCAATGTTACATACAACACATAAAATGGCCATAGGAATGTTAACCCCATGTGATATACACATTCCTAGATCCACTAGGTGCACCTAATAATATTAAATTACATTAAAACATTATAAAAGGTGTATGCTACACCTTTCCTATCATTATTATCATTATCTAGTTTTACATTATGATTTCAATAATTATCATTGTTTACATTTATGTCATGAATCATGTGGTTTAGAATGGTTATCTGTTGATGCAATTTATTAATATTATTTCATCTATGCTATATCTCATCAAGCATTTATAGTGTTCTTCGACTATCTTGCATGGACTAGGTATGCTTAATGTTTTATTTTGAATGCAAGCATATGTTTCAGCCCCAACTATGGTTATTTGGAGATGGATCTATTTAGGTTCAAATATGTTGTGTTTATACCTCATCTCACACAATTGAGTTCTGGGACATATTTTGTGTTTCTATACAATCAATAATCAATTTGAAGCTAATTATAGATCCACATGTTGTGAATAAACTAGTAATATGTGTGTCTTCTTATTATGATCTTATTATTTGATTTGTGTTTACATTTTTATTGGGTTCTACATCTTCTTATTAAGGAACATTTTTATTTTTCCTATATATGAAAGTTAAATAGCTACTTATATTTTAGAATGATCTGGTGCATTTTAATGTTGTAATATTTTGAAAATGCATTGTGAATTCAAATTATTATTTAGACCCCTAAGACCTTGGCTCTTAGCCGAAGGGGTTCAACATATGGCTCATGTGCCTATATCAAGTTGCAAAATGAATTGGGGTTTAATATAAAACCCTCAATAAAAAATTATTTAGTCATATTCCTTAGCCAGTTTGTTAAATATCTGTATTAATCCTTTAGGGGGAAAAGCATTAAATTGTATTTTATTAGAATTTAGTTTATTATAAAAATGATTTTGAAAATATTGAAATTGAAGAACAAAAAAGAAAAAGGAGGAACAAAAGGAAAAAGAAAAGGTTTATTTCATATACTTATCTTTTCGAGGAAAGCTCTCTTCCTCTCTCCTATACATTTTCATTTAAAAAAGATAGGGTGAAAATAAATTTCCTTGAGATTGGATTTATTATGGGCAATAAAGGATTATTTGTGTGGAAATGTGTTCTAAAGAGTTTTTTATCCATTGTTTCAAGTTTTGTTTGGAAGGTATTTCTCCCATGTAAATTATATTTTTTTAAATGTAATTTCTACTTTTGCCACACCCACAATAAATTTTGTATATAGTCTTGTCATTGTGGGTGTGAATGAGTAGATTGTATGCAATTAGAAGTAGTTTGATTTAAATTTATTTCTTTTGTAGTGTCATAAATTGTACTTCTTTAATTATCGAGTCCAATTTCACACTCTCCTAGCACTCATTTTAGTGTTTCTCACTCCTCTATGCATTATAGGACCTTTTATAGCATTAAATTAATGTTTAACTCAATAATTCAAGTCCTTTCTTATTTTAAATCTCATCACACTTATTTGGACCCTTATTTTAAAGTGTGCCTCGTATATTTTATTATATTAATTCAATATATCTTATCCCATTTTAAATTTCAAAACACTTTTTCCCCCATTTAAATATCATATTTTTCACATAAAATATACATCCAATGTCAAGACCCTATTATCTCACAACCCTAAAAATTCAAGCCTATTTTGTGGAGACATTGGCAACCATCGAACAATGTCCAATATTTTTTGGTCAAAGTTTTAAGAGGATAATATGTCGGTCTTAGCATTTCCAATTCTATATTGAATAAGAAAAAATGATTATTTTAAGTTTCCCTCTTATCAATTTAAAGTTAAAATTTCATATATAAGCAAGTTACCTTCCTCATTTATGATATGAAGCAATCAATATAAGAGTGCAACTTTATGATATCCTTATTATATGAAATCTTTGCCTAATGTGAAGTTTCAGATCTGTGAATTCAAGGAATAATCAACAATATCAAGTCTTCATCAACATTTATTCATCATAATGGAAGCTTCAAGGGATGTTGGAGGATGATAGGGAGGCACTGATTGATGATGGGCTTGTACATCTCCCTAAGGGGTTTGGTATGATTTCATGTTATTCTCACAGTTCTACAATCAAACTTGAAATCTGAGTTTTATAATTAAGTTATTTGATTCATGCATTCTGGAGTTAATTCATGCTTCACATTTGATCATTTGATTTAGGGTTTACTCTAATATACTTGAGTAGGAATATAGGTTACATTTTTGTATCTAGACTCATCTCAATCTTAGACAGACTTAAGATTCAGAGCTCACACATTATTTTAATAGTCAACTTGGCTATTTGTGGAGGTGGGAACTTGAATGGGGAAAACACCTATATAGCCACAACACCATCTTCTCTTTGTTTTGCAAGTTCAACTACATTTTTTTGATAGATTCTAAATATAGAAAAGTGCCTAGGACCTAGAGACAAATAAAACCTACAAAATTCATCAGAAAACACTTGGACAAGGGGACCTAGTGACTTTGTCCTCTAGGACTATGGTTAAGGAGACCTAGTGTCATAGTGCTCCCAGTTTAGGCCCATATTTGACAAGAAAAAAGTGCAAAGTCTCAAAGTTTCGGATCCAATATCAATGCTCAATGATTCATTAATGAAGACTAGGGCACCTAGCCCTAGTGTTCACCTTATGTTAGATCTGATTTTAGGCGCAGGTACATTATTTAGTCCCTATTTCATTTATGTATCCATTTTGTGGTTTCTATTTCTATATAATATAGTTTCATAAGTTTATGTGCTCATTTATGCATGCTTAAGACTTAGTTTACATATTCAAATCAAACAAACAATCTTTCAAATCAATAAAGAAATAGAGTCCATAGGGATTGCTTGACTCTTTTTGGATAAGAGTTAGTCAAACATATATCCCTTTGTAGGCTTTTATTTCCAATGTTTAGTTGAAAGTGGGTTTGGACCTACTTTATTTAATAGCTAGTTTAGCTCATCCCTTTTTCACCACTAAACATTTTAGTGAACCCGATGTGCTTGCATCATTTTCTGATTTGTATGTTCATTTCTTTTGCATTTCAAAACAATATAAGAAAAAAAAATCTTATTTTTTATGCATTGTTATGTCTTTTATTATGTGTGTTTAAATTACATTTACATTTTAAATGTTTTGTGTGCTTAGATTAGATCATTTTATTGTGATAGTTAGAACAAAAGTCTCTTCTCCTAGATTAGAAAATAAAAACAAAAACAATACCTCTATTGGAGAAAGTGATTCAACCATGTTGGGTCCATTTTTACAAGGCTTCCATACCTTTGATGAGTCATTTAGTAGTGATGAATTTGATATGTTGGATGAACCCCTTGATGAATTCATCTATATTGAGTCATCCTGCAACTCCTAAACCAAACCTTTTGCCAAAGGTTTATCAACATGATACATGTGATTTGTTATAAGAATTAATCTAAAAAGCCTAAATTTTTTGTGCATCTTCATCTTGATGTCCCTCAAACTCAAAACAAACTGGTGATTATTGTTAAAGGTGGTAGAAATACCTTGGATTATGCAAAATAAATCACCCAAAGAGATAAGATGAATCAACAAAGTTACAATGTAATTTCTCACACATATAACACCATAAATAATAAACAATATAATCTTGTGCAAGTTTTTCCCTCTTCTCTTCTTGCATCTCAACCGGTGCTTCCTCCCGCTCCTCATCTTCCTCAACATCTTGGAAAAGAGTATGATCTTGTTGAACAACTTTGTGCTACTCCTGTCGAGATATCCCTTTGGGATTGGGAGTTGATTAAAACTTCACCTACATACCATGGAATGCTTCAAGAAGCTTTAAAAAAGATAAATATTCAACCCTAAGTGAGACCTAATGATGTAACTTCTTTGTTGGAATGTATGAATTCAACTAAGACCGATAAATTGTGTTTTCTCAACATGAGTTGCCTTTTGTAGAGATTCAAAACCAATATGATCCTCTCATGATTATTGTCCTTTTTAATAGTAATACTATAATACAAACTTTAGTGGATAATGGATCAGATCTTAATGTGTGTAGCATTGACTTATTGTAAATAAACAATGTTGATACTTCTCTCATTCAATAAGAATATGTTTCTATTCATTTCTTTGATAATATTGGTGGATAGTCGTTAGGTACAATAACATTATATATTGAGGTAAGGCTTATCATTTTACCTACACCTATCCATGTCATGTCTGATACCCTTACGTATAAATTTTTTCTAATAAGACCTTGGATTCATTCCATGCAAGCAGTTCCTTCAACTCTTCATCGCAATCATAAGTTTCATTATGAAAACCAAATCTATACTTTGGAATTCAATAAGAACTTTTAAAGTTATTTTCAAACCAAACTCTAATCTAAATCTCATTGAAATTCTTCAATTCCTTCTCCAATTCAAACAAACCATCTCCTCCTAAAGAACCCCTTCACCCGAAGAGGTACTCTTAGAAGATGATTGGGGGTCATTAGATTTTACACCGTCATTTGTGGGAAAATATAAAATCCCTCTAATGGAATGTAAGAATAAATAGGATGACATGGTGGTTTCTACACAAGATTAAACTTCTTCTAAGAAACCTAATAACAATTTTGTGGATGCTTCTACTTCAACTAATTCTCCTACTTCTTCTTCAAACATTTCTTATAGTTCTTCTTCTAATTACATTAAGACATATGAAGCCTTGCCATCTCTTTTAGAAATGGCATTTGTTTATGGTCTTGGTTTTCATATCTTAGGTAAGAGTGGATATAGAGGCAATGGTTGTGGTGTTAATGAACAAGGGATTGAAAACTACACACATGAAGCTTTGTTTGGACTTAAATATAATCCTACAAAGCCACCAAAGAAACCCATAGACCATCTCTCAATGTGAATGTTATTTATTTTTCTAAATCTCTTGCTTTAGTCAATCCTCACTTAATTGATGTTTATTTCACTTCTAGAATACCTTCATTTGACATATTTTATACGAATGATTCCTTAGCTGAATTATTGAGAGTTTATGATAATCTTTCCAAATATCATCACAATCATGGATTTCCCTATTGTTTAAATATTGAAGCATAGTTTGTGAAAGATGCTAAATTACCAAATGGTACCATACAGATAAATCAAGATCTTCCTTAGTTGATGTATGTTCCTCAACATCAAAATATTATTCTCATAGGATATACTATTGATTTCAAAATGGATGCTCATAAGGATGAGAAAGTTATTAAAATTGGAAAATGCTTGGAAACCAATGAACAATGTGATCATTCTTCTCTCTTACAAGATTTTCTAAAAACTCTTTTCTTGGAGTTATTCGGACATGTCTAGCATTGATCCTAAAATTGTCACTCATAAAATTGTGTTGCTTCCTAATGCTAAGCATGTTAAGAAAAAGATTAGAAAGATGAATCCCAATATTGCATTAATAGTTAAAGCTGATATTGAAGAACTCTTATAAGTTATTTTTATTCATCCTATTGACTATTTGTCTTTATCTTCTAGCATTGTTGTTATTGCTAAACCAGATAACACAATAAAATGATTTTCCTCTTCCAGAACATTGATATGATAGTTGATTCCACTATTGGTCATGCTTTATTATCCTTTATGGATGGTTTTTATGGATACAACCAAATATTTATCAATCCTCAAAATTAATACAAAATAGCTTTTATAACACCTTGGGGCACATTTTGTTGGGTTGTCATGCCTTTTGAATTAAAGAACATTGGTGCAACTTATCAATGTGTTGTGACTCTTATCTTTCATGACTATATGCATTAAATTTAAGAGGATTATGTTGATTATATGTTATCTAAATATTTATTATGCCAAGATAATGTCAAAATCCTTCACCCAATCTTTAAATGTATCCATAAATATAACATGTGATTGGATCCCCAAAAGTGTGTTTTTGGTGTTGATAGTGGAAAACTATTAGGATTCATTGTATCACATCATAGCATTGAGGTAGACATGAAGAAAATTGATGATATAGTCAACATTCCACCTCTTATAAACATTTATCAAGTTTTTAGCTTACAAGGAAAAATTTAGGATATTTGTCAATTTATTTCACAACTCGTGGATCTAACCATTCCTTTCACTCAATTGCTTAAAAAGGATAGTTATTTTAAATGGAATATGGAATGTCAAAAATCCTTTAATGATTTAAAATGTTACCTAGCTAATCCTCCTATCTTACAACATGTCGTTCCTTATCGTCCTTTTATTTTATATACTATTTTTTCTTCTAATGCTCTTGCGAACTTATTGGCAGAACATGATAGTGATGATAAAGAATGTCTTGTGCATTACATAAGTCGTACTTTACTCAATTATGAAGTTTTATATGCTACAATATAAAAGTAATGTCTTTCTCTTATCTTTGCAACTCAAAAGTTAAGACATTACCTTCTTAATGTTGAAATGCATGTTATCATTAAATTTGATCCACTAAAGCATCTTTTCTCCAAAATAGATCTTTCAGTACACTTAGTAAAATGGGTTATCTTGAACTAACCAAATGACCTTAAGTTTGTTTCTCAAAAAGTGATTAAAGGGCAACCTTTAACCAACCATTTAGTATACTCCTCCACCATTTACTCTTCCTAAGAAAGACACGCTCCCTGATAATCTTGTCCTTCCTTTAGATGTGGATAATACATGGGATTTTTTATTTGATGGATCTAGATGTAGAACTCAATGTTGGTGTCATATTAGTACCCCTTTCAGTAAATCCAATTCATCTACCTTATCATCTAAATTTCTTAAGTGCCAACAACATCATCGAATATGAAGCCCTTATAGTTCATTTATGTGTGGATATATAGTTTAAGAAAAAACACTTGCATATCTTTGGTGATTTACAATTGAGTATAAAATAAGTTATGGGAACATATCAAGCAAAGAAAACTAAACTCTCTCAATATTGTGACTTAGTCTTATCACTATTAACGAATTTTTCTTCTTACACCATACATCCTATCCCATAAAAAGATAATTGATATGCATATGCAATGGCAAGTTATGATATTGCTATCATGATTTAACTATGTAGTTTTCAAGTCAAATGTATTGACCCAGGGTTCATGAGTTGTGGTTCGCAAGAACCCATCTCTCATGAGAATGAATGGTCCTCTTAGAACTTTTTACATTTAGATGATGCTCACAGAGGTGAATCATTGGGCCTTAATGGGAGAACAACCATCCTAGTATTACTCCAACACAAGCGCAATTAACCACGAAGTTTCCTCCAAGGTTAAACCCACTTAGCTTGCAATCCCATTTGCAAAACCTTCAGCAAGTGTTGTTCCTTAAGAGACATGGGTTATTGTGAACCACTGCTCATGAAACATGGGTCAATGAGTTTGAGTCTTTGACTCAAAAATTACATAGTTGAATCCTGATAGTAATACCATAATTTGACTTGCAGTGTAAAATATCTCCTACTTAGCAATGACAAGTGTTGCTTCCCTTATATCCCTTGAGGAACTCTTCGTGGACTATCAATTTATGATGTATAATTTCATTTCACATGTTCCCAATAGTTATAGTGATATTGCCTATTTTCATAGTTCATGGATTCTGGTGAGTGGTACTCCCATATTAAATGTTATTCATTTGATGGTACTTTTCTTGATCCTCCATGAAGAACACTAGAACTCGAATTCACAAACTTGTCGCACATTACATCATTCTATCTAATGTTTTGTATAAAAGAGGTTGTAGTCACATAAATCTGTCCATTTTAATTAAATGAATATTTCGTATTTATTTGATTAAAAATCCACTAGCCATCAATTAATTAAATTAATATTTAATTAATTCATCCCCAAACATTCTTCTATTAATTAAATAAATTATTCAATTTATTTTTAAAATCAAATTCCCATTAATTAAATAAATAAATCAATTTATTTAATTAAAATCCTTTTTTCCTCTTTTAAATAAATTAACATTTATTTAAATCATTATCCTCCCCCCCACTTGCATTTTCCTACAAATGCAACTTGCACACATTTTGAAATAAATGAATTTTTATTTTAATAAAATCCTATTTTCCCTCACCCACCAAATCCACTTGCAAAATCTAATCCCCTTCTAGATTCTTCTAACCCCTTCCTAATTAGCCTAATCCATCCCTTAAATATTGTCACATTCCTAAGCAAAATGGAGTCACTTCTCAAAGACCCCAAAGTCTTGGATAACCATTGAAGGTTTTCAACCTTCAACCACCAAAAACCCCAAAGTCTTTGAAAACCATTAAAGGCTTCCAACTTTCAACCACTTAATCCACAAAGTCTCCAATAATCATTAATGGTTAATTCAACTCTCCCACATGGTTAAAACATTTGTTTTGACTCAACCTCTACCCAACCCAAGGGTCTCATCAAGCCTTCAATGCTTTGACCATGATTATCTCTTAATCATTTGCACAAAGGTTTATCCTTGGATTAATTCCTAATCCAGTGGGTAATCCTAATTTAGGCTTGACTCTTAGCCTTTAGATAACCATGAGGTCTTCTCAGGCCTTTAATGCCTCCAACCTCTTCTCTCAACCCAATCTTGTGTTGACACTTGTCACCATTTCATTGGTGCCAATTGTGCACATGGATCCCCAACTTTCAAGCTTGACCCTTGATTAAACCTTTCAATCCTGGCCATCCATTGCTCCATTTTTCCTATAAATAGAGCCCATTCCTTCATAATCCAGATCCTGAAAACTTGTATGCATCTAAGCTATAGACATTTTAGAGAGCATTTAGCATAGCATAACTAAATATTGTCTTTTTGGTTAAAACACATCATTTTAGCATAAAAATAGCTTTTCATTTCATGTTTAGAGCTATTCTATAAATCTCAATCCTCCATAAGCATCCATAGTGCAAAAAGCTGCTGAGAGCTACACTATTTTGGAACTTGGAGAGGAGAGGAACAAGGGAGAAAGAGCTAATATCATGTTAAGAGATAGTTGGAGATATCTCATTGTCTTACTTCTTTAGTTAGATTCATTAGCATGTTTTTAGTGTCTCCTTTGGAATGCCTTCGTATGTGTTTAGTTTTTGATTGACTAACGCTAATGTCTTGTGTGTTGTGTGTTCTTTGATCTTAGACTAACATTGTGCCATTTAGGAGGGCATCAGAGGTTATAATATTCTTCTCCTTTATTGTCACAATAAATCAAAGAACTCTGATGTCATTGAGGAAGCACATTCAGGTTCTTGTGTGGGGCATTCTGGTGGTAAATCTTTGGTTCAAAAGTTGTTCTGAATAGGTTACTATTGGAAAATTATGAAGAAATATTCCTTTGCTTGTGTTAAAAAGTGTCATTTGTGTCACCAACATAAAAATTTGATTCATCATGTTTGTAACCACGAACTTAGTGCTCGGTTAGTTCCTTGGCCTTTTCCTTTATGGGGCTTGGATCTTATTGGTAAAATTTCTCCTCCTTCTCAAGGACATACTTTCATTATTACAGCTATAGATTACTTTACAAAATGGGTTGAAGACATTCCATTTCGATTCACAACTGGTAAAGTAAATTGTCAATTCATCTTAGATAAAATCATTTCTCAATTTGATATACCTTCCACTTTGGTTTTTGACAATGGTACTTCATTTGAGAACAAATATGTGAAGAAGTTTCTCGAGAAATATTGCATTCAAAATCATTTTTTCACTCCTTACTATCCTCATTCAAACTGACAAGTTGAAGCTTCTACCAAGATAATTGAGTAAATCCTTCATAAAAATATTAATAAACATGACAAGGATTAGAATACTCAATTGTCCTATGCTTTATGGTCTTATTGAACTATTATTCATACAACTACGAGTACTACTCCTTATGACCGTGTTTATGATGCCAATGCGATCATGCCTTTAGAGTTAGAGATTCTATCATTATGAATTTCTCTCGACGGTATCGTTGACGACAATTCTCATAAGGAACAACATCTTGAAATTGAAATTTTCAATGAACAATGTATAAATACTCACGAACATATTCAAGATTATCAAAATACTATTCAAGGAAGCTATAATGACAAAGTTATTAAATGATTTTTTTTAGTTGGTGACTTGGCGATTAATGAGAATCAAGACAATGTGAATGCTCTCCCAAGTGAAAAAGGAAAGTTCAATCCAAATTAGCTTAGACCATACATCATCATTCAAGTCTATGGCTTGGGTGCTTATAAACTAGTAGACATGGAAGGTTTGCCTCTCAAGAATCCCATCAACACTATGCAGCTAAGCAGATACTATGCTTAAATGTCTTCTCTTCTTCTTCTCTCTCTTCTTTAATAAATGATATGATAGTATTTTCATCTTTAAAGCTATTCATGTTAGATAGTTAGATTATCTTTCTATTTAGTGTTCATTGCTTTGTTCGTGACAAATTTTTTAGGTTGTCTTGGATACATTATGTAGTTTCTTTTACATAGATTAAGAGATTGCATTTATTTATGATAGCATATAGTTTAGTATTCCAGGTGCCATGTTAGTTAGATCATGTTGTGTTTAGTTAGAAAACCTTTTAGCTAGATCATATTGATATTTGGCTTAACATGAATACATTACATCATCACTTGTTGGGCTGAATTAAACACTTATCAAGTTATTTAATTAAATTGTGCACATGTATCAATTTAATCATTGTGGCATTGATTAAAACAATCAACATTGGTTGTTTTATTAATCACATTTGTATTAAATTATATATACATGTTCATCACCATATTTATTGCATTTGATCATAACAATATAACACATTGTTTTGCATTAAGTAGACAATTATGTGAAACATCTCAAAACATCACCATCATACATATAAGCTTTCAATACAAGACATATAGAAAAAATTACCAACGAGATAAAATGTGGTGTACACTCGTATACATATCATCACCCTATAGATGATGGCTAATAGGATTCTTTGAGTCCTAATGGTGGTGTTGGACACTAAATAGAAGAATGTATATCAGATTCCATGGATTGTGAGTGACTCCTAGAAGAGCTCCTTCTTTGCATTCCCTTGATAAGACCTCCAAGGCTAGCTACCTCTAACTTGGCCTCTAAAATCTCACATTGTAGCTACTCCTTTGTGGCTCATCGTTACTCCACCTCATCTCATAGAATCTCCAACTGTGCTATGGGATCAAATATATCGTGGTGTCTTCGTGCACTATGTTGTGACCTAGGATTGTTCCACAACAATCATGGAGTGCACAAAAACGACCATATCTCTAATGACATGGCCCCCAAAGTCATACCATCCCTATGTACCAACTATAATAAGGTAGATAAATCAATGTTGGTCCATCATGTATATTGAAATAAATAAAAAAACATCAACGTATATATATATATATATATATATATATATATATATATCTGTGTGTGTGTGTATACACATACGTATTTGTGTATACGTATAATATGTGTACACATATACATATATGTGTACATATACATGTATATGATACATATACATATATATAGATATATATGTATATGACATGTGTGTGTGTGTGTATGTATATGTATATGTATATGTATGCATGTGTGTATATAAATATATATGTATATGTATATATATATAAATATATATGTATATATACATATACATATATATTTATATACACACACACACATACATATGTATTTATACATATACATATACTTATATATGTGTATATACATACATTCATACATACATATATATATATGTACATGTATATATATAAATATGCATGTATGTGCATGTATATATATTGTGTGATGAAAAATGTGTGCAAGTACAAATGACTAAAAGCAAGCTAATTAATCAAGCAAACACAAGACATCATTCACCTCATGATTAGAATGATAAAATAAAAAATGGAATTAATAATGATATAACAAATTCAAACTACAATCCCACTTCAATTTGATAGTTCCTCAATATTATGTGTTCTCGATGAAGTCTTCGAATACTCGATAATGCTCCATGATATCAGATGAAATGATGGTTGATGAAAATGATATATAATGGTGCAAATGGGTTGATTTTATGGTGAGTGATAATTTCAGCAGAGTGATGATGTAATTGTATGAAAGTGGATGAAATGGCTAAGAAAAGGAGGGAGTAAATAGGAAATGGGAGGAAGGTTAGGGGCTTGAAAGTGCAACACTTGTCCTCAAGGAAAATATGTGGCACTCCAAAAAGAGCCATGTGGAGGAGGATTCCACACTTGTCCTTACAAGTGGCTCTAGAGGAAAGATGAGTGTCCCAAAGGAGGGACACATGTCCTGGGGAGGAGTGACCAAGGACACATGTCTATTTGGGGAAGATTCACTCAAATATGGGGAATATCTTTTATTTAAAATAAAAGGTATTTGGGAATGTGCACACATGTGTGAGGGGAGATGGTTAGGATAAGGTTGGTTAGGGAGTATAGGGTTGGTTTAGAACCCATGGGTAAGGCTAGGGGTTAGGTTAAAAACTAGTTAGAAGTTAGGATACATGTGACATATTTGAATAATTAATTATTCAAATGAGGGAGGGAAATTAATTAAATAATAGGATAGAGGAAAAGACAATGAATTAAATAAAATAAAATAAATTTATTTAATTTAATAGAAGAATGCCTTAAAGGGAATTTAATTTATTAACAAGGTTAATCAATTAACATGTAGTGCCCCTCCCTTGATCAGACTCTGTATAACTTAGTTTGACTTTGGTTGTTTTCTTGGAGGTATATGTGACTGGATGTTACTCTCTTATGTGAAGGTTTTTATCATGTCAATAATGCAATTCATCTTGAAGGATAGTTAGATGATGGATTATATGTGTATTTATTTGTCTTAGTCTAATACATCTTCTTCTATGTATGAGACATTTATTATGTTCATCTTCTTGTATGAGTATGAGTCTGTGTGGGGGAAAAAGTGACACTAAGCAAACATGCCCTAATCTCACTTTCAATCACACATTTGTGGAATACGAAAGAGCCTAGAGGTATCACACAATTGGCTACTTCTTCTTGTGGAAGAGAGAGCCATAGGCTACCTATTAGGATTTCTATTCCTTTGTTGTAATTGAAAGATAAAATGATGCAAGTTCAATTCCCAACCCCAAAGTGCAAGTATGAACTAATAACAAGATTGCAGAATTGAACTTAAACTATGGAAAGCTATAAACACAAGAATAAGACAAGAATGAAAATGCATACCCGGAGTCAAAATCTGAGTGAAAATGTTCGAGACGGGGGTGCGGGCGCCACTGTCCTGATTCTGCCCCTGAAACTGCTCTGGAAACTGCTGTTTTGCAACCTGGAAAGCTGTCAAAAATGCTGAAAACTGCTGTCTGTCAGGAGGACCAGGGCGCCCAGCGCCCCTGTCCCAGGGACCAGGGCGCCCAGCGCCCCTGTCCTAGTAGGACCAGGGCGCCCCACGCCCCTGTCCTGGTCTTTTTCTCTGCAATTTGGTGTGTTGTTTTGTCTCAATCTGCTCCTTTCGGATCTGCAACTTGCGGCGTCGTCTGAATCCTGAAATCTGCACTTATATCTGAAAAGGTGTTTTGGGCGGCTATATAGGGTTTTGCCTTAGTCAAACCCCCGCTTTGGTGATTTCCATCTCCACGAATAGCCAAGTTGTATTGTAAAAGTAGTGTGTGTGCAGACCTTGTGTGTGTGCAAGATCCTAAAATGCAAGTAAGCAAACTAGAGCAACCTAGAAAGTAAACCCTAATTGCTTGTAAATGATAATGTAAATGCTCTAAATCAAGATGCAAAGTGATCTAAAGCATGAATAAATGGTATATTGAAGCTTATGCAAAGACAT
Organism: Cryptomeria japonica; assembly: GCF_030272615.1. Lineage (NCBI taxonomy): Eukaryota > Viridiplantae > Streptophyta > Pinopsida > Cupressales > Cupressaceae > Cryptomeria > Cryptomeria japonica. Next base: position 665,992,201 of record NC_081415.1, on the reverse strand, counting down.
GAAAACAACATGAAATCATACCCAACCCCCAAGGGAGAGGTACAAGCCAATCTTCAGTCGATAATCTCCTATTGTTCTTCAATGTCTTCAAAGCCCTAAATAGATGAATGAAATTGATGAATGCTTGATGGATGGATGTTGAATATTGTTGAAGTCTTCAAAGATCTGCTCTTTCGCTACATAGAAGGTCCTTGAAACCAAAAAATCTCATCCTTTCAAATGAAGAAAGAGAGCTCTTATATATGAAACCCTAGGTCTTAATTTCAACTTTTGGCCGACCTAGAGATTGAATCTGCCGCCAATTTCTTGGGGTTAAGCTTTATTTTATGATTAGATCGCGCTCCTAAAATTTCGGGAAAAATGTCCGGGACCATGTGCACGCCGGGCGCCATGGTCCCGACAACTTTTCACCAAATTTTCAGGGCCATCGGATATGATGATTTTAGAGAGAATCCTGAAGTTACAGGTGATTTCGAGATGTTTTGACCCTCGAAATCAAGCCCCCAAGTTCAAAATAGGACCTAATTAGGGTTTTGATTAAATGATGTATTGGAGGAATAAAATGAAAGGGGCACACTTTAATGAAAGGGCCCAACTTTATGATGTGGAAGATGATGAAATAGGACCTTAGACCTAATTAATTTAATTAATTAAGTGCTAAAGGGGAAATGCAATGCAAAATGCAAAATGCGCCAAGGCGGGTGCTAAACTAGGTGTGAAATTGTACCACCCTAGCAAGTGCGTACAATTTATGACGCTACAGAGTCTATCTGGGGTGCGAGAGGATGATCTTCCATCACCCACTTCGGAGGGACACGAACTATCATGACTCTCCTCCACCGGTGTACCTATATATGTTAGATCTATGTATGTATGTAAGTATGTTTCTCTGTGATGCAACACTGCAACTACCGAGCATCGACTCCTCCTGAATCTTTAGGTCTGAGCATGCTCTACAACGCAATGGTAAAGTGGAAAAAGGGAGATATCAGTCAGACCTCATCATACTATCGTTTCTATGGAACGAGTCCCCTTTTAGGTATCCTTGCATCGTGATTGTTCGGTCTTGTCAGTCGTTAGCCTTGTGGGTCATGTTGGTATTTTGAGTTGTCTAGTCTCAGTTCCTTACCCTTTTGTGTTAGTGTAGTATTTTATTAGAAATAATATTTATATTAATATTTTATTAGAAATAATATTTATATTAATATTTTATAAGAAATTAAATATATTGGTTAACTAGTTTTATTGTTAAATTTGTGTATTATTATTTTTAGCTAATTACATTAGTAAATGATTATTGATCTAATTTATTGATTAGACAATAATCTTTTTAAAAGGAAAATTAAATATTAATTTTGGATTTTATGGTAATAGTGGAACCTAGAGATAATTATCCAAATTAATTAACTACTTTGAAAGGAGTAATTTATTAAGGGAATTTAAAATATTTACCTTGTTATTTAAAAAGAGGAAATTAGTTATTTTGTTGTATTTTTGGAATTTTATTGAAAAGGCAAAATTAATATTCAGTTAATTTAATTCAAATCTCTTGTGTGGGAGTTACATAATGAAATAAATTAATTATAGAAATTAAATGAAAATAATCTCTCATGTTGGGAGTTACAATTGAAAAGGGTACATTTTATTATTATTGCTTGCATTTTGGAAGGGAGAGATTTTTTGTGAAATTTTTCTCTACAAATTGCATTTCTCTGGTTATGGGGGTTTTCAGAGGAAGAAATTGGGGAAAGTCAATTTGTTCTTGAAAGAAAAAATTGTTGGCATTGAGTTGTCATTGATATCAATCGGTATAGAAGGGCTACCGGTATAAGATATGTATGGGTAGCACTATCGTGGATGCATAAAGGATGTGATATCTTTGATATCACCTTGTTTTGCAGATCACTCATAAGGGAAGGACGTCAACTGGTAAGAGTTATGTTGATAGTGAGTAGTTGTCAACCGGCAAGCTTATGACCAGTGTACAAGAAGGATAAACGAGACGCTCAGCTATTGTTTGTAATGAAGAGGTGGAATGCTACTCGAATCACATCAACACAAGAGAAGAAAGATGTACAGGTCACCGGTATGTTGTGTGGATGCAAAATAGCAGGACTCCCACCTGATAAAGATACAGTCACCATGTGAAGCGATGACTAACAATGAATGTGCCCACACCAGATCACATGTGTTTGTTTGAAGATATGTTGCACAAACAATGAAGCCACATAAGTGCATTGCACGATGTAGATGACAAGGATCCACTACCACCAGTAAGTGGATCTTATCTCCTATTATGCATGGAATGCATCATAGTCCCCGGAGATAAGATAAGAGGTAAAGGAAGGTGTTTGAAGGCTCACATCGGATCTATTGGTGAGTCAAAAGAATGCCTCAAGTGCATGAAATAAGGGATATGCACTGGACCGACAAAGAAGGCATGTTGAGCTGTCAGGACAGATGAAGCGTGATGGGTTTGTCACATTGACAAATCAGTTGAGATATGGTGTGGGTTGATGAAGAAGAAAGCAAGGTTGAGCAACTGCAGATAGAGGGCAATGGCCGGATTGAAGATGAAGTCATTTGAAGGTTGATGACATGGTGTCATCAAGGTTTTTACCGGTAAGTATGTCCACCGGTAATGCTGACAAAGTGCAGATGTAGAAGGCTCCCATTTGATGAAGGTGATTATGAGGTAGGTTGGCATATGTGCTAACTAGTTTTGGTGCTCCACGGGAAGAGAAGCAGAGTGCAAGGTTGAAGGAAGACCGGTTAGGGTATAACCGGTAGGGTTTGTGAACCGGTAGATGAACCCGGTTGTGTGGTTGGTCGATGATCTTGTCTGGACCGACATAGAAGACTTAGAAAAGGTGAATGTCAAAAAAGGAGCCACATGGAGGTGAAGTGCCATGCATGCATAGGTTGGTGTGATGTGTCGATGAGGTTGTTGGTGAGTGGACCAACATTTATGCCAACTGCGAGGCTCGAGGAAGAAAAGAAGAGGATTGTGACTCAAGACGAAAGAAACATCAAATATCCAAAGAAGATAGATCTTGCAAATCGAAGAGGGTGAAGGAAACCGCATCACGCATGTGATTGATCGGAAAAAAGGCTGAAAAACATGCTACAAAATGGCTAAAGAGAGAAGATGTGTTTTTGTAGGGTTAACAGATGGGCCATGCTCATTGATTGAGTGTTGAACATTGATGAAGGACATGATATCAGATTGGATTTGATATGTCACAATGATCAGAGATCATATCAAATGCAGATTTAGTGCATGCGGAAACCCTAACCATGCCAATGTTCAAACTCACGTCTTGGCAGGAAAATCTGGCTATAAGTATGCAAACCAAAGATATTATTTGTGTTGCTGAAGGAGAGAGTGTTGTTGCATGTGAGAATAAATCGATCATGTACTCAACGAGTATCAAAAGAGAGACTGGGGTTGAAGAGTTCAACCAGCAACGGTGAGGTAACCAATAGACAATAGTTGTAGAAGATTGTTGAGAAGGCAAGCTGAGGATTGACAGGAATCAGATGGTAGACATATGACTAAGTTACTAAGACCGGTGATGGATAGTAGTTGTATGGCAGAAAGAAAAAAGAACCGTCAGAAAGCATAGCCGATAGAGAAGAAGAAGAGGATGGATAGGCAAGAGTGTAGCAGAGAGTAAGGTTGTAGAAGTGTGAGGATTAGCAGAGAACCGATAGTGAACTAGATAGAAGATACAGTAGAGAGATTTGAAGAAGAGTTACAAAATCCATTTGTAACAAGAAGATAACTTTGGTATCAAATATATTTTTGTACTCACTGAGTTGGAGCTCGGTGGAGGGGTTGTAACTCCTTGGGTTGGTGCCCTAAACATTGTAATTGGAGATTTACTGTGACGCTAGATTGGAGCTGTAGACTTGAGCAACATTTCTCACCGAGGTTTTTCCCATCTTGGGTTTTCCTCGTATATGATGGTGTTATGTGATATCCCTTTTATGTGTGAATGCATTTGTGTTAGTCCCTCATCTAACTGGTAAGTCTGATTTTAGTTAGATCTGTTAACTGGTATACTCACATAGGATAGTTAAAGGGAAAAGTTTGAGAACCACTGATTCACCCCCCTCTCAGTGGTACATTGTGTCTAACAATTGGTATCGAAGCCTTAGGTTCCCGGTTAATAAGATTTCTCTATCTTGGGTAGATTCTGGTTTAAGGACACAATGGTTTGTTTAGTGTCAATCCTTGCTCTAGTTTTTGATGGTTCAAACTATTGCATTAGGAGTTTTAGAATGGAAGTCTACCTATCCTCTCTAGGGTTTGATGTGTGGATGTCTTTTGTAAATGGTTTCCCTAGCAAAGTCAGTCCTCCCACCGATTCAGATGCAGAAAGAAGAAACCAATGCAATGATATAGCAATGAAGGCTATACTGTGTGGTTTATCTGATGATGTTTCCTCACGGGTGGATAAATGTAGATCGACAAAAAGCTTATGGGATATATTGAAGAAGATCTATGGAAATGAGTCTACTACTGTAAAACCGGCTTGTGAAAATAGAATGAGAAATGCATCTCATGTGTCTGCAGATGATGAAAGCAGATATGCTAGCAACTGTAGCAATGATGATGAAGGAACCCACCTCTTCATGGCTCAAGAATCGGAAGATGAGAGGAACACATCTGAGAATGATCATGCAGATCACTCTTGTCAGCAAGATGTATTTGGCAGTGACAGTGAAAGTGAAGAAGAAGAGGAAGCAAAAGTTGATCTTGAAGGGGAGCTTGTAAATGCACTTGAAGAACTCAGAAGAGTAAGAAATGAATACAATCTATTCAAGAATGTTGCTATTGTGGAGCAGAATTTGTTGATCATATGCCTTAAAGAATTTGAGAATTGTGTCTTAGAGTTAAAAACTCAAGAAGAAGACACAAAGGAGTGTCAGTGTAAAGATCTAGCATCTGAGATAGAAGTAAAAGATAAAGAATATCAATCACTGCTTGGAGAAATGGAGGTTCTTCGAAATGACCTTGAGAAATGTCAGGATGAGCTCAAGGCAAGAATCTGGTTTGATAGCGACAGTGATGCCTTGGACAAAATGTTAAAAAAGCAAAAGCATGCCAAGGACACTGAAGGTTTAAGAAGTGTGTCGGTGAATGCTCCACCAGCAAGAATGTCCCCCACAATGATATTTTGTTTGTCTCCTCAAATGGAGAAAATAAGGGATAGACCTTCATAGTTAGAAATGCTCCCCAGAAGAAGGTTGATCTAAGCATAATCGGTGAAGACATGCAGATAAGGATGAGGATCGGTGCTGCAAGAAGGAGGAGCAATGCAGATCCCAAAGGAAAAGGGAAGATGGGAGAAGATAGCTTCACCAGAAGCAGGAACATTAGAAAGCAACAAAGAAGACATCCTACTGGTAGAAGACAAGGAAGTGCTACTGCCCACAAGATAAAGAAAGTGGGGGAGAAGAAGAGATCAGATGGAAGAAATGCAAAGAATGGACAACCCGGGATCCATCCTCAAAGAAGGAGAAATGGAGATGTTAGACCGGTAAGATCTCCTCATGCATAGCAGAATAAATTTGTGAGTCATATGCCATTGTTTATTGGTTATTGCTTTGCATGTAATGGTCATGGCCATAAGACAGAAGAATGTAGAAAGAGATCTAGAAGGAATAATCTAGGATCTCATAGATATCATGCATATGAGAAAAACGTATCCAGAGTAGATGCATGCATATCCCCTCTCCCGATTATGCAAATAATGTTTGTTATAACTGCAATAGATCAGGCCATAGAGAGTTTGAATGTAGGAAGAGGAACTTGCAGTCATATGTAATCCGATATAGCAACTATGCTCTACATAGAGATGGATACAGAACATATGGAATTCAGAGACCTGCATGGAACCAAAGGAGAAATGTCCCTGCAGGATCAAGAGGTCCACCGGTTTTGGTTGCTAGTCACAGCAACATGCCAGAAGAAGATGGTCTAACCGGTACGTCAAAGGTTCCCCAATCATGAGGTTGGGATGGATGTTGTGTGCTACTATAGCACTACTTCCGGTCATGATGCAGAGTCCGAAAATGAAAGGACCCACCAGCAGAAGAAGGTAAGACATGCTCCTAAGACTGAAAATAGGAAGAAGGATGTGACCAAGCAAGTATGGAGGAAGAAGCGTGAAGATGCTACCATGGACCGACACTGTGCATTCAATGCACAGGTGATATCTCCTAAGGCTTAAAGGAGATGCAGGACCTTAGGGGGAGTAATACACTGAACTTATCATTCACCCCCTCGCTAAAGAAGGACACATGGAAGAACAAGTTGCAGCCGGTGTGAAGGAAGAAAATGAGATGATAAGTATGTGTAATGTTGGCCTTGGCTACACATCTAAAGATTAGAGTTGGATCACTATTGCATGTGTCAATAGATGGAGATTAACAATTGGAATCAGATGCAAAGTGGCACTAAATGTTAGGAGTTACAAGAAGGTGCTTTGATAGTGATGATGGACCGGTACAAGAAACTGGTATGTGCAGGATGTTACCAGTATGATGGTAATAGGTACTTGCAAGTTATGTAAGACAATGAGGATTGAAGATCATTGCATTAGCCCCGACGGGATGGAATGTGGTGTTTATGTCTCAGGTGGTATTGGAAAAGACCTAAATGACATATGATGGCTCGGTTGTTGATTATGCAGGCATGCATGTTTTGGGGCTAACTGGTTTAACTCTTGGCATGATGATGACATTGTATGACATTATAAAGATCCAGGATCATGTAATAGGTTGTGGTGGATATAATGGAACTAAAAGATCATCAAATGATCACATATGCACAGCTCAACTAGTATATGGAGTTGATTGAAGCCCCAGTGTTAGACCTGATAGGCATTGTGGACTTGAGATGTATAACTCAGAGGGAGTTCAAGTGCTTATGGAGCAGAGCCAACTTTCTTGAACTTGTGAATGTACTAACTGCACATGATGGAAATTGTTGTAGGAATACCCAGGAGAATTTCATGTTTAGGGGTATCCACTTTTCATCTAGTTGGTTGTATTCATAGTACAATAACACTTGATTCTAAAGAAATTTGGGATCAAATGGGAGATGATGCAATCTGACCGGCAAGTAAGTAGTATTCAATGATACACCCTTCTGCAATTGAGTTGTAACTTGAGAAATTGTACCATTGGTATCAAAAGAGGAGATGCATCCGATAAAGAGAAAGAAGGGAGAAAATATCTGACAGTGACTGGTAAATGCAAGCAGGTGAGAGACCCCGGCAGTGCCCTCTGCCATTGTTGTCAAAAGCAGAGAAAGTTTTTGTAGTATATCACATACTACATGTGTGAGATCCATGGATTATACAAAGGGGGAGAATTGGATCACACAAAGGGGGAGAGAGACTATGTAGTATGTTGGATACTACATGTGTTGACATCAATGCCAAAGGGGGAGAGAGACTATGAAGTATGTCAGATACTACATGTGTTGACATCAATGCCAAAGGGGGAGATTGTTGGTATTGAATTGTCATTGATGTCAACCGGTATAGAAGGGCTACCAATATAAGAGATGTATGGGCAGCACTATTATAGATGCATAAAGGCTGTGATATCTTTGATATCACCTTATGTTACAGATCACTCGTAAGGAAAGGATGTCAACTGGTAAGAGTTGTGTTAACAGTGAGTAGCTACCAACTAACAAGCTTATGACTAGTGTACAAGAAGGATAAACGAGATGTTGAGTTGTTGTTTGTAATGAAGATGTAGAATGTTACCTGAATCACATCAACATGGGAGGAGAAAGATGTACAAGTCACCGGTATGTTGTGTGGATGCAAAACAATATGACTCCCACCAGATAAAGATGCAGTCACCATGCGAAGCAATGATTGATAATGAATGGGCCCACACCAGATCACATGTGCTTGTTTGAAGATATGCTACACAAATAGTGAAGCCACATAAATGCATTGCAGGATGCATATGACAATGATCCACTACCACCGGTAAGTGGAGATTATCTCCTATTATGCATGGAATGCATCATAGTCCCCCGAGATAAGACAAGAGGTAAAGGCAGGTGTTTGAAGGCTCACACCGGATCTACCAATGAATCAAAGGAATGCCTCAAGTGCATGAAATCATGAATATGCACTGGACCAACAGAGAAGGCATGTTGAGCTACCGGGACAAATGAAGTGTGATGGGTTTGTCACATTGACAAATTGGTTGAGATATGGTTTGGGCTGATGAAGAAGAAGGCAAGGATGAGCAGCTACAGATAGAGGACAATGGTCGGATTGAAGATGAAGTCAGTTGAAGGTTGATGACATGGTGTCATCAAGGTTTTTATCAGTAAGTATGTCCATCGGTAATGCTGACAAAGTGTAGATGTAGAAGGCTCCCATTTGATGAAGGTTATTGTGAGGTAGGTTGGCATATGTGCTAACCGGTTTTGGTGCTCCATGAGAAGAGAAGCAGAGTGAAAGGTTGAAGGCAAACCGGTTAGGGTATAATCGGTAGATGAACCCAATTGTGTGGTTGGTCGGTGATCTTGTCTGGACCGACATAAAAGACTTAGAAAAGGTGAATGCAGACAAAGGATCCACGTGGAGGTGAAGTGTCATGCATGCACAGGTCGATGTGATGTGTCAGTGAGGTCGTTGGCGACTGGTTCAACATTTTTGACGACTATGAGGCTCGAGGAAGAAAAGTAGAGGATTGCGGCTTGAGATGAAGGAAACATCAGAGATCTAGAGAAGAATGATCTTGTAGATTGAAGAGGGTGAAGGAAACTACATCATGCACATGATTGATTAGACAAAAGGCCAAAAAATATGCTACAAACGGCTAAAGAGAGAAGACGTGTTTTCGTAGGGTTGATAGATAGGTGATGCTCATTGATTGAGTGTTGAACATAGATCAAGGACATGATATCAAGTTGGATTAGATATGTCACGATGATCAGAGATCATATCAGATGTAGATTTAGTGCATGGCGGAAACCCTAACCGTGCCAATGTTCAAACTCACGTCTTGGCACAAAAATCTGGCTATAAGTATGTGAGCCAAATATATTATTTTTTGTTGTTAAAGGAGAGAGTGTTGTTGCATGTGAGAAGAAATTAGTCAAGTACTCAACGAGTATCAGAAGAGAGATTGAGTGTGAGAGAGACTAGGGTTGAAGAGTTCAACCAGCAACAATGAGGCAACCGAAAGACAAGAGTTGCAAAAGATTGTTGAGAAGGCAAGCAGAGGACTGACAAGAATCAGATGGTAGACATCTAATTAAGTTACCAAGACTGGTGGTGGATAGTAGCTGTGTGGCAGAAAGAAAAAAGAACTGGCAGAAAGCAGAACCAATAGAGAAGGAGAAGAGGGTGGACAGGCAAGAGTGCGGCAAAGAGTTAGGTTGAAGAAGTATGAGGGTTAGCAGAGAACCAACGTGAACTGGATAGAAGATCCAACATAGAGATTTGAAGAAGAGTTACAAAATCCATTTCTAACAAGAAGACAACTTTGGTATCGAAATATGTTTTTGTACTCATTGAGTTGGAGCTCGATGCAAGGGTTGTAGCTCCTTGGGTTGGTGCCCTAAATCAGGGGTTGGTGCTCTTTGGGTTGGTGCCCTAAATTAGGGGTTGTTGCTCCTTGGGTTGGTGCCCTAAACATTGTAATCAAAGATTTACGGTGAGGTTGGATTGGAGCAATAGACTCGAGCAGCATTTCTCACCGAGGTTTTTCCCATCTTGGGTTTTCCTAGTATATGCTAGTGTTATGTGAAGTCCCTTTTATGTGTGAGTGCATTTGTGTTAGTCCCTCATCTAACCGATAAGTCTGCTTTCAGTTAGATCTGTTAACTGGTATACTCACATAGGATAGTTAAAGGGAAAAGTTTGAGAACCACTGATTCACCCCCCTCTCAGTGGTACATTGTGTCTAACAGAAATTTGGGGAAAACTTTTGGCTCTTGGAAAATGAGATTGAAAAGAATTTTTTATTCATCTGGAAGGGGGTATTTGTTTTTGGATATGCTAGAGTTTTTGGGAGGTTATTCAGTAATTGTCTTGGAAAATATTTGTTCAATTTTTGGTTTGATTTGGGGTTGGTTCTCTGCATTTGGATCAAGGATCTTTTGTTTGTTGTGGCTTGTGCTACTTCATAATTTCCTTCCAGGAAAGTGATAGAGGTAGGAGCTTTTGACTTTGGTTTTTTCATTCTTAATTTCTTTTAGGTTAAAGAAAAGTAATGATGTTTCAAGTTTTAGAATGCTGGATTTGGGGGTAGATCGAAATTCAAGGTGAAATCTGTGTTTTTTTTTTTAAATTTGGGGTCTGAATCTATTTTTGATCTGACAAAATAATGTTTCTGATTCATGTATTTGGGAGGATTATAATTATCCCTTTTTGTGTAAGTTTTCCTGAGATATTTATTGTGCTTATGTCTGTAATACTTATATATATATATATATATATATATATATATATATATATAAAAGAAATTATTATTAATCTGTTTGTAAAAAAAAAAAAAAACGTATTCGAGTTTGTTGGTATGTCGTGGGCACACTCCCCACCATGGGCACCACGATGGTCAGAAACCCCACCCACCATGGGTTTACCCATGGTGATGGCCAGAACCACCTCCCATGGGTTGTCCCACAGTGGTGGGGAAACCCACCTCTCGTGGGCCCTCCCACGATGGTGGCTTTTCCCACCTGTTACGATTTTCTGTGTAGATTATTATTTATTTTAAAATAAATAAATCTTGTTTTTTTTAAGGTTGTTATTATTAATTAATATTGTGTTTGTGTATATATATATCTTCTCTAGTACTATTTATTATTCTGAAAATGTTTATAATTTTGTCCATGTAAATTGTCAAAGGATTTGATAAATATTTTTATATGTTTATATTTTGGAAAATTTATTGTTATGGCACAATAGATATAATCTGGGATAAATATATAGTTAAGTTTTGATCAAGATAGTAAAATGGGTAAATAGTTGTATCATGGATAAATATAGTTAGACTTTGAAAAAGATAGATTAAAAGATAAAATTAGATTTCTTTTTAGAATAATAGAAATGAATTTAGAGTATAGTTGTGGAATATATATATATATATATATATATATATATATATATATATATATATATATATATATATATATATATATATATATATATATATATATATATATATATATGAAAATTTGTTAAATATAGACTTAATTAGAAATTAGATACATTCTTGAGAAAGTAAATGAAGTTAGATTTATACATACGTTATTCATCACATGGTTAAGCTTGATTAGACAAATATTACTTATATGTTAACATTTGATCTTTGGTTTCCTTCTTGTAATATGTTGATGATCAAATCGTGTTAGCTAATGGTAATAGTGTGTAATATTATTTTAAATTATGAAATATTGGAATGTTAGTTTATTGTGCTATTAATATGAATGAAATGAGTTGTGGTGGTTAATAATTTGGGTTATTGAAATTGATAATGACTTGAATTAATTATTATTTAGACAAGATTTAGTTCTCTTGATATCTTAAATAAGATTGCATTCTTTTATGCTTGGATTCATGAGACCTTGTATCACTTGATTTTTGTCTATTTGTGGGTTTCTTGGTCTTGATGTTTTAATGTCTTCTAATCTCTAAAGGCTAGGATAGTGTTAGAGTTCCTTTTGTGCATGTTTCTCATTGTCCCTAAGTGTTATGAGATTGGTGTCTTGCATGGGTTCTTTGTTCCTTGTTGCTTGAACCAACTAGATAGTTATCATTTTCTAGCAAGTGGGCTAAGCCTTTCTATGGTTGAAACCTTGTCACCTTGTGTTTTGGGTGTCATGGCCTTGTGTTTTATTTTGATTCCTAGGAGCAAGTCAAGGGGGAGTGGCTTTCATTAGGGGTTGGGACCCAAAGTGGTCACCAAGGTAACTCAATGAGAGTTTGTAATCAAGTGAAAACCTAAATAATGAACCTGGGTGGGTAGCTAGATAACATTAATAAAGATTAATTCTTGTTGCCTCTCTTACGCTCGGGTGCTTGTATAGGGTTAAGGTAAGTAAAGAAGGGCCTGGAATGGCTTCCACCAATCTTGTCCCTTCGAAAGGTTGGTGTGGTCCACTAGTGTTTGTATGGGGGTCGGGGGTCGGGAGAGGCTACCAGGGTAACCCAGGATGGGGGTCGGGACCTAGTGAAGACCTACCAGGGTAACCCATGACAACATAGTGATGACACTCTTCCCTATTACTACCTAGTGGTGACTTGCGTCTTTTGATTCCTTTGATGGACTAATTTTGGGAACTCCGGAAGTGGTTGGTTAACTTATGTTGGTTTATCCTTATGTTGATTGCTTTGGGCCTCTAGAAGTTGGTTGTCTTATTGTTATGTTTCCTATGATGTTAATTCTTGTGAGCCTCATGTGTGTTTTGTCTTGTTGATTCTCTTATGAGTCACTTGTGAGTTTTGTCTTGATGGTACTCTTATGAGTCATTTTTGGTACCCTTGTATGTTTGCTTCCATCTTGTGGGTCTAGCTGTTGATTATGAGAATTGTGAGATCTGCGAGAGATTTCTATTGCTTTTAGTGCATTTCTGAGCTCATTGCATTTAGGGATGAGATGGTTGAGCAAACAAGATCAAGGCACCAAGTGGATGTGGTGCGCAGCGTCGGGCGACACCAAGTGCCAGATCGTGAGGTAGGCCCTGAAAACTAAGTTTGTGTTCTTAGCATTTATTAGCTTATGATTTGCTTTCCCACTGGATCATATTCGATGGGTTCACTATTGAGAACCGTAAGATCATGATCGTGCGATAGTGGGATCACACTAGGGGGTGGGAAAGAAAAGGAAGGTGGGATCACATTCTCGCGTGAGCGGGTTCACGTTCTCGCTAGGGAAAGAGGGCCTATAGAATGGGCTCTTGGGATAGCAATCCCGCGGTAGTGGTTTCGCTCAAGAAGGGTCAGGAACAAGTTCCCGCTAAGGCAGAACTGACGGGTTTATGAACTAGATAGTTAGGGGGGAGGAAAAGAGGGAAAAGAGGGCATAAAATAATAGGGTGAATCATCGAAAGGTAAACCAAAAATCCAGGAAGAATAAGGGATCATGAAACTAAGTAGTTGTTGTGTGTTGCGCAGTGGAGCGTTGATATACTCGTGAGGCAGAAGAGACGATCTATTGGATTAAGGCTTGGATCGGAGCTAAGAATCATGGATTGGGAACGGATCAATGTAATCAAATTGGGTTACGTGGCCCAAATGCCCCACATGAGGTCACACATGATGATGCTCATAACCTTGATTGAGTGATGGAGTAAGATCACGACCTTCCATTTGCCTACAAAAGAGATTACAATGACTCTAGAGGACGTGTACCGGATCTATAGGTTGTCGATACAAGGAGTACAAGACTTCATGCTGAGGTAGTGAGACTATTGGTTGGTATAGACGTACCATTACATCATGGACAGATGTCATTGGAAAAAACATTGATGCAGGCACCACCTGCGAGGCATATTTACTTCTTTGTCTACGCCTTGGTGAGTGGTTACATACTGCCAGATTGTGGGGGAGATCCGTTATACTCGGCATGATCCAATGGTTATAGAGGCAATCAACAATGGATGACCAATAGATTAGGGGACCTTGGTGCTAGCGGAGCTTTACAGAGATGATGCAACCATGGTTCGGAGGGCCCTCAAGGAGAACAATCCAGATCATGCAACAAGAGTAATGCCATGGAAGCACCAACATAGAATCAAGAAAATGGAAGATCAAACATCTAAAATATCATGGATTCATCATAAAATTAGTCGGCAATATGTCAGCAAACATGCAGGCCTACATGCCTAATTATAGAATGTGTTCTAGATTACAATCCATCCGAACCTCCAAGAGGTGTTCTAATTACAAATCAAGAATCGATATCATTATATCTCTTCGCTATCTCCCAAATAATTAAATACAACAATATATATAGCATCCAGAATGCATCTGGGTCGGCCACAAAAGATTAAATTCTCCTAGATAGGAAAAATAAAACATGTAAAATAGGTCAGACCCAAAGTGTGAAGATCTCCTTCGCCAAGGACAAGAATGAAGCGCGGACCACCAAGGAAGGTTGTCCAAGGGCCTAGGTACATTGTGTGTGGTGCCAATGAGATCCACAAGCCAAGAAAATGCTCCGCAAGCAAAGAAATCTCCAACTATCCGCTAAGCTCAACCTGTTCTAGGAACCAAGAAACAGACAATCCGGAAGTGATATCTTGTCGGAAAAGGGTCCAAATAAACAAAAAATATAGAACAAGGAACAAGAACAAGTCTAGAAGCCAAAAATCTCATCCACAATGGAAAATGAACAACTACTAGAGAATGATTGAAGAACCACAAAAGCTACAACACGAAACTGAACAGGAACAAAATTGAAAACAAAGATTTTGGTTAATGGAAGATTGCTCATTGACCGAGGATGCTCTCGCATTAGACACCCCAGGTAGAAAAATATGTTCCTTCAGAGGAAGCTCATGAACATTGAAAATGATTCATAATATAGACCTCATGCTCATTCTGATCCAACTGTCTTTTTTGTCTGCAAATTTATTTCTCATTACCTCTTCCTATACCTTGGCTAGATTCTCCAACTTCTTCTCCTCTTCTCCTCTCTTTCCTTGCTTTATACCTGCACACTGTCTCTTACTACCACTCTCCATCTTATGTAAATCTGATTTATTTCTTCTACAAGAATGAATTTTAGTTGCCATCATAACTCTAACTTTACTATCATCCAGTACCACCTTGTTATCAGACCCATCCACAAGATCCTTCTTCAAATCTATGCCATCATCTGGTATAACCTCTGCATCCTGCTTCTCAGCACTGCAACTCTTCACAAGACTCAAGTTCTTCACTTTCTTCTTCTTATCCTTCAAAGAAGCTAAAGTAAACTTATGCCCATCCTTCTCAATATTGATTAGGTTTCTTCTACAATCATAGAAAGATCCTCTATCAAACTGCCAAGGTCTACCTGGAAAAACATGACAAGCACTCATAGACATGACATCACACAAGATTTCATCTTTGTAAGGTCCAATATTAAAATTCACCCAGCACTGTTCTCTCACCTCTACCACATGATCATCTTTCAATCAACTCACCTTGTAAGGACAAGGATGCTCAAGCCTCTTCAAACCAAGGTTCTCTACCATCTCCTTTTATACCAGATTATCAATACTTCCACTATCCAATATAACCTTACAACACTTACCTCCTAATTTTCATATAGTCCGGAAAAGACTCTTCCTTTGTGTAGGTTTAGTCTTCTTTTTTCTCTGCTCCATTAAGACTCTTCTAAACATAAGGGGTTCTCCTTTCTTTGATTCTACTTCACTCTCATATGTAGCCCTAGTTTCCTGGTCCTCACATGCCATGAAATTCCTTGTCATTCCTTTCATAATAGCTCCCTGAGAACACTCATAAGATCTATGTCCAATTTATCCACACTTGAAATATTTACCCAAGAATTCCCTGTTGCTACTACCATTTCCTTTTATTTGTGTCTTTTGATCCAGTTCTTTACTCTATTTAGATTTTGATTCTTCTTCAGTAATCTGATTCTCCATACTTTCACTCATCTATCCTCTATTCATTGCATATCTCTCTTCCCCTAGGGTTATAATTTTGTTGTCTTCTTCTCACTTTATCTTCTACCTTCAGAGCATATTGGTAAGCCTCCTCAACTATAGAAATATTCAGCATACTTATCTCATCCTGAATGTTAAATCCTAGTCCATTTATGTATCTAGCCACCTTCTCCCTATCCATCTCTTGATGTCCAAATCTGATCATCATCTTGTAGAATTCCTTGGTATAGTCTTTCACACTCATGTCCTTCTACTTTAAGTTCTGCAACTTCTTGAACAATTCTAACTCATAGTCCCTCAGAATGAATTTAGCCTTCAATCTTGAACCATCTACCTCGACTGGGTGATTTTCATCCCACCATTCTCCATTCTATCCCTCTACAACTCTTTACGCCATAAAGCAACATGCTCTTTCAACTTAATTTATGCTAACTTAACCCTCTGTAGATCTTTAATATCTTCAAACTCAAAGTAGTCCTCCAAATCTCCAATCCAATCTATCAAGTCTTCTGGATTTAATGTACCCAAAAAGTTAGAAACCTCAACTTTATGAATTTTGCTCACTTGTGCCATCACTCTAAGAAATCTATCTTCTCTCTCATCTACCAGTCCTTCAACTTCTTCGATCTCTAGTTCTTCCCCCGCCTCTTCATAGTCTTCGTCTAATTCCAGATTCCTCCACAATCCAGCCAATGCATTTCGGATCTCATTCCTCATCTCATTTATGAAATCCTCCATCATCTGCTCTACCCTTCTAGGGTTCATCCTTCTTGGCGGCATCTCCTCCTTTGATCCGGTACAACTGCCTCAGCTCGATGGTCTGACTACAAAGTTCCAATTGTCTCTCAATTAGCAATCTATTGAACACACTTGCAGCTTGCCTCAAATCAGTGATTTGTTCACCCAAAGGAATACCTCAAGGCTCACAGCAAGCTCTGATACCATCTAATGCAACGATGGTCTGGAGGGTCCTTAAGAAGAACAATCAAAATCATGCAACAAGAGTAATGCCATGGAAGCACCAATACATAATCGAGAAAATGCAAGATCTTACATCCGTAATATCTTGGATTCATCATAAATTAGCCGGCAACATGTAGTCTTACATGCCTAATTACATAATACATTCCAGATTACAATGCATCTAGACCCTCAAGAGATGTTATAATTAAAAATCAAGAATTGATATCACCATATCTCTTTGATGTCTCCCAAAGAATCAAATACAATAATATATATAGTATCCGGAACGCATCCGGGTCAGCTACAAAAGATTACATTCTCCTAGACAAGAAAAATGAAACCTGTAAAATAGGTCGGACCCAAAGTGTGAAGATATCCTCCACCAAGGACAAGAATAAAGTGTGGACCACCAAAGAAGATTGGCCAAGGGCCTAGGAACATTGCGTGTGGTGCCAATTAGATCCACAAGCCAAGAAAACACTCTGCAAGCGAAGAAATATCCAACTATCCATTGAGCTCAAACTATTTTGGGAACCAAGAAATAGACAATTTGGAAGCGATAACTTGTCGAAAAAGGGTCCAAATGAATTGAAAATGTAGAACAAGGAACAAGAACAAGTCTGGAAGCCAAAATTCTGAACCGCAATGGAAAATGAATAACTATTGGAGAATGATGAAAGAACCACACAAGTTGCAACACATAACTAAACATGAACAAAATGGAAAACAAATATTTTTGGTTGATGCAAGATTTTTCATCGACCAGGGATGATCCTGCATCAAGAGAGCTCCATGATATAGTCTACCATCCTTGGCAGAGCTTTGGGTATATGATATTGTTATAGGTATGGGCGTGGGAGCATATTGTTGTCACGCAACCAGTGGGCAAACAGGACAAGGATCCAGCATAGGCGGTGGTATTCAGTTGGGGTGGGGGTCTCAGGTATGAGGTGACAGATGACATAGACTATTGGAGGGACACATTTGACAAGTTGATGACAGATATGCACCTGGAGGCCATACATGGTGATTGCAGCATAGCCAAAGGACCTGAGGCATATTCCATACATGACCACTACATGGTACATCGATAGCCGATGGGAGTATGTCATTGAGATTTACCAGACATTGAGGGTGTAGAGACAGTTTGGTCGGATATAGGATGTACTCAAGGCACCACACAGATTTTGTCGGGTTATCAGGGAGAGGGTAGCAGATTTCAAGCCCTCATTACAAGACATACATGTATCATTGATGGGTGGACTCGGTTGGTTGTAGTGTCGTAGGATAGATGCGAGGTGGGATAGTGGATGTAGGGGACACAACAAGATATGAGGCATGGTGGGTAGAGGTTAGACCTAAGCTAGTGGGTAGGGTAGGATTGACACCCCTCAGTGTTAGGAAGGTACATATTAGAGCTAGGGGAGGTAGGGTTGGTCAGTATCAACCAACCCAACAGTCAGCAAAGAGGGTTGTGGAGGTAATGACCCGGACAAGATCCTGATCAGCCATTTGAAGATAGGGACAAAAAGGAGGGGGTGGGGGAGATGGAGGAGATGGGACGAAGGCTATGGAGGTAGACCCACTGGTACAAGGATCTACTCCAGGGTAGGATGAGGGACAGGAACGAGGTTAGACATGATTGAGGTTGATACCAGCCAGGAGGGCCAAGAGGGAGGAGAGAGGGGAGGGGTCAGCGACACCACCGAATCTAGTAGCATGGATCTGATCTCTTGAGGAGGTGGTGACCAGGACAGAGCACAGGTTATAGGAGGTCACAACGGAGAGGGATAGCCTGCGGCGGGAGAGGGATGCAACAGAGTGGGTTAGGGCACAGTTGTAGGTAGAGATAGATTAACTCCTTCAAGAGCGAGATGTAGCAGTCGTAGCCAGGGATGTCATGGAGCATGCATAATAGAGGATAGAGAAGATGGTTGTTTGGTATCAAAGGGAGATAGATGAGGCTAGGAGGTAGGCCAGATCCAGTGAGGGAGAGGGAGAGATACTAGCAAGGATGTTGGATAGGAAGATAACAGAGATAGAGGCACTATCTCACCAGGTAGGGTGGTACTAAGCTTAGTATAAGCAAGTAGTACCAGTTGAGCAAAGAGAGCAGTATGTGCCACCTCTAAGATCCATGACAGCCAGTTCCTCACACAGTGAAGGATCCATTGAGGGAACATGGACAAGGAGATCTATCTGTAGCATAGGTGGATCGAGTAGGAGGACCTACACTGAGGCCAGTACAGGGTCAACATCCGGATCCACACAGGGATCCCAGGGACAAGGACAAGGACCAACCCAATCATCCTAGAGCATTTTGAGAGGCTCAATGCACACTATGCAGAGATATTTTTGGTGTACCATATACCAAATGTAGAGATGCATATATTATTTATATTCATTGTTGGCACCCTATGTAGTTTTTTATGAGCATGCAAGGTGATCATCATTCATTCAGATATTGTATGTATTGTATTTTTTAATCAGATACATTAGGTGATGTACATGTGTATATAGAGGGACATTTATTTTAACATACATTTGAGACCTTGATGATATATATGATATACACTCTATTTCAATCTAGATATATGGTACTTTGATGTGTTTTATGATGCGCGAATGATTTATGTATGGATACATGATATGAGACTAACATGTTTGTGATGTAGGATGTGTTGACTTATGGATGTATGATTTATGTTGCGCATGCAATAATTTATGATGTGATGCTATATGCTATGTGTGATGGACTAATTGATTTTTGATGCAGGATGCGATGATATAATGTATGTATGACATGAGATGATGATAGGTGATATAATGTGATGTATGGATTATGTGCTAACCCAAATGTGATGCAGGATGCAATGGATAATGTAATGCATGCAAAATATGGATGATTTATATGAATTGTGTGCTAACCCATATGTGATGCAGGATGTGATGGATAATGAAATGCATGTGAAATATGGATGATTTATATGGATTATGTGCTAACCCATATGTGATGCAAGATGTGATGGATAATGATCTAGGGAGACCAAGCAAGGATGGCGAGAAGGACCAGGCCAAGGGACGTGTGCACATTCCAGAGAGGACAAGAGGATGAAAGGAAATGAGACAAATGAAATGCAATGGAGATGAAGTTATCATGGAGTGCGAGCATCCGCGTGAAATAAGATGCCATGTAGTGAGCACTTATTTTGATTTAGCAGTGTCTATGATTCACCAAGGTATGAAGAACCAGGGTGGAATTTCACAACCAATGCATGGACTGACATGTATAAATAGACACGCAGGCCAATCCAGCACCACATAGAGTTACAGAGACTTTGCAGAAAACAGTGGTAAAACAAACACAAATATAAGACATGCCCCAGTGTAACATGAGATATTCGAGACCTCATGAGGGTACACCAAGGGACACATCCAGAAGACATGCCAGGCAAAACTGAAAAGCAACAAGATCAAATCTTGAGCCTTGTTATTCCCAGTGCACCATGATATAACAGATCGTGGTGACCAAGAGGAAACATGACCTGAGGAGCTTTGAAAGATAAACAAAGATCAAAAGGAGTCCAATACTAACACAAGTGCCACATATGTCTTTTGTTAAAAGGATGACAAACAAATGAGGATTGATGATGTTGTCTAACTAGAGGAAAGATACATCCTGCGTAGATTGATGGGAGATTGTTGCTAACGTGAGAATGATATATCTCGAAGAAAATATTGATGAAGGATGGATGAGTCAAGGACTGACAAAAGGACCTAGGAAACATGCAAGGACCAAAACACTAAACGATCTGTTGAAGGGCCAGCTAGGAGGATATGATCTCGACGAGCAGGACAAGGGAAATCCTATGTATAGTAAAAGTCATAGACACAAGGCAACCTATATACACCCGATGCTATGCACTAAGAACTAAGCGTGAAAGGGGATAAAAATACAAGGAATATATACAAGCGAAGCAAAAAGCGAGAAAATGCGGGTACAATAGGATATTGCACGAAGAAAATGGGTGAATGCAATGAAGATGAAAATGGAAAGGTAGGTATCATGGCATACCGCGTTGAAAAGAGGTGGAAAGGAGGAGGATGGTAGGTGATGGTGGGTAGCGATGGATACTGCACCAGAGAGAGTGAAAGCAAGGGCCAAAAGATAATGGGACCACTCCTTCTACACATAGAACCTGTTTCCAAGTTTTCACCATATGTACATGTCTAAGGCACTTATTTTCCAAATTTTCACCAATGGACAAATTTATTTCTCTTTACTATTTTTGTATTTTTCTGATTTTTTTTTTGGGGTATTTTTCGGATTTTCAAAATATTAGGCACACTACCATAGATTATGCATAAAATTTATTTCAAGTGAAATATGTTGAGGGGATCATTGAGAGGTTCCCCATCTAGAGTTGATAACCGATATGCCCTTGAACCATATTTTGCGGTAACCACATATGGACCAAGCCAGTTGGCTTCAAATTTTCCTTTCTTTTCTCAATCTTGCTGATTTCTAGGATTTTCTCAAAGAACGAGGTCACCTACTTCAAACTCATGAGGGTGGACCCTCTTCTAATATTGCCTCTAGTAGATCTGATATATTTGCAGATGGTCATAAGCTTTCTGACATTGTTCGTCAAGAAGGTCTAGTTGAGCTAGTCATGCCACTCTATAGTCTTCATTAGAAACACTCTTCCAAGCATATGTGCAGTGATGGCAATTTGACCTCGATTGGGAAGACCACCTTTGCACCATAAATAAGGGAATATGGGGTTGCTATTTCAATAGGCCCGTAGAGCAAGATTGAGATGGAGATGTAAGTCATGACCAGTTTCATTGACAACTTTCTTTAGGATACGAAGAAAGGTTTTATTAGTTGCCTCGACTTGGCCCTTCCCTTGGGGGTAATATGTTGTAGACCACTGATGCTGAATATGGAATGTGGAACAAAGATCACGCATGTCTTGGTTTTTGAATGGGGTTCCATTGTTAGTAATGATGGTAGAGGGAATCCCATAGTGGAAAATAATGTGGTATAGGATAAACTTGGACACTTGGGCACCAGTGGTGAAGGTGAGGGGAATGGTTTCCACCCACTTGGTGAAATATTCCATTACGGTAATGATAAAATTGTGTCCATCTGAGGAAGGGGGATGGATCTTACCAATAAGGTCAAGGCCCCACATAGAAAAAGGACATGGTGTTGTTATCGATTGCAAATCTTGAGCAAGGACATGGATCAAATCTCTGTGTTGTTGACAAGGCAAACATTTCTTGGCGAATTCACAATAGTCATGTTCCATGGTGGGATAGTAATAACCCACTCATAAGAGCTATTTGGAAAGAACATATCCGCTTGTGTGAGCATCATAAGTACCAACGTGCACTTCTTTCATGGCAAGATTAGCTTCGTTTTAATTTAAATAGCAAGAAAGGATGCCATGGTAGTTGTGATGATATAGATTGTCTCCTGTAAGGGTAAATCAAGCACAATGATGAATAAGGTTTCCACAGTCCTTGCAGGATATGTTTTGGGGAAGGGTACCGTCTTTAAGATAGGCATGTATATCATGGTACCAGGGTGATTGGGGTCTGATAATGTTGCACACCATTTTCGTGTGTGATGTCTCAAAGGTTGGTTGCAAAATTTGTTCAACTAAGAATTCATATTTGGGACTGTCTGAGCTGATATCCAAGAGGAATCTAATTGTGGCCATTGCATCTGCTGCTTTATTATGAGCATGAGGGATTTGGTCAAATATGATAGTTTGAAAATTCTACTTTAGATCATTGACCATCTATTTGTAGGGCATGAGATTATCATTGTTAGTTTTGTATTCATCATTGGTTTGACGAATGACAAGTTGGGAATCTCCATAAACCAAGAGACTTGATATATTCCACTAGATAGTTGTCTTTGGACTGGAGTGATTAATCCTTCATACTCAGCTAAGTTTTTGGTACACGGGAAGGACAACTTGAATGATTTGGGAATAAGGTCACCTTGAGAAGTGACAAACAAGAATCCTACCCCTGCTCCTCTTTGTGTATAGGAACCATCAAAATAAAGTTTCCAGGGGGGTTGTTGTGTAATTGAACATACATACTCATCAGGAAACTCTATGACTAATAGATGAACAACAAGCAATAATGTTTCTGCCAACTGATTAGTGATAACCTGCCATTTGATGGCCTTTCTATCGACATATTGGATGTCAAAATCACTGAGCAGCAAAGCCCACTTGGCCATGCATCCTATTAGAGTAGTATTAGAAAGAAGGTACTTGAGAGGATTGATTTTATAGATGAGCTTCACTGTATGACTTAGCATGTAGTGTTGCGGTTTTTTAGAACTAAAGACAACAGCTAAACATGTTTTTTTCATTGAAGAGTAATTAAGCTCATACCCAACTAAAGTCCAACTGATGTAGTATATTGCTAACTCTTTACGTTGATCATCATGTTGGGTAAGAAGTGCCCCTACAACTGTTGAAGTAATTTAAATGTATAAGAGAAATGGACGATCGAGGATGGGTGACATTAGAACTAGGGGATGAGCCAAATATTATTTGATCTTGTAGAAGGCTTGTTGGCATTGGACATCCCATTTGAACTTGGCACCTTTTTTGAGCAAGTGCGTGAAAGGTTGACATTTATCTACCAGTTGTGCAATGAATCTCCTAACGGACTGTAGTTTTTATTGTAAACTACATAGGATTCTTAGTGTTTTGGGAGGAGGCATCTCCATGATTGCTTTGACCTTTTGGGGGTCGACCTCAATGCCTTGTCTGGAAACTATGAATCCTAGGAGTTTATTTGAGGTAACTCCAAACACACACTTTTTAGGATTGAGATGCAATTTATATTTAGCAAGGTGCTCAAATATATGTTCTAGGATTGCTAGATGTTCTACTCTGGTCTTGGACTTACATAGTATATCATCCATATAATCCTCCATTATCTTATGCATAAGGTCATGAAATATCACGATCATGGCACGTTGATATCTGGCACCCGCGTTCTTAAGACCAAAGGGCATGACCTGATAGAAGAATGTTCCCCATGGCGTGTTGAAAGTTGTTTTATGTTGGTCATCTTCTACTATTTTTATCTAGTTATATCTCGAAAACCCATCCATGAGAGATAGCATTTCATGTCTTGTTGCTAGATTGACGAGGATGTCGATGTTGGGAATTGGAAAGTCATATTTTCAACATGCCTTATTGAGGTCTCTAAAATCTATGCATACTCTAATTGCTCCACATGGTTTTGAAACTGGTACCATACTGGAGATCCATTCAGAATAGTCGATGGGATGGATGAACTTGATTTCCTGGAGCTTTTCCAATTCTGCCTTGACCAAGAGTGCAATTCTGGGATGAATTTTGCGTAGCTTCTACTTAACTAGTTTGGCATTGTGATCCATGACCAGATGATGAACTACTAACTTAGGATCGAGGCTAGGCATGTCTACATACGACCATGCAAAGTTGATGGGCCATTTTTAAAAGATATCAGTGAACACTTCGAGTTCATCCTCGAATAAAGATGCAGCCACATGAGTGATATGTGGGCTTTTCTGTCGTGCTCGAGTTTATCTCTTTGGTTTGATCTATGAGAAGAGATGACCTTTCAGGAACATACTCATTGGCGAGGGGAAGAAGAGAATCCTCATCCTCTAGCTCCTCAGAGAGGTTTTGACTAGAGATACACCCTTTATTTTTAATATTTTTGAGTCAAGAGGTGCCCCAAAGAGGTTTTCGCCACAAGACTTTATTTTTTTAATCTCCTTTTCACTTTTTTGGTTAAGGATTCCTTCTTCCTCGAAGTAACCTTGAGGGTTCAACTTGTAGACTATATTCTATTCAGGATGATGATATGGTGCAGATTCAATTGCCCCCCAAAATTGTAGGAGTGCTATACCATCTTGGAATGTGTCTAGGTGTGCAACGGTTTGGTCCCAATCAATGAGCTCATGGTGGCAAAGGGGAAGGTCAATGAGGAGGATGGACATATCGAATAGGTTAGATGTGTCAAAGGTTGATAATCTATCTATATCGTCATATGCTTGTTTGAAAACCTCTTCAGGCATGTCATCAATATCAATTGAAACATTTTCATTATTTTTGGCAATGCCAGCCAAACTTGAGGCTTCATGGCAGGGACGTCCAAAACCAAGCCCTTGGTGGTTCACATTAGGAGTGTGATCAATAGGTCTTCTAATGCCTTGTTCTTCTTGGCCTAGTTCGCCACCTTGGTAGTTCCATTTTTGGGTAGCCCACTTGTGACCGACTAGATATTTTGCCTTGACCTACTTGAGGTGAGTGTCATTATCTGTAGAGACATCCTTGTAGATCCATTGATTAATGTCTCCTTCTATGATCTCATGATTAAGTTCTTCTTGTGATTGGAATATGGTGGAGCCACACTGCCAGATCACAGGTTCTTTCTTCTTTTATTCTTTGGTAGGTTTCCCACAAGCATGTGGATATAAAGGTAGGGCCCCTACTATGAATGTGCCTTGCAGGGCATATTCACCACAACTAGCATCATTGATCTTGAGTTGGGAGAAAGATAAAGAGAGAGAAGTTTTCTCTTTTGCAGCAACTAATATGGTATCAAGGTCAACATATGAAGATGATGGAGTGGAAAATGTGGTTTCATTGTTGATACCTGGGCAATGATGGGAATATGGAGATGAAGCCTCGAGTGTACTATAGTACTCAAAATATTGAGTGTCACCACAGATAGTGATTTAGCATCATTGAAATAGGAATTTGAGGCACTGATGATAAGTGGAAGGAATGGCCTACATGGCATGGATCCATGGGCGACCAAGGAGTATGTTAAATGGTAGATCAAGATCAACAACATGGCACAATGTGCTTTGTGTTACTGGGCCCACTTGAATGGGGAGATTGATCATTCCTACTGAACTCCTTTTAGCATTATCATAAACCTTGATGGTAATGCTTTGGTTGTGCATATCTACGACAGTGTATCCCACTTGGGTGACAAACCTCAATATACAAAGATTTAGGGCAGAATCATTATCAATCAGGACTCACTTCACCTTATGTCGTTTAACAATAGCTTCAATGTTTAGGGGGTGAATATGATCAGGAGCAGAGACCATGGCGTTAGATTTTGTGAAATTGAGATGGTACATGGAAGATAAGTGGGCTACCATAGCTTGGAACTGTGTGGGGTGTGGGGTTGATATTACTGGGAATGTGAGCTTCTTGTAGGGTATGTGTGAGGATCTCTTGATGGGTAGCTAAAGATTTTAGGAGGTCAAGGATGGAGATCTGTGCAGGAGTTTTCCCTAAGCGCTCGAGGATGTTGTACTGTGTAGCCACTGACACTACAGGGGTGACATTAGATGCAAGGGATCCAAGAATTGACATACTCATAGTAGTTACCGCACATTGAGTATCAATCCCTTTAACGCAAAACATGTTAACATGATCATCAGCTTGGGAAATATATCTTATAGTAGGCCCATAATTGAAAGGCACATTGTTATAATTGATGTTATTAGTTGTCCTATCCTGATTCACATTGGATGCGCTTGCTTTCCCTTGATGCTTAGGAAGGGTGTTTTTATACATGCCTAAAATTGCATTGGGCGACTTTCCCGTGATAGGATCAACAACAATCTTTCCTTGATCAATAATGTCTCGAACTAGGTGTTTTAGCTTCATGTATTTATTTGTTTCATGACCCTTGATGTGATGGTAGGTGCAATACTCATTTTATTTGTACTAATAAAGCTTAGGTTTAGATTCATCAAATAGTTACGTTTGAGGATATACAACCATGTTATGTTTCTCCATACATTTGAAGATAACATCCAATGGTTAGGCATAGGTGTGAACTAGCGTTGAGGGCTATTATTACCCATTTGGCATGAAGGAACCTAAGAGACAGTGATCATGTTAGTTCTAT
Organism: Cryptomeria japonica; assembly: GCF_030272615.1. NCBI lineage: Eukaryota > Viridiplantae > Streptophyta > Pinopsida > Cupressales > Cupressaceae > Cryptomeria > Cryptomeria japonica. Next base: position 665,965,611 of record NC_081415.1, on the reverse strand, counting down.
TAGTCTACGCATTTGGTGCTTGCGCTTGTAGAGGATTGAAGTATGCCTGTGATGATGGATTATTGTACTTTTGCGGGAGTGGTGGCTTTACGACTACAATCATCAGCACTGTCTTGGAATCAGTGACCCCATCACTAATGTCATTTTTGTTTTTGTTCCAATACCAGTGTCTATCATTGCCAGGCTTATCAGGATACTCTTTGTAGAGCTTAATGACTCCTTCATCAATTAATTCTTGCTTGATAGATGTTTCTTTAGACATGGTGTCTTTAAATGTGCTCACAAAATTCAGTCAAATATGATATGTGAGCTTTGGATGGAGATTGTAGATGAAAATCGGGACCAATTCGTTATCTAATACGGTACATGGGAGACAACTAGCCAGGGATATCCATCGTCAAATGTATTCGAGCAAGATTTCACCACCTTTCTACTTATCCTAACATAGATCAAGCATGGAGATGCCATTTTCTATGTTATAATGATACTAAGCTACAAAATGCTCAGATAAGTTTGCAAAGGTGGTGATGACCCCGAATGGAAATTTGGAGAACCATTCTAAAGAAGGACCATTGATACTTTTGGGGAACAATCACGGAAGATGGGTATCACACCATGATACCTCCTGACAAGCCATGAAGAACTCTTTGAAACAATGTCGTGGATCTTCTTTCCCCTTGTATTTGTGGAATCTTGGCATTTCAAAGTGTTTGGGGAAAGGCATAGTTGTGATGGACTTATCGAATGGGTAAGGACAAAGTTCTTCAAATTTGAAGATCCATTCAGAGCTATTCTCCTGTAATGTTTTAAGAGTGGCTTTCATTTCTTCCCATTCGGTATTGACCGAGAAGAATTCAGGAGATGGCATAGTTGATTGATATCATGGTGCTTAATATGACATCTATTGTGTGTGGTGATAACCTTGTTAGTGTGGTGGGTTCTAATATTTTGATATCCGAGAGAGGTATCTATGAATATGTCACCACATTTTGTTGTGGGGCACTGATCTGTTGTTGGTATTGTAAATTTTTGAATTGTGGCATCTGAGGTGTGCCACCTTGAGGCTAACTGCCCCCAGTATGGTTAGGATATACATTACATTAAGCATTAGCTGATGGGGGATTTTGGCTAGTGCTGCTTTGTACTTGGTGAACATTTGTGACCATGTAATATGTGGGTGGCATTTGCAAGTAGTTGAATCATGGTTGTGAGACAATAGGTTGGGAAGTTACTTGTGACTAGTACTAGGTAACGACAAGTCCAACAAATGGTGGCATTGATTGAATGAGTGGGGGTATAGACGATGACAACACTATGTAACTCACACCCCTAGTTGTGAATTGTGCGGTGGATAATAAGGGATAGCCTGGCATCCCTGTGGTCTAAACTAGTGCTTGTGTAGAAGACACGTTGATGGGTCGAGATACCAGATTGGTAAAAGGTGTGAGTTGCATCACACTGGATGTCATGGGCATCTGACCTGTCAACAAGAGCAAGGCAGCGAGTTGTGTGGACAATACATTTATTGAGGCATTGTAAACACCACCTCTTGAGAATGGAGGTTGCATTGGGGAGGACGAATTTGTGTGAAGAGATTGATAGCATTGTCCCAAAGTGTCCAAGGGTGGTAAGCGAAGCAAGGCTAGAATGGTACTTTGCAATATTTGTGTTGTGGGTGGTTGAACCTGTTGTTGGATCAAGGTTGTCGGTTGGGGTTGTGGCGAAGGCGTCTGCTGTTGAGGTAACACTTGGGGACTTACAGTGACAGGTGCATTAGGTGATGCAATAGTCATGTAGCTAGAGACCATATTGTCAAAGATAAGCTCCTTGCGAGCTTCGATGATTTCATCAACCATTTAGGCATTATTTGCATTAGCTAAAAATTGATCAACCGGATTGATTTGAGAATCTATGTCATCGGGTTGATTGACCATGGTGTCATTATAGATGATAGGATGAAGAGCATCATAAGTGATGGGAACATTTCTTGTCATGATGGGACTGACTCCTGACTCAAGGTTTTGTTGTGGATCTGAAAACCCCAATCCTAACTAAGATTATTGTTCCATAGCCTGTCTAGATGTGGACTGAGTATTGACGGGCATGAATTGCATGAGACAAGAAGATTGCAAATGAAAAGGTCAAGAGACTAAGTTGACCAATTGATATGATTGAGCAGAAAAGAAATGAAAACCTAGAAAATGACCGGATATTTTCTGATGAGCAACAATGTGACACTGGGATAACTTAGGAGGATACACCAAAACAAAACCCAGTAAGGCAAAGCACTGTGGATCAAACCTCTGACTCAAGGTGATAAGATCATAATGCGATACAAGATGAAAAACCTTGAGACGTGATATAGTCCAAGGAATGATGATGACCATTGCGAGGAGGAATATAGACTATCTGATTGAAATCGAAACTAACAAAACCCAGAAGGGGCCAAAAAGACCTAGATTGATTAGCAGAAGATGAATGAGACTGAAGAGTGATATAATGAAAGATGAGCTCAAACACAATTGATAGCTCGGTAACATGAGTCAGCAAACCAGTCACATCGACTATGGAAAAGAACCACTACCCTGACCACCAAACAAAATGCAAACAGACGAACGCCTAATTGTCATGATAATAATGATGATAAAAGATAATGAACCCAACGCTACATGACACGGACAGATGATGATCTAACTGAAAACTAGTGACACTTGGATGTTGTAGGAACTCTATGACCAGATCCAACTTGTGAAACCAAGCACCAATGAAAATATCCAAGGAATCCTAGCATAAAATGGACAGAAGCTTGACAACATAACGTCTAGGAAACTAAACTCATTAGAACAAACATGTAATGCTAAAAGGTCTAAAGAATCCTGACATGACACTAACAAAATTTCAATAGTGTGATGACCTTTCAAGAATAAAAAATTGCGAGAAAAGTTACCAAGGACTAAAAATCTAAGGTCTCTATGTGATGCGGCAAAATTTTGACAGCATAACCGGACCGAAATGATGAACCCGCTACAGGATAGAGCAAACTGGCCATAGTACGTCACAAACCCACTAGAACAGACTGGATGAGAAACCTAATCTAAAAGGACTGGAAATTATGGTAGCATAATGTTAACTAGGAAGTAATCCTACCAAAATAGGTGACAAACC